>NC_087513.1:170150357-170794100 GCF_963921805.1 Phalacrocorax carbo
AAATGTCTAAGCGTGTACGATGTGCAGTTTTCAAGGTCTCGTAACTCAACCAAATCAAAACCAGTTTTCACCAAACTGCTCTAAGGCTTCTTGATGGAAAGGGTTTCCTTACTGAGTGCCATTGTTTCCAGTTATTTCATCCTGCTAGGTGTCTGAAAAAGAAAGTCACAAGAATTTGTATTTATACAAGAACTTTCACTCTCTCATTCAAAAATATAGCACTGAGGATAAGCTTAGCAGGAGTAAGAAGGATTAGGCATTTATGTAGATAATGAGAACATCCATGATTACATCGTGGGGGGAGTGAATAGGATGAAAACACTGCAGCGGCCAGCCCTCCCCTGGAATTTTTTAACATTTGTTTAAAAATTTTACAGGAGAAAAACTCCTATAATGGTGTAAACAAAGGGAGAGGGTTAATCAGACATGGATTAAATTAAAGTCACCCACCTAGGCACGTTGATTGCAGAGATTAAAAGCACCATCACCTTTCATCTATCTTGTTTACCTCCCAAGCACCCTCTGGCTTTTGTGTGGCAGTTTGGTTTCCATGGCCACTGAAGGTTCCTTCCTATAATCAAAAACGACCTCCTGTTATAAAAGACTCAGAGCCTTTGCTCAGCAGGCCATTTCCCCCTTTTATTATTCTTTTCTCTTGCCTTCAGGGAAAGCTTTGTGCGAGCAGGACAGAGCACTTGGTTGGTTGGCGGTTGACCTCAGTTGCACACAATGAGCTCTGAGTGCTACCTGAAATGTGTGACAAAGAGGGAAGGGTCACTGGCTTAGAGCATTACAAGGGCATGGGCAGGCAACTGTGATGACACTTGCCAAATGTCAGCATTCACCTAATTCAGGAGGGTCCCCGCTGATTGACAGTTCCTCGCTCTTCAGCAGCTAAAGACAGAAAATACACAAGTTCATTAATTAATAACCCTGCTAGACTCTGAAGATATAAAGGCGAAAAGAAAAAGAAGAAAAAAAAAAAAGAAAGCAGCCGGGAAGGAGGGAGCCAGCTTGGGATGAAATATGTACTATATATATATATATATATATATGTTAAGAGCACGCCTCACTAGTTTAAAGCCATTTTAACAGCCTACAGGCAAAATTTGTCATGGTATGTAGCTGAGTGCTGTGCTTGCTTAAAATGCTTTTGACAATGTGAGGAAAGCCTTTAAGCATTTGATGAAGGTAAGTTGGTTAGCAGGGCTTGGAAGCCAGTTTGCAGGTTCCAAGATAATTCCTCGGGATCCAATTAAACTGTTGAATTTTACATTCATTCCATTTTTCTAATGCGTTTAGTTAAGGGGATTTCTCCCACACATAACACACACACACCCCGTACTCCCAAACTAATGATTTTAAATACAGTTCTGTGTGACTTTTTAGCTGATTTCACCCTTTGATTGTTGAAGTGTGTTACCCTTTTAAAAAAAAAAAAAAAAAGCTTGGAGAACATTTTTCTCTCCTGGCTACAGCAACTGGGAGATTCAAAGCCGTGTATCATAGCTGAAATAGGAGATTTGGTTTTGATTGCAGAGGTGTATATGAGAGCAGTGCCTGTGGATAGTTGCTAAAGACCTAAAGACAGTACAATGCTTATAGTTTCTTATACCGGGTACTTACTGTGTTTCTCAGGTGCCAGCTATAGGATCCCAAAACACTGAACAAAACAGGGTGTGAGAACAACAGAATTCCTCTTGCATATGTGTACTCAAACTGAGGGAAATCCATCATTATCAGCACCATCAAACTTTCAAGAAATATTATTCAAAGGTTATCTTAGCTGTTATTCTAGTGTAAGAATCCTTATGACAAAAAGGAAGCAAATGTGGGAGTTAAAGGTGTTTGAATAAGTACTATTTTTACATAAGAGCACAGCAGATTCTTGCAGTGTAACCTTTCTACTTCCTCGTGTAGGGATGGAAACCTTTTCTGACGTTTTCCATCACATTAGTATCTTTCTTAGACATGAGCGTCAATACTTTGTCATAACAAAGAATATGTTCAGCTGTCAGACTTAAAAGAAATGAAAAGTCATCCTGCAAAAAGACCTTGAAACCATTAAATATATCAAAAACAACAATGTAACATTGTATTATAGGTTTTGTACCAAAAAACAGCTTTTTCACTCAGTCTGAATCAATAGGTTTTAGCAGAGTGAATTCTAACAGAAATAATCAGAAAATTAGGATATTTATACACAGCAGTCCATTCAAAGCTGAAAACTGTAACTTCTCTTCATGGCTGAAACTTTTATAGTGCAAATATAAGATACCAACACAACCAGTGAAACTCTCCTGTCACTTACAACAGCGTAATCACATCTGCAGAATACTGCAGTTTATCTGGGAGTAGGCACTTTCACTACTCAGCTGTGAAGAGTATAAATCGATCTTGTAGCCGAAAACATTTCTCCTGACAGAGGATATTGAGAACAGAGATTTCTGCCAGGAACTCCATGCTGCTGCTCGTGCAGCTTTCATCTTTGGAATGTTATGTTCAGATCTGCTTTAGATCATAAAAGAGCTGTGAATTTCTCCACATCAGTAAGAATCAGGGCACAGTACAGCATAAACAGGATTTGAAGAAGAAAGAATTTCTGTTGCTGGAACAGATTTCATTACCAAAAGTGAGGGGGTTTTTTTGGTCAGAATTGAATGGCAGTATACAGAAAAATGTGACAAGAATAAGCGAATGGGTTAAATTTGAGCATACTGCAACATGCATTTTTTTTCCTACTGAGAACAAAAAACCAGAATGAAGTAGGACAGAAAAGGTACCCAGCTCTAATGTGGTGAAAATAGCCCAGTCTTAATTTTTACATACTAAAACTCTCATGAAGTTCATAAGCAAAATACAGAGTATGTCATACTTAAATGGGCATAAATGTGGCTTGTCATAAACAATGCAATTACTTATGAGTCTGCTGCCTTAAATAGTATCCAATCACATTATTTAAATAGTCTTTACTGGGGATGATGCTCACCAAAGGCTCAACGAAACATCATCTGAAAATCTACCACTGCCATCAGTGGACTAGGAATGGCCTTTAAATGGTAATCAGTTACCTATCACCAATAAACATTAGCTAAATGATGTTTCTTGCACCTTATTTCTGGATTCCCTTGTGGTTCCGTTTTCAAATATCAGGTGGGTATTTTTCATGCTAAATAAATGCTCCAGTGAACCCTTTGTTCTAATTTATCTTCCCACAGACAGTCGCTCAGCTTCCAGTGCCTTCAAAACCCGCCTAAGCTAAAGCACCTGAATGCAAATTCAGCTTTAAAAGAATAACGCTGTATGCATCTGGAGGAAAGGTCATTTAGCAGATTGATTTGGTCACTGAACATTTTCCCTGCTGCCATCTTAAGACTTATACCTCTAATCAATTGCACTGGCTGCTCCGTGACCCCCTGGCAATACTGGTCTTCATTCCAGTGGCAACAGTTCACTGTCGGCTTCTGAGGCCATGTATTGTATGCATTGTGAACAAAGCTCCTGGCAATGGGCAGTATTCTTCTTCCACTGCATCTCTATTATCTTAAAGTCATCTCTTTAAAGGAAATAAACTTCAGGTGTGTATGTTTCCCCCTACCCTCTTTCCCTTCACTTCTCAGAAAGGTCAATAAATGGGATTAAAATTCTCTCACTGCACACCAGGTTCTCAAAGTGAGGGCAAAGTGCACATGTGCATGAGCAAGTGTGTCCACACACACTCACACCCACGTGCGTAGGAATACACATACGCTTGTGGAATGTACCTCTATACATTCGTGCATAAAATAGATGTTGGTATGGGCCATGAAATCTCTTCACTGTTCCACTGAAAGCAGGATTCAGCACGTACAGCGCAGTGGGATTGCCATCTTGATCCAGGCTTTCAGATGCTGCAAATCAAATATGTCAAACAATAAATAACACGAAGCAGATAAGAATCTAACTTTACCTAATTCAAAAGAACATGCCAAACATTCTAACTTAACTTTCTATAATCATTTCAAGTATTTTTTTTAGAAAACCAACACATTAAAACAATCAGTTATTTCAAATGAAAAGCAAAGAGGAGAAACATAGAAATATGCTGACATTTCATTTTTCTAATGAGAAACCCCTTTCTTCTCCATTGGATAAAATTTACATAGGCAAGCAGACCAAGTCCTAAAGCAAAAAATGAGTCCAAAATCAGAGGTACATATTTCAAATTCAGTCAACAGTTCCCCATATCAAGATTTCCATCAAATTTTAATTTAAAGGTTTACCTCAGGGAAAACTTCCTCATTTCACTAGTTCATGTAATTCTATTGAAATCAATGGGACTATTTGTGTTAGTAAATTAGACTAACACAATTGATGATTTCACTCTAACTTTTTTGGCCCATTCCAGGTTAAGTACATTATCAGAAATATCTGTTAAATAAATATTTCATTTCTGAATCATGATAATGTAGTTTTAGTGATGTAATTGTATGTGCAGATTCTGAGTTAGGGAACATAAGTTGAAAACACTTTTACATAACCAAGGATGGGAAAAGTGTAATTCACTTACATGCTTGACAAACCTCCTGATTTGGTGACAAGGCAGCCATGTGACATGTCTAAGTCGTGCAGCTTAGGTGCAGGTTCTTGACATGGTTTGAGGAACAAACCAACAGGCATGTAAGAGAACATGGTGGAGGAGGCTTGCAGTTGGGCTGCTACCGATGAAGCGCGCCTTCCAGAAAAGTCCAGTGCAACACCAACGCTTCTCCCTGGGGTTCAGGAAACAGCATAGTGAGTAGTCCCTCAAGCGGAAGAGAAGTTGTTGAGCTGCACTTTGAATACATAGGATTGTGACACAGCAGCCAGCAACATGGGCTTGGATGGGCTTGCAGGACTGAAAGACGTGATCCATGCTTAAGTGGACACAGAGGATAACCCAAGCTGAGGGAAAGTGAAAGGAGTAGGGAGGCTCTCTCTGGCAATGAGGTCAAAGGCGTAGAAGGTAAAAGCTGCAGTAAACCTGGGTTTGGCAGTAAGGAACTGGTTTATACAACTGAGTGCTGTTGACCTGGTTGATTGGGAAAAATCTCACTTCACTCTCAAAACAAAAGGTTAAAGTCCTGTTGCACCTGAGACCTGTTACATTGGGGGATTGATGGGTCACACAATATATACACACAGGTGTTTATCATGGGGAGGTACAGGGTTTGAGAGCTATGGTTCAGCTCACATGGAAAACTTGCTTACCACTCCCAGTATGTAAGAAGTGCAAGGGGAAGGTAAGAAGGTATCATACATCACATCTTCCTTTCCTCAGGAAGGGAATCAATATACAACAGTCTCTCAAGAAGTTATCACCTTCATCTCATTTCTCATCAGCAGATGGGAAATGAAAGCCTGATCTGTCAGCATGTGGGTAATTTTTCTCCCTTTGGAGCTTTCCTCCCAAGTCTGACATTTCTCGCAGGTATTGATGGGCAGATTTAGCTTTCAAGTATTCATTTGCTCTGTAGCAATGGGATTTGTGTATTGCATCACTCAGCATCCCTTTGAGATGGCATGCAAAGAACTGGAAGTGAAAACACCTTCATTTCCTTCCAGCTATAAAGTGCATCAGAAAGATTGCTGAAGAGACTGATTAGTACTCAAGTTAGAGGTTTGTCTTTTCCACAATATTTGAACAGTTTTGAAAGACGTCATCTGCGACCAGCTGGATTTCCACGAGGAGTGTCAGAGCATGCTTATTGTCTTTTTCAGAGCGCACTCCTCTCTTGCCGTGCTGAAATTTCCTGTCTGTCAGAGGTGGCTTCTAGCCATGGAGAGCACCAGGTGTTCTTCCCTGTAGTCTTCTTATGGCAGTCTCGTTCACATGTCTGGTCCTGAAGAACTGATCTGTAGCTCCAGGAAGCTAAGTGGGCTTTTTATGCATCTGAAAGGTTTGCTGAGATTTCAAACCATCAAGCCTCTGGTTCTGACAGTTAATCTCACAAGGTATGAGGCATTGGAGGGGTATCTGTTTTGTGGAGAAAAATGGTATAGATTTTGGGCAGCTACCCAGAATTCCTTGGTCTTGGTTTCTTTAATAGAGTGCATTTTAAGGCTGAATTTGTCAACAAGGGACATAATTTAGTTTTTGCCCATATGTTCCAGTCATACATAATGTTGTATATCATGTGCAGCTTTAATTCTGTGTAGAGGTATACCAACAACTTACTTGAGACTGGCTTCCTAGCCGTGGGAAAAAACAGCATATGATCTGTGTGGTGAGAGAACTCAGTCCATTAATGGTTTATACCACACAATTCAAAGAAAGGCCATCCAAAATCTTATAATACAAATAGAGAAGAAAAATTAATGTCCTGTCACTGTCACAAAACTACAAAGCATGTGTGATCTACTTGTTCCTTTTGAGACATTCAGTGCAGTGATAAGAGACATCATCTTCCTGAGTGAGCAGGTATCTACTAATTTTAGATACAACATCTGTGCTGAAAACTTTGAAGGTTCTTTATTAATGACTGGGATGATGGGACAAACTTCTCCCTCAGCAATTTTGCAGGCAGTTCAGAAGTGGGTGATACACCAGATGGTTGTACTCAGAGGGACCTCAACAAGCTGGAGAAATAAGCTGACAAGAACCTCATGAAATTCCGCAACGGGAAATGCAATGTCCTGTTCCTAGGGTGGAACAACACCAAGCATCAGTACACGCTGGGGGCCAACCAGATGGAAAGCAGTCTCCAGAAAACAACTGGGGAGACCTGGTGGACACTACATTTGACCACGAGCCAGCAATGTGCCTTTGCAGCAAAGGCAGCAGACAGCCTCCTGGGCTGCAGTAGGACATTGCCAGCAGGTCAAGGGAGTTGATCCTTCCCCTCTACTCAGCACTGGTGAGACACATTTGGAGTGTCTCGAAACAGCCTCTAACCTTCTGTGATTCTGGGTGATTCTGTGAAATAAATGGTTCCTTCCAATTGAGAAATCTATAAAAACAGACTGTGGTAGTCTGTGCGCAACTCCTCAGCGATACAGGCACTGCTGTGGTCTGGTAGCACTGTCTCACGCTGAGCTCAGCTGTGGTGCTCTCATATACGCAGCCTGGCCCAGCCTGATATGATGATGGATTACATGGATTCAGACAGGCACTATTTTCTACTTGCCTAGACACAAAGGACTTTTTCTCAACCTCTTCTCTAGCAGATATGGAAAAAAGGGATCTGCTAGTCTCCCTAATCTCCTAGGGTTTGATTACTTTCTCTGCTATTTTTTTCCTCACCATATACAAAACTTGAAAATAGGTACTTGAAGTACATCCTACCAGGAAAACACCTGAATCTCCATTTTTAATTTACCATATGAGATGTTTATTTTCAGAGCTTGTGTAATGTACCGTGACGGCTCAGTTTATCTGGAGGTCATGGGCTCTAATACTTCATTTACTCCCCAGATTGGCTAGGCAACACTGAGTAGCTCTGCCACAAATGAACCTCACACACAACTGCATGTGTGTTTTAGCATAGGCTTCTCCACCCTTGCACATGCAATGAAAGCAAATAGTTGCAAAAAGATGTCCAGGCTGGGAGCAAGTGGTCTCAAAGCAGGCTATGGCTTCACTCTGAACCAGCCAGTTGTTTTCCCTCCTGTTCAGTTTTCTAGGTGCTACAGGGAGTCAGTCTTTGAAGGACTGGTACCAGGGACTGAATTCCCATCATGCAGAACTGTCCTCTGCATGGGGTTATTTGTGATATGTGTAAACCAGGCAGCAAGATGAAAATCAGCTTCATTGGGCATAGAGGAAAGACCTGGTTCCCTTCCAAACTCATCAGATTATTCTTGATTTACCACAAAATCTTCCTGCTCCAATACTCTTGTTTTCATGGCCTTGATTCCCTGATATTTACTTTTTTTTTTTTGGGGGGGGGTGGGGGGGGAGATGGGGTGTGCTACTAATCTAATTTTAATGTTTTCTATTAAAGAATACAAAATAATTTAAATATATTAAATTCAAATACTGTAAGGAATTTAAACCCTTGTATTACATTTTTAATTAAATTTTCAATAAAATTTCTTGTAGTAAAATTAGCACGATATCTCACAGACCATGATCTCTGATGACTATATAAATGTTAATTAACTAATTAAGTCTTTTGCAAGTGTTTAAATATTAGTATACTGATTTTGCAGTAAGATAATCTGAATTTGATTATACTAACGCCAAATAAAACTCAAAAGCCTCAGATATGGTCATTTCTAAGTCCTATTTGTAATAAGTAGTTTACAGGTGAATCTGAAATGTTGGTCTTGCAACATATTTTAAAGCAGCATTTCATATTTTTGAGGAGCTCTGACAAAAAAAAAATCTGCCAGTATCAGGGGTTGGTCTTTCAGATTTCATTGTGAACAACCTGTTAACTGATTTTATTGGCAACACACCTTATTGCTTATCTTAGCTAGACTATCTAAGAGTCTTCTGTTCTGTGAACAGCACCTTTGATTATCTTTTTCTGTTGTAAATGTGAGATTAAAAAATAAAATCCATTCTAAGGAAATCTTTCTTTCTCCAGTTCCACTGTACTGCACAGAAAAAGGAGTTCACATTCCTTCAGTGAAGGACACTTTGCTCTTACAAAGCTGCCTTTTAAAGGAAAACAGCAATCCAGTCATGTATCCAAATAAAACTTCTGGCTCTGGATCTTTATTTCAGAGGCACCTATCTCAAGGATGTAGTTAATTCTTGTGCCTGGGCAAGAGACACAATCTCAGATATATCTTTTTCACAGCTTTTACTTTTGCATTGTTTAGGTGTACCTCTGTTCAGAGTGCTAAGTACTGCAAAACCTAATCTTTGGCACTACCGCTTGCAATTCATGGACTGGGCAACTTATTTTCCTAACTAAGGGTTGGGGGCACCACTGTCATTTGAGTAGCTAAAAGACATTATCATGCTGAGTGACACCACTCTTGAGTTCTTCCTGACTCTATGTTCCTAATTCATATTGATGTCGTTACTTAAGCTACTTTTGAAAACGTAAATTATCCTCTAGAAACACTTAGGTGCTCTTGAATACTCCATCTTTGGGTCATGTATCTCATGAAAGTGAGACCTAAAAACGAAGGAAGGCAGGAAACACCTAGCATTCTGAAATATATAAAAATATATAGTTCGTGCTGATAATTCTAAAAAGCTGTTTATAAGCAGAATAATAACACACTCATGGATGTGGATTTGTATTGCAATCATGTCATGCACTGCATTTGCAATTTAAGCATCTATTTAAAAAAACCTTCATGAATCTGCGGGAGTAGCAATCACCTGATAATGATGAAGACATTCCTGTGTGTCAGCATGAAAGTATGATATGTTTCCAGACGCATTTTCCTTGGGTAAAAGAGCAAAATCAAACCATTTCACAGCACTTTGCCTCACCGGACCAAATTTATCTCTGTTGTAGCCTGATGATGTCAACAGAGTTACAGTGTGGATGAATACAGGTCATTGTTTGTGCAGTTGGCAGAGAGTGCATGTGTGGGAGGAGAAAAATGAGATCTTCTAACCCAGATTTGCAGAAAAAACATGAGTATGAGTTTAGACACATACTCCTGTTAAAACCGCACCATAATTTTGTCACTGGAAGTTTCAGAACAAATGAGCTCCAAATGAAACAGAATGAGGGCGTTTCTCCAAGCTGTTTCCTGTGCCGCTGTCAGTGTTACTGCATGACAGAGTGTGACCACGTGATCTTAGGCCTGAGATGTAAAACATGGGAACTGGCTTTTCTTAGTAGTTTCCAGACCATGAATCCCAGCTAAGCTAGGTGTCCGGTTTCTACCCAGAACTTACCTGGCACTAATTAAAACTAAGCAAAGAAAAAATATATATCCATGTGGACCTCTTGGCTATGTTTGATGCTTCGTCCCCTGGGGAGCAGATTAAGTGCCGTGCTAGTTGTCCAGTTTTCTTCAGTATAAAGTTTCTCCTAAGGCCTAAAACCCAATTATCTGAAAAAGGATCCACGTGCAATCCAGGCAGCTACAGCACAAGTACTATCTTCATTTTCTAATACCCGGTCACTTTGACATTTGCTCTGCACCTCAGTGTGTTGCCAGGGCCTGACCCCAGGTGTGCAAAAGGTCTTTGCCCCTTATTGCAGACCCCACTACTGGCCCACAGAGATACTCTTTACCACCTGCTTGACTTGCAGACTGTCTGGGAATATCCACTCTTTTTTTGCTTTGGGTCTTCACTGTCCAGTTAGAAGTCAATGTATTTAACTGCACAGTAGCAGCTCTGGGAAGCAGTAATGTTTTCCGGATGGGTACCTGCAATATAAGGTGGACTGCAGCAGAACGGGCACACACAGTCAGGCAAGAGCTGTTTCCATCAAGACAACTGAAGGGGTTGCAGCATTATCACCTCCACCCAAGCTTCATTCCCCACTTTAACAGCCTCTGCATTGCTTTGCGGAACTCCTTAGCCTGAGTAGGAAACGAGAGCAGGGAGTCCTGGAAACTGTGTGAACATCTATGGCTTAGGAGCGAAACCTCTGTGTGAACTGGTCTCTTTGCACACAGGACTGGAAGGAACCACTAGGTCTGGCATTTTGAAAGAAATTTAGCTTTCTCTGTCAATCACTCCCCCAAAATTGAGTCATTTGTATAAAACTGCTGTGATTTTTGGACCATATCTAATGCTTCCTAATAGGTGTTGGCATCAAAAATAAGCATGTTGTCCTTATTGCTATAAAGGGTAAATTAAAAATATGCAAGTTGGAGGTGGACCTTGAAGCACATTGGAGTATGCTGATGCGTGCCAGGACAATTTCAAAACTATTCTTCCCTTTCTGAATTTATATAAAGTAAAACGAAAAGCACTCCAGAAATCCCAGTGTATCTGTTTTACGTATGCTGCAAATGAAAACTTGCAAGCTTCTGCCAAGACAATTTGAGATTTCAGGTAGAATGACATTCATGTCCACCCCCTAGCAGTAAGAAGTGTAAAGGAAAACATTTCTAGCAGCCAGATTTATTTTTCATAGAGCATATATGCCTTCTGCACTCACCCTGTGTAGCACGCACACCTCCTTCAGTTGAAGGGAGGCATCCCCTACTTTTCTGCTCCCCCACTTAAAAAACACTACACAGTAAATTTGTTTATGGCCTCCATTTTATTAATAGTGGCAATCAGAGGAGCTTTTATGGATATGCTTTGTTCGCTTCAACTCTTGCTTTGTCTTCTGAGTTGGTGGGAACCCCCGCAGGACACTCATAAATGGACAAATTTACAATCTAGCCTGTGTAAAGTGCCCACAGCAGCATCTACATCCAAGTTGTCTTTGTGCTCGTGCACCAGCTGTGATGCCAGAGGGCGCGGGGTCAGAGCAGAGGGCTTCCTCTGGCTTTCTACAAACTGGGATCAGCCAACCTTCATTTATCTACGGTTAAGGACTTGTTTTGGTTTCTCAGATCATGACTCCACAGAGCTGTTTGGATATTTTTAATCGAAAGACAAAGCACTTCCTCTTCCAAACTTGGTGCCTGCATGGAGCATAACAAACTAATCATTCAGAATAATTAATTCTGTCAGAAAAATCTCTACAATTCTTACTAACACTGAGTGTTTTGTAATCCTAATGAAAGGAAAAACCTGTCACTGTGATAATTTTCGATTGACCCATTTTCTTCAGTGGTTGGGGAGGGGGTAGTATTGTTTATTTTTATCTCTAAGGACCATAAGCATGAAAATGATATCCATAAATCTTGCATTTCAGCTTTGTATTCCCAACTCGGTCTTCAAAGGAAACATTAGCTAGTCAAAAGAGCCCAATAAGATTGTCAAATTGATCATTTGTATATGTGTAGCAGAGTGTCTTTCAGTTACCTGTGACTTCAGTTTCAAAATATTCCCAGGATAGGGAAACGTTACTTTACCCCATTTGTAAATGGGAATCTGAGATGGAGAAAATATAAGCAGCTTGCCAAGGCCATGGAGGTAGCCCTTGCAAAGCCAAGGACTGGAATCCAAATCCTGAGTGCTCTAGCCTAGCAACTGAAAGCATACCCTCCCTGTGGATTTTAATGTAATATAAGTAGTTTAGGATTGAGAAACCATTTCTAAAGCAAGTTTTTTTGAGAAAGGGTGGAAAACAAAATATTAGTTTCCTACATTTGCCTAATATTGTAAACACCTAACTACCAACCTCAGTGAGGAAGATGTCAAACAAACATGAACAAAACAAAAAAGCACTTAATAGGAAAAATGCCCTAAGTTTTAGAGATTCTTTTGCATACTGTCATGCTTTGAAGTAATCTATTTGATCTGTATCTTACAGCTGAAAGTTAAATGTGGCAGACAGTTGAATTTCTCATTACCGAAGACAGAATGGTATAGGAAATTTGTTCTTCAATATGCAGCCTTTTATTTCTAGGTCACTAATTTGAATCGATCCCTGATCAATGGTGACTGAAAGGAATTCATATCCGGCAGCTGTTCTGTCATCTGTGTTAAATGAGGGAGCATCTTAGTTATTTCCCAGCAGTAGCCCCTCTCCAGCCCTACCAGAACAAGCTGTCAGTTTTCACAGAGAAGCTATGGACTGATTGCACATGGCACTTGCAGATATCCGAAAAATAATTAACCTATTTTTGGTTCTGTTTCTTTAAGGAAGGTATTTCTTTTTTTTAAATGGTCCATATTTTGTCACAGTGGAATTTTTTAATATTAAGCAGGATGATCATGCTGCCTTTGTATAAATAGATTCGGCAACATTCAACATCATGACTGAAGTTGTGATGCTGCTGGCAGTGACCAGAGCTCGGTTCTTTACGTGCACAACAACAAGTGCCCAAATAACAAATGTAGGTAGTTTGTGTGAGCGGAATTCATACCCTTTAACTTGAACCATCTACAAGTCTTATATCTAATGTCATCTCTTTGGTCAAAATGAATCACCTAGTCTGCCACTGTGCTCCAAACCCTTCGATTAAAAGATGCATCCACAGATGCTTTGTCCATACCAAGGATAGGTGTTAGCTGGTTACGGAAGAATTCCATGCTAAGTCTTCAACATTTTTTTTTAATTCCCTCTGCAATAGCTGCAGAAACGCTCTATCACTGTACAGAATATACTAGCTTTGTTTATAAGGTTGCATCTGTATTGTCTAGCAGACATTATTGTTGAGAAAGGCAAATTTAATTGCTAGATTCATATTTTCCAGGCACCAGATTCCTGTTGGGTAGGTGAGGATGATGAAATACAGCAGGTTTTGTTTCATTTTGTTTTGTTTTCTGAATTTCTCCCACCACTCAGACATGACCCTCCAAAAGGTTGGCATATAGTATACAATGCACAATACTTCTAATCCCAAAATATCTCTGCTTTGAACAATGCCTTCCACAAATTACTTACTGTCTCTGGCAGAGTGCTAAAGCCTAATCATTCATCCACCCACAAAAAAATTCTAGCCTTTATTACCATCCTTTCTTCCCTTTTTCCAAACATGTTAATACCTGCTGAACAGAAACAACACTGAAAATCATAACTGTCTAGTGCCACTAGTTCCCCACCATAATGAGTTGTTGAGTTTTTTCTTTTAGCATTTTGATAACAATACCATGTAGCCAAATTGTCTGGTAGCATTAAAAAATTGTCAGAGGAAGTGTATAACTTGGCTGTAAAAATTCACTGAAACTTGGCATGAAGGATCTTAGAAGAGAAGCAAGCTTGCTTTACAAAATATAAAACTCTTCTTTCGGATTCTTTCCGTGACCTTAAAAGCAGCTTTCATTGTTTTCAAAGAGACATATTGCACGCCAGTAAACTACGATGTGTCTAACTATGCTTGTAAAAAGAAAACAGAGAATGAGAAGAGAAACTTAGAAGTACCTTCAAGATTTCATGTAGAAACAAGTTTATTTTTAAATAGCATTTTAAGGAATTTCATAGGCATTTAATTCACAGCCTCAAAGTTCGTTCGTAATATTGCATGTGAAATACACTTCATTATACACTTTGAGGTTTGTATTTTTCTTAAAGCCACATTTTCTACAGTTTTGGGGGCGTAAAGGGAGATAGATGGTAATTACCTAGTCTCTGTAGGTAAACAGAAAACCTAAAATAAGGAGAAAATTTTGTTCTTCATTATCCCCATATGAACATGGGTTATTTATACTTAGAGTTAATGGAGTTACCCTTGATCTAGCTTTTTGTGACCAAGAAGGTTATTACTAATAATTACTATTTGTATTACCTAAGCAAACTGGAAACCTTAGTCAGGAATGAGGACCCCATTGCTTTAGGCATTGTGCTAATGAGAACAAAAAAAGGAAGATTTCAGGGCTCTGAGTACTTACACTGGATGGAATCAGACAGCCTGATGGGAGAGCTGAGGGAAACTATGCAAGAGCATTGGTCAACGGAATAGGCTTTTTGAGGTCAGAACATGAATGAGGTTTGCACGCATTTATGGGGATTTCCTCCCACACCGAGTTGGAGAGAAAAACGAAAAATTGGAAATGCGTGTCTGAAAATTGAAAAGGAGATGATGGAAACTGGTATCACAGTTCCAATGGAGGTAACAGTCAGCATTTTAGTACTGATTACAATGTCATTTAAGTGGGAATAGGGAAAAGCAGTGCATCTGTTACAGTGGAGAAGGAGGTAACAGTGCAAAGAGACAGAGTTATGACAAACTCAAGGCAACAGACGGGAATAAAGATCTTGACAGCAGAAGTCCAAATAGACATGAAGAGAGCACGGCTGCATTTGTCAGGAACAAAAACACACGATACTGCAGTAACTGGGATACGTGACTGCGACGCCCCAAATGAGTCTGGATAAGAGTTTTAGCTGTATGGATGAGAAAAAAAGGTCTGCACTTCTGACACAACACAAAAAGAATTGGCAAGACATAGACATATTCTGGAAATGGGGACCCTTGAAGTCATGATCTATAGAGCATGTCACTCTCTGGAGCTAAGTGGCAAGCCAGATGGTTTAGTTGTTCACAGCTGATCAAAAATGAGAGGCTGTGAGGCACACTGAGGACATGGATGTAACTGTTACAGCCATGCAGGTCTTGGGCTAACTGACTAAAAGGGGAGGGAGAGAGAAGGGGGACACTGCAAAGGAAGCGGGAAGAGTAACGGAGATGCAGGAGCCCCAGCTGGAAGCCAGCATCTGATGCTCTGTTCATACCAAATAGCATTTCAGCCTCCCGCCCCTCGAGTACTATTTATGCATGCATCAAGTACGATACCACTCATCACACTCACAGCACTTTGATATGCACACAAGTGGCAAAATCTGCTCCTTAGTGCTCTGAAAGACAGCTCATGAACCATTTAATTCACTAAATTTCAAACATTTTTTTATTTAGCTGTTTCTGGGAGTACCTATATACCTTGAAAATTACTCTCTGGCAAAGCTTTGGACTTTTGTTAGTTATCTTGTGCTCTAGCTCCAGTGATTCTATCTCACTAGTGAGACAGCTCAGAATTAGCACATTAGCCATTATAACTCCCTGGATCTGATTCAGAATATGCCACTCCACTAAAAATCCAGTATTCTAAAACATCTGATTTTAACCGATCATGTCTTTACTGATGGACCACATTCTGTCAAGAAATGAAAAAAACCCACCACATATTAAGCAGGCCAAATGTGCTGAGATTTCAGGTTACATTTAGCTGAACTCATTTGGCATCTCCAGTTTCAGCCAAAACCCTACTAGTTGTACCCTTTTTCTCTCTACCTATCCAGGGATGTTTCCTCTCCTCAGACTGATTTGAAATATCTGGGTTTTGCATTTGCATATAAATGTAGATGGATTATGTATGTAAAGCTATGTTTTTGGCACTCAAACATGTGTCAAACTAAAATATTTTTAAGCCAGATGCTCATATACATGCACATTTTTTCCTGACTCAGACAGGAAGAATATTCTTTTAACATGCCTCACTGGTATCCTTAATATACACTGATATATACACTGGTGTTCTTAATATACACTTATTCCTAAAGAATAAAAATTCTTTCTCTGCCTCATTTATATAAAAGGGCTTTTATTGATTAAAGTCACATTTATTCTAATGTTTTAGGGATTTGGGGGTTTTATTCTTTCACTGGTTTTTTAGTTATTCCCTTAGTGAAATCTCCCCCCTTTTTTTTTTCTTTGCATGTGATAAATCAAGTTACTTTTTCACTCTGGACTCCATTATGGGATCACAGTGGCTATACAAACCACACGGAGTTAAGCAAACAAAGGAATTTTTTCATTTTCTCTTTCATTCAATAAAGTTCCATTTTCTGTCACCCTGCAACCTTTTGACCTGTGTCCTAATGGCACTGGTCACTCAAGGGCAAAAGTTCAGCTGTAGGTTAAGTCTGTATGTGTTTGCGCCAGGCAGGGAGACGGTGGGTTCTTGCTTCCTGTCGTCTCCCCCCGAGCCCTGCCATCGCTCTCCAAAACACCGACCTCGCCCCTGCTGTGAGCTCCCCCCACTCCAGCCCTCCCTCTGTGAAGGAGGTAAGGAAGGCTTGGAGGAAGCTTCCCCCCAGCCTTTTGTTTTTCTTGCAGCTGTCAGCAAAACCCACTGTCTTATTTTCTTGCTCTGGGGGTAGAAAAAGCAAGAGAGAATTATCTAGCCACAAAACTTTAGTCTGGCGGTCAGTGCTAGCACCTTACTTCCAGTCATTTTGGTCACTGTTACATTTTCCTTTACTCAGCATCTATAAGTTGCCCGTATTTCTGAGAGAGACTACAGACCCCTTCCTTGCTCTAGAAAGTACTTGCCCAAATCATCTCAGGATATTAGCTCCTCGTGTGAGTGGTGAACTCCTTGATTACACTACACAGTTTTCAGAATGATTCTTCAAGGCACTGTGAATGCAAATGATACCTCAGGTGCACCCACCTCTCCCAACAGCCTCCAGCAGACTTTTCCAGGTGGCCTAGGAATGACCTAATGACACACTTCTGCAGGCCACCAGCACCGTGCACATCCCTGGAGACTCATACTCCTGGACATAGTATCCCCCTCCAAGTCAGTGGCTCTGGCATGGCATGCTGCCCTCTCTTTCGTAAGAACATGGCGCCATCCAGTCCAATAGTTCCTCCCAGACTTCTCTTGGTTGGTAAACCCCTAACTCTTCAGGCAGCCCATCCTTCATTACCAGGCAGCAGGCCACCAGTTGTCCTCTTTGTTTAAAGGACCAAATTACGCTTACCCAGTAACAGTCTGTCTGTGAACTTGCAATGAGTCAAGGCATGATCTTACCCCAGACCAAGGGCTGCGGTAGCAGTGCAGATGGTGCTGTTCTGCACCATCTCTCCTGTGTGTGACCAGGCTTCATCATTTCCAGAACATCCAGCAGCTCTTGAAAGCAGCAAAGAAGGCCCAGATTGCAGAGGAGCTTTGTAGGAAGCAGAGCGATCAGGCAGCTCACAACTTTGCGAAGAGCTCCATAACTCTATGATAACCACAGACTATTAGGACTACTAATGTTTTCTGATAAAGTAAAACAAGAGGCATGAGAAAAGTGGACCAACAGTTTAAAATCATGGACTGGACTATAAACTGCAGAGGGATGCCATAGTGTCACCTCATCCAGCTGTTCCACCTCAGCCACCATCATATTTTATTTCCTCTAAATATGTGAAAGAGAGCTACACTGGCTAAACACCCACTGATTTTGTAGGCTCCCACAGCCTCAACGTTGGAGAACTGAGTTAGAAAACTGTGCCTGCAAGGATCAAGCCATAAAGGGCACCCGGGTAGACAGTAATAAAGATGGTAAACACCTGTGTCTCAAGGTAGATGTCCCAAGGGTGGCAGATGAGAAGGGAGTCCTGGGCATGTAACCCTGCAGGAGAGCATGGCAGAATGCTTGAGAGTGATTTCTTTGAAGGTTTATGCTTACTTTTCCCTAATTTTATTTAATACATAATAGAATTACCTGAACTGAATGAAAACTAAACTAGTAGCTCCCAACTTTATTAACTGGGCTTCTGCAGAAATGTGCTGGTGCTACAGGAGACCTTGTTTTTAAGGGCCAAGTTAGAACTTTACCCACATTTAAATTCCCTGTCTTTTCCTCAGTAAGCTGCTGAAGGCCATTAACCCAGCAAGGGCCTCCAGGTGCATTTAATCTGAGAGGACCAAGAGAGACTCCAGATGGCCCCATAAATGGAGGAGCTGGGCTGCCTCTACTTCTGTTGCAAGACTGTGCCTAATCTGAGCTGGCCCCAGAGAACAAGGTAGTTTGCATCAAAGCACTTCTGAGCTGCAATTTCCACATGCTGCAAACTGGACTTGGAGGGAAATGGGCCTATAAGTAAATGATTCCTGATCATTTTAAGCCTCACAGCAAGAATGGTCATTGGGACTGTCCTAAATGAGCAAGATGAAGTCTCAACCCATCCAATGCTCTTATAAATATAGTCTGAACTTGAAGCATAGATGCAATCCCACCAGTTCCAGTAGAACCCTTCATGTAGTAAAGTTAAACACAGGCATCGATGCTTGCTGCGTAAAAGAAATTAAGCAGTCTTTATCTTTTAGTACACAGAGAAATATGCCATAAGCTTTAAGACTATTCTGTCTGGTAAAAGTGGGGTTCAAATTCCTCTATTTTACTCTATTTTGAAGTGATTTGTAAAGATCGATACACAAATTGTTACAATACACTGGAAAGTTCAGGCAGTTGTCTGGGTATAATATTAATTGGAACAAGCTTGAGCTGTTAGGATTAACTGAACAAACATACCAGGCATTATTTAGTTGGTGGGATTTTCACTGGTCCCCAATAGCACTAAAACATCCAGGTATTCTAATCCCCACAGATTTAAAATGAACAGTTAAAATCAACTTAGATCTGATTATCACACAAATCATTAATGACCTGGTAAATGGAGGTCTGGCTTAGCTGCTGGGAAAAATTGGCAAAATGAAAAATAATGTGCTAATTAGATTTGCATACAAGCACAAAAGCCTCATTTTCCAAAGTCCACCGTACAATTTAGAGACTTGCACTGATCCCAAGGCTGCCTGACCTTGGTATGCCAGGCCTAGTAATACCTGGAGCAGGCTGACCATGGCCACGCTACATAGCAGTTGATCCAGACTCTTCTGGATCATGAGTGCCATAAGTCCCTTAGATGTTCTTGTTACTCATTTCATGTTTTGTTCCAGCTAAAATTGTCCAAAATAGCATAGGGACTCTGCCACAGCTGCCAGGGAGGACTGAGGTTATTTGTTGCCTTCCTTAGCAGGTGCTGTGAAGGCCAGTGAAGGGTTCAAGGGATGGGATGCTGTGAGAGGATTGTTTAGGATGGACTGAGGCCAGATTGGTACAGTCATGTCCTCTGAAACGAACCCTCCTTAGCCACTCCTGAGCTTTGCTGCTGAGGCAGCTAATTGGAGCAGTCCAAAATGGAGTTGGGGAATGAAATGGTAGTTAAGCAATATGGAAAATCAAGGATACAGAGGTTGAGGGGATCATGGCCTCTCTTTTGTTTATCGGGATAGTCATAGAGTCAGAGAACACCTTGGAAATAAGGGAGGACATAAAGTTACCCAAATATTGAGAAGATGCTATTTCAGCTTCTGCAGTGTGCCTGTTAAGGTTCAGGGGACTACAAAAGTCAAACAGATTTATGTGATACATTGTACAAGCTGTCAGATAGGAGCCAATGTTAAGATTTTTAATGAAAGCTGAGGTTCCTCCTTAATTACCTTACTCTGACAGTGAAAGCCTTTGGAAAAAAGCAAAGACTTATATCACAAGATGTAGGAACCTTAACGTTGTAAGGTAATCACCTTCTATGGAAATGGTTTTCTGGCAGGCACTGGTATAGGTGGTTCTGGGAAAAGCAGGGGTGTTTATGTGTCTTGTATAGCTATATTTTCTTATATATATATATATAAATAAAACCAGATATATACATAAATGTCCTGTTAAACTCAGGTGAAATTACCTCATTACACATTGCAGTCAATTTATTCTTGATCTATTTAATAGGTGCACTAAAGAACATTGAAATATTTTCCACCAATAACACATTTCTAATAAATTACTGAAAAGTTAAAATACATTGTTTGTAATTTATATTTCATATTATTGAAACAACAACTAAAAATTAATCAAGACCACAAAGTCATAGCTGTTTTAAAAAACATTGTTTCCATGTGAGCTCTTTAACAGGAAGGTATTTCTACACTAACGTCTAATCTTGCATTTTATAAAAAATTCACAATCTGATAGTAAAATGGGATTAAAAATGCAAAGTCATTATTTATAAAAGTTCTTTAAAATATATGTTTGACCCTGAATGCTCATCTCGTTGCACCTTCTTTTATAAACGTATATCCTTGCATTCCAGCATTTTTCAAAAAAAGTTCGGTTTGTGTATCAGCAGACCAAGAAGGAAACCAGCTAACAGAGCCACTTGGCAGAGTTTAAAAGCAGGTTGTATGCAGTAGTTTCCAGTAATTAATTGCACAAATGTCACTCTCAGGACTTGAGAAAGTCACAGCTCACATGCTGCAAATTCCACGCTGACACTCTTTTCATCTTCTAGAGGAAAAGCAAGGAAAAACATCAATGTACTCCTCAACACTGAGGAAGGCGACACTACTTGCCCTACAACCCAAAGGTAATACTGAAATCACTGCAGAGGGCAACTGTGAAGTCTATGGTCTGCTACAGCCTCGCTCAAGGCTTTACGTGGTTCATTAGCTTGACTGGACCGTAATAAGAGAACAAAAATCATCTTGGGTGTGCTTTTTGACTTTTGCTGTAGCTACACTGCTGAATCCTGTCCAAGCTCTGACCTTAAAATCTAACTTGCACATGTGCCTACCCAAATTGCAAACGCCATGCTAATCGCAAAGTAAACCTATCTTGGAAATGACCAAGACGACCAGACATTGACTTGAGGTCTAGGAGACCTGGCTTTCATCACTAAGGAAAATGCATCTTTAAACGATGG
The DNA here is from genome assembly GCF_963921805.1 of Phalacrocorax carbo. Lineage (NCBI taxonomy): Eukaryota > Metazoa > Chordata > Aves > Suliformes > Phalacrocoracidae > Phalacrocorax > Phalacrocorax carbo. The sequence continues at coordinate 170,171,331 of NC_087513.1, forward strand.
GAAGATTTTACTAATCAGCTATTAGCTCTCAACTAATGTGCTTTTTGGAGGGCTGTCTGACTGTACCATTGTCTCTTCCCTCTTCGTTGTTAATCTGCCAGACCGAGCCGAAGGGAGACGTCTCCAGAGCAGGTTGATTTATGCCAGGGAGGCTTTCTGGACTGCTGAAATCAGGGAAGACATTTGGCACTTAGCTTCTACTATTTTCAAGGAAAAATGTTAGGGGGCAAGGGAGAGGAGAGGAAGACATGCCTGAAGAAAGCTAAGAATTGCTAATAATGGTTTGGCAGGACTGTTAACAGCTTTTCTTCTTATTCTGATACTCCATGTTGATAGCCCAGTGGCTTGTTAATTGATTAATTATTTTTCAAAAAGTTTGCACATTTTTGAGTGGCCTTCCATGGTTTTAGCTATTTTCATTACCCCATCACCATTAGTTTCTAAGTACTTACTGGCAAAGTGACACACATGTGGTTAACACATGACTATCTATGAATTGGTTTCTTTAACAGGGCCCAGGGGATAATTCTTAAAACTGTCTGTCTACATGCTGTCTCATTTTTACTAGGAAAGGAGGGGTAGTTTGAAGAGGGACACTTGTAAATTGAATTTACTAAAGCATGTGATCCAGATTGATTTTAGTCAAGCATGCTTGCTTCAGACCAGGGTTGGAGGAGACCTATGGTGGGAAGCTATAATGTACACTAAATGATGGTACTATGGCTCTGAAAACAGAGCGATTCTCCAACTCTCAGCCACAGAAACAAATCTTTTAAAAATGTAGTTTTTATACCTCTTTTCTGTTTCTTCTGTATCACAAGTGGCATGTTTAAACTGAAGGCAGATGCAGGCCACCGTCCTGGCTGCCCGGCACTTACTGCAGTCGGTGTATCGGAAGATGCTAGGGCTTGTGATTACTTCTGCATGTTTTTTTTCCCCAAAGTGAGGACAGAGCACAGCCGCCTCTACCCTCGTGTGCAGCCCAGAGTTACTGGGGTACAGGGCTACAGGGCACACCGCCCAGCTTACTTCGCCTTCCGTGGGGGCATGGCCCAGGTGACCCAGAGAGAGAGGACACAGCCCTAGAGGAAGGACCCAGCTACAGAGCTAGCCAGACAAAGATCCTGAATATGGGAAACGGAAACAGGGGCTGCGTCACATTCTGTTACTGGCAATTTCAGACAACTGCCACCGTTGGAAACAACACTGTGGAGGGCTTGCTGCCTACAGCCACCTTTTGTTAAACAGTTCGCAGACCCCTGCAAGCCAGAACAAGGGCAGTTTGGGTCCATGCATCTGCTCATTTAGGCATTATGAGAAGTGAAGGCTAAGAGTCAAAGCCAATGAGTTTCAAACTTCAGGATGGACATTTCTTTCTTCACCATGGCAGTGATTAATCGTTGGCACAAACTACCCATGGAAGTGTTGGGTCCTTCATCTCTCAGAGCCTTTAAATCAAAACTGAATGTCCTTCTGGAATATACACTTTATCTAAAAGCAGGCTGTGGATTTCAGTGTAGGAGTTAACTGAAAGAAATTATGACATCTTCAGGTGAGGTAACACTGGGTTATCTAAGGCCAGAAAGGAGCATTATGTAAACCAACAAGTTTTTAGGGAAGACTTCCCTCAGTAACCCCTTTATTTCTTCTCTGTTCAGATGGTTATAATCCATCCACCTCTCAATATTAACACCTAAACATAAAATCATTGTATATCTTGGAGAGAGCCATGGGGGTAAACACAGACCAGCAAGTACCAATATTAGAATTTCTCATTCAAGTCAAACAATATTGAATTTCTGGGAAGGTCAGGTCTTGACTCACCTAATGCTACAGTAAACACTAGGGACTTTTTACTGTTTCTTTTAATAGTGTCTGCATGATCCCACTAATTCTATGTAAAGGTAAGACTTAGACCTGCACTCTCCCTCTCTTTCCTTTTGGGGTTGAGGTTTTTATTCAGAGCAACTCCCAAACACCCTTAGTTGTGGAAGTAGCCTCTGTTATTTGTGCCAGCTAAACAAAACTAGTTCATGGACTCTGCCTAAGGGAAAGCTAGAAAGAGGGTAAGTATTAAAACCTCCCTGCACCATTTTCCCATACCTGTTGCGAACAGGTAAGTCCTTCACAAGGTTGAGCAATGTTTCCCAGGCAATTTCCCAGATAACAAACTGGCAGTGCCCAGCCAACAGATCTCTCAACGTCACTAATTTGCTGAGGATGGAAATGAGACTGCATTTGCCTAGTGCATCCTGGAGCTTGACAGAGGTAATTCTGCATCCAAACTGTCAGAGAAGAGATGGAGCAAGAGGCAACCTTCTTCCCATGCAGACAGCTGTAATAAAGACATGTCCTTATCCACTATTTGTTGAATGAGACCTGGATGATAGTAATCCTGTTGTAACAACTCAAAACCAAAACTGAATTCATTCATTTTATTGAGCACCATAGATTGACTACAACAATAAAGTGGTAATACCTGTCCTCCACTGATTTTATCTTTATTGTTCACAGCTTAATTGTCCCTCTAGCACTAGGATATACAAATGTATTATTAAAATGAGACATCTGGCAGTGGCCCTAAATGCCTCTATGTCCGGAATTTACTCTGTATTACTTGTAACAGTAAATCTGTTGTGCACATCTGCAGCGGCAGAGAAAATCACATCTGACAGCAATGATACAAAACATTCACAGGAGCTTTGCAAAGGCACGAGAGTGAATGAATCCAGGCTTTTACAGTCCTTTACGATCTTCGCTGAACCTGATCGAGCTGAAGAAACCCATTTTATGGCCCTTTTCTCAGTTTCAAATCAGCCATCATTTCTTGAAGCAGAACACCAAGAAATCTTTCAAATAAATATGCCTATAATTATTTTTTCATGGCATTTTTTATGAACTGGAAATCGTGTATATATTTGTGTGCTTTGTGGATCGGGGCCTAGCTGTTTGGCTCCCCAGAAATAATCTTAGATGCTCACATGAAGAAACAAACCCAAAAGACTCCTAAACAATCTGTGTGGCCAAGTTACTACTCCAAAAGCTACTTCTTTTAAAAGACAATTGTAAGACGAGGATTTCCTGAAAAAATACCCAGTAATATCCTTGTAATTAAGGAAATGTTAACATTTCTAAATAGTTTATTCTTACCCTAGGTTTAAGAAAGAAAAAAATTGCCTTGGAGTAAAGCTTCACATTTAAAATCTCATTCCAGAAATTATTGTAAGCTTTATTTGATGGGTACATGGTTTTGGTTTGTATAGCCAATGTTCCTGAAAGTCTGGTAATATTGAAGTGTTAGAATTAAAAATTCAAAATTCTAATCCCCTCCTGGCCTCCCCAGGTAAAAAGAAAGAGAAAAAAGAAAAAAAGAAAAGAATTCCTTAATGTTCTTTTTTTAGTACAAAGATCAAAATTATAATATGGAAAAATAATTTCCACGTTCATTTTAAACATGCACGGTCAGATTTACTTTTCTTCAGGTCCAATAAGGAAAAAAAAAAGATATACTAGTATGAATACCTGCCGTACATCATATTAAAATGATAGATTTAGTCTTAACAGCATTACATAATATGTAATATTATCTGATATATATAAGCTTTCATAGAATGAGTGACATTGAATTCATCAAGTTACAGAAAAAACTGATTTTTTAGCAAGAGCACAGACTTGCATTGTGCTTTACAGAGGGTTTTTTTCAGATGTAAGCATAGTTTATCACAGTTAAACAATAAAGTAGCTACTTGGTCATATTCTTACCTGGTAATTACTTCTCATGTGTATAAATTTAAAATAGTGCTGTCCGATGAGCAAGCCAGAGCACTGGGGGTTTTTTACCAGGACTGGTGCACAGGTTTTTCTACATTTCGAGAGCAAGGCTATGTTCTGTCATATATTCTGCTGCTCCTCAGAATCAACAATAAGTACTTCTTAGTATAGACTCAGAAAATACTTTTTTACTTCTGTAAGCCTATTTTGCTTGGAAATTGTTTTTCGTGGCAGTGAAGAACCAACTCTGATATCAGTAAATGTTTTATTGTCTTAATGTAACACCCAGGGGAAATACCACTACATCTCTAAATTCTCTCTTTGCTGTTTCAACAGACAAGTAATTCCCTATCTGGGTGACACAAATGACAAGTAAATCATGAAACCTCCCTATATATTCTAGATACGGTTTTGCAAGTCACAGGGGGAATCCTGCAATTCTTCAAGCAAGAGAAGAGAGCAGAGGCTGTGTCTGTGCAGACAGATAACTCATACAAAAACATGAAATTATCTGATCAGGAGGAAAAAATATACCCTATGAAGCTGCACAAATGAGCAAAATAGAGTTACACACTGAGGCGAGCACACCCACGTACTTCTGGCACAAAAACGTGGTAGCTAACTGCTCTGTTACGGGCGCGCCAGCCACAGAGCAAGCATGGCTCATTTTAATTGCCAGGAGCGCCACTTCTCAACTAGCAAATATCTGAAGTGCGGAAGGCTTTTAAGAATATCAGGATCAACACTTAATATCGTACCAGAAATATAAAATAATAATATAGCTTGGTTACATAAAATGGAACCAGCATGAACTCAGGAGAACTGGCTTTATGTGCTGCTTGCACCATACAGCTCCTATTAGCAAGATACGTTTTTTAGAATTAAAGGATATTTCCAAGTGGCCTGTACTGCAGTAATAGGCAGCATGGTAAGCTTATATTTGCTCTACCCTGCCACACGCATGCTCTTTTGCCAACAGATATCATGTAAGAATCCAAGACTAATCTCAGATATCTCTAGGTTGTTGTATTTTTGGACAAAGGGTGAGTAAACCCTTTCAATAGCAGGGATTAACATCAGTCCTGCTATGCTTTCTCACTGCTTAACTCAGGATACCAGGACCGTCCCCTGTTCCTCGGATCCAGAGAAATCATTTCCCACACCAGAGCGTGCAGCCTGGTGTCACATGGAAAGAAGCCATCAGGAAGAGCAAGATTACAAACCAGCATAAGGACAGGAAAGAAAAGCTTAAGCAGAATGTATTTCTCCAGACTGAAACCTGGCCAGCTCCCAGGAGCTAATATTTCCACCCATGAAAACACTAACTGCCATGGGATCCAGAACAAGGGTAATCAGTCACCGCATTACTCTTGTATCCCATCAGAAGGGTAGTCCTTTAAACAGTGCCGCGTACCTGGATAGTGGGGCATAAGTTCAATATTGACAGAGGGAAGCTTGCCACCTACTGAATCACCACCTGAGTCACCCTGTAGCTGAACCACATATTAGAGAGCTGGAAGCATGTGCTGCTGTGCTGGAAACCATCGGTGACGATACTGCACCAAGGTCTGAGGCAGAGGAACTTCACAGGTTGCAGGTTTTCTGTCTTGTGGTTTCTTGGCACAGGAAACATGAAGTGTACACAACAGGCTATAAAATCCACTTTTAGTATAAACCACAGAGCTTGACGTGCATGAGGCTGGAGAAAATAGTTTCCATTTTCTGTAATAGTGATAGTGTATACAACTTGTACCTGTAAATGTAAAATACAAACTTGGATTATCTAAACATCCGCCTGCAAGCCTCTCACAGCTGCAAAACCCCTGAAGGAGCCGAAGGAAGAAACGTGGCAATGGTTAGTGCTGCATTTGAACCACTGGAAAAATAGTGACTGATCCTTATTAAAAACTTAGAACTATCTGAGAATTTTTTTCCACACCATTGAAAATGTTAAGGTGGTGGTGAGCCTTGAGCTCGTGTCAGTTTGCTTTCTGTTGCCGCTGCTTTCATTACTGTTGTATGGATCTGAGCGTTGTCACTTGAAGAATTGCTGCAGGTGTTTGCAGAACAAGTTTTAGTTCAGCTGCGCCAGTTAACCTGGTGCCTGCTCACAGGCTATCCTCACAAACGCCAATGGAAGCACAGAGTAATAGGTAGGATTGACTGCATCCAGGCTTTACTTTTCCTTTACATATGTAAAATAGCAGTACAACATGTTTAAGCAAGACTCCTAGTTTCAATGCTCCACGTTTCACTGCTCCTTTAGTGCTTTATTCCTTTGTCGTCTATTGCCAGCGAGCTTCATCCATCCCAATGTATAGTGATAAAAGCATTCACCTCACTGGCTCCTGTAGCATTGCTCCATCTCTGAGCTCAGGAGTTCTGTCTGATGTAAAATCAGTGAAAAATACGCTCTGCCCAGGGCAGTGCAGTGCAGAGTGGGCATTCTTGGCATGGCAAAGCTCCCGTTTTGGCTAACAGGCTTGGTCCTTGCCACTCCAGTCACACTTATGAAGCAGAGCCCATTTGGGGCTGAGGGCTGTAGCTGCAGTTACGTAGGGTATAATGATACCAAGTCGGGGGGAGTTCAGTGTCCAGTGCCTCTGCAGAGGGGATGAGCTGCAAGGAAGGGGACGGGGCAGCATGTCCCTTTGGGAAGGGTGGCAGTTTGCAGCCACCCGGGACCAGAGATGGCTCAGGGAGCCTGACTCACAGACGGGCCCCAGGCCTGGCTTTTGTGAACTCGTTAGACAGGCAGGCTTTTATTTGCATGAAAATAGACTTTAGGAAGCCATTAAAATGTAACAAAAAAGTATTTAATGCCCTAGGGTGTACTGAGCTTATATCAACCTCCTTATTAGACCTTTCTTTTCTCTGTTTTCTTCTCCTCCCCTCCCTTGGCATGGCTCTGCTGCACAAACAGCCCATATGGAAAACAGCGCAGCCTGGAAACACCTAGCTCTCTCCGTCCTCTTTTGCTTTTGGCTTTTGCAGCTGCTGTTTTCTCAGTGTTGTCTTGGGGCAGTTTCCTGTTGCCATAGCTGATAGCCTGCCAGCGCCTGCCTGGGCCTTTCAAGTGTCAACACTGCGAAGTTTGCTGCGATGGCCAAACGCTTGTTAATGAGATATAGCAGCTGGGTAGGGGTGAACCACTGAGATGTATAAAGGCACGCCGCTGGTGCAGGAAGCGATGCCTTTTGAATCTTTTCAGTGCTCTGAAAGCATTCAAATCAAAGAGGGTATGTTGTATTCATTAATAAACCGAAGTTCCCATGCAACTGTGTTAAAGCCAATAGTTTAACTTTGCAATGGACAGGTGAATTTTTCAACAGTGTTTTACACCGGAAGACAAAGGGCAAGAAAACAAAAGTTTATGTACTGCCAAAGGCATTACTTCCCTATCTAGCAGCCAGACAGAATTGTTAAACTGAACTAGGTATTTGCCATTTCCTGACAATAAAAGCTTCTTTTTTCCTTTATTTTTTATGCTTCAAAGCCCACAGCAGCCTGCTTGATCTCTGCCTCACACTTTTTTTAGACCCATTTCTTAATTTTTTCTAAACTGTGATTAAAAACTAGAATGAAAAAAAAAAGCCACCCCCCCAAAAAGACAACTTGATAAAAAAAAAAAAAAAGCCAAAGAACCTATAGACGGGATTAATGACCAGAGCTGCTTTCATTCAACTGGAGCAGTCCATGTGATCTGTAGTCTGCATCTGTTTTGCTATAGCAGAACATAGGGGTGCTCAACAGCTGGGCAAAACAGGCAGAGAGCAAAAACAAAAGAAACTAGCATATAGTGCAAAGTTTTAAAGACAACATGAGCCAAAGAGCATCTTAAAGTGTTTTCCAGCATTTATTTTTAATTGGGTTGGGACTTTTTTTGTTGTTTTCTTTTTTTCTTTTTCTTTTTTTTTTTTTCTTTTTAGGAGAGGGACAGCTGGAGAAGAGATTGAATGCTAGGAAAACATGTTTAAAACTGAAACAACCACAGTAATAATAGTGACAAAATTGCTTTGGAAAACTTAAACAAAAGAAGTGTTAGAAACAGGAAAGGGCCATATGGCTCAACACGCCTGCCATTTTCTGGTTTATCTTAATTGTTTCCCTCACTTCTCTGCAAATGAATACAAGTGTCTCAGACTCATTTACATGCTTTCATTTCCCTTTCACAGTAACTTGTTCCAAGGTAATTTAAGCCAAGCCACTTAAGTGATATTTAGCTATTTGACTGTTTAGAGAACAGCAGTTTAGCTATATTCATCAGCCCACTGCAGCTACTGTACTTGTTTTCAGAATTTAGTTACACCAATCAACTCCCAACTAAATTACCCCTTTTGGGGTAAACTAAGTCATGCAGGCCCTGACCCAGAAGCCAGTAGGTTCAAGAGGAGTCATGCCATTCATTCTAACAGATTCTGGTTCAGGCATATTCTTCCACTTCAAAATTTAATTCCTGTGAAATAAAGGGTTTGGGTGTGGGCTTTTTTTATTCTTCCACAAAATGTAGGCATTTAATTTATATTTTCTGTAAAATTTTTCATTTTAAGATAGTCATATATCACATTATTGTAACTGAAATGACAGGTGAAACCTCAGTTCTCTGTAATACTTCCCAAAAAGATTTTTCACCAGAGTTTCTCTCCGGTGGGAGAGAGTACTGAAGCTTAAAGGATGTGTTTATATGTGAAAAATTTTTGAAAATAGAAGATGCCAAATCTGACCACCCCTACTCTGAGCCAGAGTGTGATTATTTTGGCCCTGATTTAAGCTGTTGTGATCCCTGTGCTGCCTACCTGGTCGCACAGACATGACTGCAGAACACATGGAAAGAGACTGAAGGAAGGTGCGTTTAGATGTCTGGGGATGGCCATGATGCAAAAGTCAGGAAAGAAAGAGGGTCAAAACAAAACACTTCCTGTTAACAATAACATCAGATGAAAACATGGCAAGCTGTTAAGCCTTTAAATAAGCGTACCATGACAAGCTGAAGCATAAGCTTCAACCAGCTTGTTAGAACACAGTCCTCTACCATGACAGAAGTTAAGACGTTCTGCATGCACAAAGCTTATGCCAAGACACAAGCCACATCTTGGCTACTCTGGCTACTCAGAGTAAGCAACGGATTATGGGGGAAGCACTATTAATGGAGGAAGACAATGCTTTTCTCATCTTCAGGCTCTTCTCAGCCTCAGAAAATGCTGACTTGCAGAATCTGCTCTGAAAACTCTTGTTCAGACACAAGCCAGTAAATTCGCTCATTCTTACAAAAGATAATGAAAGATTAATAAATGAGTCAATTCAGTGAATGTCTGGCCTGTGCTTCTCCCCATATGGCTTCAAGAAGATAATTGCAGCAGTGGGGACTCAGAAAGGAGGGACAGACATCTGTTGAGTGAGAGTAGAGATAATTTTTTAAAAACAATTTCTGTATGTTTACACACTTAATGGAAAAAAAAAAGGAAAAAATGGGATTTTCGTATCAATGACTTTATGGAGTGCTTAAAACAAGGCAGGAATATAAGTATATGCTTCCTTCTTCCACCACAGTAACACCACAGACTGGGGAGCAGTGGGCTTTCTAAGATGCCTGGACCAGAACTCCTACCTTCAGCAAGAGGTTTAAGTGAAAGGATTTGGAGAAGAAACCAAAGTATTCCCGGACCTCTCCAGTTTTCTGTTGCCTTTCTAGCAGTTTTCTTAGATGTTCAGAATACTATCGAACCTGTACCTCATAGTATGCCTGAAGAGCAGGAAAAAGATTGAGATAATTGCCGATACTGTCATAGACAATTAGTTTGCTATGGCAAAGGTAAAGAAAGTGTAAGCTCCTCTCAGAGATGATCCCATTAAAAAAGAGAAAACATTTTTAGGGTCCTCCAAAAAGAACATCTCAAAAGATGGCTAATGTCCTTTGGAATCGCCCACATTTGCTACACAATTTAATTGATTCTATATGTACAAAAACACCACAGTAAGGGGCAGGGTGTGAGGGCAAGCAGCTTTTCTAGACCTCCAAAACGCTCTATGATCTTACCATAGCACACCGCTCTGCTTTCTGACTGGGTTCATGACATGTCTGTTCCTAGCCTTAATTCTTAAGCTTAGTTTTGTCATAAAACCTCCAAATCATGGCATTTTCCATATTAAATGCAATCTGAATTTACACTTCCAAGTACACATGGCTTATATTATAGTATCAGCAGGTGGTTTGTACTCCAAATACATTGTCCTTTACTTTGGATGTGTGAGGTTTTCTAAAGCACAGACAGACTGTGACTGGTTCCTTCCTTGCTTGTGTTAGTCCTGAACCTTTTCTCAGCTCACCCTTTCTAAACTTAACATTACAGGTTGTTTCTGATGTCTCCTCCTCCTCAGCTTTTTGGTTTATTGGATGTTTCCGCTGATTTAAGATACATAACAATATCACTGTTAAATGCCAGCTCCTGAGCACGAGGAGGCATGTCTCTTCTCCAGATTTGTCCTTGGCACTTTAATGCAAAAGACACAGTTCACTGTCTTTTTCCTTTCATTCCCAGAATAGTAGCTACATGTGCGTGTTTGTTATGCCTCTTTTTCAAAGGAAGACAGACCAAGCCCATTAAGGATCTTAAACTCTCTTGTATCCCCAAAAGAGACACTTCTGTAACTTTACAGTTCCCTTCAGCTTGCTTTCCAGCAAGCCTACGGTTCTCATCTTCCCTAAAGGAATTACAGGCTCTGAATGCCTGTTCCTAAAGCAGGCATTTGGGGCATTTCCTCAGGGGAACAGTATAACTTGTTTTACATCACCTCCTCAGAGAGAGCCTGGAATAAGCTGTGTGGATTACAGCGAGGAATGCTGGAGGGGATCCCAACATTATGTTAGATCTGCCAACCTGACAGGTTCAACAGAAACCTCTGAAGTTTCCTATCCCCATGCAGTGACCCGTAGCTAATCTGCATGACAATACGTTGTGTAATTGCAGGAAGCCACTGCAATATCATTCAGGAACAGGAAACTTGGGAACTGTTTACAGCCACCGCTATGGTGACGAAACCTGTCATTACCTTGTGCACTCTTTCTTCTGAAACATGGATGCAATTGCAAAGTCTTATCACTCAGCTTTATAGGGAAGATCTGCTAAGTAAAAGAATAACATGGGAAGAGCAAAAAAAGAGACCGGGCTTGGTTGATTGCTGTCGCGATTACATTACACAGGTTGAAAGACAGTTTCGGCAATTGCTTATTGTGCATGAGAAGACAGAATTGTTTGCCATCAGTTAGGCTTCAGTTAAGTTTACTATTCCTTATCTCTTGTTTAAGGTAGTACTTCAAAGGAGTACTTGCTTCTTGTCCTTTGACTCAAGTGGGCACAGCAATGGGATGCCATGTGGGAGATGCAGATTTGAGAGCATTCATGTGCTCCCAACCCTCAGGCTAACAAGAGGCAGGCGATTCAGCCAACTATTTTCTCTGCTAATTTAGATTAACTCATTAGTTCATGCACAGAACTTTCAAAATGCAAAATTCTACCCATGTGCTGAATATGACTAGCAAGCAAAGAAACACACCACAGGACACCAGTAGCTGAGTTTTGGACAAATTTGTAGCCAAATGGGGCTTTTAGGATTCACGTTCACACTCCAGAAGAATGAAAATAGAAAGACTGTTTGAACAGAAACCTATGAGATTCCAGGACAAGGTCTTAAAATCAAACACAGCTCAACAGATAAGGATGGGCAAGGAAAAGAAGCTGCCTGTAGCTCAAACATATGGGAGCTGTTACGCTCTCAGAAATTTCCAAAATCAGGCTGGTTCTTGCTATGAACTGACCTTTCAAATCTACTTTTAAAAACTCTGAACTATTTTTTAAATTAATATATCAAGCAGGCAACCATCAGGTCACCAAATGCAATAAAAACAAAGAAGATGATGTATTGACCAAGTGTAGAGAGATACTACCACCTTCAGATTTAGAAACTAGACCATCCTCAGTAAAGAGCATTATCAACTCAGAGGTGACATGGTCTTCCTAGAAAGGTTGGACTAGATGATCCCTGAGGTCCCTTCCAACCTGTGATTCTGTGATTCTGTGGTTCTGTGATTCTGTGATTCTGTGATGGTAGTGCTTATGCTAATATCATTTTCTCTTAGGAGAGTAATTGGTTTAGCTGGACCCGATGGAGGCTGTGGAAACTGAAGGTACAGTTTACAGAGAATAAAAAGAATATTAGTAACTATTGCTAGAACTGAATGGGCCACAGATTCTTTGGTTCACTAACCAAGCTCTTCCCTATCACCCCAAAGCCCCTAAAACAGATGTGACAACTTTGATAGGAATGCACAAAGTACTTCAATAGCTCAAATGGGAAGAGAGGTATTAGTTCAAATTTTTACTAAGCTGTATTGGTTTTCTGAGACTAGGGTTTGACTTCAGTATAAATTTAGCTACAGAAAGTTAGTATATTTTTATTTTATGTAATGCTGAAATTAATATTATTTGTATTTCAGTAGTGTCCCAATACCTAGGTTGTGGGATATTACGTTGTGTTGTGGTCTACAGAGCCAGACAGTAAAAGACAACTTTTGCCTCAATGAAGAATGTATAATTATCTGAACATTTAGAGTAGAATACAGAAAACAAACAACCTGACCAGTTGGTCAGAGACAGGTATGGACACCATGGCTGGGAGTGATCTGTCCAAATTTCAAAAGCTACAAAGTGCATATTTATGTTTGAAGGATATTTTCTAGGCTCATTTTTTAATCAACAGAGAGAATCAGGCTCTTCCAAGGTAGAAATTATTTCATCTAAAATGACCATATAAGATAGGTCAGATGAACCACAAGCATCTGTTTTTCTCTTTTTGTTAAGAAGGCAGTACAATCTTGAAGATCAGACGCGATGTTGGTACTGCTGAAGCCCACAGCAGGGTGCAATGAATCCCATGCGTGTGCCAGGGAGCAGTGAGAACAGGCTGCACCGAGAGGGAAGGTAGCCTGGGAGTCACGGGTCACAGCAACGCAGGCAAGGCATCAGCCTGCCTGACAAGGCTCCCAGCCCCACAGTACCCATGCAGGGCAGGACAGGTCCGGGGATGGTGATCAGCGTCAACTGAGAGCCTGTTAATCGTTGCAAATCCATAGTGGTGAATCAAGTGTAAGGCCAAGCAACAAAGTCAAGTTAGTGGGTCAAGATCAAGGTCCAAATCAGGGAGATATAAGACCAGGTGCAGGCACATCTCCAGTATAGCTTAGGCAGAGACCAAGGGTGAGACCCAGAGCTTAACAGTTTCCAAGCAAAGGAGAAGCAGTCCCACTAAGGCGTGTCATGGCTGGACACCTAAATCATCTCTCTGCTGGCCCTGAGCCCAGGCGACCAAATTGCCCAGAGGGTGAATGCCCTCTGGGTGCTTGTCACCCTGCTCCTCAAAGCTTGCTCCAGTACCTTCTGTATCAGACCACAGGATCACTACAAATCTGGAGATGAAAAACTATCCTTTCATCGATAATCAAGCAAAGGTAATGCTTTGGGAGCCAGTGACCTTCACTCACAAGGTGTTTGGAGCAAGTTGCCTCAGTTGTATCCAAGCCATATAGTTTGAGATCAGTCCACACTGCAGCTTCTAGTCCAATGTCGGCATGGAGAAAATGGGCATATGTGGCTAAAGCACACTGAAGCTTGGATGACTTTCACTGCTTCTGGCGTGTACCAAAGAGAGCTCCCTTTAGTACAAGTACCACTCTGGCATACATGCTTCTACGTAGTTTGATGATTCACACCTGTGTTCAGGGTCCTGGGAAACTTGCTCAGCTCATGTTATGGCCTTTTTATTGCAGTGACACTCCTTTTGATGTCCAAACTACCTTTGATAATTGTACACTTGCAATACACAATGTGAACTTCTTGTATAGGTGACCTTATAGCAGGTATGCATCTTAACGGCCAGAATGCTGTTACTTTGAAGGAACACTGTATGCTGCCATTAGTACTACTGCAACCTTAAGGACTTTTGTGGAGGAGGGGACTGCTCGTTCCAAGAAAAGGTATCTGATCTGGCCCTAAATGGGTAACTGTTCAAAAAGCAAGAGAGCTCTTCTATCTAACCAAACACTTTTTTAGAGAAGAGGAGGAATTGAAGGAGCAGAAGAGAAGGGCAGTGAGAATATGCCTAAGAACATGTTCTAGTGGTTTCAGTCCTTGGTTTAAGTCAATGTGTCCCATGTCCTTGAAAATACCATTGGCATCCAGTCACTCAATTTCAAGTACACATCTTTGAGCTGCTTGTACAATTCACTCATGTTTTTTTCTGGTTACAAAGAGGACAAAGAAAGAGAAGGAGAGAGAAACTATATTTCAAAAGATTAGTGTACATGTTTTAATCACTCACACTTTGCATTGTTCAAGATTACACTTTTATTAAATGAGTGTTTCACTTTCAAGCACATGAGAGTATTTGAAATATTTCAAGGGTACTTCTTTTAGCTTCTAACAACTAGACATTGCTGCCACCGCTGGACTATTATTTAGAAGGAACATGCACTGGAGATATTCTGATCTCAGAAGTCATGCTGCTTCACTGACAGGGATGCAGTCAGGTGTACATTAAGTAATGGAACGCTTATCTTTTGTTATTATGATAATTAGTTGAGGAAATTAATTAGGGGAAACTCAAGAAACATTAAACCAAATTTGCCAGTCATCCTCGTAGCTGCAGTAGAACTAATAGAAGTACATGAAGCTTAAGCCAGTGAAAAATATTCCTTTTCTTTTTTTGACACTATTATTATTAAAGGATTGTCATAATTTTTAACATCTTGCTTGTAAACAAAGTAGAAGACAGACTCCTTAACCCACATGTTTTGCCATTTAACATTAAAAACAAGTTAGCCACAGTGTGTGGTGGGCACACAGGTTTGCTTAAACCAAAGCAGACTGTAACGAGACAACCCATTTGTAAACTGCTGCTCAGGTGAATTTGTGAGCCATCTGGCACCAAAAAGCCCTGATATCTCAAATGTAATGGTTCTGATATACCACAGGAAAATGGCACATTTTAAAGGTGGTTCAGCACAGCAGGTCATCACTGTTTTCCAAATGTGTTTTAAAATGCTTTCTTACATATTCTATAGAGAAATGTCCTATCTTTATTATTTCTATTACAACTTCTACAAAAATACTGCCAAAAAAAAGGTTACCTCACTTCTAAGTCAAGTAATTCAAATCAAATCTGTGGCCAGGCTTTCATTTTGGGGTCAAATTCTGTGTGCAGGTGGTTCTCATTGAGTTCAATCTGATCCCAAGGAATGCACCAGAGGACTGAATTTGGCCTCTACCAGCTAGTCTAAATACATGATGCGGTTCTGTCTTCACACTGTATTGGAAAGAGATACTGTACCTCTTTAGTTTATGAGTCTGCGTATTATCAGTCTTGGGGAAAGAAAAGATGGTTAAATTTAGATTTCCACAGAATGTTTTGATTTAAGTAAAAGAATTCAGTGACCACCAGTTTGGAACATCCTTCTGGTGTCATAAATAAGCAATAAGCAGATTAAAAAAAGCTGTGCACGTACACTTAATTGATTGAAGCGGAGAACAAAGAGCATGTCAGTCTTCCAGGTTTAGATGAGGATCAGGTGGTTTCAAGCTGAAAAGAAACAGGGACTCTTGTTTTGTTTTAAGCAAAATTCTGGGACCCTCCATGGTTCCGGACATTCTGCATTGCTCTAAAATGCAGGAGGAAAAAACCTCTACAAAGACACTTGTTACACCATTTTCCTCACTCATTCATTCTGTTGGTATGTGAAATTTCCCACATATCCCATCTTTGAACAAATGATCTTAAATAATGTATTGTTGTTTAACATCAGGTAAATGTTAACTATAGCAATGCAGTAACACTGGGCCATGGCGTTTCTGTAGAGCTTGACATTGCAGTGCTTCAACAGGAAAATCTCTCCATAGCCTCAGAAGTAATTTCCAGTAACTTAAATCCCACAGGAAATAAATAAATAAATGCATATGGGAAAGCAGTGCGCTAAAAAAGTAAGAATGATTGGCAGTGCCATCAGCAAATTGTAGCTCCAGGAGGATTAGCGCTAGCAGCCAGAGATTCCTCTCTTATTCCAGTCAGAACACTTGGCAGCTTATGCTGCTGCCTGGCTGAGTCTCTTCCTTCACACTTCTGCCCTGTAGGGTTAGAAAATTCCAGCCTGCTCTCACCTCTCACTTCAGGGGCTTATGCAGATGGGAAATTAATATTCCACTATGTTTAGCCCTCTGATCACTCTCTTTGACTAATATGGAATTAATCTGCCAAGCTTGCCTCAGAAAATGCACTGAACAAGGAGCCCAGGCACTGAGGAGAATACAATGCTGTCCTATATCATAGCCAGGAATGCTGTACCATAAGGTGGCCAAGTGAGTTATTTTCAATAAATAATTTATTTCCTAGGGAAAAAAAAAAAAAAAAAAAAAAAAAAGAGAAAAGCAATTTCAACTGGAAGAGGTTCTTCAATGTGAATCTGATTTGGCAAATTTGGGTTGGCACAAAAAATGAGGAAAATATTCAAAAATTACAAATTGGCTTATCTAAGATTTTCTGAAACAAATTGATAAAGAGGGGCTACATTTATGAAGGAGATTTGGAACGATTCACAAATCAGAGGAGGCATATGTGGTACTGGTTAGGATAATATTATCCAATATAGGAAGCCAATGTTCAAATCTTCCCTTTGCCTCATTCCGTGGGTGAGCTTAAAATGTTTTCTTTGGTGCTCCAGAGCACATAACCAGCCTCACAGACATGTGAGCTTTTCTGTGGAAAGCTCTTCTGCTTTGAGTGACAACTGGGAGCCATCAGGGCCAGAGTCAAAGAAATACCTTTCTCTCCCAACTATAAACCTCTAGTTTTGTTCTTCACGCAATCCACATTTATTTCAAGTACACCATTTTCAGTAGGACAGAAAAATCAGGCCTCTCTCAAGGACCCTACTATTTAGTCATTAGGATTCAATTCCCTAGTGGAAAATCCTAACCCAGATCCCAGATCTGATGAGCTAGATGCAAAGAGATTTGAATGCATGTGTCCCTCCTTCACGACCAGCCAATACATTTATCACTAGAATTTGGATCTAAAGGGGAGTAGTCTATTCTCCCTCTGATCTGTGGGATTTTCTTCCACTTCGACTGAATGGTAGCCTACTCCATCACAGAAGTGGTGATTTCCTCTATTCGGGCATCGCTCATGCGATCACACCAAGTTGCACTGAGCTCTGGGTTGTTGCACAAAAGGAGGGCACCTCCACGGGCTGGGTTTCTGAATGGAAGAGGATGCGGCCGCTCTGCACTGTGTGGCTCTCAAAACCAAAGGATCGTAGGACTGTCTCCCAAAAAAGTTGTTCTCCAACTGCTTTGCTATTTTAATTTCTTCTTTTCCTTTAATGAATGGAATCTCATTATCCTACCAAGTTAGAAACTGAGAATAGTGAAATGTATCCTAATGAATGTGATCAGCTTTGAAAGGTGCTTTTGGCTTTGGACTACTCTATTATACCTCATAAGGAGCTAAATAATTTAATCTCTGAAGAATAAAGTTTATAATAAAGTAGGCTATATATAGCAAAGTTCTATATTTGAATAAGAAACACTGTCTCTGTTCTGTGACAGGGATTATCTTTGGCTGATACTATCTGGTTTGTGTAAAATAAATCCAAGATCACAGTGTGCGTATTTTAGACTATCAAATCCCCTCTTTTGTTAGTATTAATGTCATTATCAGGTTCCTCATGCATTTGACATAGGTGCATTTAAAAAAAGAAAGTTGCATCTAAGTGTTCCTGTGTATGGAAAAAGTAGAGAAAGAATTATTTCTTCCTTTCATATATTTATTATATCATGATTCCTCTTTCTGTCTTCTGTCTGCTTTAACTGCCAAACTGTCTGATATTTCATGTATTTTCCATTCTTCACTTTTTTAAAAAAAATCTCAGCTATTCTAAGTTACATTGACCACTCCTCAGCCTTGATACAACTGGCTGAAATGTTACATAGAGTATTTTTTGATCATGGTCAGGTCAGCAGTTCCAGTTTTTGAGACGTTGGTATAAATGTAGGCTCTCTAAACCCACATTTAGTTACTGAGAGCAGCATTTTAAATAGACGGATGGGAATCTTTAGGAATTTTGTCATATTTCACTGTAAGTTTGGATGAAATCCAGTCTAAAATCTGGAAATGTAACCCTTTGTAAAGAAGTTTTTCTGATCTGAGATTGAAGCACGCAAGCAGAAACTGCAGGCTGTAATGGACATTGAGAGCGCCTGCTTGTTGCAGCTAAAGGGGCTCCATTGCGATAGCACCTTAGCTCACATGACACATGGCAGAACCTGAAGACATTTCTTTACACAAGGGAAATGAGTCACAGACTCCCGAAAGTACTGAGTACTTGATACCTGAATAGCTTTAAGGATTTTGAGCAGTGAGAAAATTCAGGTAATGGTTTTGTGGAGACTTTAAAAACAGCTTCACAAGCAGCTCATGCACAAAATCAAGTCTATCCCTAAATCTCCCAAGACCTAACCCTAACACTTCACCGAACACAGTCTCTCCTCCTCAGTGGTGAGTCACTGAAAAGCTGGGGGCACATCTTATTAGGGTCACCTGTGAGTGGGAGGTACCCCACGCAGGGATGTGCTGAGCCTCCTGACCCGTTCCTGAAGCTTCCTGGGGAAGTGTTGTCATGTGGGCCTCCTGGGGCTGGTTGCAGCAGCTCTTTGCTCCTAGCTCAGGGACTGTGCAGACCCACAGAGGTGCCAGTGGTACAGACACAGCTGCTAACAACCCTTTCCTCGACAAAGAATGGGTGACTTAACCCATCAAAATGTTTAACTGCATTTTGCAGGTGCCTCGCTTTCTTCAAAGAATATGTAGAGACCCTACAGGGAAACTATGCTCCCAGTCTCAGGCATTTGCTTATTGCTGTCCCCCCCACCAAAAATTATATATATATATATTTTAAAGCAAGAAACGTGCAAAGATTTGGGTAGAAACACAGTTGAATGTTTAAACAGGAACAGAGGAGATGGTAACTTCTGGCAGAGGTGATACTGAAAAACTGGGCCTGTGCTAACCACCTTCCATATGTCAGCTGCTGAAATCTCAAATCTTGTTTTCAGTGACAATATTACAGAGCATTATAAATATCTACAGATTTGTATAAAACAGAGTTTTATAGAAAGACCTATCACTGCCATCAGGTGCTCAAGTTAATCCACACCTTAGTTCACAAGAGTTTTTTTCAATCCATGTATTGGGGGGTGGGGGTGGGTGGTGTTGGAACCAGAAGAAAAAACTCAGGAGATTAATTTCCACTTATTACTAAGGATAATCAGGATTCTTACAAACCTTATACTAAAATTCGATGTGCTAAATTTGGTTTTGGTAGTCTTCCAGTGCCCCTCTCTTGAATGAAAATAAAATTTCAACAAGACATCAAAACTGTTAGTAAAAGAGCTAAAAATACACTACATTTTCTCTACTCTACAGCATAACCTAATGTGCTTTTTTATCATTTTAATATCAGGGATTCTAAAATTTTGTTTGTAAAAGGCAATGTGTTTCTATTTTAAGTGGAAAAGTGATAAACATTTATGTATTATCAGACGTTTCCGCTTACAGATTGAAGAGGAACTTTATAGTCTATTTGATGGTCTTTCTGAGAATAAGTGTGCTGACAGAATCTCATCTCCGTATCCGCACCAGAAAAAAACTGCTGATCTGTCCATTAGAATGAAGACTTGGAGTCTGCTCTGGGGAGTCTAGTAAACCAACAAAATATTTAAATCCCAGAAATAACTACCCTATGATCTGAATCTTCTCTTTTCCCTTTTTCTCCTTCTTTGGTTAAATACTGCCTAAGAAAACCCCAAGATCCTCAGCTGGCCATTGCCAACTTGCTACCAGGAGACAGCAGCTCTCATTGCCTTCCGTAGTACATATAAAATCTATTCATATTTTTAATCACGCTATTTACATATAGATATACAGATAAATTGTTCAGTGAGTAGTGGGATGAACTAGCTTTGTTTCCCCATGTGCTTCGACTTCATGCATCCCTCCCCAGTCCCCTGAGGTGCCTCCCATGTTCCCTGGCTCTTTGGTCGGGAAAGCAGCACTATGTGCTCTTCTGCAGCCAGCAGTGTGTGCAAACTGGTCACCTGCAATCCCTTCAATGCTATGGAGCTGAATTAGAATTGCTTTTCCCTCAGTAGAAGCCCTTATTTGGGTCTCTCTCGCCTCTGCAGCTATCAGTTTCCACAAAATGTGTAGGAAGTTAGGGTTTCTGGGACCTCCTGCTTGTTAGTTTTGGTTGTCACATAGCAACTAGTTCCAAAGTTATTGTGGAGGAGGAATGAGTAAGACATATGGACATACTCTCTATTATGTGATGGCCTAAGCCTCATTCCTCTCAGAAACCAAGCTAAACTCATGCACATATGTGTATATATTTAAGTTGGGGAAAAAACTAAGGGAGTTACCTCAATTTAAATATACAGATTATAAAAGCTGCTGAAGAACAGTTCAAACAGAAGAGCAGGGGATTTTATGTGACACTTTTTTAGCCATCTCACACTATAAACAAGGCAGTCGCATCATTTTTCATTTCAGTTACATCAAAGTGTATCATGTGCAAAGCGTGGGTTGAGGCAGTTCAAGATCCTAATTCAAGCTAACAGTAGCCTTGCGCAGGGAGGTTATTGTTTCCTGCTAATGCATACTCTCCAGTTTTACTGTCTGTCTTTAAAGCGTGACTGCATCAGACACAAACCAACCTGTGAAACCTGAAGTGTGTTTTGGAACACTATCAAATGATGTGAAACAATAAACCCATGAAACCAGTAATGCCATTAAAAAAAAATCACTTTCATGAAACTTGTCATCCAAGAAATTAAAGGGAATAATGAATCCTAAGAAGGATTTTGCTCTTTGACAACTCAGGAAAAAATAACCTTGGATTTTTATAGAAACTATAAAACAGTATGATGAACATTTTTTTTTCATATGTTCTTGGACCAGCTCTTGTATTGCTGAAACAAAAAGCCCTTTAAAAGAAAACGGAAGTGTTTGTACGGGTACAGCAGGAAAGCTTTGGTCCACAGCCTTTCTTTCAGGGGAAGGCCAATGCACTGCTATTAGCTGCATTCTCAAATTTGTAGGAGAAGAGCATTTGGATTTCCATAAAAGAAACTCTAAAGTGTGGAAGAAAGCCCCAAAGCTGCAGAATACCTGCGCGTCAGCAAGCCTTGGTTCCCGTCTCTCCCGCTCAAGTGTCTCAGTGTTATGTAACACAAGAAGGGAATGTTCCTCTCTTTTGGCAAAGGACGCTGGACCCAGCAATTGACTTGATGGGACTGAGCAGAGCGCATGAAACCAAGTGAGTTATTACGGCCTGCGGTTTCAGGAACTGGTTTAAAGATAGCCTCCAAATTATCAAAATTTACATAAAGAAAGACATCTGACTATGGCCATGAAATAGTTCTACCAAGTTTGGAAGGCAAAACTCAAGCAATGAATGGTCTATGTCATAAATCAATTTTTTGGCTGCATGAACAGACCAGCGAAGAAAGAACATTGAATAAGCAAAGGTTTTAATATTCTGACAGTTATAAACAGTCCTTTGTTTTTCTTTTTCTCTTACATGCACATGGGTGTGGGCTGGGGAAGCCATATATTCATAAAACATCTGGTGTTCAGCTTGTTGTTATAATCAATCAGTCATTTTATTTTTCCAACACTGTGGAAAAAAAAAGGACACGGACCGCTTAATTAAAGAACCAAAGCCTCCTCCTTCTGGATACAAAGGCAGCAGGATCTGGCTCACGGTCTATTATTTACAAGATTTGCCTTAGAGGAGAGAAGTCCTCATGGTTGAAAAAAGCAGTTTCTTGGTTTTTAATATTTTATGGTGAAAGCTGTCAAACCAATCATAGATAGTCTCCAGAGCAATTGTTTACTCACAGGACAGAGAATGGCATTGCTGACTCACTCTTTTTACACATTTACAGTCATGACTCCTGATTTAGAGGGATGATACGTAATGGGAAAATGACACTTTAGCTTTTAGTCCCTACACTTATAAACGTAGTAATAACACAAGCGTGTATAGTAATAAGAACATAAACACACGTAGTAGCGTACCAAGCATATGTAGCAGTAACACTTGCACAGAACTGCAACACTTCCTAGCGTCCATCATTCACAATAAGGCATTACAGCTTCCACAGATGATTTATAACCTGCTAGCACTAAGTCTGAAACCTCATTCAGCAGCTAAAGTCATCCCATTTGGTGGTGGTGGAATTTTTTTGTACCTCTGACAAATAAGGACATTTGCAAAAGCACTTTTCATCCTAGCATCCCTGCAGAGGACTATGAAGTTATTGGTTGCATGATCTTTGAAATTCTGGCTCTGTTTCTGAAAATTCAGTTAGCAACACTGATTTTTATCTGCACTCTTAAATGTAGTACTATTGTCATTCATGCCAAGAGGGGACACACAACTGCTTAGCACCTACATCCTGGCTGTCCCTTCGTCTTCAGATCTTTGGAGTCTGAGAAATAAATAAATACGAAGAATATAATTAGTTATCAGCCACGACTCCTACAACAGAGTAGATGTGTCGTGTGTTCGTGCATGTATATGCTTCCTCATTAATCTAACTACATACTAAACATTAATATGCTCTCTCAATTTTTCTACTTGAGACACCGTTATTAAAGCCACAATTTCTGTCTTCCCAGAGCTGCACGCAACCACTACATAGGTGGTGGGAAAGATAGCAAAGCCAGGGGTGTGAGCCCTTCAAAATCATTGAACAGCAGCACCTGAGAAATAATAACAGAGAAGAGTACACAACAGCAGAAGCAAAGATCACGTGTCATGTGCATACTGCTGTGCACTGACGGAAAACAACTGAGGCTAGGACGCAGCTCCGGATTCACACACTTAAAAGTGCAGTTCTGCTGCTTAACACATCTGTGCCGCTTGAGATAGCCTGGGGCATCCAGATCACCCACATGGGACTGATAGATAGGCATAGGACCCACCTACAGGTGACCTGAACCTCTCTGAGGCACCAGAAGGAACCTGATTGATGGGAGACACTTGAGCATCTCACGTGATGTCAGATACCCATGCTTAGGTAATTGAATCCTGCCCTAGCCTCTCCACTGACACAAGGAGAAGTAGCTCTCTAGTTTATGTGCACACAGTTTTATTTAGATACCCAAAATCAGGTGTCCAAATCTGAGGGCCAACCCCAGTCAGCCAGATGATTTCAGTGCTCTCTGGACTTCACTGACCAGTTTTGGTGACTTGGAGCTTGTCTCTGTCAATGAGTAAGTGAACTGCAAAGCAGAGTCAGTCAAGATATGAATTATGGATGTACAAGGCATTTGTGTAAATAGGATGTAGCACATATTTTCACATGCTAAATAAAACTTTAAAATGCAAAAATATCTCTGAGTTCTTTAATCTCTCTTTGAAAGTGTGTGTGTGTGTGTCCCAGGTTTGTCTCTCATAAACATATTAAAACACCACAAGCAAAGGAATAAGATAACCCACTGATGAAATGACTAGCTACATAAGCGTCCTCACTCTGCAGGAAACCTCGTCATGACTTTGCCTTGCCTACACATTAATGAAAAAATCTTGTGTTTTGTAAATAAGCTCTGCAAAGTCTGGTGGAAAAGTGCTTTCTTCCTTGTTTCATCAATAAAGTTACTATGTGACTTTTAAAAAATTCCACTGCACTAGGAAAACTTCTGTTTCCTTTTATGTCCAGATTTAGCAAGTTTTTCAAAGCCCTTCTTATTAAGAAAAGTTGTGGCTGGAAACATGGATAAGTAGCTACAACGATTCCAGAAGCTATAAATATTCAGGTTATGATATTCAAGAAATTATCCTCTCTGAGGTGGGCTTTATTGTCTCCTAGGGCCCACCTGCAGCTAGGTAAGGGCCTCCCAAAGTGAAGTGGATGGCCCTAAATGATCATAGGTGGTTTTTAAAAAATAAACACAAAATTAGTTTCACACCTACTTAGACAGCTTAGAATTTTAATGTGTAAAGTCTGCCAGGGCTTTGCAGTGAAATAAGGCCATGCATTCAGGCTCCCTAAAGCCAATCAGAAAGCCAGGCTGAGTACTACCCATTTCGCAATTAGGAATCACTGCTCAGATCTAGAGCATATTATTGATGAACAAACTGTTACTTTGATCCCATTTTAACATTTATAAGCTCACGAAAACTAACTATATTTTAAAATGAGCTGTTCGAGCCTCAAAACACCACGAAGAGTTGAGATCTGTTTCATGTCACTGTCTGCAGGCATTCGAGTATGTAGCAGGCTCTTCCAAATTTTTCTGAACGTGCCCCCCCTCCCCGCCATTCCTTTCTGCTGAGAGCCTCCCTCTATGTGTATTTTGATACATTTATAGTGTTGTTTGTAACTTCTGGATGTCCGGTAGCCCTGGCACAGGTCAAAAGCATTATATCAGTAGTCGCCAGCCATACGACAGCTCGGTCCCACCTCCTCCAAGGTGCCCTCTCTGGCCACCCACCTTCCCCCGACACCTCCAGGGAACGGCAGCAGACAGGCAGCCCAAGCGCTGCCCCTTGCGCTGCACGTGCAGCCCGTCCAGCATGTCCTGCATTTGTCTTGGATTTATTCCACATCTGCCAGACAGCTCTTACGCACATTGCTGATTTGGAAAAGCTCTACATGACTGAGCTTTACTCAAACCAGTCGCTGGCTTTAGAGGAGGGATGGATAAAGGTACATTTCACTGTTTTATATCAGCATTTCTTTTGGTTGTTCGACACTGGGCAGTGCTTGTTCTTGCTGGACCTCCGGTATTCGGAGGGATTTAACACCGTCACCTCTATTCTACCTTCGAAGGAGTGTGACGAGGCAGCCTCAGACTGCGCAGTTTTCCTGTACTGCCTGTAGATCCTAAATAGGGATCAGCCTCCACTGTGCCTGGCAGTGTTTGGATTTGTACGAAAGGACATTTATCCATCCTGAAAAAACCTTGCCAATTAACACTGCATTGTTTCAGTTTGTTTTTTCCATTTGCTTATAGTGATTCATAAGTCCCAAAAGATATGTTTATGATAGCAGGTTAATTCTGTCGCTAGTTTTTTTGAGTGCATTTTGTATTAACGGGTTTCAGTCCCATGAAGCTCCTGCCCAACACCACATACAAACAATACCACGTTATGAATGCCCTCATAATTAGATTCATTAAAGGCATACGGAGACCAAAGTGTACCTACAGTTAAATCCAGGCCCTCTGTTAGGCTTAACTAACTTAGTTGGTGCAGGACAGGTGTCTCAGGAGGACTCCACCACAGCCAGCACATTACTCATACAGGGAAATAATTTAGGAAATAATATTTATTCTAACACTGCCAGATATCTTGGCACCCCCCCATACACTCCCAATTATCTAATGTCCCTAATCTAATTCATAAGCACTAATTAGTTCTCAGGCTTTCTTTTGAAATTAAGCACCCGGTGCACTGTGACACTGGACTTGTGAGCCGTCCCAGGAAGACACAACCTGGGGATCTTTCCCGCCAGCCGGCGAGGCTGCCCACGGCTACAGCCCTGGCTACAGCAACAAAGCCGTTTTGCATCAGCTGGAACAAATGCATTTTGCTGCTTAGACACAGCCACTGAGGACAAGGGTGCTCCTGAAACGTTTCCTGTCTTTGTCCCTTATTTGATCCTAGCTACTTGGAGTCTATAGGCCAGAATTATTTCCAGGTTTTTCTTTGCTAAGTTGATGATGATGACGACGATAGCACCACTTTTATATAATAGCCTATATCCAGGTCTAGAGTGGCTAATTTAAGCACCCAGCTCTAGGGCACCTGTGCCTACACCTGATGTGTATTACGGTAAGTGAGCAATACAGTCCTGGTAAATGATGCAACACGTTTCCCTCTAGTCTCAGCAAAGAGGCATATGTGCCTATGAAGAGCTCCAGAAGACAAACTAAGCACCCTAAGCATATATTTCTCTGTACAGACTGAACAAAGAGCCAATGTAAATGCTCTGTGACTCCATTCCAGCTGAAAGCCAGGCCACCTCCCCTTTTTCTGAGAAGAGGACCTCCATCCAGAAAGATGGGTATTTTTGCACAGCTATGTAATTGTTAGAACATGGGCAACATCAAGACTCTATTCATGGTAAGACATTTGTGAAGCCATCACCTATTTCATCATAATGACCTGCCTACAAAGAGCAGGTTTACATGGCACAAATTGAAGTGTTAGCTGTCCTTTTTAGCCCGTCTAAACACACTAGCAATCACACCATTATAATTTCTGTAGGGGGTAAAACAGCATTAGTACTGGAAAGGAAATGTAAAATTTCTTCAGAAGCTATGATTTTAATTACAGTCAGTGGAATGGGGAAGAGGTCAGAATAGGAAATACAAATACAAAAGGAGTATAAATAACGTTCCCTCTCAGGACAGTACTATTTATCTTACTCTGGCTATAAAGTTGCTTTATTTTCTTAACTTCCTGCTTTGGAAAGCAGCCACTAAATTAAAAGAAAATGTGGTTTTGTAATGCAAGGTTGATTTTTTTTTTTAATTTACCAAACTAGAGAATCTAAAGCAATGATTACTTTAAAAAGCCGGTTGGAGAAAGATTTAGCTGATTCCAAAATTTTTTTTTTTTAAAAAAAGACAAATAAAGAAAAAAAAAAGAAATTCCTTTCCAAATAAAAATAATTCAAATTAATGGTGAATATTAGGGATAATTTCCCTTTCTCGTACATTCATTTTTGGCCTGGTTTTGCCATTCTCACATTCATCAGCACTGGGGTAAATAATACTGAAATTAACGTTTACTCATAATGTAAAGTACTACTCCTTTTCAGTAAGGGTATTATAATTCCCTAAATAGCTATACAGAAAAAGAAGAAAAGCAGATTTTTAAATCAATTCCTTAAAGAAAATGTGTAAACCTGTGATTAATGAATAAGCGCATGATATAGTTGCCTAAACATATGGCCCTGTTGTGGCTGTTGTCACCACAGGATCGCCCAGTGGGTACCTGGCTTCCACGCCAGATGCAAATCCCCCCCATTGGCTCTGTGCTGTGTTTCCCAGCTCTGAGTGGACATGTTTGGTACCTCAGGGCATCTCAAATGGCTCCAAATGCCTTTGTTTGGGAGATTGGACCTCTCCCATAGAGTCATCACTCCACATCCTTATTTTTAAAAACACTTCCTAACTTATTCCTTGAAACCCAGTACTTTATTTATACCTCAGGCCCATTCAACACACAGTAATCTAATGTTGCTATAGCACAGGCAATAGCTGTGTCTCTGCTGTTAAATCAAAAGTCATTTGGCACCGGTTGGCTTGGGCCCTCCTGAGAAGATTTGTCTTGGTGACAGCTAGTTGGAGCGGTCCAAAACAGAGCCAGAGAGCTATCCATTGACCAGGGTGGATGATCACAGGCCATGCACGCAAACCCACACCCTAACCTCTTCCCTTTAGTATTGTATGCACACACACAAACATGCACCCCTATATATGCATGCATACACACACACACAAGCAGGCACATACCCAAGATCCAAAGACTCCAAAACATACATGAAACTTCATGAAGACCTGCTGTGGTACTGGGCTGTGATATCTCCAAAATGAGATGCTGGACTGCCATGACAGTGAAATTCTGGAAGCTGTTTGATCCACAGAATGTTAAAATCAGTTTGACATGTAGGAAAAGCTGTTTTCTCTCTGAAACAACATCAAAGAAACATGTTGGTTTAGAGTAGACATCTAGCAGCCTCCAGGAAAGATTAAAAAGGAAATAATATGTTGTCTTGTCTACCTGTATAGCCAGTGGAGAGGGACAAGCCTGATGAAGAGACATCTAGCCCAGCCAGCCGGCCATAGTTTAGGATGTACTGAACATGCATCTGAACATGCCACTGACTGCAGAAGGACCCTGATCAGTAACTGTACGCTAGAGACCCGACTTTTGCATGAATAAAATGGGCAAGAGGGTTCCTACATGTGACTGTAAATTTCCACATTGACAAAATTGCCTGTAATGTTTAGACCAGATGAGACAAATCTTTCTATGGATCTGGGCCTCTGTGAAGCTGTACAGGCTGCAGGTGCCCAGGGGCTGGCAGACACAGCCCGTTCCAGCAGGCTCCAGCTGACCCACTGCAGCACGTGGCTGAGCCCCTTGGCCAAGGTGGTGGTGCCTCGGGGAAAATGTGTTTAAGAAAGGACAAAAAACCCCACAGAACAGAGAGTGAAGAAGGGAACAAAAATATTGAGAAGCAACAGATGGACCACCAAGGTCAGAGGAGGGGAGGAGGTGCTCCAGGCGCCTGAGCAGAGATTCCCCTGTAGCTAGCCCCTGGAGGAGAAAGCGGTAGAGCATGTATCAGAGCAGGCTCCTGAAAGGAACTGCAGCCTGTGGGAAGGACCCATGCTGGAGGAAGGAAAAGTGTGAAGAGGAAGGAGTGGCAAAGTCAGACTGTTATGGACTGGATACAACCTCCCTTCCCCACCCCCTGCACCACCCCTGGGGGAGGAGGTAGAAGAGCTGGGAATGAAGGAGTAAAGCTGAGCCTGGGATGAAGGGGAGGGGAGGGAAGGTGTATTAGTTTTAGTTTTTGTTTCTCACCATCCTACTCCATTTTAACTGGCAAAAAAATAAGTTTACTTTCTCTGTGTAGAGACCGTTTTGCCCATAAAAGCAGTTGGTGGGGGATCTCCATGTCCGTATCTCAGCCCATGAGCTTTTCCATCCTATTTTTCCCACCTTGTCCTGTTGAGGAAGGGGAGTGAGAGAGCAGCTGGGTGGGCATCTGGTAGCCAGCCAAGGTCAGCCCACCACAGGAGGTTAAGGTGTTCATATCTGTCATAAAACATAACTGATTCAGACTCCTTCAAATTCCCACTGATCTGGTGGCAGAAAATAAATGTAAAAGCCATTTTGAGAAAATAAATGGAATCAGCGTGCACTGTACTGGTTATAACGTGATGGGATATAGTGCCAGGAGGTGGAGCAATCAAGAGTCGCACCAGTCTGGGCCAAAACACTGGCCCACACCGTTAAGTACTTCTTGTTTAACACTGAAAATTTTCTGTAGTTTTAGGAAGAGAACATCATAACCTACTTTCCTCAATACGCTGGAGCTCATCCTCATTTTCATTAGGCCCATTCACAACTTCAGGATAAATAGAAGTGCCATAAATAGAACTGTATTGGCATAAACATAATTTCTGTACTTGGCACTTGACTTAGGTAAACAACCATGCACTTCCAGCAAGCCTTAAGGTTGGAGCCTCATCATTTCACACTGTCAGTGCAGTCTTCTACAGTTAGGCGATTTAAATCTGAGGCAGGCTGAATTGACCTTTGGGGTTGTCTGCTTTCCTCCACTGATTACAGAAAGAGCTTCATACAGCACCGCTCCTGACTTTTGCATCCCTGGTTCCCAGGATGGGGAGGCAGATCAAGATTTCAGCTGCAGCTTGCATTTGGGGATGTGCAGCCTGGGGTCTCGCACCACTTCCCAGCACTGCAGCAGAGCAGGCTGGCTCTCATGCTGTTGACACGGACAGTGGTGACCCACAACATACCACCTGACTGTAGGGTTTCAACTCTGGGAGAAACAGGTGCTCCTGCCCATTTTTTCTGGCTACTGAATTCCCAGGGCAACAGGAGTCAAGACTTGTAGCTTGCACAGAAGTAAAAGTCCAGTTGCAAGGCAGCAGTTCCTCAATGCTAGGAATAGAGAGAAATGGATGTCATCTCCACAGCCTGTCAGTAGCCATCCAGCCAGTTCTCTCAGTGATGTTCCTTTGAAGCTGTGGATGTTAACATAGAAGTCATTTACAAGGCACAACCTCCAAAGTCAGCTTTTAAATGTTACGGGTTGCTGAAATTACAGAATGCAGAAAGATTAACAAGTGTAATCCCACACAACTTTCTCCTAGAAGAAGAAAAACCACAAGCAGTCTTTAAAGAATAATGAAGATGTAATACAGCGCCTAAGAGTTTGGTTGTTTGTCATAACTGGAACTCCTACGCCTTAGCTGAATCCATGTGGACATGCCTGGGGTTTCCATTAAATTCGGGTGGGGGGGGTGGGGGGCGGTAGGGGGGCTGGGGCGGGGAGTCTGTTGAAGGTACAGGGGTGTCCTGTCCATATAAAATCAGGTTCAGGACTGGGGACCTGAATAAGACCTGACATTTACTTGTAAAGGAAACAACTTTCTTGAACCGAAAAGCACACACCTGAAGTTCAAGCAGTGCATTTGTCATTTTTACCTTGTTGTGTAACCCTAGCTTGTGAGTGAACTTCTTCTGCAGAGTTTGCAGGCTCCTTCAATGGCAGCGCTGTTCCCAGTGAAGCAAGCAGTGAGTAGTTAATCATTAATTCTTCATGGTTCATATTTGCTGTCTGCTTTACTGCATATAGTTTGATATAGTTCCTTCCAATAGACTTAATGCTGTCATTAGGAGTCACATGCTGGATCTTTATCTGAACTATTATCACAGTCCAGACATAGCATTACAGCCTCCCTTTGTAAGCCAGAGTTATGGAGTTCAGAAAGGCTTAAAACTTAATAAATACTATGGGTTTTATGGTAATGGAACAGCTGCAGTAGCAGACTGACACACACGCACCCCCCAACTGAGCCTGCCTAGTTGCTGCAAACAGGTGCACCTAGAGGGTAAAGCTCTTATTTTTTTATCCATGACACTATTTTCATTGTCAAAGTCTAGCTTGACAATTGTGTGTGTGTTAGGATAATGTAAAGGAATCCAGACACATGTGGTGAACGAAAATCCTGGCTCTTGCAAAGGGGGTGAATTTTTAAATTGAAATTGCAGTTATCATTGTACAGATAAAACAGCCGGCCACTTGCAAAAAAAAAATAAAATCTTTTGTTATTACTGGAAATCATAAGGTGTATGATGTGGGGAGACTGCCCTCAGAATAATAAAAATCACCACAAAATGGTGTGAATTATGGTACGTAATGTTCATTCTAGGTACATTCTAGGAAGGTTTAAGCCTTTATTCTAAAATCTCAGACATAGTCTGGGGTCAAATTCATATGTGCTTTGGAAGTACTAGTTTCTCACTGTGTTAAAGTGCATAAGTGGGAAGGCAGAGGCATTTGAAAACTTCAGCTCAAGTGCCTTAGATCACATCACTAGGCCTGTGGCTAACCTATTCAACCACACTAGAAACACTTTCCTCCTCCTCACTGTACATTAGTCTGCTTATTTCTTGGAAGATAATCTCTAAGATCAGGATCAACAATAAATAATTGCATTTGGCATTCCCATTTGTTGACACCTTCCATAGGGGATGCAGTGAATTTAACTTACATTGGATGAGTCATCTCTCATGCAAGTGTCTTCTTCCTTCCAGCCACTTTTGGAGAGTCTGTTTAACAGGATGTCATGCCCCAAAAAGGCCAAGTGAAATCTAAATAGATTACTGTGGAACCACCAAAAAACTCTTTGCATCAGTACAACACCTTCTATAGGCTAATAAGGTCAGCTGAGAAGCAAATGGTATGAGCCTGGGTAGAGTCCTGCGTTCATACAGCTATAACGTTTCCCATAGCTGGGTAAGATTATCCAGGGCAGCTTCCAGTATCTCTGCATGACACTGAACTGTGCCATTCACACATACCCTCTCCCCATGGCTTTTAAATGGGGAGGTTTCCCTTGTTTCAGGTAATAAAGGGCTTTTCCTCATCCACATGGAAAATCTCATAGAATGTAATAGAGTTGAAGCCAGTGAAGATGCAGAGAAATGTTCTGTAGAAAATAATTTAGAATTAGATAATTTCTGAAAGTCTGTAAGCCATCCGATAAAATTCAGCACAGGATTACATCTTGACTTTAGAAATTGATGAGTTGATGGAAAGGTGAATATTCTCTTTAAATTCCATAGGGTTTTCCTCTGATGACTGGAAATTGTGTAGAAACAGAGTCATATCTTTTTAGGGTTCATATTCTCCCAGCCAGACACTGAACCCAGAACTCCTGAAGACAGTTTTTGTCACCCCTCTTTTATAGAGGATTTCTTGGCTTTAAAACTGGCAGCTGTGACCTAAGCATTTATGGAGATGTCACAATCAGGCTTCCTCTGCTTAATATCTGGAAAAGCCACCTTTACTTGCCCTCAAGAAATTAAAAGTTCCAGACAATTTCCCTGTAGGAAGAAAAGCTATGGACTTGTAATGTCTCAAAATTGATTTAGAAGAGATATTTCTGAGAGAATGCTCTTAGTAATCTTCAGCAAGAGTAGTTTTGCATAAAGCCCACTGGAGGGTGGCCAACTGGGTTTGAACTTCCTTGTGTTTAAGTCCAAAATGTTCACACATTTTTCAGAAACTAGTCTATCAAACAGTGGTCTGCTGTCAGATTTGATAAAAGTTAGTTTACCACATGTGCTCAGTATATGATCCAAAACAGGAAGCACAGCATCCGATGAAGTAGATGACAAAATGCCAGCAGCGGATATCTGGAATATGTGTTCCTCAAAAAAAAAAAAAAAAAGATATTTTGCCATTGGGCAATAGTTCACAGAAATCAGCTGCAATTGTCTCCTTTCACTTGGTGCTCTGCAATTCAGATATTTGAATTGTTCTGAGAGCCTTCTCCACACCCCTTGAAATTACTGAAGAAAATGATAGTGATTAATCTCTTCTTCTGCCAGTTTGCCAATGAATGAAGAACATAATTTCCTTTTAACACTTCTTCAGTGTGCACTGCAGTTTTACAAATTCAGTACAGACTGTAATTTGGGTTTATTTCAGACAAATTTTTAAAACATATATGCTTATTTATCAACCTTTAAATGTTTTAGCCTTCCCCATAACCCCTATCTCACAAGCCAAGATTACAATTTTTGTGGTTTCTTCTAAGATTGGCAAGGCCCAGCAGTTTTCAACTTTTCTCTGATCTCTTAAGTGGATGGCTCAGTCCCTTGCTCTCTCCCTTTTAGGGAATAACATTTTGATTAACATCACACAGGTGTGCTCTGGAAACACTTGGCCTTCCTGTGACTTTCTTTCATCAATGTTGTAAGAGATTCATCTGGTACTTTCCACTCCTGGTCCTGAAAAAATAATCTAAATTAATATATTAATATGTATATATTATATGCAATTTTTGTTTATACACGATTACTATCTAGATATAATAGGAACAAAAGTCCCAGACATTCAAGTGATAAAGAAAGTGAGGGGCCCAGCCATGGCTTTTACAGATGCCAAGACCCAGCTTTAGTTGTTTGCAGAAAGCAGGCTCCACACATGCCTGGGGTGGCTAGAATACTATACTATAGAATATTAGAATATTATAGTGCTTGCCATTTTTTGTTTGTTTGTTTAATGTAGACGGCCTTAAATTGGACCACATTCAACTCCTCCTTTTCTGTTACCAATGTTTTTCTCTTCAGTATTATCTTGTCTCAATTTTCTGTTTCAGTAAGTCTCTATTGCTGGTTTTCTCTGTTACTTCCAGTAATTCGTTTATTGTGTTCCACTTTTCTCTGCTTCTTTCACAATCCTTCTCCAGATCTTTTGTGTCCCAGTCCGTTGAGCGTACAGACAGCTATGACAATATAGCACTAACCAAAATATAACATGTACGTAAGTCTGTTTCCCAGAAATAACTGTATTTCTTTTGGATGTCTGTG
The DNA here is from genome assembly GCF_963921805.1 of Phalacrocorax carbo. Taxonomy (NCBI): domain Eukaryota; kingdom Metazoa; phylum Chordata; class Aves; order Suliformes; family Phalacrocoracidae; genus Phalacrocorax; species Phalacrocorax carbo. Next base: position 170,204,860 of record NC_087513.1, read on the forward strand.
GCATGACAAATCTAGTTCTACCGGTGCCGCCTAAAGTAAAGGGTGACTATATTTGCTTTCACTGAAGCCAATATAAACCAGAACTAAATTCGAACCGTTAGCCACGCTGACGAAATTGGCAACATTCGCTGACAGTAGCAATGGGAAAGGCAAGTGCAATATACGATGATGCACGTGCCCCAGCTCCTTTACAGATCAAGATGTGACTCACAGATTCTGGACTCACTGAACTGGCAGCAATATAGCCTGGTCAAGGGAAAAACAAACTCCTCACCTAAGGAAAGATTACACTGCACGTTAAGATTTAGTTTTGAAACAGGCTTTTACAAATTGTTTTATTGTTTTTCCTCAGTTCCTGTGGGAAGACTGTCTGGTTGCAAGATAAAGAAAATAATAATAAGAAAATGTAAAGTAATTAACCAGAACTACCAGGAAGGTTCCTGTCAATCTCCAGACTCTGGATTTTCATCCCTATTTAAGAAGTCAAGCAGACTCTGCTCAGAGGTTCAGCTACCAGCTCTAAATGATTACCCCAGAAAGAGGGAGCATTTGAAATAAATGGAACAGCTGTCTGTATCGCCTCAGCTATAAAAGAGACTGTATTTCAAGAAAGAAACACAAATAATGAAGTATTTTCTTGGGCTATGGTAGGAGGCAATTGGGAGCTTTTCCCTTTCAGCCTGCTGGTTCCCCCTTGAGCTTAGAGACCACCTGTTCCAAGGAGCTTCTGGGGCTGAATGGCGGGAAGGTGAATTTCCTTCTAAAACAAACCCAAAAGGCATGGGGGATGCCAACACTCCGGAGTAATGGAAGGCTCACTATTGTTGTTGCTTCAATTGTTTGAGTATTTTTGCTTAAAATAGCAGGGTGATTTCAGCCAAATATTATGTGCTCGCTTAGGGCTTGTGATTTTTTTGGTGATTTGTTCTCATGCTTGCATGTTTTGTATCTATTTTAAAAAAGGTCAGTGGAATAGTGTTTCTTCTAAGAGACAAGGAGTAAGGAACAAACCTGCAAAGGGGTTTTCCCCTGCCTTTCATTTACACTGAGCTGTTTTGAATCATTTGGCTTATGCGACAGTGCCTAGGCCAGTGCAAACACCTGTTTACTGGGGCACAAAACATTACTGTACAGCAGTTAGTTTTACAGCCCGGCAGAGATAAACATTTTGTCATTGTTTAAAATGAAATGAAACCTTCATGTTTATAAGAAGAAAGGTTTGGGTCATTTCTGGGCTGGGAGAAAGGATTAGAGAAAAAACCTTTCTATACCCCTTCTTCGTATCGGGCTTTCTGCTGACCACTGGGACAGAGCCAGCACAATACAGCATAGCCTCTGCTGCAAATATAACAAGTGACAAACCGTGACCCCCCTCTGGTCCCATCCTCACCAAGTATGGCGCAACCTAGGGTAAAACTGACATCCAGAGATGCACGTCCGAGAGACAGAATGACTCCAAGGAAGTTCGTGACTATGTGGTTTATGCAGTTCATTATGAATTTCCAAGGGAGAAATTCCACATTCTGGATGAAGAAGAAGAGATGGCTATATTGTTTTAACAAAAATAACTTTTGGTTTTCTGTTAAAAAAAAATCTCTTTCAAAACATGCAAGACTGTTTCATTAAAAAATAAAACTCATTTTTAAAGCATATTAAAAGCGTTAACACAGTGCCTGCTGCCAGAAGAGCCCCACTGCAGCGCTGTTGAAGGAAGGAGGACAGCATCGTTATTTATGAGCGTCTGCACTCTCTCAGCCTTTCATGAAACCCTAATTTTATCTGGCAGCTCTTAAGAATCTCTGAGAAACTGGGTCCTTTGTTACCACTGCATCCATCTAACTTCTGCACCTAAAAAGACATGCACGCTTTTTCATAAATAAAGAAAAGTCCAAACTTTCTGACATTAATGTCACACTACTATTTTAGGCCTTAAACCTTCAAGCTCCTCTCTCCGGGCAAGAACCAACAGGCGTCCCTTTTTGCTCAACTTCCAACACTAGTTTTACAATAATTTTGCTGAGAACAGGATCAGGCCTCAGTCATCTGTTTTCATTGGGGGAAAAACAAGACAAAACAAAACAAACAAACCCCCTTTATTACTCTTTGACATGAGTAGAGTTAAGCCTGAGGGGGTTATTTTTCTCCCATTAACTTTTTCTAACCTCATCCCTCCCTCATTTTCTTTCTCAGATTTACCCCCAAACAGTTCATGCTTATGTGTGCATGTGCCTGTGTGTCTATCGGTGTGTGTATGTGTGTGTACGTGCTCGTTTAGCCTTGTAATGAAAAGGAATCTATCTGTTCAGATAATTTGCTGTTGTTTGCAACATGATACAGCTAGTCCTTTTGACTTCGGTGTGAATAAACAGCCTGATCCCGTAAAATAGGCCTTTTCTCTCCCGAGAGCTTGTTCCAAGATTGCGGAACCCAGGCTAGCAAAGAACATCTGCAACAGTTAGTGGAAACCCTAAGAATTCTTGTGAATAAATAGATTGGAAACTAAGTTGGAAATTTCTCAGTGAGATATAAATTTTAAAAAATGAAATCCAGTTGAAGTACCCAGTTTCCCTGGGAGAATACAAGTCTAGCCAACCCAAGCCTAAATACATGTGGTAGTGATCACTGTATGCTGTTCCCACTTTATCATCAAAAACAATCATAGCAAAATTATTGTCATTCAAATTTAGCTTCTAATAAAGAAATGTTACACCTTTTTATCATAAGTTTGCTTGCAAACCTCCTTTATAATGAAGATGTTAGAAAAAGATTAAACAATGTATTTTTTAAAACTTCCTCCATATAATTTTCCCTACTGCCAGATATAACCAGAATCCTAGATGAACATTAAATGTACCAGTAAAAGCCACCAATGATGAGCAATACAGATCAGGTAGATTTAAGGGCTGTAATTCAAGGTTTACATTGGTCTTCTTTTCAAAATATTCATGGTGGTAGCTGTTTGCAGATCAGACTCAGTGAAAAGCCTCTTTTCAAAGGCTGAGATCTCTTAACTATTTAGACTTTCACTTTTGTACTCTCTCCTTTCTTAGATGTGCCTTCCTCATTTCAGTTGTATGTTCGTTCTCCCAGTTATTAAGTTAACACAGTCCCCTAGAGACTTTTTTGATGCTTACCACTAGCAGAGTGTTATAAAGCAAAACATTTGGGTTATATAGATTATAAGCTAATAGATAGAAGTTACCAGCTTCGTGGGAAATACTTCACTCTTATAAAAAAAAAGGCAATATTGTTTGGCTTGATTTAGTATAGCTTTGGTACGTAGAATAAATCATTTGCAGCTGGCTTAGCCATGCACATGCTCTGGGGGTGAGGAACACATGCATGTTATCAATTCATTATTTGTGCTGCAGTTCGTTACCACTTATGTGCTGGACAGCGACATCACTGTCTACCCTACATCTGAGGGTATAACATTAATGGCAAGAGATATCAAGCTGTTGGGAAGAGAGCAAAAGCTAGACTGTGGTCGGATTAACATTTGATTGCCTAAACAGTACAGCTTTGAAAGCATGGGAAAATTTGCCTAGTGAGCAAGCTGGATTTTTTTAAAAAACATAAAGCCTGCCAAGCTCCTAAACCTAAGGGGAAAAAAAGAGCTTGTGGAGAACTTTAATTAAAGTAAATGGAGAAATCTCCCCTCCTTCTCCTGAAAAGAACTTAAATATGCTATTTTAACTCTATGCTCATACTGGCTCTTTTTCTCTACTCAAAAAAAGGTTAAGCAAGAAATTTTCACAAATGTTTTCAAGTCTTCCAGTCCTTATTTCCCCTTTTTTGCCTATTATGGTGAAGAGGAGAAAGGCTGTTCAAGTGAATACTGGCCCAAATTGTTCCACAAGACCTAGTGTTTCTCATAAATAGGCACATGTACCAAGTATAGTCTACTTCGGAGGCAATATGAAGTTTGCTCCCACTCTTTGCTGTACAGATACAGACTACTGAAGTGACTGTACTAAGGATGCCCTCTACTGAGAAAAAAGGGATAGAAGTCTAAACATGGGAGCTACAGAGAATCTTCATTAGCTAGTACAAGTAGTAAAAGACTGATTCTTTTCAGGAGTAGAGAACATTGAGCTTTATTTCATTTTTCAGTTTGAGAACAGTTCTTACGAGAGTGTTGATGGACTTGGTCACAGAATTATAGGTTATAGCCATACTAGCAAATTAACCTGGGCCAGAGAATGTTCCCAAACAATTTGCCTTGATCATCTTCACTGTTCAAATGCAAGAAGGGTCTCCACACTACTTTGGCTCACACCAATTAGCAGGTTCCCAAACAATTTCTGGGCATGATTTCGCAGTTGGCACAGGCCAGTGTCCGTCTTGAGCAGGGTAGAGTTGGCCACCTTGTTTTGGGTGGCCAAGACAGTTCAATACTCCAGATACACATTGCTCTATAGTAGCTGGCATGTCAGAAAATGACCCTAGGCAAATTTAACTTATCAATATAGATGTAGCCTTAGAAAACAGGGATGTAGGGAGGCTGATAAGATCATCTATTTTTTGCAGTGGGGTAGATCATGCATGACAAATGCTCGCTGCTGCTCTTGACAGATGTTTGTCCATCCAATTCTCAAAAACCTCCAGGGACAGAGATCCCATAATCTCCACTGGCAGCTCATTTAATTGATAACCATACTTGTTTTTCTTCAGATCTAACCTTAATACACCCTACAGCAATGTTCGGCAGCCAATGCTTTCCTAACCCAGTGGACTAATGAAAGAATATATTTCTTTCATCTTTGCAGCTACCATTTAATTATTTGGGATGACAATATATGGTTTCATTCTTTTCTTCTTAAGATTAAAAATGCTCAATTATTTTGAAATTTCTTGTGGGTCATGGTTTGCAGGTCTCTAATATGACATACATATATGAGGTATTTAAGCGAACACACTGACAAGTAAACAGAGCATAAGAAAATTCAGCCAGTAAACTGACTCCCCCTTTATTGTCAATGTAAAGTCATACACAGCTCCTGAAGTTGAGTCATCTCATCCAAAAACAGCTAACAGTGGTATGATGAGTATGCTCTGAAGATACCTGTTTCTTTCCACTGACAACAGAATTAGTCCAGGTTTACTAACTGCTACCGAAATGCTAAAACAAGAGCTGGAGAAGGAAAAGTGATCTATTTTGATTGTTCATGAACAATTGCTAAAAAGTCTATCAGCAAATCCTGAATGCTTGAAAACCGCAACACCTGTGACATGTTCCTGTAATAGCTACCACAGGCCCAAACAGGACCGGATAGCTTCCTGACAATAAGAGTAATTTTGTTCTTGTTCATTTGCTTTCATGATCAGTAGCCCCAGTGCTGTCAGTTAGCACATGGGCTGCAGGCATTTATGGGAAAGCAGTAAATGCTCTGCATGCTGGGTGAGTGGATCTGATGACCACAATATTTGTGTTCAGAGGAGTCTCCCGAGGGAAAAACAAATATTCTGTCTAAATATGGTCTACATGGTCTTCTTACTACTCTTCACAGGGTGACATACATAGTGTAAGGCACTACCAACCCTTTATGAATGCACCCTCAACAGTGACAGGCTTCACTGAGCCCATTCTTAGAGGAGTATCCAAAATGCATCCTCAGACAGTTCATCATCCTCTTAGCTATGAATAAGAGACAGATATAACTAGTCTTGGCCATTGTAAGAGCTCTCTTCCTGGAGCCTGAATATCTTCTACAGTAATAAGGAAAACATTTGTAATGGAAAGCAAAGCATTTGGTTTTGGTTTTTTTTTGCCAGAAGGAATGCAATATTGGGAAAATTATTTTTCAAATTATGTTACCCACATGCATTATTTAGCAAGTTTTCTCCACCCTATCAAAAGGAAGCCCTGTTTTATTCCCAATTTCTGTGTCAAAAGCAGTGGCCTACACCCTCCTTTAATGTGGGAGGAGGGAGCCCACCAGCGTTTTTTCACTGACACAATCTGGGCACTCTCCTGAGTCCCCTCCCTTTTCAAGGGTCTTTGAGGTTTTCCCATGTCTTTTGATCCTAGAAGAGATGGAGCCAGACAGGCAAATGCTTCCCATCACTTGATGGCCTAGCCATTGTTATCTGAACTCCTTTGAAGCTGGGAACCTGAAGCTCTTATCTGTGCCATTGTCTCACCTTTCCTGTTAAGTTCTGCAGCCTTTCCTTTTACAGTTTCCTTTGACTTTGCTGAGCATTCAGACAGGCACCGGTATGAGAGAAAGCAGAACCACACAGAGCCTTTGAAAGACTGCACAGATAGTTTTCCAACATTGCCACAGAGGTAATTTCAGGGCATGGAGGAGCAGTCATTTTTTACACATGCTTCAAGAGTCTCTGCTCAAAATACCGCAAGAAAGTGATTTCTTGGTGACTGTATGAAATCACACCGGGTTCATGTTGGATGACATTCCCTGATTTCACCCTCTTTTGAATGGAATGTGCACCTGGAAGCTGCAACACAATGGTGTGAGACTGCAGGTCCGCAGAGTCTGAGGCATTCTCCCACTAGGGTGTCTGGTGTCAAGGAGCCCTTAAAGTTCAGTCATTTGGAATTCTTTCTGTGGAAGGATATTCTGCAATCTAAAAGCTATATGTCTAAAAACTGAAATGAAATCAATGCTGTGTTCTGACTCTGATGGTGTGGATTTTTCCGTAGTGACATTCTGACTATGTGTTGTGAACCTATCCATGGCCACACACTCTGAGGTGCTCCATCATGACCTCATGCACAGCCACTGTTGCTTCAAGGTGTAACTGCTGAGGCATGGACTTATATACAGTCACAGATGCTTCAAGGTGTACCTTCTCCACTGTGGACTTATCCATGGGCCACAATCCCTTCAGAGGTATTCCTGTTGTGGCACAGATATAACCATGGCCACAGGTGCTTCAAGATATACCTGCGCTGATGTGGACTGATTCATGGCCACAGAGACTTTGGATTCTCCTGCTCCCATGTGGCCTCCAGTACAGCAGCACGGAAACAGCGGCGGTGCCCTGGCCGTCTGCCAGCCCAGGCACATCACCATGGCTGTTATCAAAGGTTCCCAGGCACAGCAGAGTAAGATGATCAGCAGTACAGCAGTACAGCAAGCAGCAAAAGCAAAAAGCACTAACGACCACTAAACTCTAATATTCAGCAAGGCAAGCAAGCCCCATGGCAAGCACAGGAACTTGCCAATTAATAGCTAAATGGCAATAATAGCTATAAATTTAATCTAGCACATTCCAATCAAACCTGTCGTTATCTCTTTGTGCCCCATTTTGGGTGCCAAAAAGGACTGTCATGGTTTAACACCTGCCAGCAACTAAGCACCACACAGCTGCTCAGTCATTTTCCCAACTGTGGGATGGGGGAGAGAATCAGAAGGGTAAAAGTGAGAAAACTCATGGGTTGAGATGAAGGCAGTTTAATAGGTAAAGCAAAAGCCACACGTGCAAGCAAAGCAAAACAAGGAATTCATTCACTCCTTCCCATGGGCAGGCAGGTGTTCAGCCATCTCCAGGAAAGCAGGGCTCCATCACGCATAAAGTTACTTGGGAAAACAAACCCCATCACTCCCAATGTCCTCCCCTTTCCTTCTTCTTCCCCTAGCTTTATATGCTGAGTATGACATCATATGGTATAGGATACCTCTTTGGTCAGTTGGGGTCAGCTGGCCCCACTGTGTCCCCTCCCAACTCCTTGTGCACCCCCAGCCTACTCGCTGGTGGGGTGGGCCTTGGCTCTGTGTAAGCACTGCTCAGCAATAATGAAAACATCCCTGTATTACCAATGCTGTTTTGGTCACAAATCCAAAACACAGCCTCATACGAGCTACAGTAAAAAAAAAAAACCAACCCTATTCCAGCCAAAACCAGCACACCATGTGACATAAAAATCTTAGGATAGCTTGAATCAAGTGGGTTACCTGGTAAGGCAGCAAGGAAGCATCAATATTTAAGTAGATATTTTGCACAGATTAGTCTCAAATTACTTAATGAAGTGCCTAAGTTACGACACCAGTGTCCCTTACATTCCCCTATAGTCAATGGAGAAAGAGAGGTTTTCCAAAATACTGTCTAGAAACCTTCTCTCTCTAAAGCAGTATTTTAAATAGTATTTTACTGTAATGAAAATTAACAAAATACAGGTAGGACAGTATTTGCAGGAGGAGGTTAATACCTGTCTTTATCAACTGATGTGGGTGGAAGAATTAGGCAAGCTGTTAGGAATAGAAACCTTTCTTCAGGTCAGAAGGAGAAGCAACAAAGGCTAGCATCAGATAAATAAGAGAAGGAGTGGTAATTGCTGGTGTTTTTTATAATTTTGTCTCAATTACTTTCAAATTTTTCTCAATGGCTTCACATAATACTTAAAAAAAAAATGTTTCCTATTACTCTTTTGTAGTATTAGTATTTTCCTAGTGACAGCTGCAATCTCAGCTTTTTCTGGTTAGGACAGGAACATACACAGAGAAATAACAGTCATTTCAGAAAAGAACCGGATGAATATTCATATTCTTGTTCAGTAGAATAACAAAAAGAATAGAGAATGGAAAAGTGAGAATAGTTCCAAAAGACGCAAATAATCAAATTAAGACCTTTTTTTTGTAAAATAGCCAAGCTTTTGAAAGAAGATTTTTGGATCAATATAAAATACTTAAACGCCCAATGAAAGATATTACTTAATCTGTAGTTTAGATAACTTCCCCTCCACTTTTTAACTTTTTTGTCTTCTTCTTGGTGATTGCTTAATTTAGATTACCACTTCCAATGAAAATATCACTTCAAAATGAAAAGTCAAAAAGTTTAGTTCTAATATGTCAGAAAATCCATAGGCAGTCCCCTGGTAGGCTGATGGACTTGTACCACAATTTAACATGATAACTGATCTTGTATGATTGTTTATCCTCTTTTCAATTTGTATGTTAATCTCATGTCAACAGTCTTTTGCCATCTCTGTGAGACAGAAAAGGACTTCTACTCTATGTTTCTAGAACAACCTTGCCTTAAAAAAATCCTGTTGTATGTGTAGGTGTCTGAAATTTTAGCCATGCATATAACTTGCTAGAAGTCTTTCAATGGAACTTTTTTGGATGGAGACAGGTGATAAATCAAAAGTGAAATATTTCTCAGAAATAGTATGGGGCTGACAAAGTTGTAAAGAAGCAGACATGGGTTTCAGAATTGCTGATTCTGAAAGTTTCCTTCCAAAGGCTGACTGTTTGTTCCTATCATTTTGTTTGCATTGCTGATATGCTACCAAGCTTATTGCTGGGGAGCTGAGCCTGAAGGTTGCCAGCCCTTCATCAGCTCATACGGTAGGCAAACATATAACGCTGTTAAATATATTATTCCCAAGGAGTGATGTCTATGCCTACTGCCACGTGATACAAATGCCTCTCTGGAGAAGACGACGACCATTTGTCACATGTGCCTACATTACTTCTGAGCCCTTTGAGTTTGCCTGTGTCTCTAAAACACAACATGCTAAACACATGCTGACCAATAAACCAAGACAATCCCTGGCACTTAAGGGAAAAGCTAGGTTTACAATGGAGTGCCTTATTTTGCAAAATTGTCCAAATTCGAGCAGGATATTCATTGCTTAGACAAGAAAATGGCAACAGAATGACCTTTCTTAACCGGAGTATTTGTTTATGTCAGAGCAGAACATCAGTAGATCATGAAAGCAAGTGGAATATCATCAATTTTAAGCTGGACAGATGAACAAGATAATACAAAGTCAGAGGCAACGGCACCAGCACTGTAAGAAAAGTCCAAGATGAAGAAATGAAACACATCAAACTTAGGCATCTTTCAAAGCTGGGTTTATAGCCATAAGTGGAATTTATACAAAGTATGTGACTAATACATTTGGAAAGTAACACCATTCATTATGCTATGAGAGGAAGATCCCACCTGTTCAGTGTTAAAAATAAAGTAAAATCCCAGCACATTATCAAACCTGAGTTTCTAGACTAGGCACTGGGAAGTTTCCTCTGTGCAAAATCAGAAGAAGAGTAATTTCTGTACAAATCAGACAGTAAGAAAAGGAGACAAAGAAAGAACCACTGTAGAGAGAAAAGATAGACATATGCACTTGCATAGACATAAAAATATCAATAAATGTAATAAAACTAGAATATGTTCTCTGTATTTTTCTACCATTGGCGACATAACAGCATGTTTGTCTATATTAAGTGTTATCTTTTGGAAAAATAAGCCACCATCTGGCTTGTATTTGGTAACAAGTTTTTTTTCAATGAAAATAAAGTAAACATTTTGATGGTAAGGAGACTACTAAGGTCTATGTAAATAGCAACTTTTCCCTAAGGAAAGATAATTGAGGACTATAACCAGTGAATCTGAGCAGTTTTGGAAGAGAACATTTCATAATAAACAAAATAGAAATCCCACCAAATAAGAATAACATTTTGGGGAGAGAAAAAGGACTACAGTAAGCTCAGGACCGTCATGGCCTGCTTGACAGAACAGAGGAGTAACAAATACCATGCCATTACAATGCAAAGTTGGGAATGAGATACAGTGAAAAGATTATTGAAAAGGAATAAAATTTAGTGCAGGAGCCTCAATCCTAACTCATCCACATGTGCCTACACCGGGTGTGATTAGTACAGTTCTCAGGCAACAGGACAGGCAAAAGTGCGAATCAGTGGTTTCTGCATGTCCTACCAAAAACTAAGCACGCAAAAAGACAAATAATTTTACTTACAGTTTTATGTTATAAAAAATGTACATGACTTCACCTGAAAAGGCCGCAGGTAGCTGAAACTGCCATGGAAGTTAAAAGGGACACGTAAAAATCCCCAAGAATACAGGCAGGAATATTTTTTTTTTCAGTTATGCATGTGTGATTTGGAAATTGAGTACCTTAGAAACGTTAATGGCACAATATAGGCTACTGAACAAAACTGCACTAGACCAGATTCTGCAGCCAGAGCATGCACCTATCAATCAGATAATGAGAAAACCAGAAGAAAGTAAATCTTTTCCTAACCTCCAATAAAAACAGTTAGAAGCAGCCCTGCCAAAAGTAATTTGCTATGCCTCGACCGCTAGACAAAAAAAAAAAGAACAGGAAATGATCCCTGGTTTTTAAGCCACATGGCAAGCAAGGACTTGCTTGCACACATGGTGCTCACCATGTGTCCTGTCAAACAGCGTGGCCACCATGTAGCTACTGGCCTTGATCATCTTCTCTGCCCACTGTGGCATTCCTTTAGCCCTGAGTCATGACTGTTTCGAGTGCTTAGTGCAGATTGAAGTGTCTGAAGACAGAGGGCATTCTCACCATCATCAAAGTGGAGTTTTTACAGGATGAATTCAAGGGTATGTGCTGCATGCCCTGTGATATGGTAGGAGGACATGTGGGTATTTCTTCGTGTACAAAACCAGGTGGAATAACATGGGGCATCTGTAGAGAGCAGACCGTGCCAGACATTGCACAGCCTTATCTCTAACACCTTTCAGAAACAAGCTATGGAGTGAACTATCACCCAAACTACATAGGAAAATTGACTTTGCTAGAGCTAGCAGTGGATGTTGTTCACCTCAACTTCAGTAAGGCTTTTACACTGTCTCCCACAACATTCTCATGCTTGACCAGTTGTCAGTACTGGAGCCAGTACTGTTCAGTCTCTTCGCTAATGACCTGATACTGGGACAGAGCGCACCGACAAAGATTTCACAGATTAAAAAAACAAATGGGGTGAGTTGCTGACACACTAGATGGGTGTGCTGCCATTCGGAGGGATCTACGCAGGCTGAAGAATTGCTCAGAAAAGAATCTCATGAAGTTCAATAAAGGGAAATGCAAAGTTCTACAATTGGAGAGGAATAACCCCAGGGAACAGTACACACTGAAAATCAAATGGCTGGAAAGCAGCTTTGCTGAGAACCTCAGGGTCCTCATGGACACAAAATTGACCATGAGACAGCAATGTGTTCTTGCAGCAAAGGAGAGAGACAGCTTTCTGGCCTGCATTAGGAAGAGGTCAAAAGAGGCAATACTTCCTCCCTGCTCAGCACTGGTAATGTTGCATCTGTGGTACTGTGCCCAGTTCTGCGGTCCCCAGTACAAGAAAGATATGGACATGCTTGATCTAGTCCAGCAAAGGGCCATGAAGGTGATTAAAGGATAGAGGCATCTTTCATATGAATACTGCCTGAGATTGCTGGGGTTGTTCAGCCTGGAGAAGAGAAAGCTGGCAGGGGTGGGGGGAGGATCTTATCAATGTGTAAAAAAATACACATTGATATATTGATGCAGAAGAGGCAGCCAGACTCTTCTCAGTAGTGATTCTCACTGGTGATAGGACAGGTGGCAATGGGCACAGGTTAAAACACTTGAAATTCCAGCTGAAAGCAAGAAAATCCTTTTTTACTGTGAAGCTGATCAAACACTGGAACTGGTGGTCCAGAGAGGTTATGGAGTTTCCTTGGAGATATACAAAACCTGACTGGACATGGTCCCAGGCAACCTGCTCTAGGTGAACCTCCTTGAGCAGGGGGGAGTGTGACTAGATGATCTCAAGAGCTCCCTTGCAACTTAAAACATTCTGTGACATTTCTAAATGACCCAAAACCAGACAGGGAGTGAGCTAGCAGTTAAGCTGTGTGGACAATCAGTTGTTCAGTCAGGGGTTCAGTGCTTGAGCTAGCCTCTTTTTCTTAGCAATATAGGTGAACCCATTTTACAAATAGCCTTTCTCCATATTCCAGAATGGAAGGACATGGACGCCAGTGAGCTACTTGCCCGGTAAGGTACCTAAAGGCAGCAGCCTCAACAAGTTCAGACAACTGTGGCCTCAGACATGACATAACTTGAACTAATGCAATTACGGCTGCCTAGAAAAGATTAGGACTGATGGGAAAACCATGCTACAGCACACAGCTCATCAAGCCACATCTAAATGGCAGATGGATGTTTGCCATAATATTTCTTGGTCATTTCATGGGACCTGCTGGAGCTCACAGTAGATTTATCACCTCTTGGGTAGGTTTCACTTGCAGAACCTGGCTGTGGGAGAGGTAACCTTCTTTGTGATTGTGGCTGCCAATTTTTTTTCTACCATGAGGGTGATAAGAGGATAAAGCCATGCTAGACAATGAGACTTGTGCTGCAGAAGTGTTCTCTGACCCCTCCACATTCAAAAATCAAGAGTTCATGAGCAAGTCAATCTATAAGTCCTCCCTTCATTTATCCACTCATCTTCCATCTGGATTTTGCAATAAAGGATGATGCAGATCCTCTGTTAACCTGGCTATTTGGTTTGTGCTTCCTATCGAGCCAACGAATGCGTGCAAAGTCCAAAATCAGACACACCACAGGTTGCCTCTTGTTCCAGAGGGGATGTGGAAGGGAAAGCCAGGTCATTTATAAGTTTTTTGAACTCAGTGATAATTGCTAGTTATTGTTATTTCTGCGTTTCACTGGGTATAGTGACTGTGAGGAAGCAGAGATGTAGGAAACACATTTTTAACACAGTAGGTTCATCATTTCGACTGCTGATGGAAGAGCTTGCAAACCATTTTCACTCAGGAGTAACAAATTCACTTTCAAAGAGCTTAAACGGTCCATTATTCTCCAGCTAGTGACTCTGAATTTTATTCATATAGCTGTACACTGTACCCTTTAAACATGGGCTGTCCTTTGACTGAATACCCAGTACAGCTTTCATACTTACTGGTTTTTTTTGAAGGGAACTGAATTGTAAGTTCCCAGGCTTCTTCCTGTGATCAAGGACCCACAAGCACTATGATTTTTTTTTTTCAGATCAAAAAGTTTTCAGTGCTTTTAGAACAAAAACAGAAATATCTTAATGAAAATACTAGGTATTGCCTGTTATTTTGCCAGTCAAGGACTCACACTGTGAAGCTATTACCTTGAGCAAGTTGAAAACACATCTAAGAAGAGAGGTAAGCTCTAACTGTATTCATCCATACTGTTTGCAAGCAGAAAATGAATCTGATATATCAAAGTGGCTGGGAAAGAAAAAGTCAAGATAAACTTTCACAACTATTTTGGTTTGATTTTTCTTTTCAAAATGAAATAATGGAAATTACAGCTCTTATCATTCTGAAGGAAGTTTTCTGGAAATAGGTATGCAATTCAGTTGGATGAAACAGACCTTAATTGCAAAGAAGAAAACGGATTTAAGCCTCCAAAATGCAGCGAAGCATATTCACTGAATTGCATGGTCTAACCCCATCATCATCAGTTAATCAATGTTCCTACTACTCTTTTTTTTTGTTATCATAGCACAGGACAGCAAATGTTCTATGTGTTTTAGAGAGCTACCACAACTAGGCAGTTATTAACCAGTGTTACTGTGTCTAAATCTGAGCCAAAGATAAACAAATGTGTTATAAAATTCCATGTTGGAGCTGCTAGTGTGTAGACTTTAGTATCAAGTGTAGTAACCAATCTGTAATAGGAGAAAACATGAGTATGTGTATTTTTAGAGCCATAGGAATGCTTTCAATTCAGCCTGACTGGACTATATCAAAAATACTCTTAGAAAGGATGTTATTTAAGTTATTTATGAACTCAAGGTGTTGATGATTTATTTTAGTCAAGCAGGTGAGATGCTATATTTAGGGGCATAATAAATGAAATATTTAGTTTATGACACATTATGTTCTCTTCCCAGCAAAGTTGTCTGACTGTAAAAAATAATAACTTCTGGTTTTGAGAACTACATTTGTGAGGTTAATTTTGTGGGGGGGGAAAGAAAGAAAATGAAAGAAAATGAAAAAGGAAAGTTGAGTAAAAAATCACCGTAAGCTTCTGTAATATAATTTTAATGTAAAAATCTTATATCTCAAACCTCTGATCAGGAAACTGTTTTGCATCTACTAAGAAAATTGAAAATAAAAGGCAAGGGGAAGAGTCAGAGATGTCACTGGTTGGTATGAATAATGAGATCAGAATACAGCAATGAATGCACTATTTCCTTAACACATAAAGTCATTGCCAAGGAATATTGCAATTGAATTTGTCAAACCTGAATCCTGCATTCGTCTGTGACTATTTCCCTTTTGTCCTCTTTATCTGCTACAGAATTAGTGGCTGAAGTCAGTTCTGAAGGTGTCATTTATCATTTTGAGTATCTTCATGAGATTCAGCCCTGCATGGTGAGTGGCACAGGCTATTCTCTAGATTGCCTTATGTGTGCATTCATTAAGGTCAAAGAAGCTTCAGTCGTATTCACAACCCAATGTTCATACAGCATTCAGATATTTGGGTTTAGGCCTCAACGCTGTAATGCAACAGCCATCTGGTGTTTGATATAGAATTCCACTGTTTACCCTGGGAAATAAAAATGAAATGCACAATTTTCTGAATGAGCTTTTTCTTTTTTTTTCCCCATAAGGAGATAAAATGGGTTAATCCACCTGCTGTTGTGTGGTGCAAATGGAAAGATTTGTTCCTACAGTTCCTTTATCGCTACTGCAGTTTTGTGAATGTGTTTTTTTGAGGCAGTTATTCTTTTAACCTACAGACAAATACATCACAAGCTTATCTGTGAATGGTTCATCCAGCTTAGGATAAGAGCACACACACGATTCTTTTAGGGACAGTATTGGCTACAGTAAAATCAGTGGAATTGTGCTGCAGTTTAGGAGTATTTAAACCTTGCATTATATTTGTCTCTCTTTTAAAAATCTATTTATTCATCTTTCTTGTGAATGAACCCTAGAATAGTGGTTTTTCAAAATTTATATTAAATTAATGGATTTTGTATCTTGCAAAGGAAGGCAAGTATTTCTATTCCATCACGTAAGCCACAGGCAGTTGGAAATCCTGTAGGTGTTCTTTCTGTGATGTTTTCTCTACTCAAACACCTACTGCTATAAAACTTCAGGAAAACAGAAGTTTTCTATAAATATTCAACAACACTGTGGAACAAAGCTGTCCTAGATCACACTGAAGGTCCTTGAATTCCAGTCTTCTCTGTCCCATTCAAAATAGGAATAAAGCACAACCTTTCCATTAATTTCTTAAAAGGCTAGTATTTTTATCAGTTATCTGTGTGCCTCATTGCTTAGCAGTTTAGCTACCGTTGATACTCTGCTGTGGCCTGATTTGCTCTGTCATGCTCTATTTGTAGTCATTTACAGCCATAAAAAGCTGCCAGACATCTCTAACAAATCAGCACGAAAGGTCTTTACACACATTTTGTCCTGTTGTTTTGAAGAGCTTTCCCTTTAAGAATATGCTTTAGGAGAGATTGTTCATATGTTTAATTGAATAACAATTAGAAATTGATTGCTCCACGGAAGTACTTCTGTCAGTTGTCAGATTAATCACCACTAACCTTCCATATTGTTCTGCCACATCCGTAACTAAGCAGTTTTGAGCCAGAAAATCTTTCCAAAATATTTTTTTCTTTTTGTCCATGTGCAAGGAACTGAATCGGGAATGGATTGCCACTGCCAGACCAGACGCAACACTGAGCTCATCTCCTTCCTTCTGGGTCTCTTCCCTGCAAAGCTGAGCTGTGCACACCCAGGCATGGAGTGTAAGAGAAGGGAACAGGCTGTCACCCTCTTTTTCCTTCCTCCAAATACCATACCACACTATTTATATGCATATCAGAACACAGCCAGACAGAGTAGTCTGGCGTACATAGATAAAGGCTTCTGCAGATCAGAGTAGTAGTTATTTAAACTCAGTCTTTTGTAAAGAAAAGAGTGATGTTCTCCATCCTACACCTAGTATGGATCCAAAAAGGAAAATGGTGAGGAGAAAAGTAGGATGGGGGGGTTCGCTACCATTCTTGCCATCTGGTGACGCCTCATTGAAGTCATGAGATAAGAAACAACAGAGATTAGTGTGAACTTTCTTTACCCTGGAGAGTTGGGAGGATGTTTACTTCCACTTACCTGGTAGCTACATATCAGAAATTTCTCAATATCTGTCTTGAAGCAAACACCCCTTTTTATGATGTGTTTGTCACCTCACTTTGGATTTATACACAGTCTCCATGGAGCCTGAGAAGCAAACGGATGTGAACAATCTTGACCAACAGGTGAGCTAAACAAAGAAGATGCCAAAGCAGAAAGACAGCATTCCTCCCTGTACAAATATACATGCACCAAGTAGCAGAGGAAAGAGCAGGGCTGTGAAAGTTGTGATGAAGAGTAGCAATTGGTCAAAATGGACTAAACAAAGGGAATGAACAGGACTGCGAATGAGATGAGGGAAGGGAAGGGAAGGGAAGGGAAGGGAAGGGAAGGGAAGGGAAGGGAAGGGAAGGGAAGGGAAGGGAAGGGAAGGGAAGGGAAGGGAAGGGAAAATTTTTTGTTTAGGATCTTTCTTCAATACAGTTTCTGTGTAGCTTAATAAAAAATAGGGAAATTGAAGGGGAAAGGATAGACACCTACCATTCTGACCCCTGCTCCCAAGCAGTTTTTCTTGCTTATCCACTGATAATCTAATATAAAGGGGGTGCACACTGCATTTAGCTGGGTCTAGCTAGGCTCCACTAAGCTCTAAGGGCTCCACATGCTCTTTGGGTGAAAGAAAGATGCTAAATAGTGTTTCTTTTCTGTTGTCAGTTTTCTGTCAGTGTGCTAACCACCCAGCATCTCCCTTCTTCTGTCAGCATGCTAGACACTCAGCTAATCAGCAACACATGGGCAGTGTCATTATGTTAAATGAAAGTAATCATTGGGTTGACGAAATCTCATTTTTCTTTTTTTTTTCCCCAAGGGGTTTGGGCAGTATTTGAGTGCCTGTCCTACTCAGCCTGAATCCCAAACTGCTTTAGATGACAGACAGACACCCATTCCCTAGCAACAGCAATCTGAGCATTTGCAGGTGAATAAAACCAGGAACCAAAGGAGCTTTCAACTAGGTAGGGAGGCTTAGTGGCTTAGTGAATTTAGATGCCTACAGGATTAAGCAAGACTGGAAATTGAGTGGCTTTTAGGAACCTAAGTCCCAACATAAGCAGGATGTTGCAGACTGGATCCCATTCGATATTTTTATCATCTGATTTCTTAAATGAAATGATTCAGCCACCTTCAGCAGAAGTCTGATTTCATTGTTCTTCCATCTTCTGTATGTCTTTAGCAGACAGTCTTCACCAGCTTTTGAGCTTAGAAACACCTATGAAAATGCCTAAATAAATTCTCTGCACCTGCATTTAAAGACCAGAGTTTGACAGTTTGGGCCTACAACACTCAATTAGAATGTAGCCTGTATAATTGCATTTCTTTCCCATAATTTTGATTATTTTCAGTGATTATTTCAAAGTCACATTTTGAACGGAGTCATTGTGAAGCATTATTTCAGAACTAGACAACAGCATTCACCTTATTTGACACATTTTAGTGTTGTTGCAATAGCTGATAACACGGAAGAGGGAGGGAGGGACGAGGGGCAGAAAGACATGCCAGGGTATGAGCAACAAGTGCTTGCACAAACCTTTCTTTCAGTTCAAGTATGTAAAGTGAGATGAATGGTCAAACTGCAGACATACTGTACGCAGCAGGAGCCAAAAGCTGCTCCCTAGATTGGCAGCTCCAGAAGCCATCAGCACCGGATCCTCTCAGCAATTACCAGCTCGGAAATGTCCTTCCATTGATTGTGATGGACGTAAACCAGCTGCGTCTCAATAACAAGAGAACAGAGGGAGGAAGAGCCAGACAGCAGGACACAAACACCACCAAACACTGGGACCAGCTGCAGCCTGCAGGTCACACTTCCATGTCAACAAAAAAATGTCATTTAATATTTGCCAAACACTGAAGTAATTCATCACAAGGTATAAGTGGATCTATAACGTCTGAGATCGCCCGTTGAAGATTAACTGGATGTATCATGTTTCCAGTGCAGCAACCTAAATGGGAAACAAAATAGCCTGACTCTTTGTAGGCAGGGCACTTATTCTTTCTCTGCAGTAGCAAGGTTCCCATGCTGGTCAGCCTCAGCCATGTAGTTTAGGACACCCTCATGCCAGAATATTTGTATACATGAAGGACAGTGTTAATACAGGACAGTGCCAGCCTGTCAGAATTCAGCTGAGGACAAAATTATTGTGAATCACCAAGTGAGAGCAGAAAAGCTTGATTATAGATATAGGTATTACAGATAACAGAGAAAACCTGGCAACACGCAGCTCACTGCTGGAGGGCCCCTCTAAAAATATCTGCTTTCCCCCATGGAGGTTCTACAAATGGACATCAAGCTTTTTACCTGTAAGATGTGGCACTTCTGGAGGGGCAGAGTCACAGCAAGCTGCCTACACTCACATGCTCTACTTGCTTCACACCCCTTCAAGTTTTTACAACAGAACCCAGAAAAACCTTTAAAACAGGCGGTACAGAGGGAAGTCCCACAAGAACTTTATAGAGAGGAGAAATTACGCCACATATCCCAAAGTGGCGAGCAAAACAAAAAAGGACCGGAAATGGCTTGTAATTTTTGGTTTATTACTTTTTAATCCATCTGTCTCAATCTATATCTGTTCCAATTGTATCTAAAAAGCTAATAAATATTAATTCAACCCAAAGAGCCATCCAGCAGTGGTAATGACTGACATTTCTGTTCCCTGACTTCTGACTGTCTGCATCCCAGTTGGACTCCAGTACTGCTAGACATTGCCTCAGGTAGAGAGCAATGCTCCGGGAGTGACTGTGAGGCACGACAGTTCTGGGAGGGACCTAGCAATACTGTCCCTTGTATTGTCCCTTTGGAACTGCTATTTCCTGCTGCAGGCATGAAGAGGCAGTAGGAAGAAAGTTATGTACACTCCAGTAGTCATTATGCTATAACTAATCCATAGAGGGCTTCTACAATATAGTATTTCACAGGATATCCTCAATAATTGCTTCAGGATCTACCCAGGACTGTTATGCAAAAGCCATAAGTATGCCTCCAGAGAACTGAGTAATTATAAGAGGTTTTAAATATCACAATTGAGTGTTTAAAATAATAAAATGTACCAAGGTGAGAGAGTGATGAGAAAGTACAACAAGCAGTGTTCTCCTCCTTGCCACAACACTCTTCCTGGCACTGCGCAGCGCTCATTACGTGGGCTTTCCGGAGAAGCTTTGTGTACATCATAAAGGAGAGCACTTAATTCCCCTTTTTCTTTGGT
The DNA here is from genome assembly GCF_963921805.1 of Phalacrocorax carbo. Taxonomy (NCBI): domain Eukaryota; kingdom Metazoa; phylum Chordata; class Aves; order Suliformes; family Phalacrocoracidae; genus Phalacrocorax; species Phalacrocorax carbo. Next base: position 170,224,983 of record NC_087513.1, read on the forward strand.
GGGTACCTTTGAGGCACATGTTTATTGTTGCAGCAACATGAGACTCAAGCTTGTGCACGATCTCGTTCGTGCATTGAGGGTGTAGGTGTTTTCTGCAGGCCCATCTCCCATTCAAGGCTGGGCTCCAGTGACATTTTGTACCCTCTAAATCCTCCCATTCCACTTCTCTTCTCTGTCATCTTCCACTCCTACCTTCCTTCTGCAAAATTTCCTTTCTACCTACTTCCACCTCATCTTTTCTATCCCAGCATACTAGTTACCCATTCTGTTTACCATTTCTGGAGCATATAATCAATTTCCTTCATATAATTTTTTAATAAAAATTACGTTTTTACTTGACCTGCCATGATGAAAATGTGATTTTAAAAGATTTTTTGATTCTCCAAGTCACTGAAACTTTGTGATTAGAAGACAAGCTTTTCACAGATAAATACCTCAAAGGCAGTGAATTCCACAGGTCATCATTCACAACTCTAATTAACATGCAAAATTAACAAATGGTACTACACTGTCAGCGTGGATCTCAAGGCCCCACTTCATACTTTCATTCCTCTCCCATCATTCTCCATGTCAGAGTCAACAGTATTTTCGCTTGAAGCCCTGAAGATGCATGACCCCACGATTCTTCATGGGAGCACCGATTAAATGCAGCGCTTATACACTGCAGTACCAGTTCTTCCAACAGACTGCAGGGGTGGGGTTCATGTGCCCCACGGCAGGTGTCTAAAGCTCAGATGGACAAGTCTGAATTCAGTAGACAGAAAGAGGCAAAACAAAAGTCAACATTTAAACAAAAACTCCAATCTGACCCCAAAACACTTTTTTCTCCCCAATGTTCCTTCAATAAATATTAAAATTATCAATTTCTACTGAGTGCTGACAGTTTGAAAATCTGGTACAGCTTTTTCCTCTGTACAGATCCAGTCAGCACTGCTGGAAAACCATTGCCAGAACCATTTGCTTAGAATGAAGAGGGAGAAGGGCATGCCTGTTCTGGTTTTCCTTCTCATTCTTTTTTGATTATTTTTAAGAGCTCTGTTATTTTTCCAAGAGCAGTACCAAGGCTTGTCAATACACATCTATCTGAAACTAAAACCCTAACAAGCAAGAACTGATGGATATGCAGCCAGCAAAATTTCAAGTTCCCTTCTGATAAAATTCCATCTTTCAACGGCTTTGTTAAGATTTAGTTTTGCACTGGCGTAAAGGAGGGGTGGCAAGGAACATTGCCTCCTATATTGTCAAATAAAAAAAAAAAAACTTAACCAGCCATATGGCTATTTTTAATTCAATTTCATGTAAAATGGAAAGAAGCTTGCCCTTTTTCTTCTTAGAAGCAGTCAGCACTGTCCTGCGCCTCAGTGCTACCCATTACACTTTGCATCGTATACTTAGCAATGCGCTCTCTAGCTGTGTTTAACAGAAACCAGTTTAGCCACAGCGCAGACAAATTTTGCCCTAGAAGTCAGATGTATTAGTTAATAAGTGAAGGGATGAAGGTACAAGCCTAACAAGAAACTTCCAAGTGATGTCAACAGGACGAGGACTCGTCTCAGCATGATCCCAGCAAGAGAAACCACTGGGGAGAGAGAAAACTCCCCACATAACACGCAAGGGTTTGCTATAGCTAAAGCTTTCAGCATGACAGACGGGAGCAGAGCAGAGCAGCACTTTGCCCTGCCTGGAGGAGATGTGAACTTTTGATCGTTAATAAAAGGAGGATGACTGACAACTGATTAAATCAATTTCCTTTATCACAGCTGGTGGTCTCACAATTAGCAAAGCTTAGGGCAATTACAGGACTTAAATCTCTTCCCTTCTAGGTTTTGTGTGTTTGTTTAGGTATTACTTTACACTAATGTATTACTTCAGCACTTTTCAGGCTGAAATGACTTTTCAGGCTGTGCGCTGAGGTCTCTGTCCTGCAAGCCAGTCTGTGCAGTCAAACGAGAGAAGCCTGTGCACAGGTGAGGGGCTGCGCTGGGGATCGGGCTCCCCGGCATGAGGGTGTTCAGGCTGCCGCGGCTGCAGAGGACGACAGAGGAAGCCAGCTGCTGCCCAGGAAAGGGAGTGCCAGCTGAAAGAAGGGATTAACCCCTGACTTTACAAAGGCAAGAGGAGATTTTTAGTTGACAAGCAGAATGGAGAGAGCATGGATTTTAACACCCCTGACTTCTGAGAGTGCAGCGCAGCACCACACAAAATCAGCAGCAGCTCTGAAAGAGGTAAGAAAGTCTGTCCTGGGGAAGCCTGTTACAAGATTAAGGACTGTCATTCCTGTTCAAGATTCCCCATGCAATAAAACCCCAAACTGATCTTGATTTGTCTTTTTCAGAAAGACAAAAGGATAAACAGGTGATGTGGCATCCTGGGTAATTCATGTATTTCAACACTTTGCAAGAATACATAACATTACTTATACTGTTTGCATTGGTGATGTGTACTTACAGCATCCAAATCGCCTCAGAGGCATGCTGTGCTGCGCACACATGCCGTAGAAGCCAGTGCCCCACCACCACCCCATGAAGGAGTTTCTAGTCAAAATAAACACAACAGACAAAAGGTGTGAAGAGAAACTGCAAACATGGAGTTGAAATGGCTTTGTTTTGCGAGGCAGCAGCTCAGCAGCAGGGGACATGCTGGTGCGAACTCCACCCGGACATACCCTTGCTCAGCTCCACCAGGAGCTTTTCCCAGGTCTCAACCCACTACTGAAGTTAGGAAGCCAGGTCTTTTCTTCAAAACTGAACAACCTTCTTTCCTTCCTTGCAGAAGATAGGCTGGAAGGACTGTCCACTTCTATCCAGTAACACAGTACTTAAGGTTCAGTTCTGGTTTGTGGGAAGTGGAGGACAGCAGGAGGAAAAGGAATGGAAGTTCTGTCTTGCCTTCAACATATTCATTTTCTGCCAACATCAAAAATCTGCTGAAATGCAAATACAGGTGAGCCTAACTCACTAGGCAGGTAGTTTGGATGTGCCCATGTTAGGTGACGCAGGGTATCCAAACACCTGTGTTTTCTCATTAGTCCACACCGTAGCCTTTCTGGCTACAAGTCCCTATAAGAAAAATCGGGAATAAGAGACTTCCATGTTCCGCAGGGTGTTGTGAATACAAATACGTGAAAGACATAAAATGCTCGGACCCCATATTAAGGGAATCACCCTTCTGTCCTGCAAGCATTATTTTAGCAAAAAGGGCCTGACTCCTTCTAACAAGGGGCTTTTTTCAAGTGCCAAAATGTGTGTGCAAATACATTTTAGCAGAAAACTCTGCATACATTGTCCTTTTAAAAGGTCAGATCCTTCTCTGTGTTGAGTTTTTTAAAACTTCCTCAGAAGAACAATAACATGCCCTTCATCACTGCCACCCCCGGACTCTTACCCAGAGTCTCCGCCGTGTGCCTAACTAACCGAAGTGTTGTGTTATGATTGCCATAGCGACTGCAATCCAACAGCTGCCTTGACATTTCATCTTCTGCTGCTTTTAAAATGCTTTCTTTTTGCCAAGGAAAACTTTTCTCAATTATTTAATTTTTTTTACTACACACTGTTCACTCCACTTACAAAATAAACATTTAGAAAAAAATCAGCGGAAACTGCCTTGATTCTAACCACATATTTTGTTAATTGCTTTTATTCTCCTCTCAAGTGATTCTAAAGGTTTCTGAGGCTGAACACAAAAAAGCTTGTCCTTTATTTTGCAGATAAACTGATGATTGTTCACTACTGTGTGGAGCCACCACAGGTGGCCAGTGGCCACCTCCAGCCCCCAAGTGCAAAGGCAGCCTTACCCAGCCTCCTTAGGGAGAGACACCAACCCCATCCTCACCCTCCCAGCCACTCAAATCTAGCCATCCCACTTTGTCGTCTCCCCACTTCGCTGCTCACTCTCCCTCTGATGTTTTCAGCTCTCAGTTCTGTCAATCACATGCACTTCTCGTGGGGCTTGAACACTGACACCACTTCTTTTGTTTTTTTGAGGAGGTGAAGAGGTAAGACAGTAGAGAATATGACTAACCATGCCTTTTTGCTCCTGTCCTAAAAGAGGGAAGTTGTGCATGGGATTGTGCATGGTGAAGCACCTGGCTGGTGCAGAAGCCCCCAGACAGGGTTTCAGGGATGCCAAAGAGGATGCAGCAGTGGAGGGCCACAGTTCCTCACTGGTGACACACAGCCACAGGGTTGAGCACCTGAAGTTGCTACGTTTCATGAACAGAGATAAGAAAGCACCATACAGGATTTTCCTATACACAGATGATCTCCGCTGATAACTCATTTCACTGCTTCTCACTTCACACACAAGCAGTTTTTAATCAGCTAAGCTGGTCACCTCTTTCTTTCCCAAAAGGGGAGAAGAGTATAGCTTTCCTCTGAGCAGCCTAGGAGGTGTGAGCAACTTCCCTGCAACCTTTCAACGTGCTTGCCCCCAAGATGCTTTCCCATCCTAGCATGCACTCAAGCATGTCTCAGGTAGTCTGGTGCCAGGAAGGTGTGGGCTGGAGACGTGCTGGGGCATGGAGCTGTAAGCAGGACATATTGAAAAGAGATTGATTCAAAACCCCAGTAGGTTGGATCATCTGCAGCTTGGCAAGGGTGGGAGACGCAGGATATGTGTGTGTGTTGACGGGGTTTTGACAATGGTAAGAATAAGGTTAAAACCCAGAGCTGTTTGGGCCAAGGAGATTAGGGTTTAAAATTATTAAAGGGGTGAGGGTGAAGGCATGGGTCTGAAACCTTCAAACCACTTTTAAACTATTTTTCTTTAATTATCGGATATGATGACAAATTAAAGTTAACAACCCTTATCTGAAATGCATGTATGTTTAACATAAGGAAGAAGGAAAACACCTTCAGAAATAGTCAGCTTCCTGTCTTATGCTTTTGAAATCTAGCTGATGGCTCACAGAAGGAATCTCAAATATGTATATATATAATCCCCACAGCTAAAAGTTGTCTATTTTAAAAGGCAAGTGTTTGCTCACATGAGGAACATTGTACTCAAGCCTTCAGTCTTTGCGATCCATATGGATTTCATCAACTTGTTTGCCAGGAATTTAGGGAAAACAAACTTTATTCACGTTCCTTAGAGAAATGAATTCAGTTTGTGGTCTGTGCAAAAAGAAATACAGCTTGGGAACAAAAAAGCCCAGGGTATTCCTGGAACTGGAAGGTCAAAGAGCCAAAATAATTGATCCACTTAATATGTGAAACGAGTGACTTGCAACGGCATCTTCATCAGCACTGGAAGTACGAGGATTCAGCTTAGAAAGTAATTTCATGTCACATCCCATAAAAAGCCCCCAAACATGAAGTGCTTTCACTAGCCCCCCTGGAAGCCTGGCACTCTTGTAGCTCTGAGAACAGGATTAACTCCAAATCCCAGATTCTCATTTCTGCTCTTCCTTTGGCTTAAGAAAGCCTGAAATCTTCTTTTCTGGATGGTTCCTCAGCTGTGAAAGTGGGTTAGAGTGCATGTGCTTTCTACGTTGGGCAGGGTATGGAAAAGCACAGACCCAAACCCGCATCTTCTCAGCCACCTCCCAGTTTCCTGGTCACCGCACAAGCACCATGTCCCTTCTCTCCCCATCTGCCCTGGTTCCCAGGACTCGCATTGTCCTGGTGTAAACATGGACAAGTTTCACAGAAGACTGGAGGCTCTACCACCTCCCAGGCTTGCTCTGGAGCACCCCATGGGGACATTTTCTGAACACATGATGCAAATCACTGAGCTTCCCTGGGACCTGTGTTTTCTACTTCCCAGGCTGGAATTATTTGGGAAAGGCTGACCCCCCTTGTACACTTGAATGAACATAAAATCTAAGAGCTCAGCACCGTGAAGATATAAAAAGAGGAAGGCTAACAAATGCTAGAGGAAAGAGTCCCTGAAAGAGCAGGATGGAGCTGTCAAGACCAACCGGTGCATGCGTTCGCTTCCCATCTGTTAGTCCTTTCATGACACAGATTTACCCAAGAAGTGCACATGACTTATTCTTCCAAACATGGGCACCTACTGCTACCTAAAACATACCTGAGATGCCTATGTGCTATTCTGAAACTCTTCTTCTGCATCTTTGAGGAGTTTACTCCCAGTAAAACCATTTTTTGAGCTGATTAACTGTTTTGTGTCTTGCAATATTTCTAGACAGAAAAAAACCTAAGATTTGTCTGCTTTGATGTTACATGTTTAGATGGAAGGAAAAAACAATTTCAGATTAGAACCTTTTCAACTCCCTTAGACCTCCAACTTACAGAGGGAGTGTATAATCTACTAGAAGCACATGCACCTGGAGACTAACCTTTTGGGAGCTAAGGTTAGACAAAATGAGAACTTCCCCATGTTACTCTGTATCGTACATTGGTGCATCAGGTTGTGTATGAAGAATTTACTTGTATAACCCTAGGTTTGTTTTTTCAAGGTTGATGAAAACCTGTGGACCTTTACATAATTTGTCAGTATTTTGGTTTCGGTTTTTATTCCGTAAGGAGGTTTCTGGAAGATGTGTTAACATGCATTGCTACTGCATGCAGAGGCATTTATCTCCAACAACGCTTACTTTAAAAGTACAGTCTAATGCAGGAAATATAGACTGTATGCATTCTTAAAGCACATAAATATGCAGATTAGTCTCTATACTGCCCAAATTTAAATAACAAGGCCTAAAACTAATGCATTGCAAATCTTTATGGTTGTGACATTATAATACAGTATCTCATCAGCTTACAAAGGAAGCTGTTTTACTGCTCTGCAAGAGGTTTGTTACATTGAATTAAAGTTGCATTAGAACCCTTTCAGTAAGTCAAATGGCATTACTCATTCATATAGCATTCTTGGCTAGCCTCAAAAAAACATTTTTAATACTCAGGAACTATGAGACAGAGCCAGACAGTGATCTGATGTTTAAAACAGGACTAGGCACCTTATTTCAAAATTACAGCAGAGGGAAAAAAAAACCCAACACAGAAACAACCCCCCTCCCCCCCCCAAAAAAAAAAAAGAAAATAAGAAAAAAGAAAGGAAAAAATGTCATTAGGTTCTTAAGCCTATTTTTGGTAAATGTTTCTACATACCCCTGCATCCTGACCATAGTAGAGTAATTTAGCCTTTTCTTCACATGTTACAGTGAAAAATAACTTGTGAAACCACAATTATTCTTCAAATGATGCTGAGAAAAACGTCTGTAACTGACTGATCTGTTCTTAGAAAATGAACCTGACATTTTGCAAGGGTGCGTGTGGGACCTGCACAGCCTGGTGCTGGCAGGGAGGGAGGGACTCTCCCCTTCTGGCCTCGGCTAGAAAGGCCCCAGCAGTGGTTCCTCCGTCCCTTTATCTGTCTGAGCAGCGCAAAGGGACTAAATCACATGAGCAAATCCATGGTTACCCCTGTTTAGCATTCAGACTATGACACTTGGCTTGCCTTTCTCATGGCAACAACCACCCTCAAACGCATTCAACTCCTTGGCTGTCCATCTCTCAACGAGTCTTCAGGTGGCTCTTGGATACAGGGTAGGAAAGTGAAAAATCCTGTGCGTCATGGGTTAATTTTTATGCCGATGGTGACTGTAGCTGTTTACTTTTTAAACAAATGCCTGATATACACTGCAACTGGCTGAGTGCACAGCCAAAAACAGACCACAGGAAATCTGTTTGACAGCCAGGAAGGCAGAATTGTTAACATGGGTCTGCATTACAGTAAAAAAAAAAAAAAAAAAAGAAAAGAAAATAAAAGGTTGTGAGATCTCAGGAAGAAAAGTTGATGTTACAAAAAAAAACCACAAATGCCTGTTTTCTAAGAAGAGACATCTCTTAATAGCTCAGACATAAATAACTCTTTCCATTTTATCTGAAGGATTATTGTGGCTTTTCACCCTAGTGTTTTTTTTTTCAACGGAAGTAAAGACGACTGTAATACCAAGCAAATAAACCAGCCTAATATAAAATACTGACTGGAGATAAGAAAGCACACTAGGTTATTTATTGCTATATTTTTATATTTTGTTCAGTTCTCCTTTGATCTGTGTTAACAAAGGCATTAAACTGGCAGCTTAGGGTCACAATACGTAGTACAATATTGAAAGCCAGTCGTGTATAAGGGAGTATCAAATTGTTCATTTAGAGCGAGTTACAAGTTTTGGTTAATGCAGTTCTCTGGGGTCTAGATCCATCCACACAGGTAAAATGTTTGCTGGCTTTTTCAAAAATGGGTAGATAGAGAAGCTGTGTGTGCGCCTGTTTTTTAAGGTATAAACATCTGCAGCAGGCACCGGGGTTGATTCTCCTTCCAGTTACGGTGGTGTAACAAGAGTTGCTTCACAGACGGCAGAGGAATTTCAGCAGTAAATGAAAAAAGAATAAGGCTCATTGTGCTTTTAATTTTGTTTCATGTAGGCAAGAGGGGAGAAAATTGATTTTAGTCCCAGCCTTTTTTTTCTCATACATGTCACTGATGCATTTTCAACCCTTGGAGAATTGGTGAATGTGGGAATACAGGCTCTAATACAAAACACTTGGCCTGTTTTCAGTTCCTAACACATACTCCAGAGTTCATGTTATGGTTATCAGAAAGAATCTATGAAAAATGAAGCTGCACACAACTGCAGACCATCAGCGTGGCTTAACCCCGTCAGGCGGGGATGAAGCAGGAAGTGCTTTGTGACACTGACTGGCAGAAATACAAACTGATGAAGAAAACACGCGGCAGGAAAGAGGGTCTTAGACGGTGAGTTAGAGCCGAGGACATTAACTACAACTATACTCTGCCAGGGCCAAGATCAGAGGAGCCTGACATACTTGTTAAAGGTTTCATCAAAAGGATTAGTTCCAGCAGCTTTTTTTAACCTTTCCTACAACACAATTTACCCAAAGGTGGCCGAGGGCAACAGGGGCTGCCCTGTGAGATAACATTTTTAATTGTACAAATGCCATTCTTGATGTCATAATCCCGAGGTTAATGCAGTTGCAGGTCCCGAACAGATGTGCCGTAGGCTGCCCATCGTACAGAGAGGTGGCCACGCAGACGCAAGACAGTTAAAATGACCACAGTTCAGTGACAAATTAAGCAACCACCCCGGGTGTTTCCCTGCACTTCACCAATGCACTTTTGCACTTTATTAAACATCCTCAGCCCCTACATAAAGCAAGCAAACAAACAAAAAATCATTTGTACAATGTATTACCATGAATCAACAGCCAAGTATAGTCACTGCCTAATGGGACAGCTCAGGGACAGGGCAAGGTGGTCTGTGAATGAAGGGAAGGAAAAGCAAAAGGGGAAGAGCCCAGAAAACATTTGGATACCACATTAAATCTTACCATCCATCATTCACCATGCTAAATATTACACCTTGTTGTACTCTGGCAGTACTGACGAAAAAGAAATATATTTTAAAAGGAGAACCTTGACATCTTCTGTTAAATTTAAATACACCTGCTAGATGTTAGCAGAGATCATATTTTCCATATGTGGAGAATTTGTCGATGGGTTTGCAGATGACATACTCTCTTCTTCCTTAAGAAAAAAACATTTCTTAGAAGAGATGTTCATACCACACAGTTCAAAGAGTATAGTTTTCTTCATTTTTAAACAGACCAAATGGTTTGCTCCAGGTGCTAAGCTGCCACCTATACCACCAGTTCCCAAGCAGGGAAGCAGGCCTCATTGATGTGACTCGAGCACACAAGGGTTGCAGTTCAGTTAAGCAAATGAACTGAACCTGGGCAAGTTTTACATGGAGGCCAGCTTGAATATTTCTGCACCACACTTCCAAACTCTGCAGCATGGGACAGGGTAGTCCAGAGGTATTCACATGGGGGTGGCAATGGGTGAAAGGCAGCAGGTGAGGATACTGGGAAGCAGGAGAGCAGTTTTAAGAGAAAGCCGTTCCATTTTTGGGGTCAGAATTTGTGTTGGGTGTCACTAGGAGGGTCATCAAGTTGGGTCACCCTCATACAGGCTTCAGAAAGGCTGGGGAAAATCAATAACTTTTCATATTCCTGTTTCATATGTCATCTGCATTGCCTACAAATGAGGCATTGCACCTCTCAGGTGCAGAAGATGTGACCTAGCTTCTTCTGCCCTCAGACCCTGGTTATCAGGGGTAACTCTGTGCATCACAAGTCTGGAGGGTATCTCACCATGGAGCCACAATCCCCTATCGCACATCTGGGGGAGGATTTCAGAGATCATGGGAGTGACTCTCTCATTATCAAGGACATGGTTTAAATTTTTGACTTCTAGGTTATTAAATCCTCTCTTGAACTATTTCACTGTTGGACCTTACAATCTTAGGCCATGCCCAAACTTCAATAGTGTGGTACTAATGCAGTTTATCCCTGCACTAAGTGCATAGTACAGAACATATATGTTTATACAAGTATGAGTACATAGTCATTAGGGTTGAAATTGCCACACAAATACTCTCCTGAACTGCTCTTCATTGCTGCACCTTGCAGCAGTTGGTAAGGAAAACTGTGTATTTGCAGAAGATATATAAAATGAGGGCTACTCTTCCTAAATACTGGATTAGATGGGAATAAGGGCGGGGGGGGGGGGAGGGGGAAGGATCATACAAGGAAAGGAGTACTTAGTGTGGTAAAGCCAAGTTATTCAACAAAAGAACTGACGGAATTAGGAGGGGAAGGGTTATTTTAAAATAAGAATTGGGGAAAAGCTAACAGGTGCTGGGGAGCACTCAGGTCAGATAAAGACATCTGCTAGAGATGTCAAGAGCACAAAGGTAACTCTGTGTCTGGGAGTAGAGGGTAGGATAAAAATGACAACTGAACAGGAAACGGGAAAGCCTGGGACTGTGGAGGTACATCCCAGCAAAGAAACAGGGTGTCAGATGGCAGAGTAAAATACAAACAGACACAGAAAAACTGTGAATACAGACACTTGTGAGAAGCCTGGAAAAAAAAAAAGTAAAAAGAAAAAAAGAAACAGGTGCACTAGATTGGCTGGCACAGAGGGAGGATGATAACATAAAAGCATTTCTGAAATGCGACAGAGTGGTAAATATTAAAGCAGAAATATCCTGACCATAGGCTTTGTAAGAGAATGCGATGTCTTTAAGAGATGCTCTAGCTCCTCAGACACTACAGGCTTGATTCAAAATTTTTAGTTGATCTACAGACTGCATTACATGGGAGATCTGATAGGATGTTCAAAATGATCCTCTGACTAAAATATCAAAATGAAACAGTATAAAATATAACAGATGGACAGATCAGCTTGCAGAGATGAAGCAACTTATCAGTTCTGTGAGATTTTAAGTCACTGAAAGCTGATCTTTTTGCTTTAACAAATGTGTGACTACTTTCAGTCAGCTTATGGTAAAGCATATTGCAACATATTCATTCATTCGTTTAAAGAAGTGAGTGAAAAAAGAGTTAAAAAAATAAACTGCTAGAGCTTTTATGCAATATGCTCTTGTTTAATACAAAGAACACAGAACCCTTTCAGTTAATTGCATGTCTGATCATCAATATCCTGGCTTTTGCAAGTAAATACTCCCACGCAAGAAATTCAAATAAGGTACTTCTGAGTATAGAAGCTTTCAACTACTTTGAGTTTATTTATCTAGGTTATTCCACATGTTGGTGTTCATTTTTCCCATAACGGGACTTAAAAACAATCCGCCTGATGAGCTTTAATAAAAGGCAATAAACAGTGCTAACAATGTAAATTGAAAGTAAACACATAGGACCAGTAGCATCGTATAACATGACAGGATTTATGAAACAACTCTCTCAGCAAAAACACTTGATTAGACTTTTGTTCCAAAAACATCTCTACATCGGACACATGTGAATTCACGCTCTGTTTCCAAATTAATTGTTTATACAAAAGATGAGCACTTTTTGCTTTGGGCTTCTCTGCAAAGAAACATTTGTGAGATAGGTAGGGGTGATCCATTTCCACCAAGTCCGTGCCAACAGTCCCATTTGTGGTAGTAGTAGAGGACAAGGTCCCCACACCAAACACTGCTGAGGTGTCCCAGACATCTCAGCCCAGAGGCAGGGGTACCTCCTTTCTGCAGATGATTCTCGCTCTTTCCATTGCCTACATGGGCAAAGAAGCTGTGCTGTTAAACTTAGATACTTCTTGCGATTTCAGGTGCACTCAGGCTCCAAGTTTTGTGTGTCTCAGGTTTTGAGCCTTGGGGGGCTAAAGGCAAGGTCTAGAAAAGCTAGAAAAGCTATCCCCTGTACAGTTAGAACTGGCAATACAGGGTACATAGAAATGTTCATAACTCAGGAAGCAAAATATAATGAAGTGAGTTGATTTCCCAGAGCTGGCATATAGGCCTACCTGGTGGGACTTGTTATTTGGGAACTGGAAGTCCTCTAGTCCCTGCAGCCTGGAATTCCTGACAGGCAGCACAAGGGAACTCTGGTAAGGACCCTGGGCTAAGCACCATGTGGCCATACAGAGCAGCTACCAGGACATCACCCTTGCAGAATTGCCTTACTGCTATGTCTCTAAGACCAAATCTGGATCTTCAAATCCTCTGCTTAGGTGCCACGTCACCTTGGAAGTACCCAACTCATGGTTTCTATAGTAAACTTCCTTTGGTACCTAAATACCTTTCTCCTGGGCATACTCACAAAAACCTAAGTTTTGATGGTGTCAAGCAAGCTGTCACTTAATTCACATCTAAAGTCAGACAATTCATGGACTACATACTCCTCTGCCTGCAAAGGTCAGTCTGGGACCTGGTTTTATGCTATACCTTTCTACACCTCTATAAACAAAGTAGTCACGAAAGAACTGCAGGGACCTGCATCTCTCCATGTGGAATTCATGGCCAAGAACCCTCTCTTGGACATTGGTTATTAAACCAGACATTTCTCACAAGTGGCAGTCAAAAGAGGAAAGAAAGGTCTCGTCTTTCTCACATCTCCAGAGAATACTTTAACCCTGGCTCCTGTCTTCTGCTGGCCTTATTAGAATGGATGCACTATTGTAACCAGCTCCAGGAATTGTTTCATAGCTGTGACCCCGCAATTAGCAGTAAGTGTATCTTTGCAACCTCAAAGTAGGTGTTTCAGTTTTAGATGTAGTGCCTAAACCACACTATCTGACAAGTATTTCCTAATAGCCAGCTAAGTTTTTCCGCTCTGTATTGACTTCTGTGGATCTGCTTTCTGGCACTTTCTCTCCTCGTGGTTTGATTTCACTACTGTTGAAGACACAGATTCATCAAATCTAATGTCAGCAGTCTGAAAGATGAATGTGCAATTTAAGCTAGCCCTCTAGGCTCCCTCTACAGCGAGCAGAGAGGAACTGGTGTTTCCAGACAGTGCCACATCCCTTACCACAACAGCCCCATCTAAGATGCTGGGTTGAATCCACTTCTAAAAGGAACTTCTAAAAGAAACAAGGTAGAATGAAACTTTGAAATATGGTACCAGTTAGAAAAGTTTCCCAGTTTCTACTGAGAAACATACTCAGTAGAATAAACACTGCGAGGTTTTTGAATGCTTTACCTAAATCCCCAACACCAAGTAGGTGTAGATCAGTCAGTCGGTTCCTGTGACTGTAGAAGCTGAATACGATATCTTCCAACTCCAGGCTATATAAGGCTTTCCAGTCCCAAACAATTAATACTAGAAATGGCAAGAACTTGTGCCACTCAGAGCCAAGTACTGACAATGTCTGAAGTCAAGCTAAAAATACAGCCCATGTCCAGATCCCAAACAAGGCAGAGGCAACAACTGCAGCTGGTTATAGGGGATACAGTGGCAAGGATGCACAAACACGAACATAGCAAGACACAACTTTATACCATCACTGCTTTCTCATGATGCCTGCTACCTCCATTCAGTGAGTTTCCTGGAATTTCTTACAAATATTTAATTGTTTTACATTCATCCTGAAAGACATTTCACCACCTTGGTAAATTTACATCGGACAGGGCTTGGCTGCCTGGTTTCCAGGTTTGTGTCTGTCATGTAACTCATTAACTCAAAACAGCTTTTCAGGAGTCCTTGTTGAGTAATGCAGTGCCCATTCAGACTTCAGTTATAACCCCTGTATTCACACATTCTGAGCACGACGCAAAATTCTTCCCCAAATCCAGAGTCAGTTCAGCCATTCCCCAATGCCATGTAAGACAGCCTCCTGCTTTGAATTCCTGCTCGCTGCACGAGCAGTATGAAGGAGACTTCAGTGACCAGAGGTCAGTGTTGGGAAGCCGCTTCTGTAACTTTGGAGCAAGTCCATCTTTCTTCAACTGATCTCGTTTCTTTACACAAACTAAACCAAAGTTTGTTTAACCTCTTATTGACAAATCTCTAGTGGTAGGTTTCCATAGCCTACTAGTCTAGTTTAGCAATTATTCACCCTTTATGTCAGAAAGACCTTTTGCCAAAATCTCCTTCACTCCAGTTTAATGAAATTATTTATTGTCCCTATGGGCCTGAAAAGCAGGAGGTTACCCTCCTTTTGGAGGTTAAATTTAAATGCTATCGTCACTCTCCCCCTTTCCACTGCATCTTCTTATGTTGGGAATCAGCAAATAGCTTTGATAAGTACAAACCGTCACATGTGTTAAAGGTAGAAGCACTGTCCAGCTTTTAAAGAAGTTATGTGTGGCTTTGTGCTGCGGGATGTTTTGAGGAACCGTTCCAAGCGTCTCTATATATCTATATATATATCTTGGGGTACCTTGAATTCCAGCTGGGAACTACCTTTTTTTTGCTCATGGTAGGATTTGCCTTGTCTAAATATAAGTATCTAATATGTAGTCAGCTAGCCCAAGAATACTGCTTGGGTTACACCTGGATGAAGGGAGAGGCGTACCCTTGGAGAGTGATTCGCTCTACTTATTTCAGACCATTCCTCTTGAGTGGGATGAATCCATCATCCCTGATCACAGAGGAACCTTAAAGGATGGGTTTAACTTGGAGCTAGAGAGACTTTAACCCTAGCAACCAACTCTGGGATCACAAACTGCACATATATGTGCCTGCTTCAGCTAAAAAAAATAAATAAAATAAATGGGGTTTTCAGGTATAGACTTTTCAGGAGAAAGGATAAGTGGGTTTTGCCACTTTTCTATCAATGATGTCCTGCATGGTGTTCTAGGACAGCAGCAATATAGCCTCATACTACCCAAAGTGTGTTGGGACCCCATCCTGTTTTGCACAGCTTTGCAAGCAGTATCTGAGCGCTGTAGCGCTGGCGGGAATTCATGTGACCTGCATGGAAACAACGAGTTCATCACATGGAGATGCATGAAAAACTTAGACAAAAACTTGGGCTTGAAAAGCCAGAAGACAAACCTATTAATTGGGTGTGGCCTGGTGGAGGCCATAAGGTTAGAAAATGTTTGGCCACACTGGTGCATGGCTTGCTTTTTATAATATCAACCCCACCTCCTGCCACCCGTCCCCGCCAAAAAAAGTAGCAGAGCTCCTTCAGAGTCCAGGAGGATGGTGGCGGGTAGGATATTTCCCCTGCTGATGTTCAGATATACTTCCTGGCACTGAACCCTGCAATTTAATTTACTGTGAAACTGTGCCTTAAAGTGTCAGTCTATCCCTGAATAAAGATTAGGGGATATGGTTTTGTAGAAGCACCAAGAGTTTCTTTCTTGCTTTTTTTTTTCTTCTTTCTTTTTTCTTCTTAGTATTGAATGCAGAGAGGAAAAGGCAGGCAGATGCATGTCATAAATAAACCCAAAGTGAACAAAGAACAGATCTCCCGAGGAACTTACTGTCTCAGTACTTGGAGCACAAAGAAATGAAGTAACCGTGGCCCTTCATAGAGGAAGTCCTTCACTTCCTCAAGATGTTCGAACATGCCGAGAAAGCAAAACAATTTCACAAGGCCAAAGTATTTGGGCTTCCAATCTCATGAAGCTAGTATATGCTCTGTTGCAAATCCAGAGTCATCAGAGCTTTCTTTTAACACAAGCACAGCACAGTTAAACCATGGGTCTAATACCGATAAGGTTGTTATCACTTCAGAATTCTTTTAGAAAGTGTCAGGTTTTCCTTTGTAGCATTAAAGCAGAGATTAGAAAAAATTATCTCGGTCTCCTTTTTTCTCCCTTAGTTAATTCAATGTATTATAACACTTATGGACCTTAACGTGCTTCAGACCTGGGGGACAACAGCAGCGTGAGCACAAGGAAAACTTGT
The DNA here is from genome assembly GCF_963921805.1 of Phalacrocorax carbo. Lineage (NCBI taxonomy): Eukaryota > Metazoa > Chordata > Aves > Suliformes > Phalacrocoracidae > Phalacrocorax > Phalacrocorax carbo. Next base: position 170,241,131 of record NC_087513.1, read on the forward strand.
AAGCATTTTAAAGCACTGCCTGCTTTAAAAACTCTGATCCATGGTAATTCACGTACAGTAAAAACCCCAGAAAACAGCAGGAAAAAGTATGCAGAACTCACCATACATTGCAATGAAAGGTTGGGAGGATCTGCTCTATTTAGTCTGCGCTAAGCACAATTGTTTTCTTTCCCTTTCAGCAAATCCCCTACAAACAGAGCTGCAGGCGGGTGCAGCACTAGGGACGTGGAGTGGAGCCAGGCATCTCCCTGCTCCTCGGGCTGCTGCCGCTCGGCAGAGGGGCTGCACCCCAGCAGCAGCGGGGCGACAAGGAGATGACAGCTGGGGCGGGAGGGAGTCGGAGGGAGGAACCGCTCCAAGCAGCACAGCTCTGGCCACAAATATTTACTGATAAGCGCTGCTGGAGCGATGATGGTCTAGGGACACAAGCAAGGAAGAATCTGGAAGGAGAAATCATATCTTTTATCAGCCCTAACCAATATCACTGGGTAAAAAAAAATAAAGACAAGATTTCATGACCTAATAATGAGCCACTATATCTGGAAGTTGTCTATTTTTTCAGCGGTATCAGTGTGTCTAATAAAAGACAGTGCCTCTCTGCACAGCTCTTGGTTCATATATAATTCCAGATCAGCATTTGTAGCTATTACATTTCTAATCCAGCCTTTCAGAAAGCTGATGGGAAAATAAAAACTAAAAAGCCACCGATCACAAGCCAGGGGGAGATGTAAATAAATAAACAGACTGCAAAGCCATTATAACCCTAAGAATCACATGGTCCTTGCCAGTTGCAATTTTTGGACTCAGGCATATACCTGTTCTGACAGCTCTCAGTATTGGCATGTGCTGAGGAAGAGAAAAAGGAGGAAGGCAGTAGCTGGAGTTCCCAGCTTACCCGTGGCAGTGTCACAGTAATTGCAACAGACTGGAATGCAGAAGGTGATAGATCCCACTTCCAGCTATGGTGGAAGACGACCCAGAGGGACAGTAAGGAGGTAGTATGGCTGGTCCACAGCAGGGCCGTGACTCCTCGAGGTGTGAGGCTGGCCCCAGACCTACAGGCAGCGTCTGTCCTTGCTCTGTATTTTGGGGCTCTGTTCTTATTTTCACTAGATTCACACTCAGGTTCATCAGCACCTCCTACCACCTCCTGGTCTATTCCTTCTCTCACCATCCCTCCACATCTGTTTCTGCGCTCCTCCACGCTTCCGTCCTCTGCTGCACTGCCAGCAGCCCCCGCCCAGCTTGGCTCTTGTTGCTCTGTCTCCTCCTGGGCACATCCTGCCCCGAACCTTGTTAGCTCCCACTCCACACCGCTGAGACAAGAGCTGCTGGGCCCATCCAGCACTCCTTCCCCACCAGCATGGCAGCAAACTGTCCCCAGGCACTGCTGTTGTTGCCAGGGTCTTGGGATGGATGGCTTCTCATCTGCAGGGGATGTGCCCCCTGAGCCCCAGCCCCAGCTCTTGCTCACCTCAACCTCCTTGTACAAAGGCAGACTTGTTGGCTGAAAACATGTTAGACCATGGACACCTACTTCCAACAGCATGTTTTTCCCTACACAATCTGAATTTTCTCACCCACGAAGGGTCTGTCACGACACCGTGAATGGGGAGCGGCATGCTGCAGCGGGGAGCAGAAGAGGGGGACCGCGGAGAGCAGTTCATCCCTCCGACCGCAGGGGCAACACAAGAGGCAGGAACATACTCCAGTTTTGTAATGTGCCCAGGAGGAAATTCAGGAACTGCAGGTTTCTGAAAAGCCACATCTATAATTATGTGACGCCTTTTTTCCCTCATTCAATCTCCTGTATCATCTTTTTCCCCATACACACGCATGTTTTCTTATGTATTGTCTCAGCTGCAATGACAGTATTTGCCCTACAAATGCCACAGAGGAAAGCTACAAGTACTGGTTATTCTAAGAACATGCTTTTCATGTTTTTATTTAAAATTTAAATCTTCTTCTGCAATTAGCTTCCAAAGGGTTAACTTAAGATGGTTTTTTAAAAAAATAAAATAAAAGCTTACAGCTCCTGAGATAGTATCAGCCCATTAAACATAGGTAAGAATATGAGAGGGAAAGAGAAGGGAACAGATATTATATATGTAAGGAAAATTAAAACTCAGGATGTTGGGCGTGGGGGGAATGTGCTTTGAAGTACAAAAGATCCATTGTTGATGTGGGACAAAACCTCCCCAGTATGGGACAGAGATAAAAAGGAGGGAGTTTCTAACAGATCAAGGTCAACCAAGATATATGAATAACATAAATGCTATTAATCTCGTACAGCATGAATCAGAGAATTGCAGCAGGGTATAGCTGTGTGGCGGAGTTCATGGCATGAGTGTTTTATGCCACTTTGTATTAGATAATGAGCGTATTCATCACAGACTCCTACACATCATCCAAACTGGCAGAGATGGAGCTTTAAGGAGCTTGAGAGAACAAATCAAAGAGCTGGATCTAAGGCTCAGAAAGGTAATAGGGATGTTCAAATACTGCCCCAAGTTTAGATATTTGCAGGCATCCATACAATCTGACTCTGCAGGAAATAGCGTGAGAAAGCAGCTCTTTCTTAGTTGGACAGCTTGCTGCTTTTTATCTATGATGCTGCCTTTGCCATAACAGCTGATTTTACCAATTAGAAAAGATGTAGAGCAATACAGGAAAAGACTATGCCAGAAAAAGTCTCTCTTTCTTGCCGTCTTTTTATTTTTCTTTTTTTTAAATTATTTTTTATTCTCATGGCTGCAAATTCAGGGACACAAAGAGAATCAATTTTCTTCTTGGAGGGCTTAATCTAAGCACTGTTGGGAAGCACGAGACTGAGCCATACTGGAGTCAAAAAGTACATAACCAGATGTAATTCTGATTTCACATGTTGCATTTCTACACATTTTAGTCTCCTGAAATTCCAGAGACACATGTGTTCCACAGGAGAAGCTTAAGGGATAATTTATCTTGGGGAGGAAGGAAATGAAAATGTATATATGTGTGTATATAACTTTGACAACAATCTGCAGCCAGATTGTTTGCAGTGGTTTGCACTTCCATTTATTTATTCCAAACAAACATTTTAACTCAATGACATGGATCTATGTAGCATGGCTTTCCTGATTGTTATGCTTTTCAGATTTTTGAAAGAAAGCTGAAATACAGTTGGGACCAAATTAAAATTCCAAAACCGACTAATTCCTTCTCCCTGAGGTTAGCAGGGTTTTCTCAGCATGAACCTAGACTTGCATTCAATTCTACATTTTGGTGCCATGTAATCAATGGAAAAGGGCAAGCCCCATAATGGGGCCAGCTCTCCACAATGAGCACATCCAAACTTAAAAAAAGAGATTTTGAAAGAGGGGCTGGTTGTTTGTAATGCAGTAGCATCTAAAGGCTACATGCATTTGGAGCTATTCTGCACCTACTCTATATATACATATACGTACGTACATAAATACATTCTCTGTGTATGTACATAGACACTACGTGTGCATGCACATGTGTATTGTACATATACATACAAGCATACTGTAAACTGCTTCTCTACCTGATCTTTAGGAGGTATGTTATTTGAGCTTAGCAAAGGGAAGTTAGAGCAGGGGAGGGGGAATAAAAAGAGAAGAAAGGCCTGGGATGGTTCAAGGTAAAGCACCCCTCAGCAAACATCTGAGGAATGTTCAAAGGCAACACCAGTACTATGAGCTTGAAAAATACTGTCACTCTTCCAGCTAACTTACAAAATGGGCTTGAGCAGGACAGGAAGAGGGATGGGAGATCAAAGGAAAAGCAGCAGATTTGTTTAAAAACTGTCAGCACGATCATCAATTTGTGTAGGGAAAATCAGGCGAAAGCACAGAGCAAGATTCAGAGCACCAAATTCTCCTTGTGGTTACCTATATCCAAGTAGCCAAAGGATCCTGAAAGCCTGTGCTGTCCAGCAGCACCTAAGCCTGAGGATCCTGCAGTCCCCAGCGCCTCCCTGGTGAGCCTGGGTGTTTCCAGAGCCCTTTGTCTTGAGCACACTTCTCTCAGGGAAGAGACACCTATCTTCCACACAGACTCTGCAAGCTCCTGCTTCACATCCTGCAGACCTTATCTACACCGCTGAATATAACAGGCCTGGGATGGCTAAATGCTCTTCCTCTTAAAATAGGTCCTTGCTGCATGTGGGGTCCCTTCTGGGAATTGCTCGGGTACCCTCTGGAGAAGGTGTTTCACACTCATCGGACAATGCCTCTGGAGAAGGTGTTTCACACTCATCTCACCTACAAATCTACCTAGACAGCCCACAGTGCAGAGAATCACCTTGCCACCAGACTGTCCTGCTGCTGGCCCCCACTACCTCACCTGATGAGGACAGGCCACCAAGAGCATGAGTCAGAGGAAAAGGACAAGTCAGGGGCAGAAGGAGCCTGACCCAGTGGGTTGATCGCCAGGGCATTAAGCTGAAAGAGAGGAGTCAGAAATACCAGAGCCAGCTTCCATTATTTTCTAGCCAATGCTTGTCTATAAGACCCATTCCTAGTCTCCTTCTTCTCCCTGGAAATTAATTACTGGCTACATCAAACAGGTATGCTCAAGCAGTCGTTGCTCATACACAGTTGGGCTGCCCTAGTGAGAGGAAACTGAGGCAGCCACTATTTCTGTAGGAAGAGAAGAACCAGTGTGAGAGGAGGCACACGAAATGGCGCACCGCCATGAAAAATTAAGTGGGTCAGAGCATCTTCTTCTCAGCTATAGAGAATTAAAATATGATCCCTTCACTCATGATAACAGCCCCACAAAGCTGGGAAGGTGGTAGGAGACACTTCAACTTTCACTCCTGCCCTGCTGTTCAGACGGTCAGCCAGGGCATAAGAGTGAACAAAAAAAAAAAGGTAATATTCATAGTCACATAGTTATGGAGCTTTAAACGTAACAGTTGATGCTTTTTTCAATGTATTTGCTACATTCAGTTTATTTGGATGTGCAAGACCAAAAAAACCCATTTCTCTCAGAGTCTTTTACCTCATAGTTAAATATAGTGGTGAAGCAGTTAACATAGCTATGTATCACCACGTTGGCATGGGGTTTTTATCTTTTATTGGCACCATTTTATCCCTGGAGACAATAGGAGATTGTTCTCGCTGTGTGTAAAAAGATCTTGTTCTGGCAAGCAGGGTTTTCCCAGTCAACAAGTTTAAAATCCTTGGTGAGGGAGACATATGCCGTGTTGGGACCAGCCTGCTCAGCATCTCCTTGTGGCAGCAATCGCCTCACCATTAACTGTTCCCAGGGCTGCTGCAGCATGGAGCCCATGCATGCTGTCAAACAAGGCAGAGGAGAAAGCCAAACCCGCAACCCTCTACTATACTGTTAATACAAAGATGAGGGAAAAAGGCTGATTGATCTTCTCTAGATATAACCTATACCATGACTGTTAGGAACAATGTGGTGAGAGGAAAATACATGTACTTAGAAGCCATTTTGTTTGCTAAAAAACAGAAAATCCATACGTAAAGAAAGGAAATGACTCCCTGCTTCAGATATTTTTGTGTGCTCTAATGTAAAAGATGTACAGGATTCCCATTTTAATTTGTATCTTCCTGCTTGTATAAATAGTGCTATATATAATTATAGCAGTCAGAGGCATTAGGGATAAGAAGGTGCTTACATCTGAGACGTACGGACAGGATTTTATGTGCATGGTAAATTTTTACCTCCGTCGTTAAATAAATATAATGCTTCATCCACACCCAAAGTCTTGAAAGAAAGCTGTTTTAGCATAAACAATTAACTTCCTGGCCAATTGTTGAATTATTCAATGACTTGTTGCTGAGAAATTCAGCTTCTGTACCGTCAAATACACCTTACAAATTTTGATTAGCCAGATAATCCACCCTAGAATTGTCCAGACACTGTAGTTTATTTGTAGTCATACCACAGTGCTTGGCAGACCTGGCATTTCAGTTGTTCTCATTTGCAGAGGCTATAAAGTGATTTGGTTGCTACCAGATTTGTCAGCAATTAGAAACACAGGCATGAACGATGGCAGCCTCCGCTGTACATTTCTTGAGTGCCCACAGTTTAACCCTTCTGCAAAACATGCTTTGGATCTCAGATTACGCTGAAAAATAGAGTCTCTAGCAGTTGGAATTGCAGTCAGGTTTCAAAATGTTTACTGAGTGTAAGGCGGTGCAACAGCGATTACAAACTCAACCAAACCCCCAGGCTCCACAGTGATATGAACCGCCCAGAAGGTCATAGCTGAACTGCGATCCTATGGCCATGACTGTTTTCCAGATGCAATGAAATTCATCATCTTGCAGCAGACGGAAAACGAAAAGCTATCTTCTTGCCCTGCAGGGATCAACCTGCAGCTGCATTTCCCTCTCCGCCCTTTCTCTGCAAAGCCCAGCTAGCTATAGATGTGTCAATAAATTCTTTGGGTCCTTTCATTTTACTTAAGCCTTGGAAGTAAACCACTGAAAAATTAAAAGGCGTTTTTTTTCCAAAGCAGAATGTGACTTGAAGAGAGGTGTCCTCACTGACACTAAACCAAAGCAAACCAATTTGTTTCAGGGCTAGCAAAACATTCAAACGGCTGCGCTTCAGCATCATTCGCAAAATGAAGGCAGTAGTGCTTTTATTCAACAGCCTGCGTGCAGGATTTGGGAGATGCTGGTTCAACCTCTCTTTCCCTACTGGGATGTGAAATCCTCAGCAGCCATGTTCCTGGGAAAGGATCCTGCCGGCCCTGACAAAGCAGCCCTGCTCTGCCAAGCTCTCCTTCTGGAGCTGTTCCACCCCTTTGTATAAAGTAATTACTTAAATATACATTGAACAAAGAGAGAGGGAAATGACTTTAAGGCCTATCAGTTAGGGCACTCTACTGGGAGGTAAAGCAAACCAGTGAATAATTCATTAATGATGATATTATTTCAGTGACCCAATAATTTTTTATTGGGGATGAAAAAAGTCATCATCAAGATTGCAGAAGTAGGTCCCAGGCACCTTGTTACTTGGAGGCACTGTTCTGGGGGGGTTAATTGTCATGGTTCAAATGGATGTGAATTTTAAAAATCCCCTGCAGGTGAAATGAGAATTGAAGCCTCCCCAGGAAGGTGCTCTAGTGACAAAGTTTTTGGACAAAATGGGAAGTGGAGTTTGTTTGTTCATTTGTTTCAGAGCCTTCAAAAGGCTCACTTCTTAATAGAAAATAATTGCAACTAAGGCTTTTAAGGAACTCAAGTCAGCCCACATCTTTAACAAGTTTATTAAACATAAGGCCAAACTGCAGAGTTCCTGAGCTAATTGCTTTTAAAAGCATCCTCCCTGCTTTATTTGGAGGCTCCGGATGCCGGTGGCAGGGTATCTCCGGGTCCCAACGACGCCTGGTACGGCTCCTTCGTTTGCTGCACCGCAGCCCAGGAAGAGCCAGAGGTGCCGCCTGGGCAGATAGATTGCCTGAGAGCAACTTAGACACCACAAAAATCAATAATAAACTCCCACATTTCCAGATATGCAAGAAAGGAAGACGACCAAGATGCTTGATGGTACCACATTACAGGCCCCAAGTCTTGCCAAAGGAGGAACTGGAAAATGCAGCTTAATGAACCAAGTGTTATCAGGAGTAATGACCATGTCTATCAAGAAACTTTATGCCCATAATATTTTCAGCTTTGAACCACACTAAAACAAAGGGAGGGTGGCTGGCTACAAAAGGTAAATTACTGCAATAAAAAGCACATTGTTGGACGATTTAGACATCCCTGCTACAGAGAAGTGACATGGTGCCTTGAGGAGAGCTCTTCACCCCACCTCCTCCTGGCATGGAGAAGTCTCCCTCTGCCTTCCAGAGCCTGAAAACTTTGCCATCTGTTCTCACTTGAGGGAAATTCTCGTTTTATCTTTTCCATTTGTTTTAAGCTGTTTTTAAACAGGAGAGGCTCAAAATACAGGCTGTGCAATAGCATATGATACAGTTAATTTCTCTCGCCATCTAATGTTAACAACATATGGAGACTGGCTTGAGCTGCCAAGGACATAAATCTATCCTTGCCTCCCAGTTTGTTCACTGAATCTCCATTTTTTATTGCTGCACATTCCTCCACACTACTTCACCAAAACACCTGGTGGGGACCTTCCAGAGGAATGAATCTCACTGTGCAGAAGAGGCTCCTCTTCCCCCTCCACCCCCCAAAAAAACCCCCTATCTCCCATCAATCTCCTTTCCCCCAAATCTGGATTCCCATTTCCGTTGATAAAGCACAGTCCATTAATAAAATTGATTCATGTTTACAGTGTTATACAAACTTCTACAATGCACCGTGCATTTCTTTAACATTGTTTGATTTGTGGGTGACTTCAGAGCTCCTGACAGCAAAGGGCATTAGCACCAGCTACAGCCAAACCGACGGCACGCAGGTATTGTGCAAGTTTCCTCACCATTTTGCCAGCTGACCTCACTCCTGACCCACCAATTTGCTGCTATTCCCTTCCTGCGCCAAACTATGCAGCGGTTTTGAGATACACACAAATAAAGTTTCAGGCTTTTTCCAACACACTGAATTAACCAATGTCTGAACTCAAGTTTCAGGCTAAAGACCCTGAACTGCCCTGCAACCAAAGTTTGGCATTTTGAGGTCACTTGTTCAAACGGCTATCACTCGAGTACCTTTTATTAGTTACTGTAGAGAAATAGCAGGTATGATATTGGGAAGCGAATTGTAATGACTATTTTTTTACAGAGTTGCAGATGGGCCTACCCACAGGGCTGGAAAACCACTACAAAAGGCAGTGATGCTGCGGGTTTGAAGTGGGCATTTTTCTTTCAATTTCCACATACAACTTCAAGAGGAGCATGGATGTTTTTGTCTTTCTCCCTGCATACAGCATTCAACTATGCATTTTTAGGTACTGTAGGCATGTAAGACGGACTCTGCTTGCAATCAACACATTCATCCGGTCTTTCACAAAGACTGTACATGAACTCTAAAACAGAACAAAGTCTGAGATGTGAAACCCACATCTGCCTCAGGTGAAACCAGATGTTAATTGATGCTTATTTATTCTCCCCTCTGTGTATCCTGTCTCTTTACAGCATATGTAATGGATACATTTCATCTTCACCGTATCAGTACAAATGTCTTTGAAGCCTGTCAGAGATGGAGGACTAAGCTGTCATCAGTACAGTCTACGAACTCCTTTCTGTTAAGCAAAAGTTAAGTAATTAAAGTTTACTTGTGACGTTTGCCTTAAAAGCTGAGTTAACTGTCGGTGGGACAAATTCTGACCAGAATTGTCCACAGAAGTTAACCTAGGAATATTTTCATAAAAGACACAACTGTATAACCTTGAGCAATTATGTTTTTCAGTATTTACTAAAACATAATATGACGAACTGGATTATTCATTAGAAACTTCTTTTGCCATATTGTCTCACATAGCATGAAGTCATCGGGGTTTCAAAGAATGTATAATGTTACATCTTTACCTTTTTCAATCACTTCTGTTCATTATTTTGATCCAGGTTTGGGGCTTTCCCTGCCTCCAGTTCTAGTTCTTAATCCTCCATTTTCAGGAATACATTAAGCCTAAAGAATACCAACATGCAAAAAAATATTATTTCAAGTAACTATCTTCCATTTGTATGGAGAAATTAATCTAGGGGTTCCCACCTTTGGAGAAAACCCCCAACCCTTGGAGCACTAGGCAGAGGAGGAGGAAGCAGGATTGAGTGCTGTTATGCCCCATCCACCAGGCAGACGCTAGGATCTCTCCTTGTAAAGCATGGCACACCAGATCCAAACCCATTGCTTTTCTGGTGCTTGGACACATTACACCTTTCAAAAGCAGAGAAAGAAAGCTCTAGGCTGCAAATGCTATTTTATCGCTATGTCAACAATAGCGCAGGCCTCAGCATTTAGCAAGAGCTGTTTACTTTAGGCCTGAGAAGTCTCTCACCAGCCCGGGCAGACGGTGCACGCCACCAGTTTCACCACAAGGTGCCTATTTTTTTGGGGTGTTGATACAGCAAGGTGCAGAAACGCTGTGTTCAGCTGCTGTATTTCACAGCTGGTGAGTTCAGGTCAAGCTCTCTCTGCCTCAGTTGGGTCCCATTGAGAAGGGACAGGGAGGAGAGGGTGGTCATGGTGCAGAAAGCATGAGGAGGTCCCTCCCCATCCACGCTATTTGCCAATGCGGAAAGGAGTCGTGCACATAGGTCACTCACTAAAAGTTTATATAGCTGAATTCAGGAAGCCTCCTCTCAGTAGAACAATGGTAAAGGGGAAAAAAAAAAAAGGAAAAAAAAAAGAAAAAAGTTTTTTACTGAGCCTTCTGGGTAGGCACAACCACTGGGCCTTAACATGAAACCCAGGTGAAGCATTACCTGCCAGGTACCTATCCAGCCCCTCAGAGAGTGGCCGGTTATCATTTACCCTTGCGTCAACAGCTCTGCAATCCCTTCTGTACCTCTTTACAGAAAGCCAAAGTGGGAAAACTTGACAACCGTATTAAACAAGCTGCATTTGCTGTGTTTTCTTTTTAACCAAAAACACTAATTGAGATTTTTTAAAAAAAAATCAGACTAGAACCCAGTCCTACAAAAGAGGCCTCTCTTCTGAAATCCCCCTCTCTTCGAAAGCAAGGGGACCACTTACAAACGCAAAGCAAAGATTATGTGCTAACATTGGCAGGATTTGAGGCCTTACAGCTTGCGAAACTATCTGAAACATGGTCTCTCTGGCTGGGCAGGGTGAGTGTATTCGGTAACACACCTTCCTTTCATAGCTGTTTGGACCTGGAGAAATTTTCAGAGCTTGCTGCAACTCCCTTCCTTTGTACGGAAACCAGATTGCCAGAAGATGGGACGCAGAGCAGAGTCGTGAGTGGGGAGAGGCACTCCTACATCTCACAGGATGAAAATTAAATATTAACACGCAACTTCTGCTACCTGCCTGGAAGTCACACAGTCACAGCATTGTAACTTGCACAGTGGTGGCGAGGGCAGGTTTGAGCTTTCAAGTGGTGGTAGACCCTCCTGCTCCCCACTGGCTGCAGTTAAATGCTGCTCAAGTCCTTCATCTTGTTGCACTACGTTTTGGATTACTTCAGGTAATTCATTCAGGTAAAACATTCAGGCTTAACCTTCCAGTTGACAAGAGAATCCTGCTTAGTTTGGAGCAACCAGTTTGCTGGTGCTGAGAGAGGGAATCTACACAACTTTTTAAACAGTATAGAGGCCTCTTCCAGGGTTTTACCTGACTGAGCTTGCAGGTAAGCAAATTTGTGGTATCATGAAAATAGGTTTTAAGGTTATACCCACATTGCTCAATGAAGGAGTCAGCAATTGAACACAAGCACTGGAGCCCCAATCTTCTGCACTGCTCAACTGTTAGGCCTTTCTCTGGCGCTATTTTGGACTGCTCTAGCTAAACTCTCTCCCCATGACCAAACTTGGATGCAGTTCTGGCAATAAATTATCCCAGAAGAGGCTCCCAAAAGGCAGCATGACTAAGACTGCACCAGGTTTGAGTCTCTTGCCCCTGCTACTGTCTCAGCCCTCTAAACACTACCTCAGCAGAACCCTTGAGCACTCTGAGATATTGCAGGTCATCTGCTTCATGCTAGAAAAGCACGAGTCTGAAAAGCTGCAATACAGGCCACATTTCAGGCACTTTGAACTAAAACATAAATGCAGAACAATGCTTCTGTCTTGGGATCCAACAACAGCCAAGGCCATGTGGTGTAGATACACGCAGTGTGGCTGTAGCCAGCCTGTGGCAGGTCTACTGGGTCACAGTAGTGTGGATGTAAGCCACTCTGCACCACTGGCCTGGGGGCCAAGATCCCTTTCTGCAGCTGATATATATAGCAGTGTACTAAGAATTCCAGGCTGCTTCTGAAAATTGGTTTAATTCATGGCAGTCCAAGTCCCTAAGCTCTATGTAGAAAGCATTGTCCAGCCGCTGAGCAGCACTCCTGCAGCAGGGTTTGGTATTCTTCATGCCAAGCTGCTAAGTAAGGCCGGGAACTGGTAGAGCTCTTACTTTTGCAGGGAGGGGATTCAAGAATCAAACAGGGCTATCTGTCTCAGAACGCTTGGGTGACCTTTCGAAATCACAAAATTGCCAAAGTAGCAACTAATTCCAAAATAACAGCTACAAATAATGTTCATAAACTAGGTAAATGAGCTGGGAACATAACAAATTTTGACTAGCAGCTCACTGTGTGGGACTCTTAACACACCTTGCCAGCTCTATCATGAAAACATACAGCTCCCACAAGCCATACCGAAAAGAGTATCTGGGCATGGAAATTTTTTCTCTGGTCTTCATAAAGACCTTAGCCACTCTAATCACAACAAAATACCAAAATACTGGGGAAAGGAGTCCCACAGCTCAATGGCATGTTTTGTGAAAAAGAATTCAACATCTGCATACTTGTTTCATTCTGTCCCCTCAGTTCTTGGATCAGAACAGAGCGAACAGCTGATCCTTATTTGCTTGTGAAACAAAGTCTGTAGGAAAAACAGGATTTCACAAAGCCCAAACCATTCCATTTGAAACACCACAGACTGAAGCCTATTGCCAAATACAAGGCAGGATCCTGGGGGAACCCGGGGGACTGGCAACTCTGGAAGTTGTGGTATCCTCAGCCACAGGACAGATGTGCCTTAAGGGCAGGAACACTGGAAGCAGGGACAACTTGCTCAACTGAATTTCAAAGACAGACAAGAAATTTTCCTATGAGGAACTCTTCAGCAAGCTCCAGTGTGACCAAAAGCTATTGTTTTCTTAAGAAGCTGCAGGGTACATTTTTTTTAAAAAGGTACTGAGAGGTGCAGTTTGCAGTCCAAGTACTTTTCAACGCTGATTCAGTTGGGTCCATTTTGGACACAGCTTCGGGTGGTAAAAAGCATCATTTTCAGATGCATCTCATGACCTGACTACAGAGTAATCCTTGGTGACTAGCTTAGACTAGATGACTAAACTCTTAGGCAACTGAAGTTAGAGTACGTAAGTCCTGCTGCAAGTGATCCAGATACTTAAACCTACATTTAGTCTGAAATAGGAATCACAGAGAATACCCAGGTGCCATGTATGGAGGACAAGGCCTCATGGAAGTGACAATTTTAGGAACGATTAATCGACAGCATCCAGTGCTCTGAGCACTAAGATACTTAAATAGCTGTCAGGAAACAGTGGAAGACCCACTATACCTTTTCAGTACTGTAAATGTGGGCAATTTATTAGAGATTGGACACTTTCTCTCAAAATGCTTTCTCCCCTTCATCACTCGGCAGCTGAGAAGTTTGCAGGGCTGCTCAGTAACTCAGAGACCTGGGTCACACCCCTCCTTGTGCTGGGATTTGCCTGTCAGGAAGGAGCTCGGATCTCTGGGGTGCTGCGGAAGGAGCCACTGAGCACATCCCTCATTGAAACTCGGTCAGAAATGATGACTAATGAGGAAAATGAAGCACTGGGACAAGTTGCATGGGGAGTCTACGGAATCGCTGAGCTCTGGGGTTTTCAAGACCTACCTAACAAAGTCTTAAGCAATGTGGTCTGAACTCAGCACTGGCCCTACTTTGAACAGGAGCTTGCACCAGATTACCTCCTGTGGTCCTACACAATCCAAATGCCTGATTCTGCAGTGAGTGTGGAAACTACTAGTCCAAAGAAAAGCAGCTAAGAGGCTACCCAACCCTTTAACCTAGCTATAGCACTCAGATAGGAGCTGGGATACACAGGAAAGATTTTCCTTTACTCTAAGCATGGAAATGATCCTCAGAGCAGGAATTCAGCTTCAACCTGTTGTATACTTGAGCAATACATGTAAAAACCAGGTTCAGAAAGGAACTTAAATGTTGTATACATCAGCCTGGTAATAATTTCTCACTATGAAAAAGGATCTTGTTAATATGGATATTAAAGATGTGCTGAGCAGTGCTGATGCTCAGAGTGGTGCAAAAGGCGTAACGTTGGGCCTGACCAAATTAGTTTTACCTCACTTGCAACCAGCCATGTCAGACCCAGACCCAGACACAATATTTCCCAGCAGTCCAGGTACTAAAGACACAGCCTAGGAAATCAAAGACAGCCATGCATACAGCTAGCTGAGTTGCAAAGGGCTTACCAGCTCAGGATCTGGGACACAGGTGGCTGTGACAGCACTTCCAAACTCAAACCTAAATCAAGGCTCATAGCAGTATAGTTGCCGTGACTAAACTGATGAGCGCAGACCCGGCAGCCAAACGAGACCAGCGCAGGTGTCAGCCTGTGGCATTCACTGATTCATCATGCAGATAAGCTGCTTCTGGATAGCTAAGAGTTAACCGCATGGTATTTCTCATTTGAAGGGCAAAACAATTCTGTACTAATTAGGAGCACAAATACTACTGGATTGCATTTTATGCATTTCACAAACCCCAAATCTGGATTAAATCACACACACTAGCTGTTTAATCACTTTTGTAACACAGATGCTGGATAATTAGAAGCTCTAAAAAAGATGGGGAGCAGGTCTGTGTTAAGCACTGCACGAGCGTTAACACAGGCCTCAAAAAACCAGAAGAAAACCAAAGGAAATAAAGATGCAAAAATCATGATTATCACTGCAATGTACAGTTTAGGGCTGAGCTGCAGAAGCAATAAATGGTCTGCTGAAACTTCCAAAGCAAACCTCACTAGTTTGTTTGGGGGTTTTGGAGTTTGTTGTGGTTTTTTTAAAAAAAAACCAACCCACACACCATCTTTTCTCTTGATATCATCGCAGAAGAAATGTATACTGCATATACATAAAATAAAATAGGTCACTTTATAGCTATGGACCACAGAGATCAAATTCTATATACAGTACTTATATAGACCAACAATCACCATGAGAAAGACTTTACAACAGCAGCAGGGAAATAACAACAAACACTCAAAAAAACACTTTGTGATAACACTTACTGACTGCAAACTTAGGAAATACTTCTAAGTTACTTGATCTTTGAAAGCAAAAAGCAAATGAAGGACAATGTATCTTCCCACATTCTAAAACTATTCATTTTTATACTACTAAGTCAACGCTGAGGAACCTTCTTGCATTATGCATCTTCAAGAGAACTGAGGAAGGCAAGAATTATGCATCTTGTGTCACACGTACATGTCAGAGTTACCCTATATTATACCTATATACCCAGTCTTAAGAACCCTACTTGCTTCACAACATCCTGTAATAGAGTCTGATTGGGGCGGGGGAACCCCACCACTCTATATTTATCAGAAAATGGCAAGTGCACAAAATTTTAAGTTATTATCATAGGACACATATCTTTGACTTACAAAATAATGCATTTTCTCTGTAAGGAATTGTTATATAATAGATTACATGTATGTTAACTGTGGGAAAACTCTAAATACATATTCAGTTATAAGAGCATAGTTGGAAGAACACTTTCTTCTGCTTTTATTAATGCTGATGATTTTCAAGGCCAGACCTCGCAGAACTGACGTTAGTTTTGCATGACTGGCTATAATGAAAGTCAAAAAGCTGAAAGACTGAAATTTTTTTTTTGCTTTTGCTTTGTTTTACTTCTTGGGTATGTGCCTTGATCAATTTGATTCTTAAATTCTTAATAACTCATTGCTCTTGAAACTTCCCTAAGTAATTTTCATGTTCACAGTTCAAAGCAGCACAACCCTCTACGAACAACCAAATGAAGTGACTCAGCCTTT
Organism: Phalacrocorax carbo; assembly: GCF_963921805.1. Taxonomy (NCBI): domain Eukaryota; kingdom Metazoa; phylum Chordata; class Aves; order Suliformes; family Phalacrocoracidae; genus Phalacrocorax; species Phalacrocorax carbo. The sequence goes on from NC_087513.1 coordinate 170,256,838, forward strand.
GAGAACTGCAACATTCACCCTTCAGCTGTCTACATCCCCCAAAGGGGAAAAAAACTTCGTACAAGTTAAATGTAAAAATCAAAGTTAGAGGTAAAAAAAAAGACCAAAACACCAAACCAAAAAACACTCCGATATAAAAAATTCAACACCTTAAATTTTTCATTCACTGAAATAATGTATTACATTAGACGTTGTAAGAACTATTCGTGTTCTGGGCTCTGTTCCTCCTACAGCTGTTGCTGTAACTAGATAGATAACACTTCTAGTAAGCAGCAGTTTCTCTTAAAAAGTGCAAATTTCATGAGTAAAATGGTAAATCCTAAGAAGCCAGTCACAAATCTCAGCGACCCCTTTGAACCGGGTAGTTAGAGAGTTCCATGCAAGATCAGGAGCAAGTGTTTATGAACACGTCACACACATCTAAGAGATTTTAAAACGCCTGCTGGGAGGGAACATACCTTTTTCCACCCGAAACTGATCCTCGTGTAGCTACCATACTAAGTGAAACAGTAAGAAAGCTGCCCAGCAACACAAGATTTGTGACAAAATATAAAGTTGACAACACTGATTTCTCAATTAATGTAAACCTCAGTGTCGCAAGAGTTGAGAAGGCTGCATGTGCCATGCAGATTGTAAAATCAAAAACAGGGCTGCAGATTGCATTCCTGCTGGTAAGGCAGGGAAAGAGCCAGAGGCATTTCCCACGGGGCTGGCTAGGCTAACAACTGCTGGCCAAACGCCTTTGCGGACAGCCAGCTGGGACCTCCTTCCCTCCGTCCAAGTGGAGGAGAGTTTGCTATTCCAGCTGTCTCCAGGACAAAAAGAAAACCTAAGGGCCATTTTCACAGATTACATAGGTACGTCATACCTATGTAAGATGTATAGCGGCTGGTCAACTGGGGAGGAAGGGGGTGAGGACTGCACTCAGATGGGCTCCCATCATCCTGCCAGAAACACCTGCTACATCAGCTGTTGCAAACCCAGAGTTAAAGGTCCAAGCACTCCTCCACCCCTTGCTTCTCTTGCTCCCTGCACAGTGAATCTCTGCTTAACCATCAATCTCAGCTTAGACCTGGGATGTATCCAGAGCGCACTGCGTAGCAGCACTCACCATCCTTACGAAGGAGGAGGAATCAGGCAGAGACCCGAGCCAAGCCATACGTCACCTGCCGAGTCGAACATGTCACATCAGCTTTCAGTCAGAATTCAGAAACATTTAAGTCTCCTGAATGCATACACTTAAAGTTTTTTTTTAACCATGGGATTATGCTGTTGGTATGTCTTGCATTTAAGATATGCCCATGTTATGGTGAACCCCAGCAGAGCTGGAATAAGTGTTGCACATTTCCTACAAAAAAAAAAAAAGAAAAAAAACCACCCCAAAACTTTGACTTTTCAGGTAAAAACTAGCCGCACTTCAGAATCCAAAGTAAAGAAACACTACAACCCACTGCTGATAATTATTTACAATAGAAATCCCTGGTTTTGCTTAACCGCAGTGTCAGACTATCCTCAAAGTAACAGCTTTAAAGTGGGATCCGATTCATGTTTCAGGTAGAAATAGTAGTATTTGCCTCATCAATTCAATCTGCAGAAATTATTTCCATTGTTCTGTGTATACACAGAAGCAAACTGATCGGGCTGTCTTCAGAAGTTCCTTGCTCCAAGAGGTAGAGGTAAATTTAAAGGATGATGAGTTGGTTTTGATGGATTAAGACAAAAATCCGTATGAAGACTTTCTGTGAAAGTTGCAAGAGACATTGTCAAATTAATTCATTAACTAGAAGTCAGAGACTCAAAGAAGAACAGACCAGCTAAGCAATGGTCCCACAGGTGCACATGCTACCAAGTGCACAATGATTAGCGCTGGCTTTACGCCAGTAATGCTTCCACCAGTAAGACCTGCAGACTTCGCCCAAACACCCGGTCACTACTAATGGCAAAACTACACCCAAGCCTTCAGACTCCAGGAGTGAGCTCTCCTCAGCTACATACGGCAGCAGCAGCAGAAGCAGACTGACCAGCAATGCTACTGCCATTACGTTAAACAAGAAACAACTAATGAACACAGGCAAGTGAAGCTTGCTGTGTAGCTATTTAACTAAAACAATTTACAGCAGCAGCAGTCTGTTCCATGTGAAACTGGACACTTGAAAGACATGGGATGACAAGCAGCTAGAAAATTAAGGATGGGCATCTGTAGAGTCACGTGTAATGAAGCATCAATGAACAACTTCTTGTATAACACGAAGGGGACCCCCACAGACACAGTGTTCCTTTGACCAGAAAAAAAATTAAGAGTGAAGACCACAAGAACAGATGTAAAAGTGTGGAGATAACTGTAACCACCCCTCAATATAAAAGAACCAAAACATTTTAAACTTTTTTTAATATATACCTTTGTGTTTTACATAAAAGAAACAGGAACAACAGCCGGAGAGCTGATGCTGTTTACAATACTTTTAAGCCTCAGTGCACGCAGGTTTCCTTATGTAGAAAATATACCTTAGGCAAAAATCCAGGAAAGCTTTTTCTTTCATTTGGGAAGGGTGGAGAAAAATAAAAACAATTACACATTAGAAAAATATTTAAAGTTGATCATGCCGACACTGCAGGAGCTAAAAGGAAAATATACCTAAAACAAATTCTGCCACTGTTTTAATTCCACTTGCACACGCAATACTTACAACAGGTGGATGCGGCAGTCACGTTTTAAGCATTTTCAGTTGTCTGAAAGTAATTGATTTTTAAAAGTTGGCTTACCTGGAAAAATATGGACAAATGAAAATAGAAAGCATCATTGCAGTTAAAAAAAAAAAAAACCTTAGAAATTGCTAGGTAGGTTATTTATTAACTGCAGCCAACATGCAGTAGGGCAGCTTCTGCCTGTCCTTGCAGGGTGTGTAACAAGTGCACAGAGAAAGGAGAAGGGGCACAGAAGTGGAAAGCATGGGCTACGGAGAGAAGATCCAAGGACACTTTTACCATCTCGGAGTATAAAGGAAAAAGATAAGGATCTTGGGATGGTGGAAAAGAACAACATACATAGGAAAAACAATACACAGGGCTCCACTGCTCCTGGGTAGCTGTGCACATATGGTAATCATGTTTTAGCATGATGAGATTTTTTTCTTCCTTATTGAGAGATATCTATTTCCATACCAGAGGTTATTCACCTTCTCTTCCAAAGTCCAGGAAGCAATAATAATTTCATGAAATGAACTTTTTGTTCAAGTCAACAATGCAAGCAACCACGCAGGAGGGACTAATGCAGAGTACTACAGGAATACACTCTCAAAAAGTGGAAAATATATTAAAAGCTTTGTGATGTTAGGATAGCATGTTAATAAAACCACTTCTCCTGACCTGTTTGTCATCATTCAAAGGGAGGGAAGCAGACCTAGAAAGAACAGGGTGTTGAAACCAGGTTAAAAGGTGTTGCAGGACGAGGTCGGTGTCCATAGTCCAGGTGAGACAGCAAAGCGAAAGCTTGGAGACAACAGATCATTTCTGAAATGCATTAATAGCATCACAGGCTACTTGAATCGTATTCAAGACATCCATCTTCCCATGGCGTCCACGTCAATAAAAGTAGGTGACAAAGCTAAAGAAATTACATTCATGCCAGTTGCTCCAATAAAATGGTATTTTCTCTCCCCACCTCTCCTCCCCCAGCTGTTTTTGCCCCAAACTTCAAAGCCTTATTTGCATTCGTACAAAATCTGTTTACAGTCAATTTCACTGTGATACTGGAGCTTCCCCTCCTCCCTCTTGCCCGCCCCCCCCCAAGACACAAAGCAAAGCTGGCCAGGTGTCTCTAAACCACAGAGCCAGCTGCTCCTAACCAAGCTCACAGGAAATAGCAAGGAAAATATGCGGCATTTGACACATCTGGAATAGATTGCCGAGTCTTTGAAAACAGTGTCCCAATTCCCTTCCTCCTGCTGATGAGATTTCAGGCTACCAAACTGCTGCATCAACTATAGAGGATTAGATAACGTGTACATTTTTAACCCTACATATTCTTCCTGTCCAAATGAGACTTTTTCCAAGCTAGTCCAAAAAAAGAAAAAAAAAAGCACAACAAACCCAAGTATCTGTATGAAGCTTTCTGTAAAATGCACTGGAGCAAGCAAAAATGATTCTATCTGAAGACTGCTACTAACTTTGGGAAAATTGATAGAGCTGGAAAACAGTACTAGTTAAACATAGAAAATGAATCAATATTGCATGTTTTGCACAGTTGTATTAACTCATTAAAAGAAACGTCCTTACAGCTTGTTGCCATAAAACATGGGATGAAAAGGAGAAGAGTAGAGAGCATTGGTTAGTATCTATTTTTCCATGTAATTTGTCTGTGATTCCATGGTGACACAAATATTGCAGTGTGTATTTTTCAATGCGAAGTACAAAAGGAGAAAACGTAAGTCTTAATTAGCAAAACAAAGCAATGTTTTATTATCCGCTTCTTTTTCATGTGGACAATGAATGCAAAAGAACACAGAAACAAGGAGAAGAGTTTAGAAGGAAATCCCAATTGGATATTGAACATAATACTTAATTTTATCCTTTCCATAAAAAGCTGGGAAGTGGAGGTGCCCCTAAAGTTTCAGTCACTTTCAGCATCTCTGAAAGATTAAGAAAATGAATGATGTGACCAGTTTACAGATGTATATTTTAAACATTCATTATAGATACAAAACTGAATACAGCACTAGCTTAAAACAACATAAACCTCACTGTTTTTAATGTTAGCAATAAAAAGGCAGAATTCTAATATAAAAAGAAAGACTGGAGGAAAGTATTTGTATTATTTTTTTTTCCTCAAAGGTGCAACCAACAACCAATGTATTCTTGCAACTGAGATTCCAGTTGTGCAAAGGACTGAGAGATGTATTCGCCTACTTAAGGAGAAGTACAAATTTCACAAACTTTAAAGGAAACCACACATGCATGAACAGTAGACAGTACCTCTTAAAGAGATGATACTTAGAAGAAAGTAATGGTATACCTTAAATGAATACTGGGAGAGGTGCAACACACGTTTTCTACTTTCAGAGCTTTAAAAGAAAGGGTTTGGGGGTTTTTTTCCTCCAAAGATTACTTCCAAAACAACCTTGCTTTTAATTTTGTTTATTTTTAGGAAATGGCAAAGTATTTATTCTTGAACAAGCGCTGTAAGATAGCTACGTGATTTTTTTTTTTTTTTGAGAAGCCCTCAGGGTAGATGTTGTATTTGTACTGAACTCGAGACTTCTTAAACAGAGCCAGTGTTATAACCCAGGGAATACATTTGCAATACTCTGTTTCAGGAACAAAGGTGCACTTACGAGGACCCAGCTGCATAACCAAGGACTAAAGATGTAAGACTGTCCATCCTTGCTAACGTGAACAAACTCTACCTTTAAATGGGATCATGCATAAGAATAACGCCTTTCACGCTGAAGCCCAAACTAGTTAATAATAATTCATGTGAGGAAAGTTAGGATGAGACAATTCAATGCCTTTACCTCCAAAATTACATCTAATAGTAACTATACCCTTAAGAGCCAATTAACAAAATTTAGAGAATATGCTGTTACAAAATATATTTTGACATATTTCCTAAGAAGCAATTCAAACAGTCATTTATGCAGAGTTATTTACAAGGGACTCAAAGTGGAGTATCAGTTTTAAGCAAACCAGTATATTGGTTTGAATTTGATAAAATATTGGCAAATACAAGTTTATGATAACAAGGAAATTTGGGGTTTAGTAAACTTAAGAATGTTCTACACAATCATTAGATGAATCTAAGTTATATAAAAAGCTGTCAGAACGGGCTAATCTGAATCATTTAATGCATTTCATTGTACTCAGAAGTCCAGCTCAACAAGTCAGTGGTACATACACACTGTGCAACAAGTTACCACTTAAATCTTTCAGGTACTACAAAAGCACAGATTAACCTAGTCTGACTGAACCTAATCTATACTAACAGATGGTTTGTTCTTACTTCAATACTATCTTTTTAGTAAGCACATACACAAATGTGCTAAAACAAAAGGCAGCAATTACAAATATTTACTAGAATGACCAGAACTGGTATTTGAGCATAAACCGCCCTGCCATTCGTTTTTGAAGCCGTATCTTCACTAATTTGTCTTCTGGTTTTAGTAGTCTTCTATTCTATTAACTCGGAGGGTTACAGATCATCTGGAAGTTTCACACTGGTATAGGAAAGGAATGTCTGTTCGATGCAGTCTGGAGATAAAGAAAGAGTTGTACTTCAGTTCATCGCGGTGACTCACTAGAAGCAGCGTCGCTAACTGGCCTTAAACCTAGGAGCAGCAAAGAGGCAGCCTCTCCCCCCGCCCCCGCCATGTCAGGATCGGAGTAAAAAAAGCGAAAATTTAACAGTTGTTTTGCTATTATTTCAAAAGAACAGCTGAGAATATTTTGTAACTGCAGAGGTAATATTTGTTATTTATTAAAACTAATAGTCACTGAAGAGGAAGTTCCCTATCTATGCAAGAACAAGGACATTTAGATGTGATGGCAATTAATTTGAACTTCTTGTTTCAATACTTAAGATGCTCCAAAAAAAAAAAAATATTTACTTGTCCAGCTCTCTAAACACTCCACAGACCTTATCAGCCCATACATCTCAGTGATGCCTACAGATAAAGGAAAAATTCAAAGCCACTGAACTCAGCTAGGACAAACCATTAACTTCAGTTAACGCTGAACTGAAGAGTGTTTTGTTCCAAAGCAAAATTTTAACTGCACAAGAGCAAAAAATTCCAGACCACATCATCCTACATTCTCATTATTCTCTTCAAGCTACAGTTTTCAAATATCAAGTAGTCATAAAAATTATTTTTGAAATAATATCTTTAAACTTTATTGTACTGAAAGCTAACAGGTATTTTCAGTTTTGCCTCTATGAATTTTGGTATTCTAAAGATGTTACCACATCACTAAGAAAAGGAGTGATACATAACTACTGCATAAAGGAAATGCTGCCATGTAGATGCCAATTTAGGTTGGTTGCTAAAAGGCAATATATGCCTTAGTTATTTAACTTACTGCATAATTTTGACAAAATGGCACATTAAAAAGAAATAGTATGTTAGTTAACAGATTTCTTCCATGTTCAAGTACTACATAGTACAGCACAGATATTTATCGTTAGCTGTTTTAAAATGTATATCACTGTCTTATACAAAAGGAACTGGTTTTTCTAGGGAAATGCTCTCAGTTTTTTTCAGGCTTCAGTAACTGGCTGGTTACTTCATATTGATCTTGCGACCGATCTTGGAGAAAATTTAGGTAAACCTGCTTTATTACAGCAAGCTTAGCCTCTCAGCTAGGTCAGAATGCAGTATTTATGCATTTTAAGTAAACCGCAGAGTAATGAAAATGCTACAGTATTTATTTATAGGCTTAAATTTATCTCATCATGCAGTTTAAGTAAAAAAAGTTGAACACAGAGCCCCCTGGTTTAAGTTACATAGTGAAGTCCAATAGATCCACCTAACGGATAAAAAGGATAAAATAAAAAGTATAAACAGAAAAAAAAAATTGGATATGGGCCAGACTGATTAGTCAGCTACCTGAAGAATATATAAAGCACATTGTTGCATACACAATAATCATACTGGTACATGACTGCCTTAATCCAGTCATGTAAAGAGAGACAATACTCATCTATTGTTTGCATGTTCAGACCCATGTCAATCAGATTTAATATGCAGGCAGATTAGTGCTTCCTAACTTGCTGACAACAGGTTGACTACTAAAGCCAGTTTTCCAACACAAAGGAGAGTATCCTGACAGGCAGCAGATACTGTTTCTTGCTTAGGAAAAACAACAGGTTCCTCTTCGTTTTTGTTACTGAACATTAGCTCCAGGGAGGACTGGAGGCAGCAAGGATGTATTATTTGCTTTAGCATTTCGTGACTTCAAGAGACTTCAGATATTTCCAAGTCCATGTAGAATATATACAACATTCATGACAGATGTTAAAAACCATGTGATTTCTGTATAAGCATTTCATTATTCTTAGTCTTCCGGGGAGAGATAATCTTATCACTAAAAATCGCTTACCTTCAGTACAAGAAAAAAAATCTTGTTCTGTGAGCAGCTGCCATGCTTTCAGACATATTTCTGACTTTAAGATAATTAACAAAGCCTCGAAAGAACAGGAGGAGTCCTGAAAGTGTAGAAAATGCACAAAATGAAGTCTATTAACCTAAGTATATATACACCATATATTTCTTATTAAAAATAATTTCAAAAAAATCTAGATTACACTAAGTAAAGTGAGGCCTTTATGCATCATTCATAAATTCAATAGGCAAGTCTTCTGCTTTCATCTTGTGGTATTAGGATACAGCCTTATGGAAGACTCTTCAGAAATTTCACACTCATTCTGTGTTCAAGTATTATCTGCTAAAAAGACTGCACGAAATAACTTAAAAAGAAGAAAAAAAAATACATGCTGCACATTCTTTTCAAGTAGAATTCTTAAAATAAGTTACTAGTGTGTTAAAATACTACCCAAGCCACAAAACATACCTTTAGAAATGTATACAATAAATGTATTTCAAGTCAAAATATGGAAAAAAGAAAACAGAAACACCCTCACAGTATAGATTGCTCTAGCAACAAGCCAATAATAAATTATAGTAGATTACGGCTTGAGATTTAACCATCCAGGAAAATTCAGGAAAAGGAAGAACAACAGTTGATGCAAAGAAAATTACTGTATTATGATTACATTTTTTTCATCAACTCCACAGTTCAAATTATCTTTAAATATTTAAATTCAACTGCATTTGAAAGAATATTTCAGCTCTGATAAGAGGAACAACAGATACAGAACAGTCACACAGAAGTCATAGCTGCAGCAATGGAAATCACTACCATGATGTTGCCAACACCAATTTGTCCATTCAGAGATTCACTGGACATCTGAACAAACCAACCCAGGAAAACACATTGTTGCACAGCGGACACAGCTCTTTGGTCCATTTTCCTCCACTAAGTAAACGTCAACAGATTAATCCAACCATCGGTTGGATCAGGGAGAATCCAACACAGATAAAACAATCTGCCCAAAGAGTTGTGGGGGTCAAAATCTGAATCACGAGCCTAGAGAGCCATTCTCCTCATTCAATGAGTGCCCAGATACTCTGTATGTGGTATACGCTTATGTGTATATATACACATATACATTAAGATTCCAAAGGTTCAAATGGAAATCCAAACTGAAGCTTAACAAGTTTAGCAAAGGATTTCATCCTTCTCACCATCTTATATCCTAATAAGCAATCTCCACGGTTACATCAATAGTTTGCTATGTGACGCACTTTTTCTTCCTGCTCTCCAGGCTGTGACTGATTCTTTTCCCCCTATGCTCATTTCTTCTCTAAATGCTTTTTACTTGTACATTTTTATTTTATTTACTTTCTTTTTGCTTTTTTAAAATGAAAGCCTCATTAGGACACACACTAAAAACACGCAAACACAGAGAATGCTCTGCTAACCACTGGAACTTTGACCTATGCCAGATACATTTCTGTGATTAAGGTGAACTCTGCATGGAGAAGAAAGCACTAAGATCTGGATCAGAAGCCTACTACAGAAGCTGCTACCCAGACGTTACCAGAGATAGTCCCTCGTTCAACTGAAAAGCAGCTGCAACAGCAAAAGGCGGGCAGGGAGCTCTCAAGGTGCCTGAAAGCATACTTTCTGCATTACACATGTTGGAAAACCAGTCCAAGTTCAACCCATATTTTATATTTCTCTGTTTAGGGAAGGGGAAAAAAAAACCAACCAAAACCCACCAACAAGCCACTTTCCATTGTGTTCTTCAAAAAGAAACATTGGCTAACATTTAAATTTAAAAATTAGAATTGTCTCTCTCTTCAGCTTGTTCACTGTACATGACAGCTCCTTGGAAGCAGACCACTTCACTTTTCCATGCAGCGTGAGCTGATTTTTCCAGACGTTGGAAGAAGGGAAGGGAGCAGAAACAGATAGGTGAACACCAGAAGAGAGAAGAAGATGGCAATAGGTGGGCTCAAGTATGTCAAAGGGCCACACAAAAGAAAGACTCCAACTCTGTTCATTCACTTCTGAAGAGACACAGGACATGCTACTTTGCGTGCTCTAATGGGAAAGTTATCCGAAACAATGAAATACACATCTGGTTGGCAGAGCTCCCATGACTTGATAATACTCCTCCATGTCCTGCTAAGTAGCTCTGTTGGGTTAAATCTTTCTATCGTGTTCTAGCAATCTCTGTTTATCCGCTTTATCAGTTTAAAACCACTGTTGGCATATTTCATGCAATACATTCATAAGACAAGGGAACGCTGACTGCTAGATGCATACTGCCTGCCTCAGCGCCTTTTATTCCAAGGCATATTATAAACTTTTAGTTAAAGGAAAAGCAAAAAAAAACCCAACCCAACCTTCAAACAGTTAAGGCTGACGAAAAGGTCCTCCTAAATCTAAGTGAGGTAACTTCTGAACAACTGCTGCAAAAGGCTAGGAAAAAGAGGAGCTACAAATGCACAGCTTTTTCCATAAACACGGTCAGGGAAAATGTTAGGGGAAGAACACACTATTTTCATGCAAGTGAAAACAGCATTAAACCCCAATTTCAGGCACCATAAGGGTTTAAGTAAAGGTTTATCTGGGGGTGTTCGTATCTGTAAAGAGTCTTTTGACTTGCCACTTAAGTGCAATCACCTCAAACAGAATATGACAGCGTTCAAGGTACTGGTGCTGCGATGCCTTGAACATCTGCAGTTTCTATATATCTCAAGCAACCAAGCGGACAGCAGCAGAGCAAGCTGAGCAAGTCAGATGAATGCTCTCAAACTTTACTAAAAGGGAGATAGAGAAAGGATTAGGTAACATCGTTTAAGATTTCTGGCATTTCTTGTGAGATAAATAGCAAGCCACAAACAGTCTGGATCTCGGGTTTAGTTTATTTTTTTCCTTTTTTAATTCACTCAACATTGCATTCTAACGTTTGCAGTTAGCCATTTGAGTCAACTGTCTCAAAGGGAAGAGTGCCACCTACTGAATCAGCAACAGTTTACTACGCTTCCAGAGCTAGAAAATAAAATGGATAGTGGCATTCACTTCTGTGAAAGAAAATCATTCCAGATTCCATATTCAAATTACAAAATCCACAGTAGGAGAAAAGGTATAGTCGTTGAGGTTTGGTATATCCTAATTAAAAACAGACAGAAGAGCAGAATTTGATGTGTATAAGACTTTGAACGTGGGCAGACAGACCTCTTAAGAGAAAGCTGACATCATGAGAGCACTGTGATCAGAAAGCATGAAGCCATTCTCTTGTCTGACTGAGAAACTACTGATGCAGTATGCATTTCAAAGGACTAGAAAAGGACATTTTGGGACCTGTGTACAAGACAGCTGACTCCACCTTGCTAGGATCAGTCACTTCTTAAAATTTAATACTTGCATACAGGTTTATACATGAAAGTACTCACTATCACTCACTTTTCAGTATCTTCTCTACATAAAGCCGAGGTTTCATTACACAGTCCTGCACACCTAGATCAGTAGAAGCAGCTTAAAAAGCACGAGTTACAAGTCTCAGGTATGTACACAATTACATCCACAGAACAAAATTTTTTGAGCTGAAGGTTATTTGAATAGTCCGCAGCTCACACAATAACACCAATTAACCAATAACTTCATGAATACTATGGAAATTAAAACAATGCACAAAACTATCAGCAGCTAAAGAAAAACACAGAGCTAAACATGTTGCAGAACTCGTACTTACAATGACATGATTCACCTTTAAGTACTTCCACATCAAAACAGAAATGTTTCCAATTGCCACTTACCAAGTACAAGAAATATCCACCACAGCCAGTACTGTCCATTGAAATATCCAGTAAAGTAATCTGAAAACTGAAATTTATACAGAGGGCTTAGCTGCAGAAGACAGATGACCAAGACATAATTAATGCACTATGCAAATACAGAAAGCAGAGAGGATAAAGCAAATTTAAATAAAAGTAATATACTCAACTAAAATACAAAAACTGGTATTTGTGCAGCAGTTTAATATACAAATAACACTTCCAGTTTCAGTTGGCCTGTGGCAAAATTATTTAAAACCTCTAAAAGAAACATATGTGTGTGTGTAAAAAACCAAAACCTGTATTACTTGCCAGAACCATCTGACATTTTCTATTATAATGAATCACCACTTGTCGATTTTCCTTTTTCCCCCCAATGCCTGCTATCCCAAACACATTATAGCAGCCTGCTGCTTTAGATATTAACACCAAAAGCCACATTAGTTTAATCTTATCAGACAGGGATGTTCTGCTGACCCCTCAAAAGAAGAGCTTTTGACCTTCTGTATACCCCCTACTGTTAATCGCTGCCAAGAATACCAGCCCCATAAAGACCCCCAACTCATTAAAGTCTTTTCATTTTCAAACCAGCATTCAGTTCCCAGCAGTGAGCTGAACGCAACTAAATGAACCTTGAAGTGGCATTTCAACTGTTCCTGTTAGTGACCATGGTAGACAGTTTTGTCCTCCCTGTGATGTGGGAGGCAGCTGGAGGGCCGGGTGCGATGGTATTGGAGACAGGTATCTGTGCCTTTACCAGACTCCAGACTGCATGCCTCACTGATGAAAAGGCTAATCAAAACGTCTCCAAAGCTCACATAGGAAGTAGGAAAGGGGTGATGTGTGAAAAGTTGCCAGAAGGAATAAAATAACTTATGTAGTAGCTCTGCACACTATTCATACACTTCCCATCCTACTGTCAGACACTATGTTCACTGCGCTGTGCCGCAGTGCTTCCCCACCTGCCGTTTCTAGGACATTTCAGTGGTATCAACCAAGAAATCAAGTAATTCAGGCACGTAATTCTGTTTGCTCTTTAAAAAAAAAAGAAAAAAGAAAAAAAAGAGGAAAAAAGTAAAAAAAAAAGAAAAAAGAAGAGAAGATACTGGGCAACATACACAACCAGATAAAAAAAAATTTAAAAATCCAAGTCATTTAAAGAACTATAGGTATAGTTTTTGGTTTTTTCTTCAAGTAACTGTGCACTGAGAGCCACATATTTTCTCCAGAATAAAGCCAGAATATGTGAATTCTTTAAAGGTTTAATTTCTACGCACAATCCAAGAAAAAATATCAAGAAACAGAATTGCTAAGTTGAACTAAATCATTGGTACTTACATTATCCATATATAAATACTAGCATTTCTATGATTTGGCAGAGTAAGCATTTCATATTTTGACACTTCATTAAAATATCAAACGAATAATTCCGTTTCCAGGAAGCTGACAATGTTATTAATCCCAACTCACTTGATAGCATTTTCAACATATATACAGCAATAAACTTTTTTTAGAGTTACAGTTTCATTTAATTGGAAAGAAGATTTACTAAAACCAGCAATCAAACACTGGCCTACGTGTATCATTTTCTTTAGGCAGACGCAGCCGTGGCTGCAGAATTTCCCCAATGGCAAAAACCGCGCTTTTGTTGTTCTCCCCTGCAAAAACTGACACAGAGAGCGCGTATGTGAACTCGGACTGTTTCGACACTATAAAGTTTTGTGCTACTGACCCCGAGTGAGAAAAGACAGCACAAGCCTTCGGAGGAGCCTGAAACAAAAGAACAGTTTTGTGCACGCGTGCTTGTGTGTCACCATTAAAACAAAATTGTCAAATACGCCTTATGTATGAGCTTTCTGCTACTGTCTCGGGAAAGGGAGACAACACAGGAAGATGAGAGTCTTCACTATGAAAAAAACCCACCCCCTGAGGTCCTGGAATTGGTCAGCTCTAATATTTTACAGTTGGTAACAGATTATATAAAAGAATTTAGTCTAGAACACAGGGATTCTTCAAGGAAGTTTAGCATATATTAATTTTGTGTTTGCTGTGAACACATTTTCAAGCAGACAGGAATACTAAAACTGACACAATGAGCAAATTCTGTCCTCTGTTTGGTATGCCTCAAGGGAAGCTGAAAATATCCCCAATGAATGCATAGTTGAAAAAAATCACGTTTCCTCCACTCGCTTAAGAAAAATTCCATCCCAAACCCAGAATTCCAACTGAATACACCAGAATCACATCTGGTTCAGCAGCATTCCCCTGGGCTGGGGAAGCAACAATCCCAAAACAAAAATCACTCTCAGCTCTAAGAAGGACGCAGGACATGTCCAGGAAGGACCACGCAACCTCTTCTCTCTGCAATCCTTGTATTAACTTGATTTGGTCTTAGCACGATACATTACCAGCATACACACAGGGAAAAAAAAAAATTCAGAGTTGGCAGGGCATAAGATGATTAAGTTATCAGAGATCTCTTTCTTCATTAGACGAGATTTTAAATGTTGCTTCTCACAGGCATGTGGCATTCAAGCTCAGAAAGAATCATTATGTTTCATCTAGCATCCACTCAGTCAGCTAAGTAACTTCCATTTGGCTAACATACCTTTTTGAAAAATATCTAGTCTTGCAATTAAAATATCAAGAAATTGAGCATCTAAGATGGTAAAAATGTGACTAACTTCATATTCAATTTTGACTTGATTCTGTATGTATCTTGCAAGGAATAAAAGAATCAGATACAAGCAAGAAATGTTTTCTTATTTCCCCCCTGCCCCGACTAGGCTGAGCCATTTATAAATCTTTCATATAAGGACACCGTAATACCAGCGACATTTTTGGTACTTGCTCCATTTCTTCTGTATGCTTTTAAATATTTGTTCAAAGAATGAGTCACTCTGCATTTATTTTAGTGGAAGGATGAATGTAAAATGTTATGTCATATAAAAATAGATTAAGCTTCAACATTAGTAAGCACATATGAATATATAGCAAGTAAATTCTCTACGAAAGTGGAAGTCAGAGAAAATTCTAGGCACTCTGTTAAGCACTGGAATTTAATAAACTGATTTTTAATTCCATTTTATAGACCCTTGAATAAATTGTTATGGTTTGGTTCTACAAACAGATTCTGTAGAGCGTGAATCAAGAAACATACCCGCACAATGAGAATCCATTTGATCAGGGACAGACCAAATCCACAGATTGCACCATACCTTCCAGCTATGGTATTTGTTATACAGAAGGATAAACAAAATCCAATCCAGTTGAAAATAAACGCCACTATAAAATAAAAGAAACAGTAGCTTCTGTTAATCTGTATAGCTAAGCAGACAGACTTAACATTAATTTAACTTTTAAACTAATAAGGACATGCTTACACAGTCAGTAGTTCCCTTCCGGTAATTCAGGCTTTCCGAGATTGATTTTCAACTAGACATTCCCCATTGTATAGTCACTTAATAACAAAGCAAATGGTAAACAGGCTGGAACCTACTACTTTATACAAGAGAAAACTCCAACATAAAAGTAAGTATTACATTGCTACAGAAATCTAACCAGATGACACTAGACATGAAGGGTCAATGCAAACAAAGGACTATAACATAAAAGACTTGGATTAAAACAAAGGAAAAAAAGCCCTTGCTATGCTTTTATAACTAAAAATATAGTTATATGCACACATACGTGCATGTATCAAGGCTGCATAGTCAGCTTTATCCAGTTTGGATCAAACAGAATAAAAGTATCTGCTCTTGCTCTGTAAACATAGTATAGAAATGAGGGTAAGCCTAGAAGCTGATGTTTCAGTGGTTACTGTCTCCTCTTTTAGACCTATATTCAAGCACAAGATATAAGAAGCCTTGGAAGTTTCACATAGAAGCTTAAGAAATCAAGAAACAAAAAGGACATTGAGCATAACTTCCACTGTTACTGCAATTATCGCTACTACACAACTCCCAGTAGTTTTACAATGTAAAGTTTCACATCTGCATATGTATTTGGCAAATCAACAACATCATCTGTATCGACTCCCGTTTGCGTGCATGAGGTCACGGTGTGGGAATTCCCGGCTAGGTGACGTCCCACCTTCGGGAGTAAGGGAGGGCACCTAACGAGAAAACCACCACACAGAAAAGCTGGGGGAGCTGGTGGAAGACGACAATTCAGGGGTTCTGGAGAGGATGAGAAGGTGGAAAACTGAAAACATCTGGGAAGACCACGATAAGCACAAAAACCCCTGATGAGGCCAGCAGGAATGGAAGGGTGCAGAGGGGAAACAAAACCCCTGCACACAAATCCTTAATGCTTTAAATCCCCAAACATAGGGAAAAGACAAAACCCACATAAAATTCAGACATTAAATCACCACGGGGGAAAAGGATGTCTGCCTTTTCAGTAAAAGTTTGAACACTTAGAGCAAAACACTAGGAACACAAAACTGGTCAATAGTTTTCTTAAGTAAAAATCAGTTTGGGAGGATTATCTATAAAACAGCACTTTTTTTTTTTAATTTAAAACCTTGTTACAACTCCTCCAGCAATCCACATGAAAATGCAATGATTTACCCACAAATGAAAAATCAGTCTGCAAAACTGCAGTGGGATTCCATGAACTGTAAAGAATCTGAAGTTCCAAGAGAATTTTTGGAAGACTTTAGATCAACACAGTCGTTTTGTACAAGGAAGAAAACATAAGAACGTCATTGTGACCCTAACACGAAAAACATTTACATTTGAGGAAGCTGGGATACACTGTTTTGAAAACAGGATTTCCCTATTTTAAGCAAGCTCTCCAAATCCACCACACTTTTAGAGAGTAATAGATTTCAGAAACTAGTTCTTCAATGCGTCTCTGTTCCTGTCTCAGTGTAACGGCTTGCTGCTCTCTTCCTTTCTCCCCACTACTCAAGCTACAAAGAGTGACTTCAATTGTGGCTCCGAAGACAGGCATGCAAAAAATGGACAGAAGGTTGACATGTTTCTAATGGACTATGCAGACTAGAGGAACTCCTAGAATACTTACAATTTTAATAAGTATATATTAAAAAATGAGGATTTTTATAACACCTGAACTAATTTGTGCATGAATTATAAAGCTTAGATATTTCCCAATCATAAACACTGGGGGGGGGGGGGGGGGGGGGGGGGGAGGCGGGATCAGTTCTTATAATCAAAGCTGAACACAGTGACAATTTTACCCTCCTTTCAATTTGGTCTAAAGGAATATTCAAAATAGAATCCACAGTCACTGGATGAGTATTAGGTAGATATTTAACACTAAATTGTTTGCCCAGCTCCTCAAAGCAAAGACATCAGCACGTTCCAATGTTGTTCAAAACAGCTTTTTTCCCTTTAAGTGTGATGTTCCATCAATTCACATACATAAGCAGACAACCCAAGTGGGAAAGAAAAGGCATGAACTATACAAAAGTTGTAAACCATGCAAGTTCACATGCCCTCAATAAAACCCGACTACACACAGAAGAAAAATCTCACTATTTAAGTTGCGATCCGTAATCATCCACTAGAAAAATTCTACAGTGAGGACCTAATCAGAACTCCCCGCCTTCAGCAGTATGAGGAACGTATTACTTCCACTTCTGTAAAACTTAGGCAACATAGTAGGGAGATTATCCCAATATTGCCTTCCTGTTGCACCATTTTAACAAACTTAAGACAGGCAACGATAACGTCTACGTGCTTTCAGTCTTTCCCATTGCTTCTCCCTCACCTCCTCTGTGTCCTATTGCTACTCCAAGAACCAGCTTCACTGTCTCATTCTGGCTGCAAAATCAGATTTTTTCCTTTCAGAAATGCATCTCCAGCTTCTGAGTGGATTGCAACAAATAAAGATTTTTCTCTATCTTCCAATTATTTTTCTTCTCATCAAGATTAGCCTCATCCACCTGTGTCTTTTTCCATGATTATTTCCATGTATATCTTCTGCTAGTCATGCAAGCTGTCTGAGCTGTGCGGCCTACGCTGCACCCGCTCAAGAGTCACTGATGTTATTTTCTGTATAGTTCCTGCCTCACCTAATTATTGCAATAAAAGCTACCCATAATTTTCATCCTTATATTGCCATAGAGAAGCCACGGCACAAGTTTATTCTCCAAGCTGAGAGAAAAAAAAATACAATGGTGAGGGGACAGACATCATCCTTCATACTACTTCAGCTTCCCATGACGTTCTCATGTGTTCCTGATCTGACACTATTACCCCTTATCATCAAGAAGACAGACATTCCCAAAAACGAGACAGAAAGTCTAACAAGCTGCTACAACTACAACATGGTTTTAGGAAAAAAAGCGTTCTTAATTTCAGTTTGCCATCTCTTCACAGAGCCAGGCTCTGTGTTCACCTTCCAGCCTCCCACTGCAAGACTAACCACTCTGCAGCAAGAATTGTTTCCTATCCCAGAGATCACTAGAGTTTGGATTCATACTGGAGCCCAACTTTCAATTATGGTTTCCTTTCTTTTAATAAATTTCAGACATTTAGATGAAACTCCCACTGACTGCGCTGGCATCAAGATTTCAGTCTCTTTCTTTGCTACTGTAACAACATATAGTCAGGTGGGACTGATAAAAGAAAGATTTTTGAATTTTATACATTCCTGAAATGCCAACAAGAGGAGAAAGTAACTCTATATTAATGTAATTCACATAAAAAGCATATAACTATTAGAGTTATTGCCTCATAACAAAACTCATAATGAAATACATGTAAGAAGTTGCTTTTTGGGGGGAAGAGGATTGGCCTGAAGGTCCTTTTTAATAAAAGGTCTTCTTGATATCCAGTGTAGCGCCCACAACAATTATGTTATACTTCTATTTCTTTTTATGGTTTATAGTAAGATAATCCCAGCCAAAATACCAAGCACAAGATGTTCTGAACGTTGTAAAAGTCTCAGAATCCGACATGCAAAATAAGGCTATCCATCAGCTATTTCCACACCCAAAGCCTTCTTCGGAGGGGCAGCAGTCAGCATAGTTGTTTTCATATGCAAAATTGAAGTTTGAAATCAAAGCCTTTTATAGGCAATTACAAAGAAGCTGGAGTAAAATAATTCAGCTTGGTTTTGAAAAACAAGCTTGTATCCGTTGTCATTCTTCATTCTCCAATAACTATAGGGGCAAGGCAAAGATGATGTACAAAGCTGTACTTTGTCATTAATAATTTATTAATCCATGCTTGCTTTTTGTCAGTGCTCATTAAGTTGCAGAGGAATATTGACACATCCTTTCATTCTACTCCCACAATTTAAAGTAAACACGGAAAACAGTTTTTCAAGTTATTAAGCAATCTTGGGCAAAGGTTCCGAGTTGTACATATTGCTATATCAGAAGATGCAACAATAATGACAAGCATACTAGAACAAATCTGCTTTTTCCTCAATTGTTCTTGCACTTCACTTGCTGATCTTTTTCACTTAGCTTTCCACAGCTACACATTAATCACTTGTGTTACATTTGTATTCAGTATTGTGAAAAAAAGCCAGCAAAACTGGTCTGAAGACCTATGTTGGCTTCAAATTTTAACCGTGGCTTAAGCCTGTGATAAGATTATAATGGTGACTCTATATACACACAAAAAGCAACCATGATCAGTTACATCCTTTACTCCATGATTTGTTTGTCCAATGACTCATTATTTTAATATACAGCAAACACCAAAAAGAGCTTAATGCTTCATACTTGCCCTAGGTTTACTAAGCATACTGCAATAAATAATACTTTCTAGATCTTCATGCCCCACTAGGAATTATTCTTGCCATTCCTGCATAGAATTTATTGCATTCTTGAACCTCCCTAGGCAATTTATTTCTACTGCTTCATAACCCTTGTTGGTAAATTTTAATCAATGCCCAACTAGAAGCCTCCTCATTCCAATTATTTTCCATTATATCCAAAGTGTATGGAGAAACGATGTAAGTGAAATTCTTTCTACGTTAAGAAGTTAGGCGATTGTGTATGAAGGCCAGACACGCTGCCCTGATAACTACAGAGAAATAAGCACTCCCAAAACAGTTCCTTTATCTCCTTCCAACATTTGCAATTTCAGTCAGATGACTTCCCCTCAGCTTGTCATGCATGACGAAGGGGAACCTGCATAGCATTTGCGATGTGGACATACAGAAGTCAGGTTTCCCAAAATCACGCAGAGGAATCCTCCCACCAGAAATTTAAACCACGCTTACCACTCCTCAGGAAGGATACAACGGGAGGCTGTGCTCACCCTGAGCCTGTGCTACAACTCTGCCTTCCAACTTGTGCCCGCTTGAAAACCCCAAGTAGATACACCTCAGCTTGTGTATGGTTTATTGACTGCAAGAAACCATCTAATAGCTTTGAAAACCGTATGAACATTAGCTTACAAAATTTTGGCATGGTTATTATCTGTTCCAGTATAGCATCTGCGACAACATGTACATTTACATTTCTCCACATCATGAGATTTTATTGGTGTGAGTTGTACAGAGTGTTTAAATTGACCAGATGTTGTTAAAAAAGAACAAATCAGATCTCTATGTGACAACTCAAGATTCAGCCGTATGACTGAACACTTCTCTCCATTTCTTCCTTCTTATTAGCCCATCTGTGAGGTTTTTTCCTCAGTTGTAGGGACATCCAACCTCCCTTCCACGGTCTCAAAGAATCCAGATGAGCCCCGCAATTCCATCTGGGGCCCACAGGTGAAAAGGCTGGCTGATATTTCTAAAGCAGTCCTTAACTATAAGGGAAAACCATATAAGCCTTTTATTACTGCCCAAAATTACTTCCTTCACGTAATGAACCAGGATGAGCCAATCGGGCATGATTCAAAAGACTTCCACTATGGGCAGGTTAAGCATGAAAACCAAACCCTTTTGGTCATGAAAGTTACTTGCTCTATCACCATTACACCTGTGTTCAAACTGGAAAGAAACAGCTCAGAAATTCCTCTTTCTTGTTGTGCATAAAAAAAAAAATCACTCTGATAAACTTGCTTATTAACTTCCTCTGGCATTCTGAAAAGTTTCTACTATGCTGTATAAAGCACAGCTGACTTAAATACATAACAGAAAAAAAATATTATGTTGTCTGATAGCAAAATTTACTGCATTTCACATTCATCTATTCATCATATATTCACCAATCTATTCATTTACCTCAAAATCAGAAACTGACAAACACCAGCCCTGACCATTAGAGAGCAGATTCTTTGCCCACCAACATAATCACAGATTTCAAGAGCAACACCAATTTCTTGAAACATATGATTTTACCTTGTATTAGAAATGAAATCAGTTGTTTTCAAAAATTTTCCACTAAGTTTCTGAAATCAAGTGCTAAAACAAAAAACCCACCTGCTCATGCAAAGGGCTTTTATTCTTTAGAGTATATTGTCTCATTCTATTTAGTTATGCTAAACAGAACAGTACTTTACAACTCAGATGGGAAACAGGTTTGTAACTTGCATGCACCAAGCTCCTACAACAAACAAAAACCCCAAATAAACACATCTGGCCGCTAGATGGCCTCAAGGCAGCAGTTGTTTGCAAGTTGGGCAGCTACCACTAGATGGTAGCTACATATCACTAGTTGATTGCAATATGCGGGTAAGCTCAGTAAAATGTTTATTTAATTATACTTCAGTTGAATAAAATTATATTTAAAGAGCTAACTTCACTGTTTTATGCTTAAAACAAAGGCAGCCTGTCCCCTGTCCTCCCCTTCCCCCCCCAAGATCTTTCTACCAGCACTGTACATAACAGTCACGGGAGGAGGAGGCAGAGCACAGCTGGAGCAAGCCATTTGTTCCATGCTCCTCTCACCAGAACACAGTTCCTGACACAGTTCTCCTGTATTTTGATTAAGTGAGGGAACTTATTCTAGGCTTTCTGTGATCTGCCACTTCTTCTTGCAGTGTTTAAACATAACCCACACTGAAAAAAAAAAAACCAAAAAGATAGCCATACTGTAAATTTCATTTTAATTCCTGCCCTCTTAAACTATATACATCAACTTTATGGACACTTTTACCTTCTTATTATAGGGACAGAAACACACCACCCGCTATTTAGAATCTACCCTTATTAAGTTAAGCTCATTTTTCATTTAGTTCTCCAATTTCCCTAAGAAAAACTACTGAAAATTAATATTACAGGTCTATAAATGTTATGAGCTTTTGTGACCTCCTCATACTATGAACACAAACAAGTAAACTTTACCAATTTCCATAGGTAACCAGTATCCATAACAGCCAAAGACCCCAACTAAACATACACTTGCATAAATATCTCGCAATGTGTAAGCACTCATTTTATGCATTTCATTCATGGGCAAGCGAAACTGGCAGTAACATACTCTGAGAATAATCAAGAAAAATTACGATCTACAGAGCATTTTTGTCAAATGTGTAAAAGCAGTGCTCTGTGCAGTCACACTCGGCTAGACAGCTATTTGAAGAGACAGTTGTCAGTTTATCCAAGTAAACGTCTGCGTTCTTGAAAGTGCACACAAGGTTCAAGGCATGGAGTTTTGGCCAACTGCGTGTGAGCATCATTGGAGGCTTTCTGGAGCCTTTGATTCCACTTCAGCTTCTGCATAGCAGGACTTTTACTACTACTGTGCTCCCAGCTGCAAGCTAACGAGTCTGCAGCTGTGATTTTAGGGACTTAAAAGATATTAGAGCCAACAATCCACTTGACCTCCAAGCGCAGTGCTAATGAAGGCCTGAACCAGGATTTAAAAGCAAGAACAAGTGCACCCAACACAGAACCTGAACAGGTCAAACACAAAAAGTAGTAGCACATAGGGAAGGGGAAAAAAGGGGGGGGGGGGGGGGAAGCCATACCCTCCCCTTTACCGCCAGGAATCAGGAATATATACCCTTTCCATGGTCCAACTACAGAAAGAGGTCAGACTACAAAACGCACTCTGCTTCCCTACATATGTATTTATATATTTGCTGCATGAGGTAGACACATATACTTTTATCCCAAGATGCAAACACCACACTGTCCTAATACATCGTACGCCAACATGAAAAAAACTTCTGTGAAAGTTCTGTAACCTGCAACTGTAACAGTTAAATAAAGAGACTGTGAAAGACATTAAAGAAAAAAGAATTAAGATGACATCTAGGTTGAAAGACATACAAGGATATTTCAGTGGGGATGGGGGTGGCGGGGTGGAAATCAATCAGGTTTCATCTTGATGAATGCTAAAAAGAACAGCTACATCCCCAACACAGAGCTTCCATCCAGGCTGTCAACACATTTATTTCAGAAAGGGAAAAAATATCCTCAGAAATTAGAAATAAATATGCAACTGGCAAAACAGAGGCAGCTTCTTTCTACAAGTAACTTACAGTGGCTAAATCTAACTTTACTCAAGGAAGTACACAAGTTACAAGATAAGACATGCACAGTGCGCACACACAGTACCTGAAGAAGTGCTATAGTAGTGCTGGTTGCAATCAGACGTTACCTGAAGACAGTACATTTTTATATGCTAGTGGTTAGTTCAATCTGAAAATAAACATGGTTGGATTTGTTCCAAAATTCCACCCACAGCTATTTAATTCACTACGCTAACATCAGCAACTTTTACATGGCACATCATCTCTCTCTCAGATTTGCTCTACTTAAAAAATCAATTGTCAGATTTCTGTGATCCAGCCTTTAATTCAAGTTGGTAGTCCAACTAGATGGTGACAGAATTTTCCGATTCATAGTTAACAGCGCAAGCATTTCCATGTCTCAAAACATTTGCTATGATTGTGCTTTGTCCCCTTATCTGTGACAGATGCCACAGAAAAAAAAAGTGCAACATATTTGCTACATCTGGAACAGGAAGAGGTTTTATCTGTGTACAGGTAAAAAAAAAATCCATTCATTACAATACATTAATGCAGTTTATTACAGCTATCTTTTATATTCCATAGAAAAAAGGTACAATTAAGATATATCTCAGCAGGTCTGGGATACAAGAAAACTTACTGAAAAATGCCAACATGAAGATGCCATCATTGCCCACTCTAAGCTGATCTGCATCACTGAAATCATCCCGTGGCGGATACTCTTCTTCCTGGATTTACAGGTTAGTGATAATTTAGTGAAAAGTTTATTTTAGAATAACTATCTGTAGGATTAAAGTATTGATTATGTTTCTAAAGCTAGAAGAAAATTGACATTTCTGTAACACGTCCGCATCAAGGAAGTTTAAAAGAAAAATAATTCATATCTATAAAACAATTCTTATTTGTTGATTATATTGACAGAGCCCAAATTTAACTAAAGTTTCTTTAGAAGATAGGTGCATACTGCCTGTTCGCCTTAAATAAAGCTAGAAGTTATTTCAGATGAGTACTTTGACAATCAAAACCAACAGAAATCTTTTTGTACTGTAACTACCTTGATATACAGCCAAGCTACTAAATATTGTTTTGAAAAATCATTACATAGTATTTTCTGATTTTCTCCTGCCAGAAAAGTCTTTCAATGCTTCCCAAAATATAGAGTTTTAGGATAAGGTTAGTATCTTAAAATAAGTTGCTGGCGCAGCAGCGTTGCACTGCCCAGCTTGACTGCCCCGTAGCGGGAAGAAAACCCCTGGGGACACTAGAGGGCGCGAGCACGTTAGGAGTGTTCCAAGTCGCCTAAACCCCCAAAACCACGGTACTTCAAGTCAAACGAAGGTAAGGAGTGATGCCAATCAAAACGATCCAACGATTTCTCCCACCGTGTCAAAACACTAGATCTTAAAACACCGGAAGCACGAGCTTGTTTTCTTCCTCAGGACTCGATTTTCAGCCTTACGTGGCCGATGGTACGCGCGCAGCTCCGCGCGCAAGTAAAACACGGCTGCAGCTGCAGGCTGGCAAAAGTGTTCGTGATGCCAGCGCTTACTAAAGGGAGCCTGATGAAGACTGTTAAAACCAGTTAAACACACCATTTTTATACTTAAATGAATAACATCAGATCAATGCAGGATGATGCAAGTCAAATAATGCTGTCAGTGGCAGCGGTGATACGGTCTAGACATAAGCATGAATAACACTTTTCGTATTTTTTTTCTCCAATTAATGACAATGTATTAGAATTGAGATAAGAAATGACCTAATAAAAAAAAAAAGGGAGATCAGCTCAAGTGAGTTTTACTTAGCTGTTTCACCCACAGCAAACACTTACTACTGAAATAATGTAATATTGATTTTAACACACTATTATTATTATTATGCTGTACCAAATGTTATGTTGTGATTGACATGTTCACCTTTGTCAACACAGCAAAATAATTGACCAGGGTATAGTGATTATGGTTAAAACTGTGCTAGAACGAGCTGCACCAACTTAAGGCAGCCAGCTTTACCCTCCGTAACATGGCTGTGAAGTTCCAGCTGTGCTCTTTATCCCAGATTAATTAACCAAGACTCTGTGTCAGATAACTTTGAAAACACTGCTATTCACCTAGACAATTCCAAGGAAAGAACCAAAAGCTAGTTGAACAACAATCTTAAGAGGCTATAATTCAACTCTACATCATTTCAGATGTCCCTAAATGGTCATCTTAAGGGACTATGAAAGCATTAGTTTATTTAGCTCAACTTTGCTGCAGCTACAAGGCTGATGTGGGGGAGGGAAGGCAAAGAAGGGCTGAAAATGCATTAAACAGCGAGCTGCATTTTAATGTGCTTATCTCTGAAATGTATGCCACAAAAGTCCCTTTTTCAAGCCAGGACAACAGAAAATATTTTTAATTTTGATCTCAGAAGGTCTATAAAACCCCATATAAAATAATCCAATGTTTTTTTGGTTTTGTTTTTATTTTTTTAATGTCTGCTAACTACTGTACTGCATACTGGCATTTCCAAACCAATTTACAGTCTGCAAAATGTTGCTTCAGAAAATGAAAACTTTGCTCAACTACAAGTTTAGCAGGTTCCTCTATATGCACAGGCTTCTTTAAGGCTTACACATGTGGGAAACACGGGTCAATACACAACCCAGGGACATGAGAACAGGCATTTGCAAGTAGGTACTGCAAGTGTGAACAAATTGTAATTTATCACACCCCATGTCAAAAGGGAATTATATTAAACTGAGTTCCACATACTGTCTCCAAAAATGGGCATATGAAAATTATCAAAATGTTTAAAGTTTCCTGTGCTTAAATCACATTCAGCCTTTATCTACATCATTTAGTATTACGTTGTTTTACGATCAGTCCTGCACACAGAAGACACTCATTGGCCACTGCTCAAGCCCCACTAATACTGGCTTTCTTTCACAGTGCTCTGTTTTAACCTAGTCGGTGTGAACTGCCCCAATCTTTCTTCAAAATATAATTGTTTACCACCGTTCACTGAGGAATGAGAAGGGACAATGCAGAATGACTGTCCTCTCTGCTGAATGCTTAGAACTGAACTTCATTTCATAGTCATACTTCTACTAGATACTGACATTTTTATCAGTGAGAATAATTATGTATTTATATATTTTTTCTCTTTAGTAAGAAAAATGTCATATAATACCACACACAAATCCATAAAATAGAATATTGTTTCAGTATCCCATACTGATTTTTGATAAATTTAGCCATGTTAAGGATCATGAACAGTATTTCTGGTTTGCTAAATATGCTGAGATCTGTATAAGCAGATAACTTACTGTTCCTATGACAGCGAAACATCTAAACAGCAAAATGTTATCAACGTAAATGGCCTGTCACAGAGTAATTTCTCTAAGCAGAAGAGCATCAAAAGGTACAGTGTACTGAAGTCAAACCTATTAACTTCTCTGAAACTACGGTGCTCTCTGTAGTATTCTGCAAGAAAAGGACTGGTTTTCCCCCCCAATGCTTTTTAACTTCTTTCAGATTGAAAATCAGCATGGCATATAGTAAGACAACCACCTTTAATCAAATAAAGAACCCAAGTATTCAGGAACCCCTTGGATAACTAAACTGATACAACTTTTCTCGATGAAGTGGATTTACAGAGAAAAAACTTCTGAGGAAAGCGTCAAATTACTTAATAAACCCCATAAATGATACCTTCAGCATACAAAACAATATGGAGAAGATAATGGTGGGGTAAAAAGGCACAATGAACCCCAGCAGCATTTGTTTGCCAGCAGGAAAATTCACAGTTAAAGTCTAAACTAGAGAGAACTATACCATACCTCTGGACGACTGAGGAATATTTCATCAAACAGACTCCTAGACTCCCTAAACTGGGCGTGCTAAGCATGTAAAAACAGAAAAACATAAGACAAATGCAACTGAAAAGCATTAAGTAAAAGCCATTCATTGCAACATACAAACAAGTCATTTAACTGTTAGCAATATTTTTGTTCATTTAAATTGACCTTTCAAAACTGACCTTGAGAATTTGAAAAGGAAAACATCAAAAACCAGGGTAACTAATGCTATCACTACTGATGACATAGTGCTGCTACAGTTTCTTCGATACATTGAGCTAGCTGGGAGCATTTGAAAGAAATAAATGTTTATACGCAATCTGTTCTTGTAAGACAAGCTACTCAGAGCTACAAAAACAAGTACTGAGAGTTTCAGTAAATGTTGGCTTTAGATTGCTCATACAATCTGTGGATGCAGGGCCTAAGATGAAGTCTTCAATATGATCACACTGATGTTTTTGTAAGATCCCTACATGATTCAGGGGAAAAAATATGAACGCTGTTTATTAAATGTGCTGCCATTTTATACCATTTTCCTCTCTTTTGCTCAGTGAGTAGGTTTGTAGCCTTCTTTACCGCACGCTTGAATGTACCATGAAACAATTATCAGTTTCATGTATTGCTCAAGGTAACGTGAGGACATTTAACATTTTCCAGCTGTTCACATCACTTTAGTGAAGAGGCAATATAGCCTCATTTTACAAGGAAGCAGCTAGGGGAACAGATCATAGAAGAGTTCACATTCATCAGAGCACTGATTTCATTAAGGCTGAAAATAAAAACTGAAAAAAATACATTATATCATTTGTGTATGTTTTGCAAAGTGTGTAATATATATGTCAGATGCTGCAGACACTGCTTGTGTTCTCCAAGAGAGTGAAAGTGAGAAAACAATTAACTACATACCAGTAGTGCAAAGTTTAAGTCACTTATCTGTTCTTCATGGGTACTCAGAGCTAAGGATCAAAATCCTTCCTCTCGAGATGGCAAACCACCACTCTGACCATAACATGACCTTTTCTTAGTCCAGCCATCTGCCAGATTAAGACAGTCTTAGTCCACCCCAGCGTAAGTCCACCAGAGGTATTAAATAAGGCAGGGATTTTGTGGCAGTATCACATGGTAAGGTAATTAAAATGGCATCAAAACTGCACTGGCACATAAGTTTAATATCATCTACAAAACTGGAACTCAACTTCAGCATTTCCTACTTTTTCCCCAAACCTCAACTTTGCAACCTTAATACTGTTTCTTTAATATACCTTGTCTGTGTGCTGTAAAATATAAAAAAGAAAAAAAGCAAAACAAAAAAGCCACAGAGGCAAACTGAGCAGAAATTCTATTAAACTCGAGACCTTTAGCAGTCAGCAGGACTGTGGCTTTTAGGCACACAGAGTAGAATTCTGATACTGACTTAGCATTGCTGTAAGTCTACAACTTTTTAGCCAGTCTCTGCTTTGGGGGAATGATGGTGTGTTCCTACTTATTTTTTGTGAGTGAAATTCTTGTGGTGTCAGCACCTAGTTCTTGAATGTTCTACTCTATGTTTTGAAAAAGCAGACTATGTAAAAGTTTATTGCTCACTTTGCCACTATATGCTACTCTCCTACCTTTTAACTCCAGATTCCTTCTCCCTCCCTACTCCTCTTTTCTCCCACACCAGCTTCAGCTCCTTTCCCAGTACCACATTTTGTCCCCACTTGAGTTCCTTTCTCCACCAATCCCAGTTTATCCTCCTCTCTCCTCTTTCTCATTTAAATCTCTGTACTCCCTCCACACCGCTGCTCTCTAGTCACCCTTGCCTTCTGTTATTTTGACTTAGACCAAACCTCTCCGATCCCTGCCTGTGTTCCCTTTGAGCCAGTTACCAACTTGCCCAACCAAAACCAGACTTCTCTTCCCACAACATGGAAGCTTCAGAGGTTCAGAGTCATTGTCCTTCCATTGATGCCCTTGCAGCTGAATCAAGTGGCTTTCCCCTTCCAAGTGAAGGCCAAGATTAATAAAACTAATTCAGGGCACACCAGAAACTCCTGTTTCTCAGTTCCAGTGTTTTCACCAAAAGCAGTCAAGAGCAGTTATAAGGTGTATCTACTTTTAGTCCGTAATCCAACCCTGATACAGAACATCGAGAAGGTTCTCTGAGGACAGCATATCTGCCGTTCCAATCCCTTCAGAGCTATGAGCAGTCTAAACTTGTTCGTGCAAGACAATCTCCACACATTTATTAAATGTGAAGCTATATGTAACTACTGTGAAAACTCATTTTCCAGAAACTTGTAATTTGGCTAAAACCAGGCAGATTTTCTGAGGAAGGGCAAAAGATGGTTCTGACACAATGACCTGAACTTGTGAGAAAGAGTTCTCCAAAGTTAAAGAAAAACACCACAACCTTAAAATGACAAGGCAAACGCACACTGATTTTTTTTTTTCTTGGCTTTATTCTTGAAATTGGCTGAACCCCAGCCTGATCTTTTCACTGTGAAATTCAGGTCAAGGAAGATTGCTTGTATAGCTGAAACTTTGACCTCACAGGGTTCTAGACATACAAAGTTAAAAGCAACGTGAATTTTGCAAGAATTGCACGTGTCCTGTCTGAAGCATCGCAGGACTCGTAATGGTACCCTAAAAGTTAAAGTTTGGGTTGCTAATATTCCAAGTAAGTTTAGTTTAAAGGTTTGTAATTTCACATTGTTGGTTTCATTCAGACCAGTATTTCAGCAATAGCTTTACTTATATGACAAGCAGTAAGGACAGACTACATCGAATCCATGCTCCTGTTAAAGCAGTTGAAAGTTTACAACTGGAGTTCGTCACCTCATAGAGAAACTTGGCAAGGAACCATTCAAACGTCCCTGGTTCCTTACTGCATTTAGTAAAACAGATTTCTGTAACACCTTCACTGGCGATGTTACACAAATGCACTTTAACTTTAGCTGTGCATACTTTAAAACGAGTGTTGTGCACTGTGATTACTGCACAGCAGTCAAGGGAGGAACAGCCTCCTGCTGGGTGAGCAGAATTTTTTTTTCCAGTCACAAGCACACTGCAGTCAGTAAGGTTTTAAATGCATCTCAAATGCAATCACATTTGAACTCAAGGTGCAGATTTTTAGTGAAAGCACTGGAAGCCTAATTTGGGTGTAGTATCTTATGGCCAATACTACCAAACAGCAGAAATTCCACATTGCAAAACTTTGGGGGGGGGAAGGGGGGGAAGAGAGGAAGAACTTGGCCTACAAAACACTTACCGCTAATTGCGGATACCAATTTTCTATTCTGAAGGCTGTATTCTTCATAATGTTAATTCTTACAAAACTATAAGCACTTTATATACCTATTACTTAATTTACTGTTTACTATAACTCATGGTGTGGAGGTTTTTTTGTTTAAGTACTTGGAACATTTCTTCGAACTTCAGTATTAAAGTTTTCATGCAGCAAACACCAGGGACCTTTCCTCTTTAAAGAAGACTGACATTATTTGGGGATTTGCGCCTTCCAGACTGTTGGAATTCTCCTTCCTCTCTAAAGGTCTACTTTGCTGGGGTTTTTCTAGGGTTTTTTTGTTTGATTTTTTTTGGTTGGTTGGTTGGTTTTGTAACCATCTGAAACACGAAATATCAACAACAACTCTACCAAGTAACATTAGTAGTGGATACCTAACTAAAAGATGACACAGTACCAGATAAACTATTAAAACAGGACAAAATTTGGCTTTTAAAGCTGTTTTAAAGCAGCTATGCCTCAGAAAAGGGTGAATATGATACACTGTTCACAGTACTTCACAACCAACTTATACTATCTATACAAAACCTAAGGACCCAAAATATTTAAATCACCAGCTCACCATTATATTAATAAATAGGTGATAATATGAGCCCAATTGTTATAAATAATTAGATTAGCCTAACATGTTTCACAAAATTTAAGTAGAGCAGAACTATATCACTTACTCGCTGGGCAACTTCTGCTGCAGCAGCTGCCATTGCTGCAGCTTTGGCCTTCTCTGCTTCATCATAAGTAGGAAGAGAGGTAGCTACACTGTATGGAGGTGGTACAGGATAAAATTCATTGTGTGTTTCTGTTCAAAATAAAGAGGTTATGCATTTTTAAGCCAGAAGGATGTCAAGAATATTAAATTTTACATGCACGTAACTACTGAGCTTTAAAGCATATTTTTTCAACAGTGGCTGAAATGGATTATATTTGTATTTCAAGTTCTTTTAAGTATGAAAATAAAGGTGTTTTTTTTAAAAAAGTAAAATAGCGGACAGCTTGATGGTGCTTTTATTTGCTTCTCAAGGCAGAATCCTTAACCTAGGTGCTGCAAGAAGCCAATAAATTTATAAACAAAACGAATCGTATTTGCTGAGTTACATCCCAAGGCATTCCAACCAAAGGCTTTTTATGAAATCATACAAAAGAAATTTAGGTTGATAACTTCTAAAATATTTATTTGGCACCTGGGAGACAAATCCAAGCAAATTTGATTAAACAGGGACTTCGATGTTGCCTGCTGTTAAGTCTCCCGTACCCCAAAAACAAGTCACAACCTCATGAGAAAGGGAGCAGTGAATAAACAGAGAAAAAGACCCCTGCTACTCATTTTCAACAAGAAGTTTTATCAAGAGCCTTTAAAGCAAAATGTATCATTTCATGGCAATATTTTCAGCAAGTAATGGCACACGCTAAAGAAGTTCGAGTTTTGACAAATCAGTGCTTTGTGGTTCTGGGTTGGTGGTTCACTGTTTTTCGTTTTTTATAAAGAGGCAATGAAAATTGCTAATGAGGTCTAATAATGGAGCACTACTCAAAGATGTAGATTAAATGTGGAACTGAACTACATGCAGACTTAAATAAAACCTATTACGCTAATTAATGAACAGCCATTTAGTCTAGTAATTTGGAACAATCAGCGTAATTTAGAAGCGTGCTGCTTCTGAACAAACCAGACAAAGGGCTGTGCATGAAAGCATAGCTTTTTACTGCAATTCTGTGCATAGAAAAAACCCAAGCCACCATACCTCAGCACCGCACCACTTTGAACCAAGTGCTGATTCATACACACTCCTCCCTGACAAGCTGTTATGTAAGGAAAATACCTGAGGTCGCAGCTGCTTCTACAGCTATGCTACAATAAGGTGGAGGGGAAGTATCTGCTTCAGATAAGGCTGCTGTCTGGGGAGTCTGCGTAGTCTCTGTAGACGTGGAAGGCTGCTCAGCGGCTGAAGACTCTGCGGGGTCATCCTCATTGTGAAGCTTAGAAGAAAAACACACAAATTTCAGATGCATTCAGGGAATACTTCCCATGACAACCTAGTACACGCAGAACCGTCTTCAAAAAGAGAGGAGATTACTCTTCAAGAAAACAAAAATTATTAACAAAACAGCACATGATTACTTTAAGTAGTCCAGTTAAATCCTTTTAAGAAACCAGCTAAAGATAATCT
The DNA here is from genome assembly GCF_963921805.1 of Phalacrocorax carbo. Lineage (NCBI taxonomy): Eukaryota > Metazoa > Chordata > Aves > Suliformes > Phalacrocoracidae > Phalacrocorax > Phalacrocorax carbo. The sequence continues at coordinate 170,289,375 of NC_087513.1, forward strand.
TAACTGCCTTTTTTTCCCCCCCAAAAAATGGATTTCTTCTCATCAGTGATGTTGAGTCTTAAAAATCTGGGTGTTTTAATGTTTACTATATGGGAAAATGCTGATTATAAAATACTTTCTATTATATGAATATTTTAACACTATTACATTTTTCTCTATATAAAATGTATTAGCCCATTTTAAAATACAACAGGTGAGCAATGCTATCTTTTATTGTATTAATCTAGTAGAAATAAAATAGCAGGACACATTTCTACTTCTGTGACTGGGATTTTTATACTCTTGCACCTTGCCAGAGAGCTTCTCCACTCAAATTCTAAGACTTTTCAAAACATTCCACTTTTCTTTACAGTCTGGAAAGAATCCTTTCCCTACAAAACTAAGCTGATGGTTTGTTTAATTGCCTTTTCTTTTTTTTTTTTGAAATGCAGTTTTAAAAGAACATATCCTGTTAAGCATACACAGAAATAAGAATTTGGATAAGCAGGAATGTTGATTAAAACAGTGAAATTCAGATCCAGCAACTAATATCTTTTCTTAGAAAAGGTGTTTTTTCATTATTTTACCTAACTCGATAGTGTTTAGAATATGAACCAAACCAGGCCCTTCATCATCTTCATATACCTTTGTTGGACTCTCCCCAGTATGCCCATCTGTCTTGTACCGGGGAGCCCGGACCTGGGCGCACCACTGTGGCCTCACCAATGCTGAGCAGGGAGGAAGGGTCACCTCCCTCGAGCTGCCGGCAACGCTTTGCCCAGTGCAACCCAAGACACCGTTAGCCGCCTTTGTGACAAGGGCACACTGCTGCCCCACATTCAAGTTCTGAAGCTTACAAATTCTGCGCTTTCCTTTCTAAGAAAAAACTAAGGATAACAGCATAGAAGACGTTTCAACAGTAGGCAGGTAAATTGAAAAGATAGTACGAGAAATTGAATCTATCCAATTCAGAAAATGCTTCAAAAGAAGTCAGTGCAACAGAACACTTGATGCAATTTTCATACGGTTTCTACTACGCTCTTATGTGTCAAATTAGAAAAAACTGATAAATCCTTTAGCAAGTAACTTTTTCATCATTTTTCAGGAGTCCCTCCAAATACTGTACTCATCGAGCTGTAGCTGAAAGTGTATATCTATACATACAAACTACATATATATACACACACACATATAAGTATATATATACACATGGGCTCAATACACACACAAGCACGTACTATTAAGGCGAAGTCACCTTCAATAGAACTGACAGGGGTTATTGAGGGTCTTTGGGTACTGAGCAATCAGGTCATTTAATAGCGATCAGTGATCCAGAAGAAGTAGTAACCTGAGAAATATGTACAGCCATTTAGAGTAGTTAAGGCCAAAGAAAACAACACCACTTCAAAATAACCTAATATATTTAGGGATATAGAAAGCAAGTGAGAAAGACAAAACACTCCATTCTAAAAAGGTCAAGCAGTCAGAAAAACAGCCTGAGAGTGATAAATGTTATGGTTCTAAATTAAGTACTATCATTCACAAGAAAAAATCTAGTATTGCAATGGATACAGCTAACCATTTTTAAATAAAAACTATCATTTGGTTAGCAATGAGGTGGATAACAGAACATTACTGGCATATTTTTACACCAATGGCTGGTACACCCACCCTCATTTGGGATGTGTGTGTAGTTCTGACTACCCGCCCACAACAGCCCGGCCTATGAGCAGGGGAAGAGGTCAAGCCTAGTTAATGGATTTCTGTCTGTTACCTCCATTCCTCCTCTCCTCTCACCCTCCACTTCAATCACTGCAACTTTCCTCCCTACCAAGCCATAGTACGTGCGGAAGACACAGAGATCCACAGCAGCTCATTGGTCAAAGAGCATAGTACTGCTCAAAACCCACTTTGCCATTACCGAGGAGATAAATTTTGTGTCTTCTACATGCTTTCTTGAAAGTTACCTTCTCCAAACTACCTGTAATTTAATAACACAAACGACGGAAGCAGCGTGAGGATGGCAGAAGAACATGCACACGAGACTCCTTGCCTTCAAAGACTGAGTTAACAAGTCATTCAATTGTTATAGCAACTGCAATTAGGAAACAGAAAAATTCCATCCTAAGGGCTCCACACAAAAGAGTCCCGTTATGCCCTTTAGTGCATTCAAAGGGTCTTTCTTTTGTAGGGCTCGTACTCAGGGACCAAGCATTTCTATTTACTCTGTCTTCTACTACACGGACCTTTCAGAAATCCTGAAAGGCATCAAGGTTATCCTAATGCAGCAACTTAAAGAAAAATTGTAAGACTCCTTACAGAATACCCCATCATAAAAATCACAAGAAGTGCATCAAGCAGCTTGAGTGTTTACAGCTAGAATAATAAACACAAGTTGTTCCATGAACAGAAACCAGCTTTTGTTCGTTCTCATTCAAGTGTCCCGTCTCCTAGTCTCTCATCAAGGCAGTAACTTCAGATCCTCTCGGGGGACTCCACTGGGGTAAAAAACAAACCAAAACAGTAAAAACCCACAACTGCAGCAGAACGTGCCCCAGCAAGCTGGAAAATTTGCCTATGCCAGCAGGGTAGACAGTGGTAGTTACATCGTTTTGTCTTGTAGCAGCAACTCTGCCTTGTCTTCACAGGGCACTGACTCTCCTCTATGGAGTCACCAGTTTGCTTGGAACCGGTGAGAACCTAACTACCTTTGAGCCTCCCCCTTCCTGTTTAATTTTGGCTTATTCTGGATGGTAAATTTAGAAGTTATTTTTGGAGACAGGAGAAGAGGCCTGACACTCTGCATAGGTTTCATTGCCATAGAAACCAAGCTAAAAACACTCAGAAGAGAACAGAAAATGTTTCAAGGCACTACTTACGCTATGTACTTAAGTGTTGCCTGAAACAGCATTTGAAAGTATAGAAATAATATCTAAGATTTTTTTTCCCCAATAGTAAGATTACTCTGCCCACTTTTTTCATTAAAGGACTAACGAGAACTCACAGTTCATCATCCCAGCCCCCTCCCAAGACCCACTGAGCTATTACATGGTAGCAAGCAATACAGCTGCTTTTGCCAAGAATATGGTCAAAACAATTGCCAGGACCTACTGAACTACAGACAATTGTAAATTAGTACCTTCCCCTGCCCCCTCCCCCCCATTTTAAAAGCAGGATACAAAGACATTTTTATTCCTTTGCATCTTAGTCTACACAGGGTATCTAGCCGACTATATGGAGCTTTATAATTAAAAAGGGTATAATAACAAAGTATTCACATTACTCAAACTGCTTATACAACTATTTCAATCCCTGCTTTCGCAGCCCTCAAACTACAGCACATTACAGGCTCAAAAGTCATGATGCTCATATTCTCAAGATATATCTATATTAGGGCACTGAAAAGTTCAATCAAGGAGCAATGGCTCTCCTGCCACCAATGACTCAAAATCTCATGGTGACTACTAAAGAGCATACAGTACAGGAAAAAACATTAGTTTCCTTCATGTGATTTTTACCCTATTCCGTCTTCAGTTTTTTGCCCAGAAAAGATCTTTAAAACAGTGATTCACTGTTTCATTTCAGAATAAGTTAAAATCAATGTCAGACCTTTCAGTACCAAAATACTGTGGAAAATAGGTACCTTTATTTTATAATTTCTTCAAAGTACCACCACATCTCTCCTGTGTCTGTTGTTTTGTTTCTATAATTATTTCCAAAGTAATCAGATGCAATGCCTGAAATCGGCTGACACTGTACAAGGAACACGAACCACAAGAACGTGCTTAGTACAGAAGCCTTTACTGGGAGGACTGATGTGGCTGCTTTTACTCTTTAGGCTCTTCAAAATAAAAATGTAAACTCAAAGGAAGATCTCATTCTCTACCTAACATTTTTCATTCACATTATTTTCATTATGATGCAGATCGTAATTTGGTCTGACCTACAAAAGCTTGCTTGCCTGGACAAACAGAGTTTGCTTCATTTGTGATGAAGTGCCAGATTGGATTGTACAGGAGTGGCAACATAGGCAAGTTATTAAAATATGCCAATTTTTTAAAAAATCAGGGGAATAGGATATAATAAGATGTTTTATGTCACTTGTACCTTGTCACCGATGTACTTGTGTCACTTGTACAAACAAGACTACAACGGTGTTTTCTGGTAAAGTGCATTAAAGCAGCACACACTATCTCTAGTCATACTCACAGTGTAACAAACAACACTATTTGTTACCAGATTTTACACACATTTCAAAAGCTGTTGTTTTCCTATTTCATAAAATATGATTTACAGAAATCAGTACATTATAAAAGTTATTGCAACATATTTAACTTCAGCACATTGCAAGCATTTTAAAAGATCTTTTGTATAAATGTACGCTATTTTCATGTTATTTATATAATTTCTTTAGTGTAGCATAAAATTATGCAGAAGATACTGCCATACGGGGTGGGGGGGGGGGGAACCCCAAACAACTAGCCAGCTTTCTTTTCCTGTTTCCTTTTATACCCTTATTACCAGCTCAACTTGACAAAGCCTGACACTTAGGTAAGCTTTAGTAATGATGATTCTGCCTAGGGCACCACAGAGCTTCACAGTATTCTCACTAGCAATCATAAATTATGAGCATTTTTAATATTTTCTCCTTTCTAGCCTTTCAAATGACATTACATTTCTGAAGATGATTGGCTCCTCCACTTTTGACCTCACACCGACCAGTCCATGGGTTCTTTCAAACTGCATTAAAACAACACAATGCATAGAAATTCCATAATGTTGGGCCTAATATTCTGCTTTAAGTATGGAGACAACTCAGTAGATCATGCAAGTCCAACCTCTGTATGCAAACCAGTCAGCTGGTACACTTCCTCCACAAAAAGCAACACTCTTAGCAACAGAGGTTCATCATCTTCACTTTGTAGGAGTTAACACTTTAATCTTCTAGAGTTGTTTTTTTCAGACTACACCAAAAGGTCAACCAAAAATACCCACTTACTGCAGCTTCTAGTGCTGGAGGGAAGGGCATGAAAGACTCATCTCAAGATTGCCTGTGCAGTGCACAAAAAGTATTCGAATACTTCTGTGTTAGATTCATTACACCTTCCATACTGGTACATAGGTATTTATTCCACAGACATTCTACTGTAGTAAATATGAGAAGTGTAACCAACAGAAGGTTAAAAAGAAAACTGCTATCATCTTCATTAAGATTTCAGGACACTTCTCACCTCTGTTACACCTGACATTTTCATTTGCTGAAAAATTCAAAGGCCTTTTACAGCAGCTGACTGGTAGTGATTGTATATCTGTACTAAACTGTTCCCTACAAATGAGGCTTGAGATTGAGGCTTCAAAGCAGAATTCCCTACCTATATAAAAATAATTTCACTTGAATAAATACAGGCTGATATTAAATGCTTGTTCTGTAGCCACATTTTGCATTTTTTCAGCTTTAGTAGTCTAAAAAAAAAGGTTTATTGATCTGTAAATAGCAAAGTATTAATCTTCAGATTTTCAAGGGAAAAACCAAAAGGAAGTCTTGAAATAAAATTTAATTTTGAACGTGTTATAAAAGTACTTCATGCTGGAGACAGCTTTGACCTCTGTTTACTGATCTCTATTGTTTCTGAGTGACACCTAATAGTCTCAACAGCTCACGCTATCGACTACTACTTTTTTATTTTTAGAAAGCCCCATAAAACCTACACCATTAACCTATAAACGCCATTCAAGTGCTAAGATCAATCTTAGAAATTTATGTCACTAGTAGCCACTAACCAATCAAAAATAAAACCAATAATCTGTAATTAGAATTAAGTAAGAGTTAGAAGAGCAGAAGAGATAGATCAATCCTTCTGCAAAATAAAGTTTTTAATTTTCTTGTTTATCAGGAAAAACATATATCCACAATCGCCTTTAAAATAAATATTTCACAGTTTTGTAAAATACAAGAATTCTTGAAGGAAAAAAAAAAAAGAAAACACAACAAACCCACCAAGCCACATTGTATTTTAACTTTCTAGCCTTCTCCTCAGTATCAGTTTTTATCCTCTACTGATAAGGGAGTTTGGAACATCAGACTGGTAGCTATTCCCCAGCTGGTAGGAGGGCAGCTATTTGCAGTTCAGCACCAAATGCAGTGTCTCCTGAAATGTAGTCCTGGCCACAGCCACAACTCTCCAGGGAAACATCATCCTCTAGAGACTGGGGAGCCTTCAGATTAATAAACACTCTACTGAAGTACTAAGCAATTAAGCTTAGAAGGTACTTCAGTACATTCCAAAACACAAAATTCCAGCAACTTTCAGCTACTTTTTTTTGCTTTTATGTATTTAAAGCCAACTGATCAAATATGATCAGAGTTCCCAACTGCAGAGAATACACCCTCATCATTTTTCTCCCACCATCCCATCACTTGGCAAGCATCAACCATCACGTACCCAGATCTAGCAATGGCCCTTCATGACAGTGGAGTGGGTTGGTTTGGTTTTTTTTCCCCCCTTGATGCATCTCTGGAGAAAGTTTTCAACAGCAGTCAACATGTTAGAAGGTCAAAGGTGTAAAATCTGCACCAGAAGCAGGAAAGCAGAATAGAAGTCCATTGCTGCCATTCCACAGCTGTGTAGAAATACCAAGTGTGTCTGCTAAATAAGGATTAGGTACCATGGAAACCCACAATCTCTGGAGGCAAACTCCTACTGAAAAGAATCCAAAGAGATTTATACTGAATGTTGTTGAAAAATATGCTGCAACAGAATGACTTTTCTGCCAAAGTGAGACTCCTCATCTAAAAATAAAGTGATCCGTAGCAATTGAGTGTTTTACATGCACTTAAGTGACAGTTAAAAAGAACTGACTAAAATGATTTAACTAGGAATCTTTAACCTACTGGGTTTTTCAAGGTTTTTGGTTTTGTTTTTTTTTTTTTTTTTAAAACAGCATATAAGCATGTCAGGAAAAAAACAAACAAACACAAAAACAGTCATCAGGACTATGTGAAGGAAAAAAGTGAAATAAAATTACATAGAGATATATATATAAAATATGTATGTGTGTAGATAGATTATATACAGACATCTTTCACGCTCTCTCTCTCTCCATCCCAATAGCTACTTTACATATAATGTTTTACTTGCTCTTTCATTTTTTATGGATTTTAATCCAGATGTAAACACGTAACTACACATTTAACAGCACAATATACATATTTGCATTCACTCCCTATGGCTTCTAAGACATCTATTTCTTCCTATCCCCCACATTAACAGCAAAAGTGAAGCTATTAGTAAAGGATAGTAACACACCATGTGCCAGTATCAGAGCTCTTTTAGAAAAGTAAATATTCTGAGACTAACACTACTAGGAGTGTAGAGTTATCCTCGAAAATACATTCATTTCTCTCCACTTACTTTTTTAGGTTTCTTCTCTACTAAAGAATTACTTGGTATGATCCAAACAGATGTATGCTTCATATTTTTTGTAAAATTTTAAGTCAAGCATAGTTCCCAAGAGTTTTTCCTATTGCATGGTTATAGGAATTCATTACGAAATTTGTCAACAAAAACCTTAAGTCTCTAACACTAACAAAGACTATGGCCGGGACCAACATTTTTCAAATCGTCAAGTACAAAATATGAGTACAAAAATATTTATAGAAAAAAAGTTGGTAAAAAGCTTACTCTAGAGCTTGTAAACACTATGAAGTATTGCAACTCTGGGTTACTCCAGAATTTAGAGGTAATTAAAAAGATTACCATGTACCACGTAGCCTTCTGTTTGTCAAATGGTAACTCAAGAACAGCTTGAGGAACTGGTTTAAATTCTGTAAACAGTAAAAAATAAGGCTCTCCTCCTCGAAGACTTTCTAGTTAGAGGTAAGAGTGTACAGTATAGACCCATTAATAGAACAGAACCATGTCATTGAGGTCAGCGGTCAGTCTAAGGAAGTGTTCCATCTCTAACACAACCATCAGGAGATACACGGACAGCACACAAGCCTTAGTCACTTATTTGCCGTCTATTTTCCTCAGGCTCCCCTGACATTCACAGCTGTCATATTATGGCCGATAAAGCGTACATCTCTGCCTATTCCATTTGCATCTGTTATGGATTTGATGGGTGTGAATTTGTGTTCCCGAATCTGCTAGCACTATCTGCCTCCACGATCTTGTGTATTAACAAACTGCATATGTTCACTTCTTGTCTTTTCTGTGATTCAAACCAAATTTCAGTGACTGCTCTCCAGTCCTAATATTGCACAATGTGGTGAATAACAGCTCTGCAACTGCTTTGCCCGCAACTGCCTCGATGACTTTGCAAGCGTCGATCACTTCCAACTGCCACCACCCATTTCAGACGCCACTTTTAAGAAGGCTGCTTGCCTTTAACTTCTGTGGCTCCTCTAGGCTCCTCCTGTGAGACCCCAAAACTGTTTACAGTACCCAGCACGGGGCAGGTCCCAGGTTTCAGGCAATGATGCTTCCTGTTCTTCTCACTATCTTCCCTAACAATGGACAACATTTTATCAGGATTTGTTGGCAGCCTCCACTAACCAACAGCTTCAGCAAGTCATCAGTGACAGCTCCAAGAGTAGCAAGTCAAAAGGTCATGTCTTCACTTACCAGCAGTTTTATAGAATCAGTACAGAAAGCAGATCCTAGTCACTCTGAAGTCACAGAGAACAAACAAAACATGTACATTGTAAAAGCAGAGGGTATAGGAAAGCCTGTAAAACTAGGAAATGGACAGGGTTGTCACGAAGAGCAAACTCAGTCAACACTTAGTTCCAGCTTCCATTATAGTCCACATTCATCTGGGCTGAAAAATTCAGTGTTCATTTAAAGAGCTGAGTATATCTCTAAATATATTATGCATGTTTCACTTAGTAGCCCAAGCACAGCAGGAAGGTTCACACACAATGCTTCCTAATGAAGACAATGCAGGAAGATGCTAAAAATGGCAGATTCACTTTACAGGGCAAGGGATAAAGGAAAAAAAGGAGGTTTTCTCATGGAGAAGTATCATGATAACTGAACTGCAGAAGAAGCATACAGTTTCACCCTAAGTCCCTGATTTGAGAGAGACGGGAAAAAATGACTCAAGATTGCATCTCCTATATCACAGATAAGTAAGTGCCCTTGAAAATTCTGCAGTAAGACTCTAAGAAAAACTCTGAATGTCTCAACGTTATTGACAACATAGAGGTTTTATTGCTTGCGTATTTGAATAAAGCTAGTCAAGCAGGAACAGTGCCTTACTCTACAATACCATTTAGCCAAAAATGAAATCATTAGTTAAATAATACATAAATCAGAGGATATTATTAATCAATAAGAGCAAACCCACTTTACTCTTATTAGAAGGTCAATTGTGTCTGACTTTTTCAGCATATCTCATTTTCTTAGTAACTGGAAAATGGAGTATTCAAGCTCCTCAATGTAAGATATCAGCAAATCAAATCATTAGAGAGATAATACAGACAGAAATTTCAACAGCTTAAAACACACACATACACACCACCAGCTGAACACAGTTTTTGCACATTGCGTGCAGAAGAACAGGCTTTACTGAAAAGACTCTCATTTTGATCTGTGGTCTTCTCTCTTTTCCATCCACTGTGGGACTCACAGCTTTATTAAAGTTTAGTAACAAAGACAAATGCAACTCACACAACAACATTAAAAGGCCCTTTCTTTAAAGAATTCATTTTTGTCTCAACAGGTAGCATAGAGTTTTTTCAACCCCAGTGTTAGAGCTAAAGAGTGTCAACTAAGCATTTTAAAAGGAAGCCTACAGAATATGCAGCCCAAAGGACAATTCTCTGAATCTCTCAGTTGCTAGATAGATGCATACATCTAGAAGCAAGAACTTTCCAGCAGGTCAGGGTTGGTTGGTTTTGGTTTTTTTTTTTTTTTATATAAGGCAGCTAAACAAAAGCAAGAAAAAAACGCAGCAGTCTAGGAAGCTCAGCTCTTCAGAGGGGAGTAGAAGATGACCAAACTAGTGCTACCTGTGAGCCATTGGGAGTATTTAAAAAAAAAGTTCGCAGACATTGATGTATGTGAGAAAGAAACACAGGCCACACTGCGGCTCATCAGCTGTGGCCCAGCACTGCAGCGCTTTAGCAGCCTGCTTGTTTGTTCAAATTATTGAACTCTCATTCTAGAATTTGGGACAGGTTTTTAAGAGTAAGCAGCTTGTGCAAACGGTTTCCCTAATAATTTATTCTATGCATTTGATGCAAGTCAATTTTATGACCACAACTCTGGAGTTTCAATTAAGAGTCTTAATGCTTCAGTACATTCCTTAAGAATACCTGAAGTACTGTTTCCCTTAAATTCTAAAATATGACAACTGATTCAAAATACCATGATCAAAAAGAACAACTGGCCTCAGTACTGCCCAGGACTCTTATTCCAATTGTCTCATGCTTTACCAAAGGCATCACTCCTCAAAGGTGACAAGTGTTATCCATTATCAAGGCAATGCTTAAACAGGAGCCCGTGCTACTTCTTTACGGGAGGGGGGGAACCACACAAAAACACCACACCAAAAACTTACTTTCTGCAACAAGGAGATAACTAATACTGTAAGCACCCTCTTGTCAAAAGCTTTTCATCAAGGCTGCTCTACGTAACATTTTCAGATTAATCAGGGAAAAGCAAAATCACGTTCAATAATTCAAGCTACACATACACCTTTTACCAAGAACATGATGCTGACCTCTCCTACAACAACACTCAGCATTAATAGGATTACTGTCAAAAGGTAAAATATTGTTCAAAGCTAAAACAGACAAACTATGTTTGTGAATGTTAAGTTACCAAACAGCAGCTAGAAACTGCTTTTTTTTTTTTTTCCAATTTTTTACTGGAAAGCCACGTTTCACAAGAAGGAAGATGACAAAGCTCTGCCAAACACCTTGAACAGTAACTCAAGAAAAAGAAAAATGGGATTACAAACAGAAATGAAGCAATATGCAGGTTATTGACCAGATTTTGTTGTGTCTACACCACTCAAAGTTTGAAGGCTTGTTTTCTAAATCATTCTGTCCATTCCAAACACAGTTGGAGGAGGTGCAGCCAGGGATGGGGTTGGGGGTGTGACTCAGTATCTAATGTTTTGGCTATAGAGTGACTGAGGACTAAGTTAGCCTATATCAAGTTCTAGGCTAATCTTAGCCTACGATAATGGAAACGATGCTTAAGTGGAATAAATTTAAATGTTAAAACGAAAATGTATTTTCCACTTTCACTGTAAATCTCAAAGCCATAAGGCATCTGCATCCTGACCTATGCTGTGAGCCCTGGCTGTGCAAGTCTGAAATGACTTCAGCAGAAAACAGAACTTGTTAGTCATTTTCATTAAAAACACAGCTGGCGAAGGGGGTGCCCGTGTTACTAAAATCAGCTAGCTGTGGCAGTACTTGCCCAGGAAGTGGGAGACCTAAGCCTGAGGCAGCTCAAACCCACGGTCTTGGCTGTGCAATAGCTCAGTTTCAGTAGGAAGAGTTGGCAGTGCGTCTCTGACCTAACAAGTTGCCAACTCTTTCATTCGGTTTTTACTCATAATCTCTTAGGATTACTCCTCTGTTTGAAAATGGTTTGCCTAATGTGGGTGTACCGATATACGTCCATTTGTTCATTCCCCTCCCCAAAGCAGCTGACGCACCTGAAGCCTAGAGCGAGGTTTAAGGCTATGAAACTCAACACAACATTCAAATCTATGACTGTAAACTGAGCACTGAGGCCTCACAAAGTTAGGTCTGATGACAAAACAAGGAAGATGCGGCAACTGGTAACATCAACACTGTCACTGGGGAGAAAGTTTCAAAATAAACCTAGAATTAGCCATTTGTCAAAAGTACCTGATTTTCCCCATCTGGAAGACTGCTACTAACACTTTGTATTAACATAGCTCTTGATTTCTGAGATTATCCTGATGTGGTTCCTACCACATTTTTCAGATATGAACAATCTGAGAGAATGCTCAGAGTTTCTCTTTTTTAAAGTAGCATGAAAAGAACTTCTAGCTTGGCCACATCACAGCTGACTTCTACTAAGAACACCCGCTATTTGAAGGCATTTTGTTCCTGTTACTGAACTTCTGCCTTTTTTAATAGGATTAGAAGACTCGCTAGATGTGGCACGTACGAGTGCCACAGCCTGAGGCTGTCCTTTTACATTATATGACTTAGTGTCACTGCTCAGATCAGGTACATCTTTCTTTTCGTTTTGTGCATCTTTCAAGAACTTAAAATCCTCAGTTTCACAAGATAGGCTCAGCCATGCCAACAGCTTGCCAACACTAGAAAGGACCAGTCCTGTTCCCACCCTCCCCTCCTGCACTACCCTCGTGCAGACTCAACCCAGACCTCCAGAGAAAAGCCCGTGCGGAACAACCCAGGTATGTCTTGCTGGTTTTTACTACTCATTTTGACTTGTTCAGCACAGTGAAACTTGTGTCCTATATAATTAAACTAATCTGTGCGCAGGGCTGATAAAAGCCACTTTATGCCCCCTCTGTGCCCATGCCAAAAGAAAGGAAGCTACCCACATAAAGAACTGGAAAGCTTTTGTAACCGCTGTTACTCCTGTTGTACCAGTGAGCCAGCGTTTCTTCCTGTGAATCAGTTGCAGGGCTGGATGTTTCCTCTGTGGCCCTCCAAAAGAGAGATCCAAAAACCAGACAGCAATAGCAACATACGAAGTTAGGCCACTCTGCTTTAAATTACAAAGGGGAACTGGCCGAAAGGATTGTACCTGTCCGGTACCTCATCACCTTAATTTCGAAGAAACACTCAAAGAGATATGAGGTTTATTTCCTTGGTCATATGAAACATGAAAGTACTTAAACGCTTCACTACAAAGCGAAAAAAATGTAAAATATATTACTTTTTAAGCATTAACTGCATCACTACTGTATGTGCAAACATTCCTCAACATTTACAATTTTTCTTCTTTGTTTATTGGCAGGATTCTTCATAAAAACAAAGAAAAGCATTTATAAAAATATTAAAGCTATTCTTTCAAGAAAAAAAAACACCAAGTTTAATAGACACATTCGTCACAGGTAAAGGTGTTACAGAAATAAGTCCAAAATTTAAAATGTTTATTATTAAATTCAAAAAAACAATGACGATGCAAGCACAGCCCGTTGTTTGAAGGTGTAATTTACCTCACTTCGAAAGACCCTCATTTGTCCTTCTAAACTGTTGAAGTTCTACTTTAGGTGTTCCATGTGCAAAAAGCCAGTGCACTGAGAAATTTTATCTTCAGTGATGAAGAGGTTTAGTGATTTATCACTAAAAATATCAGTGCAGCTGTCACAAGCAAGCAATAGTAATGCTTATCACTTAATGCATCTTTACTCGATATTTTTCAGTACTATAAATATAGTCCCGTAAATGCAGCGTTTTATCTTCCAGTTACGACTTTACCACCAGCTCTATGGAAAGCAACAGAATTTCCCTAACGTAAGCTAGCTCAATCTGTTCAGTAATGCCAATTACATAAGAGTTCTCCAAAGACAATTAACACTCTAGAAAACAGGCTAGATATCAGCTACAGGTCTTGTATCAAATAAACAAGAGTTGGGTTTTTATTTGCCAATCGCTATTAGGCTCAGTCCCATGAAAAGAAAGGAAGGAGGAAGAGAAAGAGATTTTTCTTTGTGCACATTTCCTGTGTAGGTTGACTTTCACGTGTTTGAGACCTACAAAGATAACTTGACTTTGATTAAGGTTTTTAAACAATTAACATCGTGAGAGAAACAAGTCAATGACAATGGGGTTAAGAGATACAGGAAGTTAAGCCTTATCTGAGATAACCGTAAAACTATTCACAACACGTAGCATTATGCAGGCAAATGGGTTGGAATAAAGTGTTTACAGTAGCAATTTTCATCTCTTAACCCTGTTTCTAAAAAGCACGCAAAACATATTCATACAAGATTCACACACCTTTCAAAAAAAAAACAAACAATTTCTTTATCCCTGTACAGCACTGTACAATAGCAGGCCACCATCTCAGGGTCTTGCATCACATGCCCCTTACCAACCCCACCAAACCTAGGTGCTGTAGTGGCACGGCAAGTTCGGTGACAGCTAAACTGGCAACCGTGTGGACTGCTGCCTTTGGCTCCATCTGTCCCAGTTTGCTACCTACCACTTACCTATCTAGCTCTGACCACCCCCTAAGTCAAAGACTGATGACTACCTGACCCCTGACTGATAACCCAAAGCTTTATTCAAGGCTTCTATTCAGAAAGACTGGGGTTGGGGGAGAGCGAGTTGATTACAATTCTTAAGCAGTTCAGCATGTAAGCCCTGCAGCCTTCAATGGGATTTCTGTGCCTAAATCTCCCATATGCATGTGAAGTCTTCTCTCATGACTGTTATCTGCAAAATCACATTTCACAGAGGAAAAAAAAAAAAGGCAATCCCAAGCTTTAATACGTAGTTGCTCACCCAGTTTTACGCACTGCAGAAAACTGGCTGCAATTCTTTTTCTTTTTTTTCAGTATAGATTCACAAAGCCTCATTGAAATCACTTTTTCTTTCAGACAGACCTTTCAGACAAGATAGTAAGGCACAAATTAAGGTCAGATGACAAAGAGCTAGAAGGTAAAAAGAATCAGGAGAATGATCACTGAAGAATTTTTATCATCATTTTCCTAAAGTTGATGCCTCAGTCCCCTTATCCAACAACCACCACAATAGGGGAAGAAAGAGAAGAAACATACAGCAATAAGGAAACAACACAACTGAACTGAGTATACCTGTCATGAATGTAAAATTTAAGACATGTTTACCAATAGGATTGCAGCATGCAGGTGACTAAGGAAAAAAAAAAAGGAAGTAAAGCAAGACAACAAAGGTTGGCTAATTTACTTCTGATGTCATATTCCTCCAGGGAAGCATGACAAATTCTTACCCATCAATTAGTTGTCTTTTTGCCCTACGAAGAGAGGGCAAAAAAGGAGGGGCAGAAACCAATACAAATCACACATGCCTGCGGCAGACAGTTACGTAATGCTGATCTATCTCCTGCTCTTTGCTCACAACACTTACTTTGCTGCAGTTCCAAGTACCAGCTTTTTAACAGTTGCCTGAACATTTTTAAACTGCTTTTTAAATAGAACACAGGCGCACAAAAACGAGTAAGATGCAGAACGAAGCTTTAGTGCTAATGCTGACAGAGATAAAAAACAAAAGAAGCTGAGAGTTAGCTCTATGATTGGACATTTTCTGTTTCATAAGAAGTCATAAAACTGGCTTGTGCTAACGCTCAAAACTAAACTGCCTGCCATTCTTAAAGCCTTTTAGTTTAACTTACTTGAAGAAACCACAAATAAAAAGAGGCAGCACTGAGATAGCTCCTTCAACCTCACTGAAGCACTGCTGTCACTGCCAGGAACAGAAATGCAAGTCAGTAATTCTTCTGAAAATGATGTACGCCTATAATTCTTTCTATTTAGAAGAGAACTTGCCCTGAACAGGGTGAAACAGGCCAGTCAGAAGTGAAGGCAGAATGGGTACAACTGGAAAAAAAAAAGTATTTGGTGCTATTCATGAAAAAAAAAAAAAAGACACAGTGAGCATAGCAGAACTGGTCAGATTTCATCAGCTTCGCACTAGGGAGTGGGACGATCACAAAACTAATGTGATATTAGCCATGTCAAGTCATATTTCTCTTCTATGCTTTGTCCTTAAAAATTAGGACACAGCCATAAAATCTGCAATAATGTATTGCTTACTACCTATCACAGCCATTATGTAAGCAAATACATCATAACACTTAAGATCACATGCTTTAATAATCAGGTGCTAATTACGTACATCTGCAATTCCCTTGTTTCTTCCATTCTCTGACTCAACAAGTAAGTAAATAATATGACAAAAATCTCAATGTCTAGCAGTCAGATATAACAGAGAGAAGATAACACAACACGCTCTCTCCTGTGGGACAGTAATCAGTAAGGTCATATTTTAAACTCCAGAGTACTTCAGAGATTAAGAGAGCCTTTCATTGTGACTTGCAACAAATTCAATGGAACTTAATGTGCTGCAATTGCGAAGCCTCAGAGAATGCTTCTGTAACAAGTTCAGTGACACAAACTGACCACAAAGTTTAATACACACAGGGAACTGACTAGGCCAACTCCTGCTGTCAAATATTAAGATTAGCCCCTTTAGAAGGCCACACCAAGAGCCCAGAGTTGGGCACTAGCACCACTGCTGGAAGTTCCTAATCAAACATAGCATAAAAATATTACAGAAGCAAAGTATTTCTTCATTCCATCCTGCCATGGTTTTTTTTCTATTCCTTTGAGTAACAGAATTAAAAATCCCCTTATATTCATCTGAACTTTATTGCATATACTTTTAAGGCCTTTTAAAACAAACCCAGATTACTTCAAGCTTCAGGGAGACTAGTGTTTGCAGGCTGTTAAGGAACCGCTCTGCCAGCACATTCGTTCTCCACTGCGAAGGAGGGGGAATCACTCTAGGACTTCTGCTGGTTCCAAGTGATGATAGCGTGGCACAGGAAAAGCAGCAGGCTGGAAAGCACTGACCCGTAAAGCACTTAGCAACCCGCGAGCATCCTAAAGGCATACGTCACTCCTGAGAAGTCACAGGGTGCCAGGTGTGTTCATCAGCTACACGACAATCCCAATTGTCCAAGAGCACACAGAAATGTCCTGTGATGTAAGACTATGAAAATAAATATTCCAAACCTATTACAAGGGTTTTCGTTTTGTTTTTTTTCCCCCCAGACCATAACCTAGGAACAACCAGAACATAAGTATCAGCAGTTAGTTCTACATATGCACAGCAGTAAATGTGACTACTTCTGTGGACACGGTTTCACTGCTCAAGATGTAAAACACAAAGAGTAAGATAAATAATTCAGGATCTAGCTCGAAGATTGTGGTTGAAATTTGAATTACAGACATTAGCAAAGATTTCAGGCTTCTACAGTACTACCGTACATTCATGGCAAAGCCACAAAGTACCAGGAACTGAAGAATAAAACTGAACCTTTTGAGGGGACTGACTGCACCCAAGTAATTTTAGCAACTGATAATGAGAAAAAACTTACATATTTTGAGTATAAATGACATTAAGGTAATGATGGCAAGATTAATCTATCTGACGTTAAACTAACAAGTGCGAGAAACAAGCCGCACCATCAATTCTGGCAGGAGGAAAATCTTTGCATCCTAAACGACTACTTCCGCAGTGAAGTTTAGAAAGAACGGACGTTTAAACTGGACTCAATGAACAAGAGCCGCGAAGGCTGAGCTTTAGTAAGCAAGGGTGCTCGTTGTGTGTATGTGCACGCGTGTGCGTGCATATGCAGGCAGAGGCTTACCGAAGGTCAGTCTTGTGAGTTTTACAGTCTCCTGCGTCTAATCTTCGGTAAGCCAGCGTACACGTGTGTGCGCGCCAGTCTGTGCGTGTGTCACGCACACTGGCTTACAGATGACAACACACACCACGCATTACACCCTATCCCTGTGCCAGGCACTTACGAACTACTAAGAATAAGAAGGTTTTAGAGCAGAAAGGCCGCTTCACCCCCGACACGTACAGACCAGGCTGACTGTCCCGTCCCCGACCCCCCGGCGAGGCGGGCGCGCACCCCCGCCCCGCCCGCGCCCCCCGGGGGCCCGCCGCCCCCCACCGGCGGGGGACGCGCTCGGGGAGACCGGGCGCCCGCAAACCGCGACGGAGGGCGGCGGGGGAGCCGGAGGGACGGGCAGGGGCGGGAGCAGGGGCGGCTTCCCGTACGGGAGGGCGGCCGGCCGGCCGCCCCCTCAGAGCCCTGGTTGGGGGTGGGGGGTGCCGCCGGGGCCGCGCCGCCCGGGCAAGGCCCGGCTGTCAGAGCCCCGCCGATGAAGGGGAACGGGAGGTGACGGGGCGCCGCTCGGGCCCGCACCGGCGCTGGAGAAACGCCGGGGGTCCCTGTCAGACCCCGCGGGCGGGAGCCGAGGGCCGGGGAAGGGAGCCCCGACCGCCCCCTCCCCCGCCCCGACCGGCCCCGACCGGCCGCGGCAGCGGCGGGGGGAAGCGAGCGGTACCGCCGCACTCACCACTTGGTAGCGGCTGGCGGGCTGGTGGTGATCCATCCTGGCCGCCCGCCGACACGCACAAGCGCGGCCCGCAGCTCCTTCGAGCGACCCCGCGTCTCTCGGCCTTTCCTCCGCCCGCTCCGCCGGAGCCGGAGCTGCCGCCGCCCCGGCCCTCCCACCCGCGCTGCGGCCGCCCCCCGCCCACCCTGGCGGCGGAGCCGGCCCAGGCACCGCCCCCGCCCGGGGAGGTGCCGGTACAGACACCGGCCCATCTCCATGACGCGCCGCGTCCGCCCCGGCCGGGCTGCTGCGGGCTCGCTGGCTGCCGCACGCAGGCAGGGCCGGGCCGGGCCGGGCCGGGCCGCGCCGCCCGCCGCTCCGGCGTCGCTCCTCTCCCCATGTTCCCCACGGGGCCGCCGAGCCCGCACCCCCCGCCTGCTGGCCTCGTCCTTTCTGCCGCTGGGGGCGGCCGCCTCCCACCGGTGCGCTCGGCCGAGGGCTGATGGAGGCCTTGGCGCGGCTGCGGGCCTGCCCATTGTGCCGAGCTGAGCCTAGCTGCGTTGAGCGTAGCCCGCTGGCCGCCATCCCCAGCCCCCTCCTGGGTGGCCACGCATGCACAGCGCCCGCCTCCTGACCAGGTGTCTCCACCTCAGCCCTTTTCCCGCTCTTTTCTCTGCAGTACTGTTCTGTGAAGCTGTTCTGTCCCCAAACCTTGCATAGATACCTCCATGGGGCAAGGAGGATAGGCCACTGCCAGAGATCCTCTGGACCTGGAGAATGATCTCAAATAGGTGTCTCCCTGTGACACTTCGGAGTCATGAGACCATTTACCCTCAGTTCCTTTAAAAATGCAAGGCAAAGCACCATTCTCTGACAAGATAATGTGACTTTGTCCTCTTCCGCATAAAACTGTGAATGTTCATGTGTTTATATGTTTTTGACCTCCTGGGGTAAAACCAGTGAAAAACACCTTCACCCGTAGTGGCGTATCAGACGAGGATGACTCATTCCTAGGTTCCCAGAGTGCCAGAGGTGTAGCTGTGGTACAAAACAATTTCAAAATAGCTGTACATGCAGCTCCTAGTTGCAGCGGAGAGGAGCATCTGTACGTGTAGCGGGACTTGATCTGTGAGGTAGATGCTCTCACGAAAGGAACTTCTTGCTGTCACCAATGGCTTGCACGCAGAACTTTATCCTGCAGCCCAGATCACCGCCTTTATCCAGGCTTGCTTGCTTGCATGGGGGCTGACCTGCGCAGCGGGGTAAGTGTTTTCGTGCAGGCGGTTGTTACTGATAAGCTGGGTGAGGACTTGATGGAGCAAAGTCCCAGTATGCGCGCGTAGGAGGGCAGAGAAGTGGAGAGCGAGCTCAGAGTTCTGTTTCGAGGCGGGGGCGGGAGTGAAGATGTGCAGGATTATGAGGGAGGAGGGGGGTGAAGTGTGAGGCTTTCTGCGTGCGCCCAGGACCTCGCTTGCAGCCCGTATCTGGCTAATGCAGTGGTTACTGAAGCTACTCAAACATACAGGTTTGGGAAGTGTAGGCCTAGTCTATTGTTCGTTGCATTTGTTATGTTCCTCATACAAGAACTCTTGTTGCGTATCAAAAGCCCTAACAGTTAGGAGACAAAGTTGGCAGAGAAATACAGGTTAGAAATGGATTAATGTTGTTATTTTCCTAACAGGATTTCCTCCTTTTTCCTCTTTACCTCTATACATAATGAAAGTTTCTACGTTTAATTAGTCTGTCTTAAAAGAAACAGTTATTAGTAAAGGTCATGTTGAGTTTAAGAACAGTCTGCACAGAGTACTGCACTGTGTTTCTGTTACCAAATAGAAGGAAAAATCTCTTAATTCTATTACCAGATTTCACGGGAAATTGAATTTGGACCATTCGTGTAATAGGTTTAACTTCTAGTGTCTTATATATTGTTAGAAACAAATTTCGCCAAAGTAAACTGTTTTGGAAGTGTTTCATGTGACATCTCAGCCCAGGAAGGCGTTTCCTGAAAAGTGTAAAAAACAGAAATGGAGTGTTGATCTGAAACTTTGAAAATGTCACCTGACCCCCACATTTTTTTAAGTTTTTTTTTTTGTATCTCAGCTCTGTGGAACACACTGTCCTAGAAACTCCAACTTGGGCACTAGTTCAGAGCTGCCAAACAGCATTTCAGTCTGTAAATATTGGAATACAACTGAGTAAGCGTTTACTAAGATGTAACTTTCAGTTTTGAACTCGTGCAAATCGCTGCTTCTTTCTTTTTCTTGATCTTCTTTTAAGGGAAGAAGGGATGGTAGGCAAGAACCAGAACGTCTTTAATAGGGAAATTAGAAAATACTCCATAGAAACTTGTGAAAAGAGGCAGTAGGAATAGGGGTAGATTCAGCACAGGTAGTAAAGGTGCACGTGGGCAGGGATTTTCATACTTATGGACAAATTTTAGATGGGTGATACAACTGATAAGGTATACAGAGACCCAGCTTCTCTTTGTTTAGTAATATTATCAGTGTACTGATGGAACTTACCCTCAAAACAGATGATGTGACTAATTTAGGCTTTAAATATGTCCATCTTTCAGTAATTATTCTTTCTGGAACCTTGTAACTTTTAAAGCTATGTAACCGGATAGGAGGTTATGTCATTGTACTGGTAGAAGGCTAAAAAAGGAAAGTCATGCATTTCTGTCAGATCTTTGTATTTTCAAAACAGTATTATTTGTATATTTTAATTTAACTGTCTGAGTCCAGAGGTTTTGATTATGGCATAATATTAATCAATAATGCAAAGTAATTGGCAAGCGCTAAGGCACTTTCATATAACAGAACCACAGAATGGTTAGGGTTGGAAGGGACTTCTGGAGGCCATCTGGTCCAACCCCCCTGCTCAGGCAGGGCCACCTGGAACCAGTTACCCAGGACCACGTCCAGATGGCTTCTGAATATCTCCAAGGATGGAGGTGACTGCACAACCTCTGTGGGCATCCTGTGCCAGTGCTCTGTCAATCTCACAGCAAACAAAAAAACCCAAACAGTCTTTCCTGATGTTCAGAGGGAACCTCCTGCGTTTCAGTTTGTGCCCACTGCCTCTGGTCCTGTCACTGAGCACCACTGAAAAGAGCCTGGCTCTGTCCTCTTTGCACCCTCCCTTCAGGTATTTATATACATTGATGAGATCCCCCACTCCAAGCCTTCTCTCCTCCAGGCTGAGCAACCCCAGGTCTCAGAGACTTCCCTCACAGGAGGGATGCTCCAGTCCCTTCATCATCTTCATGTACTTCTGTTAGACTCTCTCCAGTATGTCCATGTCTCTCTTGTACTCTCCCATACAAAACAGGTATTGAATGTGAGAAATGTATATTTCAGAACTGTTAGGATGTTATTACTTAGATGAACAAGTCATGTTGACTAAAACACTTAAATCTTAGTTTTAAGATTTACTTTTTCAGTTTGACCTTCTTAAACCGTAAGGGCCTTATGGTGTCAGTAATGGTTATCACTGTTTTCTGGATCCTGCAGTAAATTGTTTATTGTAAAAGATCTGTATTTAGGGAGACATAAGTAGTGTTCTAAATAGCATGTAAACTAAATAGTGTCAAAAATGACATTTAAAAGCAAGTATTACTTCAGATTTGTTTAGGAAAGAAGAAACTTAGTTGCTGCTAGTCAGCACGTTTACCACAGTTTAAACTTCACTCCACCGTGAAAACAAGCCAAGAAAAGAATCTTGGTAGTAATAACTGTTGCAAGCTCAGTTCTGCAGAAAGTTAACTTGAAGGATGTGATCTGGATTCAGACAAGTCTGAACGTAATGGCACAAAGGCAAGCAGTACAAGACTGTTTGCAATTTTAAGCTTGCTTTTCGTTCATTATTCAGTCAATGGCCAGCAAATAAGGAAGCACTATATTTAACTTTACACTTCTTCACCTGTATAAGCCTATATACATTTGTAAGGTTTCTGATCAAACTTACATAATGGGTAGATTTCAGAACTAGATTAATTTTATTGTAATAAACCTACATAAAACCAACACTGCATATTGATATTATCCTGCAATTTTGTACTATTTTAAGCAAATAATATGCTTACTGTCCTATTTTGCTTACTGTACCTTGTAAAGAATTTAGAATAAAAGCTGTTCATTTCTATCAAAAACCTGAACAAAAAAATAAGATTTCAGGTTTTGCAGCTTCATTTTGCATCTTGAGCATTGGTAATCAGACCTCTAATACATAATGTCAATGGGAAATAAATAGGTTTTTCCAAATGTAAATCTAATGAAATGAATGTACCTAATTTACTCATGGACCAACCTGAAACCAGGCTATGAATTTACTGACCGTATTTGTTTACCTCACTGTTTTCAAACTCTGTTTATAAACTATTTAGTTTTAATTCCATGTTTTTCGTTATGTAAACTGCATATATGGGTCCAGATAGCTCCTTTAAGCCGGAAGTTGCATTAAATAAACCACTGGGACAGAATTTCTTAGAAAGGAACAGCAGGAGGCTGGCTTAGTTTTCTTTGTTTTTTCTTCTCCTTTTTTAGGCAACACAGGCAATGCCAGAGCCATCATTAACAGGAAGACTAGACTACTTTTAAGATTTCGCAGCTGAATACAGATTTTCAATTACACTGTCATCATCTTTGTTCAGTGTGTATATACATGTGTATAGTCTTGCAAATCTGGTCCTTGGATATGTTCAAATACCGCATGGATATATCTGAACCATCAGTGTAGGAAGAGTTAGTACATGAATTATTACAGGAGCTTGACCCCTACAAATCGATCAACCCTGTTGCCATCCACCCGAGGGTGTTGAGAGAGCTGGCTGTTGTCATCGCAAGGCCACTCTGCATAATCTTTGAGAAGTCCTGGAGAACAGGGGATGTCCCAGAGGACTGTAGGAAGGCAAATGTTACCCCTACCTACAAGAAAGGCTCGAGGGAGGATCCGGGTAACTATGGGCCCATCAGCCTTACTTCAGTCCCTGGGAAAGTTATGGAACGAATCCTCCTGGGGGCCATCACAAGTCAAATGAAACACGTGACTGGGAAAAGGGCACTAAGGGCAGATCGTGCTTGACAAACCTGGTGGCCTTCTATGACAAAGTGACTTGCCTGGTTGACATGGGGCGGGTGGTGGACATTGTCTACGTGGACTTTGATACGGTCCCCCACAGCCTCCTCCTGGAGAAGTTAATGCATTATGGCCTAGACAAGTGGTCTGTGCAGTGGGTGGGGAACTGGCTGACAGGCCGCACCCAGAGGGTGGTGGTAAATAGCTCTTTTTCAAAGTGGCAACCTGTCACTAGTGGGGTCCCCCAGGGATCGATATTGGGCCCAATGTCATTCTACATCTTTATCAGTGATCTGGATAACAGGATCAAGTGTAGCCTGATGAAGTTGGCGGACGATACCAAATTGAGTGGGGAAGTAGACACTCCAGAAGGGACAGCTGCTCTGCAGGAAGATCTGGACAGGCTGGAAGACTGGGCCAGCAAGAACCTTATGAAGTTCAACAAGGAGAAGTGTAAGGTCATGCACCTGGGAAAACATAATCCAGGAGTGCAGTACAGACTGGGATCCACCTGGCTGGAGAGCAGCTCTGTGGAAAGGGACCTGGGGGTCCTGGTGGGCAGGAAGCTCAACATGAGCGAACAGTGTGCTGCTGCGGCCAAGAAGGCCAACAGGGTGCTGGGTTGCATCAAAAAGGGCATCACCAGCAGAGAGAAAGAAGTAATTATCCCGCTCTACTCAGCGCTTGTCAGGCCACACCTGGAGTACTGTGTACAGTTCTGGTCCCCGCTGTACAAAAAGGATGTGGCCAGGCTGGAAGGGGTCAGCAGAAGGGCCACCAAGACGATCAAAGGACTGGGAAGCCTGCCATATGAGGATAGGCTGGGAGAACTGGGTTTGTTCAGCCTTGAGAAAAGCAGACTCAGAGGGGATCTCATCACCATGTACCAGTACTTAAGGGGCAGCTACAAAGAAGATGGAGACTCCCTTTTTACAAGGAGTGACATGGAGAGGACAAGGGGGAATAGACACAAATTGCTCTTGGGGAGATTCCAATTGGACATGAGAGGGACATTTTTCACAGTGAGGACAGTCACCCATTGGAATAATCTCCCCAGGGAAGTGGTTGACTCGGCCACATCGGACACTTTCAAGAGTCATCTGCACAGGGTGCTGGGCCACCTTGTCTAGACTGTGCTCTTCCTAGAAAGGTTGGACTAGATGATCCCTGAGGTCTTTTCCAACCTGTGACTCTGTGATTCTGTGAACCAGCTTTAAATGGTCATTACTGCAATGCAGAGCTCAGGGTGGGAAACATCTCCAATATTTGCCTTGGTCTAGGATGGATTTTGTAGTCTGCATGGATCTCTGTACTGCCACAGCTATTTCCTGTTAGTCACAGAGTCAGTTTTAAACTAGTTCAGGTATATTCTGACAAGCTCATCATAGCTATGTATAGCTGTACTTGTCTAAATTGTAGCGTGGTCAGATCCCTGTGCCTTTGTTGTCTGCCTTACAACTTACACGAATTACCTTTGCTGGCCACAAGTACGGTTAAAGTAGGAGACCACAGAAGTGAAGGAGCATTATCTGCCAAACAGACATAGCTACACTTCAGACAAATTCAGGGAGCCAATGCTCACATTAGCAGCCGTATAGCTTCTTCAGTATAGCTTGGTGGTTTTGCAGATCAAAAGAGCGTAGCGAGCTGCCACCGAGAGATGATTGCTTAGCCAGTTTTGTCGAGTAAGCTACGAATGTAGAGGAAGTGGTACGGAGTCCATAAATAAAGGCTGAGGCAGCATGTGCTTGTCTCCCAGAGTGGATTCTTCTTAAAAAGTCATATTTCCACATAATGTGACACAAACAGGATGTTGCTATGAAGAAGGAATGCAAAGGCTGACAGCGTTTCACACAGGTGACAGAAGAGGGTCTAACAGTGAGTAAGAAGGATCTGCTAAGTCCCACCTGTTTAGAGAGGCATGTGTGCTTTGAGAGAAGTCAGTACAAAGCAAAAGGATCACAGGAGTAACCGCTAGAGTGTGTGCCAGTTTGAAGTTTCTCTCTTTAAAATCTATGAGTTTATAAGTATTTTTTTTAAAAAGCCTTGTAATAAAATATAATTTAAATATTTGTGTGTAACAAACACTGGTGGTGGACGCTACTTAAAAAAACCACCAAACAACAAAACTGAGAAGCAATTACAATTTTTAAAAATTTATATGGTATAGTTTATAAGATACAGAACTGATGTTAAAAACCTAGCCTTGACAGTAGCCAACATGTGCTGTTATGGCGATAAGCTATGTTTAACAAACAAAAGAAATCCCCATATGGCTTTGAAGTTTCCAATTAACAAATGGGGTTGAAAGGAATGTGCTGAAGTCAGGCAGAGTCGATAAAACTGATGACAGTAAAGCAGAAATGCAGAACAAAGAATGTAAATATGTCAAATTATGAAGGAATGTAGGAAATAAGTGAGAAAATACCCCCAGCTAGAAAACAGAGAACCAAAAGATCTCCAAACCCTTGAGATCTGTTGGGAAAAATGGAGGAAATGGTAGAAAATACAGATGGCAATATGCTTTGGGCATTGAAAGTCAATACAGATGGACACCACAATAAGAAATCCATCACTGTTGTGAAGTCCTGTTTGAACGGGACATTTTCACCCTGATCTTGCTGATACTTGTAATCTTTGTGCTCTCAGAAAGGCATTATTAAGTATAAAACAGTTTTAGTGAGTATTCCTTAGGAAAAAGATTATTCAAATATTTGTTTAGCCATTAATCTGAAAGGTACTTTGTTTTTAAATTGGTCTGAGTCTTCTGTGAAAGATGTGAACATTGCTTCTGTTTTCAGGCATCTCGAATTAAATTATATAAGTGCACAAAAAATCTAAACAGTAAAGGCCTGGATGTTTTCTGAAAATCATTTTGTTATACAACTAGAAGAGGAAAGGCCAGGTAATAGATACACAAGTAACGCCATGCTCTTG
This sequence comes from Phalacrocorax carbo, assembly GCF_963921805.1. Classification (NCBI taxonomy): domain Eukaryota; kingdom Metazoa; phylum Chordata; class Aves; order Suliformes; family Phalacrocoracidae; genus Phalacrocorax; species Phalacrocorax carbo. Next base: position 170,315,445 of record NC_087513.1, read on the forward strand.
TAGTGCTAGTACTGCTTTAAAATATAAACAGCAACGTATGGTCTCTGTCCTACAGGAACAGCAGGGAGCGGAGTATATATTCATGGTGAGTTACTGCTAGGTCAGTAAGTCCAATGTATTGGCACTTCTCCTAACACAGTATAAAAATCTATTTGGAAAATCTAGGAAGTGAAAATGATCTTTTCAGTATCAAGGTGATGCTGATCATTCAAATGAAATGTCCGGCACGGTACTGAAAATGGTTTTGTTCTAAATAACTTTCAGGCTGTTCATCATTATATGTTTCCTATATATACAGCTTTTAAGCAGGCTTTCTGCCCAAACTGATTTTCTTCTCTATAAAATAAAGCTCTGCAGAAATTAGAAACCTCTCGGATTAGGAACCACCCTTTTATTCTGAGTTTGTAATGCAACTGCATTAAAAACCACACAGTGCTGCGCTGTTACACTGGCTCCTTGTAATGCTAGCTTAGTCTCCTTTGAATGTAAGTCAGAATATAAACAAAAATAGAGCATTACCGTGCCATTAACCACCATTTCATCAACGAAACTGAGCCAGCTGCAATGCTAACTCAGCCTAAATTCTGTCTAAGACCTCGTGCCTCGAGTTTGCTGTTGAGTAAACATTCTGTATCTTGCAAAGCCCTTCAAACAACTTTTACGGGATTTCTGGCATGCATAGTTTTTACCTATTAGCTAGACATGTAAGCTTAGACGGTGGCTAAAACTGTCTGAATATGACCAGTAACCTCAACAGGTAACTTGTTAAACATGGAGAAAAACGTTCTTTTTCACTGGTCTAGCACATTAACAAACAATGTGTACCCCACTGTCAGAATACCCTGTACTATTTCAGCTAGAGGCAGTCACCTAAATTTTATACAGACACACCTCAGGAAACAGTAATACACAAACACAAAGTCACAACTGTAAGTAAAATTGCTCAGGACTTTTCCATACTCTTTGTTTTCAAAAGCATGTAGCTTTCTGGAAAAAGTGCCTAGTTTGCTGAATCTGAGTGGAAGTATCTGTCAGCATCTGAGCTGACCTAGGACTGCAATGGCAGAAAGTAAAAATAAATTTTGAGAAATAATCTTTAATGACAACTTCTGAAGCTAGCTTTTGGTCAGTTGTGCAGTGCATGTGTACAGCTTCAGGCATGATATTTCAGCATTCCTGTCAGTTTTGAGGCAAAAAAGACAGTGCTATGCTGGAGTGTCTTAAATGCTGCTGGGAACATACGGAAGTGCTCTGAACTCAGCAGTTAGGTAAAGGTTTAATCCTGCATATGGTTATGTGAGTTCAGCTACACAAAAGGAGGAACACTTACCTTGAAATATTTGTCAGCTCTGTTGCCCAGACTTATTCTGCTACAGAGCAGTTAGCTCACCTAAATTTAGATGTTTCTGTTACAGAGGTCTGCATCAGATCCGGGTATCTGGATTTTTTTTATAGTGAGTGGAGAAAAACAGGCACTTCCATGATGTGACTCATCTCATTCTAAGACGAATGCCTCTCCTGTCACTGGGCACCACTGAAAAGCATCTGACTGCCTTTTCTTCATTTCCTCCCTTCTGGTATTTGTACACATGGATGGGATCCCCCTCAGCCTTCTCTATGCTGAACAATCCCAGCTCTCTCAGCCTCAAGGACTCAACATGGAGAGGTGCTCTCCTAGACTTGATACTTACAAACAAGGAAGAAATGGTCAGGGATATGAAAGTTGGAGGCAGCCTTGGCTGCAGTGGCCATGTGACTACAGGAGTCACAGGATCCACAAGGATCCAGGAGGAGGATGATCCTAAGAGGAGGAAGCAGGGTAAAAAGCAGGACCACAAGCCTGCATTTCAGGAGATCAGACTTCAGCCTCTTCAGAGATCTTGGAAGAATCCCATGGGATGTGACCCTGGAAAGAAGAGGGGTCCAGGAGGGCTGGTTGATACTCAAAGATCACCTCCTCCAAGCTCAAGAAAGGTCCATCCCGACAAGTAAGAGATCGCACAAAGGCAGCAGGAGTCCTGCATGGATGAGCAAGGTGCTCCTAAATGAATTCAGACATAAAAAGGAAGTGTGCAAGAAGAGGAAGCTGTCAGGTGACCCACAGTGCATGCAGAATGTATTTTTAATAAGGGTATGTTTCTCAGAAAAATAGCAGAAGGTCAGTGTCAGTGTTGGTGCTCTTTTGTATTTTTTTTTTTTACTATTAGCTCTTTCTGGCTGGAAAGTTGAGGAAAAGGCCACTTAAGGGCTAATTTTGCTCGTCACAGAATGAGGGGGAAAAGACAAAAGAGGGAAATGATACTGAAGAGTTTAATTATAGGCATAGGAGACTAGTCTCCTGTACTTCTGGAACTGCGTTCACATGCCAGCCATATTCTCTTGGAGGTGAAAACCTTGTGGGCATCAACCACTATGCTAGTTCTGCAATGTGGCCATAACAGAAGAAAACCCCAGGTTCCCATCTCAGAAAGGAGAATGAGTGACTGAGGATCAGGACCACGACGTGTTCCAGCCATAAGTTTATAACTTAGTAAGTACACTGAGTAAGACTTAAGTGAGCTTATTTCCTTGACATTTGGAATACTCCGCAGTGAGAGCTTCCAGAAGTGCTGAATCATGTGCTGACCACACTGTTATTAAAGCTGGTTGCACTTATAAGAAGCAAGATGGTGGCAAGTGAAAAGAGGAGCCTCTGTAAAATCTGCAGACAATGTTAAGGCTCAGAAAGAAGAGAGGGCACCAGACAGGAGGAGAAACGGGTGAAAAATTATTTGCAAAAACCTTGAAACTTAGAAACCAACAGATGTGAGAAACCATATTGCCCAAGATGCTGGCTGATACTTTGATAGAGTTTGGCTGGAACTATGAAATAGTCCTTTGCTGCCTATGCTTATGGGTCTAAGATTGCTTTCCTAGATCCTGTTCCCATTGACCATGTCCCAACCCCGTTTGAAGGACAGACTCAGGCATGCATCATGTCAAACTTCCTAGTCTTTGATGTATACCATACCAAGATTCAACGAAAATGAAGCCCAGAACTGCGGGCTGAACGGGACCCATAGTGTGTTCCAGCTTTTTTTACTGATATCTACAAATCGAGATCAAGATCTGCCTCTTGTGCAAAAATCCCAGCAAAAGTGAATCTACAAGTAGCAGGTATAGTGACAAATCAGCAAGTACTACAGGAATATGACTGCAACTCAGGTGTCAACAAGCAACACAATGTTGTTCACATTCAGCACATGAATGTCCACTTGGAAGGACATGGAGGTCTGGAATATTTCCTTTCTGAGGCAAATGTCCCGTCATGAAGGAAGCGTGGTATCTGTTGGGCTCATTCGGACAGCCTCAGACTTATGAATGATAGAAAACCTGGTTCCAAATGTGTAATGTACCAGTTGTTCTGATGTATGAGCTCTCGCAGAAGTAAAGCATGTGTAGATAAGGCTGTGGTATTTGCATTTCAAAACTGTTTTGCCAAGTATGTGCTTTTCAGAATGACATTTAGAAATGTTATTTGATCTTAGCACTATCAGAACTAAGTAAAGAAGATGTTAATATTGCACTCTCCTTGAAGATCAAGGAATGCATCACCGGGATTCAAAACACATTCAGGACACTATAAGTGGGACTGGGCTCTTCAAATGGGGCATCTGTTACAGGATGAGCTGAATAGCTCTCCAGACTCTTCAGCCTTCCAGCCCAGCACATCCACTGCTATCATTACAAGTAGCAGGCTGCAGGCTCTGTGTTAAGCTGACAACACAGGCATTAGCCATGTCAGGATTCACCTGTACTTGTCTTGACCTGCCTGAAGGTTAGGTTTAGTTTGCTTAGCTGTAACAGCAGTTGCCTGATAACCAGGTGACTGCTACCTGCTTTGTTTCAGCCTTTGCTTAGCTTTGTACAGTTGAATCGTGTATGGCTTATTGTAATATAAATTTTTATAAGTGGTAGATACAACATGTAGTTTTTCTTTCTATACTACCTATCTATGATGCTAGAATAAAAATGCAATATAGAGAAGTACAGGCATAGAATGATAACGGGAGCCTTGAAATTGCAGACACAGTATGATAACGGGGGCCCTTGGGTCATAAACAACTCAGCAGTAGTCAGTTACTGGCTGCCAAAGGAATGTAGCCTTGGGAGCTGGATAAATCAATTTAGGAGTAAGAAGAGCAAAGAACAGGCATCTGATATATGTAAAACACACCATACATATTAGATTTGGATGTAATATGGAATTGTGAGCCAAAGAACAAGAGCAAGTGGACTGTGTTAGCAAGTACATAATAATGACAAAAAGCAGACCCATATTTTCAGAAAAGAGGAGGAAAAACCCCCAACATCGCACCTCTTCCCAGAATGACTGGCCATGACACCTTCCTCCCAAGACAATAAAAATCAATCTTAGGATGCGATCTCTGTGTCACCAGAATGACAGTGGAAGAGTGAGCATAATACCAGAGAAAGGGACAATTACTATAAAGTTTGGGTGTTTCAGTTTTCACTGTATCATATTGGGATGAGCCATAATGTTTGGATAATTTGAACTATCGTTGTTAGTATTTTTCTATCTGGCCTAATAATAATTCTTTGATTAGACTGTCAAGACTTTAATTATACTAGCAGTAAATTCCCAGTTCTGCGTGAAATGTGCGACCTACATAAACTGCAGAAGTTGTAGTGCACCGCATTGGCAGGGGCAACCTAAGCTGTAATTTAAATGCAGCAAATTAGTAACAGATTTGTAGAGAATGTGGGCGACCTAGTCTCATAAAATTTAGTGCAACTATCGACTGTATTGATTTGATTTCCACTGACTGTAATGGGAGCTTGGGCACCTAGCTCATAGGTAGGCACCTAGCTTACCCCGTGTGCCATCAAAAAGCTACAGAATGTGTGATTTGACATTCTCACTGCGTAACTGAACAGATCCCAGATGAATGCAAGAAGGATTTGTTTTTCTGCTACCAAGGGGTTAGCAATAGATGGATGCTAAATAGAAAGGACAGAGTCTCAGAATCATGTAGATTGGAGGGGAGATGCAGAGGTCAGCTAGTCCGGCTCTCTGCTTAGAGCAGACCCAGTTAGATCAGGTTACTCAGGCCTTGCCCAGTCAAATGTTGGGTATCCCCAAGGATGGGAATCTGTTTCAACTGGAGTCCGCATTTACTCCATTCTCTCTGTTGGCCATAAGAAGGGCTTCTCTGCTAACTTCAGACAAGGCTTAACAAAGCATTGAGGAAATCAATGTGTAATCATGCCAGCACTGTCGAGTGTGTCATGTGTTGTTGGTCGGTGTCAGAGAAAGGATGCTTGTCTAAAGGTTTGTGGGGTTTTACTCTGACTCAGTGTAGCTATTCTACTGCTTTTATGTAACCTCAATTTTCTACCTCCTTCAGCAGTTTTTAAAGATACAGTCATAACTCTAATCAAGCACTCAGACAGAGGAAAGCTCCCCTCATATAAACTTCTCATCTATTTTTTAGAAAAAGAAGCCAATGGACTAAAAAAATTTGGAATCCTACCAAGGCATGAATATTTATAGCACCAGATGTTTGAATGAACTAGAAGACCCTGAACTCCATCTGAACCAGATGCCCATAAGACAGAGCTAAGAGAGGAAAAAAGACAGCTTTTCAGGCTTTTTTTTTCTGAATCAGAGAAACAAGAGTACTGTTCAAGTAGGAAAGAGAGATTTTCGTGATGGGAGTCTGTGAATATGTCAGAGTTAGCCTCTACTAACTCTGAGAAGGCTGCTTATGACCATGGCAGATATAACTGATTCAACTTCAGATTTAGCAAAGGAAAAAGCAGTATGGATATTTGCTGTAACTTGTTACTCTGCTGTTTCTAAACATTATACCTGACATTAATTACTGAAAAATGTAGTGATTCATATGTCAGAGAGAATACTAGTGAATCAGTCAGTATTCAGGAAATCAGCACTGGTATCCTCTATCTTTTAGTAAAGTGTCTGATAACACACTCTTTTATACTACTTTTGTCCAAATCTAGCAAATTAATGTATTCAGTAGATCAAGTTTCTAATTCATTTCACTATTAGTACTGTTACCACTAAAGGCATGTAATTATATTTAGTGCCTGTGTTTGTAAACCCCATTAGAATTGGTTTACACGATCATCATCTCACAGCCCTCCTGTAAGAGCTCTTAAAAGGCTTAGATTTAATAGCTATACCAGGAGAAAGAAAGACTTTCTATGCAAAAACAAATGACTAGAGCAAAAATGTCAATGACCCCCATACTCAGTGACTGTCTTACTTCCCAACAACATGAATAGGAAAAAAAATCCACTAAGCGGTGACTAGGCTACTTTCGTTCTTTGTTTCTTCAGTGCAGAAGTCTAGCAATTTTCAGGACACAAGCACAATCCCAACAGACATTGCTAAATAAAATATGTCTTAAATATGTGCACTATATATACCACAGCTGGAATATTCATAGGCAAGTGCTCAAACTTGGTTCCTCAGAAAAATAAACCACTATATGTTGACTTTGTATTGAATGTCATGCAGAGTTTGAAATTTGGAATACCTGCCTCCAAATCTGCAACTGATTTATGTCCACAATAAACAGGAAAAGATGCAGAACCACAACTGCTCTCTGCTATTTTCACAAAAGAAAGCAAGCGAAAGTGAGCGTAACAATTGCTTGTGATTTCTGAATAATCCCTCTGTGAGTCAGTATCTCTTGTAGAATGTAAAATCTGCCCAACTTTCTCTTCTTTTTGCTTTAAAGTTCAAGGTACAATCTAATTTTCTGCCATAGTAACACACAGGCAATGGTACAAACTGTCCAGTTTCCTTTTATGAGAGCAAAACCAAAGAGGCACCTGATGTGTAGCACCTCAGCACCAGGTATTTCATCAAGGAGGTGGCAATGGATAAAAAAAGACATAAATAGAAGTTGGGGGGGGGAGGGGCATGTTATGAAGGCACGTAAAGTTAGTCTTCTAAGGCCATAGGAGGATTTTCAATGTCTGGCTTGATTTGTAGACAGTTAACCACACATACACATCGTTGACAGCAATGAGAGTTTAAGGTTATTTCTGAATTGCAGGTAAATGTAGTGGAAATGCTGTTGCTGTGAACCTTGCTATAGGAAATCCAAAAAGGCACAGGAACAAACTCTTCCTAAAAGACCATTTCCTTCCCGTAAATGTATATGGAACAAAAGCATGTTTCCTATAAAAACTCTCATTCACCTCAAGAGCAGAACTGGATACTTAAAAAGGAAAGTGGATAAAAACAAGGTTATTTAGCAGCTAGGTGTAAGGGGAAGCATGTTTTCCCTGGCTACTGCAGAAGACCTTCTACATTGTCTGGCATTCCCCTGAAGCAGTGCCCTTGTCTGCACAGAGGCTGGGTGAAAACTCTTGCATCACCTTTTATCAGAGACAAGCACAAATGCTGAAGATCTTGTGCCAAAGCACACATTAGTATTTGATTTTTTTAAAATACCAATATGTCAAAAGCTAAAGAACAAATACATTTTTATATTTTCCTCTATCTTTGTATAATAACAGGTTGTCACTTGAGCCAAGTATGAATAATTCATTCAGTGAATCACTATCATTTAAGTGAGCCTAGAATAAGATAACAGTGCCTTTTGCAACAACAGTTAGTACCACAATAGTAGAACTTCCTAAGGTTAAAATAAGCAAGGCTAAAATAAACATCTTTGAACTGTAAGGACCAGATATTTTGCATGTCCATAATGGTTTTGATATGTCCAAAGGCATGAAGCAGCTGTAAACACAGGATTCGTAAAGCCTTCTGAAATAAAATGGACTCGTGCAAAGCATCTGACACTGTCCCACATGACACCCTTGTCTCTAAATTGGAGATACAGGGATTTAACAGATGGACCACTCAGTGGATAAGGAATTGGATGGATGGTCACACTCAAAACAGTTGCGGTCAACGACTTGATGTCCAAGTGGAGACCAGTGATGAGTGGTGCTCCTCAGGGGTTGGTATTGGCACCATGCTGCTTAACATCTTTGTCAGCAACATGGGCAGTAGGACTGAGTGCACCCTCAGCAAGTTTGCAGGTGACACCAGGCTGTGTGGTGTGCTTGACACACTGGAGGGAAGGAACGCCATCCAGGGGGACCTTGACAGGCTTGAGAGATGGGCCCATGCGAACCGCATAAGGTTTGACAAGGCCAAGTACAAAGTCCTTCACATGGGTTGGGGCAATCCCAAACATGGATACAGGCTGGGCAGACAATGGATTGAGAGCAGCCCTGCGGAGAAGGACATGGGGGTGTTGGTTGATGAGAAGCTTAACATGACCCAGCAATATATGCTTGAAGCCCAGAAAGCCAAGCGTATCCTGGGCTGAATCAAAAGAAGCATGGCCAGCAGGTCAGGGGAGATGGTTCTCCCCCTCTATTCCACTCTCCTGAGACCTCACTTGGAGTACTGCATTCACCTCTGGAGGCCCAGCATGAGAAAGATATGGACCTGTTGTTGCAAGACCAGAGGAGGGCCATGAAAATGATCAGAGGGCTGGAGCACCTCCCCTATGAAGACAGGCTGAGAGGTGGTGTCTTAGGTAGAGTTATTTCTTTTTCTGGTAATAATGCCATGATGCCTGTTTCTGCAGCCAGTTTGGCAGCTTTATCTGCCAGTTGATTACTTCTTTCTGGTGGGGTCTTTCCTGTTTGGTGGGCTTTCCAATGCATTATTGCAACTGCTGTTGGTTTTTGGATGCCCTCTAGTAATTCTTGTATTTGTGCTGCATGCTTGATTTCAGTTCCTTGTGCTGATAATAGTTTTTCTTTCCAGATGGCTCCATGGGCATGTACATCTCCAAAAGCATACTTAGAATCTGTCCAGATATTAACATTTTTCCTTCACTCAGTTCCAATGCTAGAACTACACTACTGCTCTTTGTTGTCCTCCTAGAAATTTTGCCAGGACCCCTAATGCCACTCCTTGCTGCTCATAAGTGAAAAGTTCAAAGATTTTAGTCAGGCCTGGTAGTCCCAGGGTGGGTGTTCTCATCAGAGCCTGTTTCAGTTGTCTGAACACAGCTCTGCTGTCATTTGTCCATTCAAGGCTCCCTCTTTGGGAGTCCTTTAGTTAAATTCGTGTAGAGGTTTTACCATCAATCCATAATTCACAATCCACAGGCATCAACATCCTACCCTGCCTAGAAATGCTCACAATGCTCTTGGTGTACGTGGCTTGGGGAGGCAGCAAATAGCTTCTTTTTGTTCCATTCCTAGTGACCTCTGCACTGGGCCAGCTGCAGGTGCTGAGCAGTAGGAATGGGGTGATCAGGGATGCCACTGAAGAGGAAGGCAAGCACACCAACTCCCTTGTCCTCGCCTGGCCCTGCGGCTTCTCGTCGTCACCTTCCGGTGAGTCTCGCTGCTGCGGCCCATGGTCCCACAGCAGAGCCGAGCAGCGTCTCTGTCCTGCCCCGCGGGGCTTCGTCCTGCCTCTGTGGCCGTCCCCATGGGGCAGGGCTGTGCCGATGCCTGCCTCTGCCCGCAGGCTGGGGAGCTGCGGGCACTCAGGCTGTTTCTCCTCTCTTTCTGCAGCTCCCGGGCGGTGAAGGAGCTCTGGGTCAGCACACTGCTTGGGTAAGCCCTGCCTGGCAGCGCAGCCTGGGGGCCCCGTGCTCACATCGTGGCGGGACGCTCCAGGCGTAGCTCTACAAGGTGGTAACACTGCTCCCCAGCTGGGGAGAGGTGCCTCCCTGGCTGTGGCCAGCTCTTGAGTGGGCAGAGCTGGCGGAGCTGCTTCTCCCTGCTGTGCCCAGCCAACACCTGCCCAGCCCCATCCTCAGCACTGCTGCCGCTCTGCGCTCGACTGCCGGGCGGTACCCAGCTGCTTCGGGGCAGCTCGCAAGTGCTCCCGGGGCTGGCAGGAGAAGGAGAAGGCGGTCCGAGTCTCACACAGCTCTTTCTGTGCCCCTTTCCCACGCACAGGCCACCAGAAGGAGTGGAGGGAGCCCAGGTGACCCAGCTGCCCTCCATCAAGCTCCTGCTCAAGGAGCTGAGTGGCCGCAACGCTGTGAGTGTCCCTCCTGTCTCCGCTCTGCCCCCAGAGGCTGCTCCAGCCCAGCATCGCACACATCGCTTCTGACCTTCTGCTCTTTTCCCCTTGCCCAGGTGACAACGCTACACGCCAGCAGCCTGGAGAGGGGCTGGTCAAGGACCAGGCAGAGGTGAGCGTCGCTCGGGCTGCCATCTCAGCCGTCCCCGCCTCTCACACATGGCCAGGGGCCGATGCAGCTCGCCAGGGCCCTTTCTGCTGCGGGGCTGCTTGGTGAGCACAGCGTGTTTCTTGCAGGCTGGTGCAGAGCAGCAGCCAGCACCCGGCCCCTCTGGCAGCGAAGGTGGACTTGAACACTCAGCTGGTGAGTTTGGCGAAGACGGGGGTGGGCAGGACGGCCCCTTCTCTCTCCTCCTCGCGCAGGCGGCACACGTGCTGCACTGGGGCTGCTGCTGCTGCCCTTGCTGCAGGGCACGTCCATCCTCATCGCTCTGCGGCGGGAGAGGGCTGAGCCCCCGCGGCCTCTCGTTCCCAAATGACGCCTCTCCCTTGCTTTTGGCAGTGGGAGGACAGTGCTGAGAGGGTCCGGGGGCCCTCGCCTGCCGCTTCTCCTTCACGGCCCTTTGCTCTCTTCTCCTTGACAGCAGGTGGGAGCCGCGGGAGGAGGAAGGGGCTGCCCTGGCTCTTTGCGCAGCGAGGGACCTCGGCCGCTGCACAGGCACCTGGGCCGCTGGGCTCGGGTGCCAGGGGGGCTCTCTTTGGCCAGCCCCTGGCAGCTCTCTGCAGCCAGGACGGCACGCTGCCCCAGCCCATCCAGGTAAGCAAGCCTGGCCGGGGGATCCCCATCCTTCTGCCTCCTCCAGAGACGTGGTGTCCCCAGCAGAGGGACCCTGGGTGGGGCTCAAGACAAAGCCAGCTCCTCCCCACGTCACCCACCTCCAGCCGACCCTCCATCCTGCCCCACTGAAAGCAGAGCCGTCCACACTTGCCCCTGCCCCTCTGGAAGGCTCCCCTGTTCCAGGGCCTGTCTCCAGCCAGGCAACCGTCCCCCTCTGTGCCCTGCAGGACCTGCTGGCTCTCCTCCACCAGCACGGGCCATCCACGGAGGGCATCTTCTGGTGGGCAGCCAACGAGCGTGCCTGCCGGGAGCTCAGGGGGGCCCTTGACAGCGGAGCGGAGGTCCACCTCGAAAGCCAGCCTGCGCACCTGCTGGCCGTCACCTTGAAGGTGAACCCTGCTGACCTAGAGCCCAGCAGCTCCTGGCTCTGCTGGTGCTGATGGGCACCTGCAAGAGCAGGAGCCGAAACCCAGCCGCCTGCTCGTGAGCCAGAGTGCCGGGGATGCTGCCTGTGCTCCCGGCGGCAGCGCTCAAAGCCTCACCCAGAAGAGCCCTTGGCATTGCAGGACTTCCTCCGCAAGATCCCCTCCAGCCTCCTCCGGGCAGAGCTCTACGAGGAGTGGATGAGCGCCCTGGAGAAAACCAGCAGGCAGGAGAGGCTGGCAGCACTGAAGGAGTAAGTGTGGCGAGCAGCCTGCCTGCTGCGCAGGGACTGGCAGAGCCTGGCCCTTGCCTGCACAGCGACGGCCTCCGTCAAGAAGCCATGTGTTCTGCCAGCCACCTCTTGCGGCTCTGGGGCGGGGTTTGGGGGGAAAGTGGCACACAAAAGCATTTCTCTCCTTGGAGCGCTTCCACAAGGCATTGGGCTGGCTCCACGGGAGCAGGGACTCTCGTCAGGAAGGCAGGGAGGGAGGGAGGCAGTCCCTCTGCTGTACACCAGGCGTGGCCAGGGAGCCTTCCCTCGGGTGGGCTTGGGTGAGATCAGCCTGGGAGGCCTGTGGTGACACCGTCTGTCTTATTAACGTTGTGCTCTCCTGTTCCCTCAGGGTGGCCAGCAAGCTGCCCGAGGCCAACCTCCTGCTCCTCAGGAGCTTGCTCTCCCTGCTGCAAAACATCAGCAGGAGTGCGGCCACCAGCAGGATGACCGCTGGCAACCCGGCCACCTGCGTGGGGCCGAACCTCCTGAGGCCAGCCGAGGAGCACACGCTGCCCCTGGACGTCCTGGTGGAGGTGACGGGGAAGGTAGGCTGTGTTTACCAGCCGGCTACAGCCCTCTGGGCCCACACGAGCTTTGCTGTGCAGAGGTACCTGGCTGCCTCCTCTCTTCAGCGAGTGCTTGTGGGGGAGCTGCTGGGAAGAGCAGCCCCACAGCTGCGCAGAAGCAAGGGCCTCGGGAGTGGCAAAGGCTGTTTGACCCGATTTCAGCCACCTCAGTGGAAACCAGTGGTTTGCTGTGTGCAGGTGACGCGGCTGGTGGAGCTCCTTATTGAGTGGCAGGGGGAACTCTTTGAGGAGGAGGCGCCGGGGCTGGCCGGTGCGTCGGCTGAGGAGTCGCCAGCACCCGGGAGAGAAGCAGAAACAGCGTGACAACAAAAGCCTCCCCTCTCAGAAGGTGGGACTGCTGCTGCAGGAGCACGCAAGGTCACCCACCAGCCTGCGGCTCTGCAAAAGTGCAGAGTAAGGCTGGTGCAGGTTGGCACAAAGTGCAATGACCCCACCAGAACCGCCTCAGCTCAGCTGAGCACACCCGTGCAAGGGATCTGCTCTTCAGAGCTAAGGTAGCAGTTGGGCCGGCAGGTCCTTGCCACCTGCTAACTGCCACATTTCCGTTGCAGGTGCCTCCAGTTGCTCCCAAAATCAAGCACCTGAAGAGCTCGTCTGGGGAGAGGAGATAAAATGAGCTAGCTTTGGTTAAGTGCAGCACTGGCTCCAGTTAATCATGCCTTTACCTACCTAACAACACTGTTGACTGCTAAGGTTGCCAGGCCCTTCACAGGAAAACAGAAATTGGAAACCAGCCGGGGAAGAGGGGAGCGACGGCCAGCCAGGCAGGAAGAGGAGGAGGCTGGAAAGTGAGCTCTCCGGGCCGGCCAGCTGAGGAAAGCCAAGCAGGGCAAGAAGAACGAGGAGCCCAGGTGCCTGGCGGACCCTGTTGTCCATCTTGCAAAGGCCCTCAACACTACTCTGAGTACAGGAAGTATGTCCGAGGTGCACAGAGGTGGCCCCAGGCAGGAAGCACGCACCTGCCCTCGGGAGAACGTGTAACTCAGGACAAGCATACCACTCCGGCGCTGGCAGTTTTCATTTTGCACTTGCTGAAGCTCTGGTTGTGCAAGGCTGAGCAGACACCCCCGCAACATCAAAAGACTCCCAATTTTGAGCTCTTTGACCCACGGCCTACACAAAGAGGCAAAGTCCCCCTTTTCTCTTCATGCCAGCTGGCACTCCTCGCACTGGCTGGTGTTCTCCGACTCCCAAAGATGCAGCAAGGAGGTGTTCCAAGTAGCTGTAGGCACCAAGATACCAGCCTTCTTCAAAAGCTCACATTTCACCTAAGATAATTGAGGGAGGGGGAAAAGAAAAACCCAGACATTAAAAAAGAAGCATATTTTGCCTTCAAACCTGGGTTTCTAGCAAGGGACAGTGAGGGATAGTGCTGCTTAGATTTTGGAAAGGACCACATCACAGCTCCCTGGGGGCTCCCTGCCAAGCCCTACTGCCTGGCAAAGGGGCACTGCACATCTCTGTTGACTCGCCAAGGTCTGAGGGTACGGCACGTGTTGAGAAGGGGCCAAAGCAGCACCGTAGTCACTGCCAGTAAGGGCTCTCTCTCCCATGCCAAGAACTACCCCTTTTAGAGCATATTTCACAAAGAACGGGGGACAGAGTCATGCCTGCTCCTGCCTTCATGGTTTCATCAGCACTTTCTGACTCTGTCCTTGCAGGTGCCGATTTATTTTTACTGCTTGGATCTTCTGGATGGTCTCTGACACCTGGGCTTCAAGGGGCGTGGTGCAGCCCCAGCACCACCTTGGCAGAGGCAAGGCAAGAGGCCCCATGCCCTTCTGATCTGGCAGGCGGATTTCACTCACACACCCCTAAGCCAGAGCAGCCCCGCACCACCCTCGGACCCATCCCACCCCTCGCAGGAGCCCTTGCTGGCTCATTCATCGGCTCTGCCAGCAAATGCCCACCACCCACCAGCTGGCACATCTCCCCAGCCGGGGAGCTGGCATGGGACCTTCAGCTTATATGGAGTGTCTTACACCTGGCAGTGTATATCGTCTGGGAAGGACACGAGGGACAACATTTATGCTGGACAGCATGTTCCATACTACAAAATACTTAGGTTCTATTTACAACTGCTTCTCAGCAGGCAGATGCTGAACCAGCGTGCTCAATACAAGAAGGGAGCACCCGTTGCCGCTCTTTGGTCCGTGCAAGTACTTGTATGCAGCACACAGCAGAATACTCTTTCCAACAATCGTGTATACCTAAGTATTTTAGAGACACATTTTTTGATATGTTTTCTATTTTTTTGGATAGACGTTACAGTATAACCTGCAAATGTAGTGTCTTTGCTCCCTTTCCTCCCCTTAAGCCAATATAGATACGATGAGAACCATTCTGGTTTAGTGGCTTTGCAATTTAGAGAGTAGTCATTTCACATTCTTTGAGCATATGCTTTTAGTAATTTAATGTCAGAAGACTTGTCTCAGAGTGACTTTTCAGCTCTATTAGTAAAAAGCAGGAAGAATGACAGAAGTCATATCCCCCTACCTTGCCATCTGCATCCTGCATGTGCAAAAGGGAAAAGAAAGCACCCGGAGAGAGTCTGTGGATTAGGAAAGCAATGAGAGCAGCATGCCCTTTCTTGTAATTCTTGCTCTACCATAACTAGCTTGCAGTTTCTACTAGGTTAATAAGCCCAGATGAGCTACGTAAAACATTCCTTTCTCACTTCTGCTCTGGCAGATCAGCCCTTGCTGGACTGATGCAAACACACCCCTTTCTGTCAGGCGTAACCAGAGGTTTGAAAGCAGCCTTTCCAAAAGCTCCAAATACTTAAATAACCTCTGTCATTTTGATACTTGAGCCTTATATGACGTCTAATGGGGTCGAGCTCCTTTCAGAAGGAAAAATACAAGTGCCAGCCACAACAGGGTAACGGAATTGCACAGCTGATCTGCAGGTCTTGCCAGCATTGTGCAGGAGCATGGAGATTCAGGTCCAACTCTCCTGGCTGGCACCTGAAGGGTTTCAGAGGCAATGCCATCCTTTTTTTCATGGGCAAAGGCTCAATTGATGCTCTCAGCAATTGCTGCCCTATGTAATTACGCTCCTAACTGCCAGGTGCTCTGCACTATGGCAAAACCAAGGGGGTTTAGAAAAAAAAAATCCCTATGCACTGAAAAGGGAGAAATGTCAGATGATGGGACCTTAGTGTGGTCTCTCCTACCATTTACCTGCCTCTGTGGTCAACTGAGACCTGCAGATCAGCATTTGGTCCTTAGTGACTAACCGGAGTCGATGGTGCTATTGCACAGGCAGCTGTCTAGTTGCTAGTGCTTTATACAGACTTAGCGCCTCTGCTAACACATTGCAATGCAAAGCTGAGCCCCTTTCTCTTGTCTGTAGCACAGATGTCCCAATGTATATTGCAACCAAAACACTTAATAAATAAAGGATTATTTCCATGACATTAGGAAATGACAGCAGGCATCCCAGCCATCTGCAAACAGAGCCGTCTCAACCCTGAGTACTGACAGAGTGATTTGTTTGAAATAGGACTGAATGACCGATACGTGCCTGTTCCCCTTGCCTTTGCTGGAATACATGATATGGAGCATCTGCAATTCTTAGCATTTCTTCATATGTCCTTCTTTCTAAAATTTTGGCTATATTTTTACAGAAATAAAGTGTCAAATGTATGTCTGGCCAGTCTAAGTATTTGGAAGGATCCCTATCCCTTCCCTTCCTTTTTCTCCCTCTCTCCTTCTGTGTTCCACCTCTCTCTCTTTCAGATATTTAACTGTCCAGGAAGACAAAAAGGCCTAGAAAAATCAGGAAATATACAAGGATTTTCTACCTGCCGTTTATGAAATAGTGTGCTGGTTTTTGCCATTAATAAAAAAGATGTAGCACATCTAATATAAGCAACAATCGTTTTGCTTTTTTTTTCCTGTAGGAAAAGAGGAATGAAGACACAAGCACAGATGATGATAATCACATTTTCTGCATTTCATAAAGCACTCTGACCTGACCTGATCTCCAGTGATTTTTTTGCATGTTACTTCTGATTATTCTAGCAAAATGCCCTTTTCTTCTTTCCTCTCCCCACATTGCAGCATAGGCTCATCATGTATTTCAGTCATGCTGTGTGACAGAAAAAACCTCTTCCAAAACCCCCCCTCTTTTCCAACTTGACGTCTCTCCCAAAATACTAATTCGGGATCCACTAACAGAGACCCTTCTACTCTAGGTAGGTATTTATAGCAATGCTTTGGCCACAGTAATGGCTAGCCTGTAATGAAGTGAAATGAAGTTAAATCTTTGTCAGGTTTTGCAAAAAGAATTGGATATTGGTATTTGCTTATTGTTTTAATATAGGCATGTATTTGCTGGGGAGGTAACTAAAAAAAAACCTCTATGCACCTTCTGAGGAGTGAAGCCTGCAGAATTTTAGGTATATAAGTCTTGGAAATGTAAGACACCTTCCTGTGTAAGAAACACGGTTTGTACACCAGGATTTGACATCTTCGTCATCACCCACAGCAATGTGTCAATAAAGCTGTTGGGTCAAGAAACCTTTACTGTGTTACAGATCTGAAACTCAACACTTGCACCAGCGCTCCCTAAACATGTTGTTCAACTAAAAATAGACATCACTGTCACCAGCAAAGGGTATCCATGAGGGAAGGATATTTCCTATAAATATCCTAAGATACATGTGGGTTAGTGCAATCTAATGAAGAAGATGCAAACGAACCAAAGGACAGAGCTTTGAATGGAGGAAGTAGGATGCCTAGAAAACGTTCAAAGGAAACTTGTCTGAGAGTTAAAATCCTTAATATTATGCCTTGTTTAAAAAAACACCAACCAAAAAGTTTTTTTGTTTGTTGAGCAACTACTACATTAAGAACTTGTAAAACACTATCTCCGAAGAAGCCAATCAATTTTACGAAGATTTTCACCAGGAACAGGATTTCTTCTATACTTGTCTTACATTTTCAAATACCACGCTGTTGTTTTGAGTATCTAAATGTTAATTTTCTGCCTGAGATACCTGGTTATATGATAATGAGGTATGATGGTGTTGGGTTGACGGTTGGACTTGATATTAGAGGTCTTTTCCAACCTTTTCTATGATTCTGTGTTCTATTGGGGGTTCAGAACCCCACAGCATGACTCCAGCAGGTCATCCTAGACATGAGACGCAGAGGCTGATGTGGCTGTTTAGGCTCTATGCTAAACAGAAATGCTTTTCAAATTGAGGCATTTCCGGTCATCCTTTTACCCTCAGGCCCCTTGTTTTTTCCATTACCATTTAGCCCCTTCCTCCTGCACATGCTGATCACTGAGCATGCAGATCATCTAGATTGTTATTTCCACCCAGTCTTTTTCCTCAAGTTTCTGTGAGAAAATGTTACAGTCATTTTTGAAGTGACCTGATCCTGAGTAATGCAAGGGCCATCACTGTGCATCACGCAAGAGGAGCAAACTGTGAAATGGTCACAGCTTTAGCTTGAAAAAATGCATTGCTTTGTAGTCTCATTTTAGTTTAAGCATACACAGCGGACTTTCAATTAAATGCAAATTAACTAGCTGATTTGTTTAATAACTGTGTGGAGCCAAGCCTTCCAAAAGGTAAAAGATTCACACCCTTTTCATCTTAACATTTTATGTTAAAGTTGAAGATCTAAGAACAGTTGCTGACATATTATCCATGATGCAAAATATTTCTGGATCTCAAAGCCTGTTTTGTGCATTAGTGCTGCCCTGTAGATGTTAAAAAGTAATGTAATTTTGGAATGGCTTATAACCTCTAAAAGCTGTAGCAGACTAACCTTGCACCTCTGATTAGCCTATGGAGGTTGGTATGTACATGTGCTGTAAGCCAGACATAATATTTTAAAACTTTTAAGGATACTGTAAAACTATAACATAAAGTGCCAGTAGTATAACTGATAGTAGTTATTAAATGCATACACATTATATATTATTGATCACTGTTATAATTTTAATATGTCTATAGAGATCCCAAATGACTATGGGCTCTGAACAAATACATTGTATGGGACAGCTCATGCTCTTAAGGGTTAAAGTTCAAACAGAGAAAAGGTAGAAAAAAGGGGAAAATCCCAGTAGAAACAGATTTGCTAAAGCCATAGATCAGCTTATTTGAATATCTGCAGTGAGCTAAAGATTTTTAAGCCCTTTAAGACTGTTGTGGTTAAAATGGAGTAGACAATGAAATAGCCATACACTGATAATGCATCCTTCATCCCGGACTGTCACCGAGGTACACTGAACAAAAGACATGCCCAAACAACTTTACTTCACAAAGCAGCCAAAACCACAATAAAAACCAATGAGAAGCGGGTAAACTGAGCTCCGTCAACCCTCCAGTATGATTTAATACAAAACAGCTTCCAACTGTCACTTGGGGTATTATTACTGTACATTTACACACAAGAATGATGGCCTGAAGTGTGTGCGCGCGCACACACACACACACACACACACTCACACAAGGAGCTCCCTCCCTTTCTTGGGTACCCAGAAGGTGAAATCGCTCGCCCGGATGGGGGTGGGGGGGTACCGAGGGCTCACTCAAGGATCTATCCCGAAGGAATCACTCGCCCAGCGGAAGGTGAAGGCACTCAACTGGGGAAGTTTCCCGTGGCACCGTCCCAGCCCCCGGGGAGACACTCCGCACACCGCCCCACTGTTCCAAGCACACCCCTCAAAGTGGGGTCTCCGACCCTGGGTCGGATCTGAGCTGCGGTCATAATTCGTCACGATCCAGAAGCTTCTCTGAACCCAGGCACCTCACTGGCTGCAGACCCGGTGTTGCCGAGGGGTGTCGCCTCTCCCTCCTCACCCACCTCCCTCACCCTCCCCACCACCGAGGGGTGTACGTGCCTGGGGGCACGGCAAGGCACGGCGGGCGCGAAAAGCCGGCGATCACCATGTCAAAAGGCCCCATCTCCAGAGGAGGTGCGGGGGGGGGGTGTGCGGGGGGGGGGGGGGGGTGTGGTGGGCGGGGGGGGGGTGGTGGGGTGTACCTGCCACAGGGACTTAGCTAGCCACTCCAGCACAAGGTCAGTTCAAATGCGGTGTTAAGCCCAGGTGAAGTAAGTAAACTTAAGCTCTTTCCATCCTGCAAGTAAACATGTTCTGGATCCCTCTGAGAAGGACAGGTGGCCAGTGCTCTGCATAACCTACGTCTGTGGCACTCTCATGGCATCTTTACATTACCTGAGATTATGCAAAAATGCCCTCAGTTTTGTGTCTCACCCCTGTCAGTTTATGCCCCTCTCATGGTGAGGAAAGGATCCGCTGCTGCTTCTCCTCACTAAGTCATAGAATCATAGAATCATTAAGGTTGGAAAAGACCTCTAGGATCATCAAGTCCAACTGTCAACCCAACACCCCCAGGCCTCCTAAACCACGCCCTGAAGTGCTACATCTACACGTTTTTTTGAACACCTCCAGGGATGGTGACTCCACCACCTCTCTGGGCAGCCTGTTCCAATGCCTGACCACTCTTTCAGTAAAGAAATTTTTCCTAATATCCAATCTAAATCTCCCCTGACGCAGCTTGAAGCTGTTTCCTCTCATCCTATCACTCGTTACTTGGGAGAAGAGACCAACCCCCACCTCACTACAACCTCCTTTCAGGTTCTTGTAGAGAGTGGTAAGGTCTCCCCTCAGCCTCCTCTTTGCCAGACTAAACAACCCCAGTTCCCTCAACCTCTTCTCATAAGACTTGCTCTCCAGACCCTTCACCAGCTTCGTTGCCCTTCTCTGGACACGCTCCAGCACCTCAATGTCCCTCTTGTAGTGAGGGGCCCAAAACTGAACACAGTATTTAAGGTGTGGCCTCACCAGTGCCAAGTACAGGGCCACGATCACCTCCCTGCTCCTGCTGGCCACACTATTCCTGATACAAGCCAGGATGGTGTTGGCCTTCTTGGCTAGCTGGGCACACTGCTGGCTCATCTTCAGCCATCTGTTGACCAACACCCCCAGGTCCTTCTCCGCCAGGCAGCTTCCCAGCCACTCTTCCCCAAGCCGGTAGCGCTGCATGGGATTGTTGTGACCCAGGTGCAGGACCCAGCACTTGGCCTTGTTAAGTGTTAAAAGGGCTCAGTGGATAGGATAACTGTTTTGTTTTAGTTAAAGGAAGTGCAGGTTTATCTACTGTGTAGATGTAGAAACACCAGGGCTTGCACTGGCACCATTAATTTTACCAGACATCAGACCCAAAGAAGATCAGGCCCTGAGTGCATGGTACTTATTAAGTACATCCCAAAATTGGAGTTCAGAACCTACATATCTTTTTCACTTTAGGCAGACTTTAGACACCTAAACAAACCTTTTTTTAAAAAATCTTTAGTACTTCAGTAATCAAAGACACTTATCATATTTAAATACTTCGTTAACTAAAGCTGCAGTAATGTAGGCATCCACAATACTACTATTTTGCATACCATGCTATCTCCTAACTTGCCTTTGACCTATAGGCACATTACATTAACAAGAATTACAGTTCAATATACCTAGCCTTACATCTGTAGGAACAACAAGAAAACTGAAACTGTAGCGAGGAAAATATAGGCCTCTTGCTGAGGGCAGTGGGTGATTCAGGTGGCCGCAGACACAGATAAGCTCATGAGGCCCCTCGTACTTAGAGGCAGGGTTCAGGGAGGAGAAGAGCAATTGTCTGTGGTTGAGAATTGAGTCAGGAATTACTTTGGAGGGCTCATGCCAAGCAAGCCCATGCGACCTACAGTGCTCTCTCAAGGAGTGCTGAGGGAGCTGGCTGATGTTCTTGCAAGGCTGTTTTCTATCATCTTTAAAAATTCATGGAGATCAAAGAAGATCCCTGATGACTACAGGAAAATGTTGCATCCATCTTCAGAAAATTCTGAAAGGGTGATCTGGGCAACTATAGGCCAGTCAGCTTCACTTCAGTCCTTGGGAGAATTATGAAATGAGTCCGCTGGGAACATATTTCTGGGCACATGAACATGGAGAAGGTATTTGCAACAGTCGCCATGGATTTAACATGGGTGCATCATGCCTGACTCTCCTGACTGCCTTCTGTGATAAGGTGGCTGGACTTAGGAATGAGAGAAGAGCACAGGATGACACTTACCTTGAATTTAGGAAGGCTTTGATGCTGTCTCCCATAATGTTCTTGTATCCATGTTAGGACACTAAAATCCACATGGGTGAACTGGTTGGATTACAGGGCTCAGAGGGCAGTTCTACTTGGGGCTAGTATCAATCAGGATCTAAACAGTGACATGTCCTGTTTAACATCTTTATCAGTGAGCTGCAGGAGGTCATGCAGTGCACTCCCAGAAAGCTGGCAGATGATATATATTGGAGGGATCAGTAGATAAGATGGAAGGCAGGGCTGCCATACAGAGAGACCTAGACAGGCTGGAAAAAAATGGGCTAACAGGAATTTCATTAAACTCAACAAGAACAAATGCAAAATCCTGCCTCTGGGAAGGAGGACCCGCTGGCAGTGATACAGGCTGGGGACTGATGGCCTGGGGAGCAGCAGTTGTAGAGAGAAGGCCCTGGGGGACAGCAAGCTGTGCATCTTGGCATCAAAGACAGCCAGCAGCATCAAGGGTAGGGTTAACAGGAGCCCAGCAGGTCAAGGGGAGTGATTATCCCCAGCTTTACTTAGCACTTGTTAGACAGATCTAAATGACAGGATGACAGGGTCCAGGGCACCTTATTGTGTCCTTTCAATATTCAATGGGGCTTATAAGAAAGACAGAAAGAGTTTTTACCAAGGCCTGTAGTGACAGATCAAGGCATAATGGTTTTAAACTGAAAGAGGGAAGATTAAGATTGGAGAGAAGGAAAAAAAATTTTACGATGGGGGTGGTGAGGCACTAAAACAGGTTTCGCAGAGAAGTTGTGGATGCCCCATCCCTGGAAGTATTCACAGTCAGGCTGGATGGGGCTTTGAGCAACCTGATCTAGTGAAAGGTGTCCCTGCCCATGCAGGGGGGTTAGACTAGATAATCTTTAAAGGTCCCTTCCAAACCAAACCATTCTATGATTCTATTAATAATGCACCCAGTTTTGGACTACCCCAGGAAACTGGAGTAAGTTCAGTGGAAGGCAACCAGGGTAGTTGGGGCTGAAGCACTTGACCTGTGAGGAGAAGGTGAGAGACCATGGCTTTTTTAGCCTGCACAAGTGATGGATGCAGGGACATCTAACAGCAGCCCCCAGTGCCTGTGGGGAGGTCAGGAAGGAGATGGAGCCATGGTCTTCACAGCAGTGCATGGTGGGATGAGGAGAGGCAACAGGCACAAACTGAAACAGACTGGATATAAGGAAGAATTTTTTCCCCATGAGGACAGTTGGGTGAGGAAGCAGGCCCAGAGATGTTGTGCCATCTCCGTACTTGGAGGTGGTCAAGACTTGACTGAACATAACCCTGAGCAACCTGGTATGACCTGAGTGAGCAGGGACTGGAGTGAGTTGGACTGGAGACTTGCTGAGGTCCCTTCCAGCCCAAATTATCTTGTGTATTTACAATCTACATCTATGTTAGTCACCTTGGGCTCTCTTTATGATTAACAGCATTTCTAGGATGTGATTAATTTCACCTATTTATTATAAGTATTTATTTTAATTGAGAGGAACAGTGCCATACAACTGCCCTTTTCTTCATTATTTAGATAGTCCAGACGGCTAACTAAGATCTAATTATCGACCTATTAAGTGTCCAAAATTAGGTCAGGTGGATCCCATCCTGGGTGTCTGTGCTCCCCGAAGGGCCCAGCTGGATACCAGGGAGGGAAAGGAAGAAGTTATTTTTGTACAGTGTCATAACTGTTATAACACTTGCCCCAAAAGAAAGATACCTGAAATCTGGACTGTATTCTCCAAACTCTTTTTTTTTTTTTTTTCAATCCAAAACCTCATTGCTACTAAACCAATAAATGTGTAGAGTATGGATTTTTCCATCTCTCTTTAATTGCCCAATCTCTCTCTGTCCCCTTAGGCCTTGCAGAGGGCTGTATCCTGGGCCCTGGGCTCTCTCTTTCAGTGAGAGAGCTGTGGCTTCTTCCTGAACAAACAGCAGGGCCAGCTCTCCCTCAGGAAATGCTCCAGCTGTTACTAAGCTTGTCTCGATGCTGGCAAAATTATAAATAGCTCATTTAGGTGCTTCTGCTGGGACTTTGATTTGTAACAAAGGGAGACATCCTGATTTTTAAGTTGGGTTGTTTAAAAACACCTTTCTTTACGTAATTTGTAAATAGGCTACAGAAATAACATTCATGCTACCACAGCATCTTGCCCCTTTTACCAGTTTAACAGTAACTCTGACATAATCTGTACATATATTTTGTAGCTGTATATATAGACATAAAAAAATTGCCATGTTTATTTATGTTACTAATAATATGTTGGCAACAAACACTATAATTAAGTACATCAATAAATTGTCATAGGGATAAAGTTGATTTTTCCCTTGAACACTCTATTGAGGTTATATATGTGAAAAAGTTCAGTGGTTTTCAATCCATTTCAGTGTGTGAATCTCCTATACAGGAGAAAAATATCCCAAAGTTACGCTTCGATTTAAAATAGTCCATAAATCTCATGGGGTGTCAATACGATTCCGATTTTCAGATTTTTCAAAACTATGTCTTTAGTTTAATTATAACCATGGTTTTTCATGCCTTTATAGTCTTCTGTGCTTTATGAGCTTTGCTTGTTTTTCATGTATATTCATTATATGAAGTCACTTTATGTTGCTTTTCTTCTATCACTTTGCATGTCAGTACCCTTTGCCTTTGTGATTCAAGCAACAACATCTTTGCTCATACTAATTCAAAGCAAGAATGTGATACTGCATTTGGAAGCGTAGGTGTTCCTGACACAACTCTTGCTTCTAAGTGGTGTATTTTGTCTTCAAACATTAGCACCCCGAGTCATATGTGTGACTGAGCCTTGGCAATGTGTATTTCTTTTTGAAGTTTGTTTGCATTGCTAATTCACAACAGGGTGCAAAGTTAAGATTTCTGAGCACAGAAATAAGGACTGATTACCATTCTTTTATTTTTGGCATCTCAGCCATAGTCATGTACATTTTGTTTCCATAATTATTGCAAACTGCAGACTTCGTACATATTGGCAGGTTAATTTTGTACCAGACTATTACAGAAAAATCTATCTTAGAGACTGATTTGCATCTATTTGGCTAACCTATTATAAGGAAGATACCTTCTAAATAACAAAGTTGATGAAAAGTCATATCCACTGAAATAACGTGTGTTGGTATATAGATTAAACAAAAAATACTGGATGAAAAGATGTGACTCCTGTGACTTCACAGAAATTAAGTGGGTGCTTAAGTTCAAGAATACAAGTAGTCCTGCTATGTGTCTCAGATTTAGCTAGCTTGAGTACTTGCATTGCCTTAAACACTAATTACATACACAGTCCTACTGCCAATGGGAACTGAGAACCCTCAGCACCCTTCAAGATGTGTTCAGCTCTCCTTACGGTTAGGATGCTACTTGGGCTCACATGTTTATGTCTCTAGAATGAGAGTGTATTTTATCCTGGATTAGGTTGCAAGGGATAGGAGTTGTTTGCTTGGATCCATTCTTTTTATGATTAAGAAAAGGAACAGAAAACTAAAGCTAGGAAAGAATTGTTTCAAAACATGAGTGTAAACATAACCCACCCCAAAGTCTTTAACAACTGAGTAGATAAAATTACATCTCAGATACCCATCCAAATAATGTTGCTTTCCTTTTTCACTTTGTGTAAATGCTCTCCTTCAAAATTCGAATCATCCTACTTTTTAGTCTTCAGCCTTGAAAACACTTACATATGTTCTTATGTTTCAGACATCTCAATAGAAATGGCATAAACAGTACTGTTCCCATGTAAATTTTACACTTGGGAAAACATATGCAGGATAAGTCTTGATGAAGAATTACCTGAAAGAAAATTTAAGCTGTAGTTTACAAATTTCCATCCTACCTGCTTTATACCCATGCTTCATTATAGGTCAGAAGGTCGTCTTCTATATTATGCCATAGATCTATCCTAAGAAAGCAAACACTGTCCAAAATGATCTTTTTTGCTGTTGTTATTTGGCATCATTAATGCTATCACTGTTGCAAGGTCTTCATTGGAACATCTGCTGCACACAGGAGTCTTTCTGTACTAACATGCTCTAGTTATTTGCCTGAAGACCACTGTAGAAGAGTCACATTTTCTTTGCAGGAACCATATTTATGACTCAGCAAAATTAATTGCCGTTATGTCTCCAGAATTTTTCTTTCAAATATTGACTCCTGACCATGAGTGATCTAGGAAAAACCTTGCTAGCCTGGGTTTACTTTTTTCAGGCTGGTATTGTTATAATTACCCATTTAGGTTTCAAAGGCTTCTCTTCCTCCTTTAGACTTTTTTTACAACTCTAGGTTAAATAACTGCATTTCCAGTAGACACTGACAGAAAAAAAACTGTCAGGATTTACAGCTAATACTGTATGCTCTGTCTTCTGTTGTCTTTATTCATGATTTTTACTGAACTCAGTCCAATGATTAATTTATGCTGTCTCTATATATGGAACTCTGCATCTTCTCTTTCGGCTAAATTGAACCTGTGAGTACTTTTGTGGATATATGCAGAACAATCACCTACCTGAATGGCAAAAATGAAAATAAATAGTATGAAAATGTGGTCTCATACAAGCCTTCTATATTTTTCATTAAAAGCCTGATTGGTAAGACTTGATCTTCATGTCCTTAGTTACTAAAGCAGACATTGCTCAAATATGGAAACAATTACTTCCATTCAGTTGCTTATTGCTTCCCTGCAAAATATATGCTATGGTAAAATAAAAAGTGCGTGTTGATCAGGACACTATCACTTCAAGTCCTATGACTGTCTGAGAAGTGAGGGATGTTTAGAAACATGAATTTCAGTCCTGATTTGTATGGAAAATCTCACTAAACAGTAAGCTGGAGTGCCGAGCCAGATTTTTTTTTTTAATGGCTGTGAACAATTAAAAAAATCATATTAGATTCTTGCTTGCTTCTTTTTTAGAAAAAACAGTATTTTGATAATGACTGTGATTGATTGTTATAATTTCAATTACAATGTTCTAATAACATATGCAATTTTGGTTTTTTGATGTTGCCCAGGTAAAAAAAAAAATTAATATTGTCGGTATCTGAGAATGTGGTAACCATTCTATGCACCTATTTGTAATGCCTCTCCTTTGCCAGGTGTTACTCCTTTTGCAATTATGTTACTGATGTCACACAAACATTTTGAATATTACAGGGTTTTAGATGGAGTTTGGAGTCTCAAAATCAATGCGCAGCCCTTTGCACAGCCTGAAAGTGAAGACTTCTGGATGAAAAATGAGAATCAAGATCTCAGAAGTTCTTATACACATGAGATATCCTCATTAGTCTGATTGACTGTGGTATAGTCTATAAGGAAGTTTTTTTGAAAAATAATCTCTGGTTCAGTTCTGCTGTCTTCAGTGGCATAACAAAAGGATGGATTTTACCCTGCATGTCACCTTAGGGGAAAAAAAACCAAAGACCAAAAGCCTCTCTGAAGAACAAAGAAAAATATACTAAATATTTTCCAGCTTCTTCTTCTGTGTTTGCACAGCTGATGTATTGAGGCAACTCAACTGGAGATGTAAGCACAATAGGCAGCCATGCTAATAATTGTACCAGATGCTTTAAAGCTTCTCCACAAAGTCCTGCTTCATTTTTTTTTCCCCTTTGTCTGAGGGAATCTAAGGCTTGCTGCACTCTCAGTAGGGAGCAGTGTCTTTTTACTTACATATGGAGGAAACCGATGCCTTAATCTTGCTTTTGTTGTCATTTGGCTGCTCTCTTTTACAGTATTTTAGAACAGAAAAATATAGTTTCAAGGTCTTATGTGTAGATAATTCCCTGCTTAAACTGATACCAGAAAAAGCCGACAGCTCTGACAAAATACACTTTTTCTTTTTAATAGCAAATCAGGAGGAATAGGAGTTCCTTTTAAGAACTTTTTTGGTCTTCATCCAAATGGAAGAGAAGAAAACTTTTTGATTAAATTTTAAATTAAAATGATTGAACTCAGTTTGAGTCAACTTTCAGATTATAATTGTCAGTTAAGGGAGAATTGAACACATCCTCATGGCCACTTTCTGGGGCATGCTGTACCATGGCACACTTAAATATAGGTAGACTGCTGTTTTCTTTCTCAGATTTTCTAAATAGTAAAGAAAAGAAATCTCGAAACAAGCTGAGGTCTGAAAGAGTAATGTTTTCTTAAAACATGTGACTAGACTCTGACCCAACTCCTTAATGCCAATTAAATCTAGGGTTTTTCCTGCCCCTAAATTTCCTTTTATATAATCCTGACGGCAGTTCTCTTTTGACTAGTCCTTCTGCCCTCACATGACACGGCCCCCAGCAGTATGTCTCATGGCACCCACCTGTGCTGGTCCTGCACTGAATAATTGAGGAACTAAGGATACATATCTGCTTATGAGTGAAACTGAGCAACTCACAAAGGTAACTTTGTAAGAGTTGTCTTTGGAAAGTTCGTGATATGTTTTCTTTCAAACCAAATAACTACATGTTTATTTTTGCTAGAAAGCTTAAATGGGCATGAAAAGATGGAAATACTTGGCATCTTTCTTATTTTTTATATAGCTTCAGTCTTACCATGAACATCTTTAATTTTTAACTTTTAAATCAGCACTGCTATCTATTTTGCCTTTCCTTTATCAATTTACTACATTGTGAAAGGCTCCAAGTTTCAACTGCTGTGTGACAGAGACCAGAAGAAATCATAAACCCTCGGAAAATATGGAGAGGAGTGACCCCCAGGAACTGCGCATACCAGTGTTTTTCACCATTGTTATTTATTTCCACCAGAAGCAATCACACTAACTTCAGTGGACTATTCAGAGTAAGATATTGTTTAATACAAGCAAAAGGATGACAGTCTGAGTGCCTAAAAAGTACAGTACAAGGAACAGGACTGACTCTCCAAAGTGCTGCATCAGTCCACATCTGACCTTCACAGGTTAATGTGTAACCCCATATGTGAGAAAGTGAGGTGGTGAAAAGCTGGAAAGACCATCCTAGTCTAGTGGGAAAGATATAATGGAATGTCTTTTCTCACTGATACTAGTAAAGAAACAAAGTGGCTTAGGCTAATCTTTTCCAAACGGAAACAGTAAAAGAGTAAAAAAAGAAAAAGAACAAAATCAAAACAAAACAACAAAAAAAGAGGCCTTGTTTTTAGAAATCCTGAGCACCTAGGAATGCTAACTAGGCATGCCTGTGCTGGCAGTTTAAAAAGACTGGGGGGAATCTTCAGGCACTGTAATTTCATGCTTTATATCACTAAACTGCAAGTGCAATCCTTTGGAGAAGTCTGGGCTTTGCCCAGCTTTCTAACAGTTCCCAGGCATGGTTTGGGTAATAGTGAGGGCAACACACCATACCCAATAGGCAATTTAGGCCAGGCCACCCTGTCCTGGAGAGCCTAGCTGCAGAAGTGTGGAGGTGGGGCTGCTCCATGTCAATTGCCTTCAGTGCCAGTGAACAGTCCTTGGTACGTTTGATTTCTTAATATAGACCAGCCAGCTGATGCAGAAATTTCCAGATTCCGAAAATTCAGGAAGTCCAGTTGCTTAAGTTGAATGTATGGATTTAGGGCCTGATTATAAATTATATAGGTCCTATTTTTAAAAAGGACTTGGTCTGAATAAACTGAACAAGTACAGCCCAAAGAGCTCTTCCTCAATGCCAGAGGAAACTTGATGGCTAGGAGACATGCCAGCTGGATCACTCCCTCTGAGCACTGTATTGGCTTTCCCCTACTCTGGCTGCTCAGTAAGTGCCCAGAAATGCTCCTTCTATAGGCTATTTGTACATAATTTATGCACACAGAAAGGCTTAGGTTATCACCAGCAAACAGTTGTGACAAGAATAGCAACATGAATGACTTGACTTGGTTTTCTTATCTTTCTTTACCCTCTTAGTTACAGCACTGCATTTTCAAGCAGATTATGTATAAAAACTGGTTGATGAACTAACAACTTTAAGGCTCCAGATATGTACAAAAAATCCTCATGTTAGATGTTCAAAGATGGAAAAACAACCACTGCCTGGTTTTCACTCCTTGAAGTGCACAACTTCTTTTGGCTTTAATGATCCGTGAAAATATCTAGGGGGTAACTTGCACCTAAGCACTTCAATGTTCATAAATCCTCAGATTGCTTTAATAAGAAAAACAGTTGTATCAGTATTGTACAGCACTGCATCACACCCTTCTACTTTAATATTTTTGGTTGGTACAACTAGCTCAAATGTTTAGTTCTGTTAAAGAACACACATTCTTCATCAGTCACTGCAGGGTGACGATTCCTCAAAAACCCACAAGGGAAAAATGCTCAGGGAAAGTGAAAGAATCAGTGTGTTTCCTAGGAAAATGACACTGCAATGGAAAATTCAAATGGCAATTATGTTCCTATAAATGTAATGAAAAAACCCCATTCACTGACCCAAACATGAATTGGGACTTTGTTATATAATATATTGAATTGTCTTTCTTACACAAATGTTTCGTTCATAGAAAACAAAACTTCTAAGAATCTTTTACATAAGAGACAGTATTTTGCAATTAATTTTTGGATCTAAAATTATCTGAAGAATAATTATAAGCATTCTGTCTGTGCACCCAGGCCTTAATTTTCTCTGTCCCCAAATAATTCTCAAACAATGTTTGTAGGCATTTAAATTCCTTTATCTTACTGATATTTATGTTTACAGGCTGGTGGCTAATATCATTTGTCAGCTTATAACAATAAGTTTGGTGGGGTTTTTTGTTGATCTTAATTTCCTTTTTCTTAACTCAATTCCACAAATTATGTATCTCCTATCATAACCAAATGATTAGCATATCTAAAAAGACAGTATAACTCTTCTGTAGTTGTGGTATTGTGAGAATTTTACTTTCTATTAAACCATTTTTTCAGTAGTCATTTTGAAGAGGATAGAGTACACCCCAGAGTACTCATGAACTGTTACAAAACTGAAGAGAGATTTCCCCTCCCTACCTGTATAGTACATTTTTCAGTTCCAAGCATCTAATTTTATTATTCAAATATTCTATCTGAGATTCCAAAATTTTCATCAAAATCCAAGACTATTTTACACAACGTCATTATGTTTTGTTTCTTTTTTTTTTTTTTAGATTTGTTAAAATCAATATATTGAATAGTATTTTCCATGTTTTTCTTGAATAACTTACAAATGTAAAATACTTGATCACCCAGGGGTACCATTTTTCTAAGTCCCATACTGATGTTCCCTTCCCATTTCCTTTGATTTTGGGATGATGTAATAAAGATGGCATTAAAGGTAGAGATGCCATGATAATCTTTTCTTTTAATCTCGTCATGCTTTCTCATAATCTGGTATGTGTAAATGTTCATCTGCTCCACTATTTCCTAACTACTAAGCCTAGTTTCTAAAGTCTTTTTGTTACTTTATGCTTTTAATAATCAACCAAGAGGTTTACCAGTATGTTACCTTGCTGATCCCAAGCAATCTGATATCCTATTCAATTTCATTTAAAAATTGTCTTCTGTATTTGCTTCCAGAAGGAGTTGTTTGCTTTTAAGATAATTAAGAAGTATACGCAAATCCTCCCTCAACTGTTCTATAACTGTGTTCTTTGTAATGAAAAGAGGCGCATTTTTGTTCTTCATCAGAATTTTTTCCAGTTCACTGATAATATCTTCCATATTCCTTTTCATAGAATCACAGAATGGTAGGAGTTGGAAGGGACCTCCAGAGATCATCCTGTCCAGCCCCCCTGCTTGAGCAGGCACACCTAGAGCAGGGGGCACAGAAACGCATCTAGGTGGGTTTTGAATGTCTCCAGGGAAGGAGATGCCACAACATCCCTGGGCAGCCTGTGCCACTGCTCTGGCACCCTCACAGGAAAGAAGTTTTTCCTCATATTCAGGTGGAAATTCCTGTGTTCTAACTTGTGCCCATTGCCCCTTGGCCTGTCATTGGGCATCACTGGAAAGAGTCCGGTCCCGACCTCTTCATACCCACCCTTCAGATATTTATAAGTGCTGATAAGATCCCCCCTCAGTGTTCTTGTCTCCAGGCTGAACAAACCCAGGTCTTTCAGCCTTTCCTTGTAAGGCAGATGCTCCAGTCCCCTGATCATCTTTGTAGCTCTCCACTAGACTTGCTCGAGCAGTTCCACATCCTTCTTAAACTGGGGGGCCCAGAACTGGACACAGTACTCCAGATGTGGCCTCACTAGGGCAGAGCAGAGGGGGAGGATAACCTCCCTTGACCTGCTGGCCACACTCCTTTTAATCCACCCCAGGATACCACTGGCCTTCTTTGCCACAAGGGCACATTGCTGGCTCAGGGTCAGCTTGCTGTCCACCAGCGCTCCCAGGTCCTTCTCAACAGAGACACTTTCCAGTAGTTTAGCCCCCAGCCTGTGCTGGTGCATGGGGTTGTTTCTCCCCAGGGGCAGGACCCTGCACTTTCTCTTGTTGAATTCCATGAGGTTCCCCCTGGCCCAGCTCTCCAGCCTTTCCAGGTCTCACTGGATGGCAGCACAGCCTTCTGTTGTATCAGCCACTCCTCCCAGCTTGGTATTGTCAGCAAACTTGCTGAGGTTACACTCTGTCCCTTCGTCCAGGTCATTGATGAATATATTAAACAGGAGTGGACCCTGTACAGACCCCTGGGAACACCAGGGGCTTCCAACCAGACTCTGCCCCACTGATCACGACCCTCTGAGCTCTGTTGTTGAGCCAGTTCTCAATCCACCACACTGCCCACTCATCCAACCCACACTTCCTTAGCTTGCCTGTGAGGAGGCTGTGGGAGACAGTGTCAGATGCATTACTGAAGTCAGGATAACAATATCCATTGCTCTCCCTTCATTGACCCAGCCATTCACGCCATCACAGAAGGCTCTCAGGTTGTTCAAGCATGATCTTCCCTTGGTGAACCTATGTTGACTACTTCTGATAACCTTCTTGTCCTCTACATGCCTGGAGATGACTTCCAGGATGAACTGCTCCATCATCTTTCTGGGGATGGAGGTGAGGCTGACTGGTCTATAGTTTCCCAGGTCCTCCTTCTTGTTCTTTTTGAAGACTGGAGTGACCATTTGCTTTCCTCCAGTCCTCAGGCACCTCTCCTGTCCTCCACGACCTTTCAAAGATGATGGAGAGTGGCTCAGCAAGAA
Source organism: Phalacrocorax carbo (assembly GCF_963921805.1). Lineage (NCBI taxonomy): Eukaryota > Metazoa > Chordata > Aves > Suliformes > Phalacrocoracidae > Phalacrocorax > Phalacrocorax carbo. The sequence continues at coordinate 170,347,862 of NC_087513.1, forward strand.
CATCTGCCAGCTCCCTCGGCACTTGCAGGTACATCCCATCAGGGCCCATGGATTTGCAAGGATCCAGTTTGCCTAGGTGATCTCTAACCCAATCCTCCTCAATCAAGGGGAAGTCCTCCTTCCTCCAGATTTTTTCTCTCTCTTCTGTGGGCTGAGATGCCTGAGGGCCAGCCTTAGCAGTGAAGACTGAAGCAAAGAAGGCATTCAGTAGTTCCACCTTCTCTGCATCCTGCGTTACCAGGGGCCCCTTCCTTGTTCAGTAGTGGCCCCACTGTGGCCCCAGTCTTCTGTGTACTGCTGGTGTATTTAAAGAAATCCTTCTTGTTATCCTTGACATCTCTTGCCAGATTCAGTTCCAAGTGGGCTTTGGCCTTCCTCGTTGCATCTCTGCACACCCTGACAACATTCCTATATTCCTCCCAAGTGGCCAGTCCCTTTTCCATACACTGTGAACCTCCCTCTTCCATTTGAGTTTCTCTAGAAGGTCTTTGGTCATCCATGCACATCTCCTGGCTCCTCTGCCTGAATTCTTCCTCCTGGGGATGCACCAATCTTGAGCTTCGAGGAAGTGATCCTTAAATACTGCCCAGCTTTCTTGGACACCCCTGCCTTCCAGGGCCCTGGCCCATGGGATTCCTCCAAGCAGGTCTTTGAAGAGGCCAAAGTTGGCCTTTTCGAAGTCCAGGGTTGTAATTCTACTTGTCGCCCTGCTTCTACCATGCAGCATCCTGAACTCTGCCATCTCATGGTCACTGCAGCCAAGGCTGCAACTCTCACATCCTCAACCAGCCCTTCCTTGTTTGTTAGGATAAGGTCGAGCAGCACATCTCGCCTCGATGGCTCCTCCACCACCTGCATCAAAAAGTTGTCCTTGATGCTCTGCAGGAACCTCCTGGATCGTGCATGGCTCACTGTGTTGCTTTTCCAGCAAATATCAGGGTGGTTGAAGTCCCCCATGAGGACCAGGGCTTGTGATTGCGAGGCTACTTCCAGCTGTCTGTAGAAGGCTTCATCAGCTTCCTCTTCTTGATCAGGTGGCCTGTAGCAAACACCCACAACAGTGTCGCCTGTATTTGCCTGCCCCTTAGTTTTTACCCACAAGCTCTTGACTTGTTCTTCCTCCACTCTTAGGCAGAGCTTGATGCATTCCAGTTGGTCCCTCACATAAAGAGCAATACCCCCATATCGCCTTGCTGGTCTGTCTTTCCTAAAGACCCTGTAGCCATCCATGTCCGCAGTCCAAGCATATGAGCTATCCCACCACGTCTCTAACTGCAATCAGATCGTGGCCCTGCAACTGCACACAGATCTCTAGTTTCTCCTGTTTACTCCCCATGCTGCGTGTGTTGGTGTACAGGCATTTCAGAGAGGTAATTGAGCAGGCAGGTTTCCCTGGAGGGGTGCACAAGGATCCACTGTAGCCATTCACACCCTTGAGGTGGTTGGTCTCCCAATTGTCCTCTCATGAGGCAGCTAAGGCACCTTTGTTGCTGCTCTGGTTGGCCTGGCTTATTCCCCGCTTGGATGTGATGGCATTAGCATTGCCACTTTGGCCACCACCCCCTGAGTCCCTCAATTTAAAGCCCTCCCCACCAAGTTGGCCAGTCTGCTGCCAGATTCCCTTGCCCCTTCCAGACAGGTGAATTACATCCTGCCCTAGCAGCCTACAGTTGTTGAAGAACGTCACATTGTCATAAAAGCCAAAACCCTCACACTGACACCAGCCACATAACCAGTTGATTTGCATTATTCACCTATTTCTAGTTGCCCATTTTTCTCCAACAGGTAATATGGAGGAGAAGACTTGGGCACCAATATTTTTCACTTTTTCCCCCAGGGCTTTATAGTCTTCCTTGGTTCTGCCCAGGCTCTGGCTTGCAGCGTCATTTGTGCTCTTGACAAGTTGCGGCACCCTCTCAGCGAGGTCTCAGACCATAGCTCCCGGACAGGAGCAAACCTTTCGTGACTGCCTGTCAGGTCAGCAGATGGGCATCTCAGTGCCTTTTACCAGAGAGTCACCCACTACGAGCACTCGTCTCTTCTTTTTATGGTATCCACTCTGTGCTGCTGGTACAGTTGCACCTTGCAGGCCTTGCTCGTGGGTGTCTGCAGCTGTTAAAGCTTCACATCGGTTGTTGGTAGCGATGCTGGAGGGTGGAGACTGAAGTGGAGCCCTGCTGTTGTGGCTCACCAGGGTCCAAGGTGCCTCGTTCTCGGTGGTGTCCACTACAGGAATGTGGTTCTGAAACCACTTATCCATCTCTGCCTCAGCTCCACTAATACTGTGGTCTTTTAACCATTTCCTGCAACTCGGACACCTGGCACAACAGGTCATCATCCCGTGTGCGCCTTGTGCGGGTACTTACCTTGTCACCGGGAGAAGGGTCTGGGCACTCGCTGCAACCTGCTGCCTGTACGGAAGCCTCCTTCCTTACCAGTTCCATCTGGGTGGATGCATCAGACCTCTCTGGGGCTTTCTCCGTGGGAACGCTGGTTTTAGCTCTGAAGCAAGTGCCCACCATTTTGGCAGAGACCTAGAGCACTTCCCTGGGCTGTGGGCCTGCGAGCAGGGTGCAGCGCCCTTCCACGCGAACTGGCGCGCTGCGCCCCGTTGGCTGCGCTCCTGCTCGCTCGCGCTCCGTGGGGCCGTTTAAATCTCCCGTGGTTGCTCCTGGCACTGCCCAGGCTGTGTCAGCTGCGCTTGCGAGAGCTGCCGGGAACTGGTGGCTGCTCTCCTCTTCCTCGGGCTTCCCTGGCCCCAGGAACCCCCTTCTCTGCCCCAATCTAGCATCCAGCAGCAGGATTTACTGTTGCCACTGCTGCACTCCCCGATGAATTTTTTGCCTTTTGCCCTACTCCATCTCTTTCACTACATATGCAGTCCTTTTACCACCAGTTCTTCACTGGCTCTTTCAGGTTTGGGTTTTTTGGGTTTTTTTTCAAGATTTTCAAAATCTATTCCTGCCCATTATCCTTTAGAAGAATAATTATCCAATATATATTGGATTATTTTGTCTGCATATATATTGGGCTATATATAGCCCAGTATAATCTTGGGCTGTAGTCTTGATAAAATCGATAGAAAATGTCTGCAGGTATTTGTACTGTGTTTAAAAGCTAAGATGTCACTACTTTAATTTCACTTATTAAAATGGTTAGAGTGTGTGTGCAGAGATTAACTGTACTCTACTTAAGTTACTGTTTAGTTAGCTTTATAACTTTTGCCAAAGAACAATTAGATTATCTCTTCCAACGTTATTTTGTGCCCTCAGCTAAGACTGCCCACTGACTGCAAATACAAACTGACTTTAATGGGGCCATACGTGAACTAATTTAACCCACTTAAATCTGGCTGGGCTTCAGAGCCAGCTGGTATTTTCCTTGAATGCCGTAGCTGAGAACTCCTCACTCAGCAAAGCTGGGCCTTCCTCTTTCTCCCTCATAATCTGACCCAGCGTCTGTCCTCAGGCTTTCTGCACCTCCCATTCTCTTTGAATAAGTAGTGAGGAGCACTGGTTTTTAAAACAACGAAATTATAAGTGTTTATAGGAGTGAAATTTGGGAGCTGAAAGAGCTCCATTTCTGTGTCTTGTGCTTATGCTTTCATGGCAAATAAATTTAAAGGAATTATTTCTGTAGCAGTCCCGTTGTGACTCTAAATTGCATTATTATCCGTTGTCCTCATTAATATTGTTAAAAATTCTGATTTTATTTTTTCACATGAGTTGTTACCAAAATTCTCTGAAAACCATATGAGTTTCAAGCCATCATTTTCTGATTACAAATAAATATGGAAACATAGAAAGGGTTATAGCAGGCAATTGAATTATTCTTTAAAAATGTTTTCATGTCTCTAACTCCATGGCCTAAATTTTAAAATGTCACTGATTATTTTGAATGAGTTTTTGGGCTCCTCATCTAAGTTATAAATGTGCCTGCTTTTGAGAAATCACTACAATCAGAAAATTCTGAGCAATCGCCCTCTGAAAATGTGCCCTGCTTCAGGTGTCTCAGGCAGAAAATTACTATTTAGACACCCAAAACAACAGCGTGATATTTGAAAATGTAAGACAAGTATAGAAGAAATCCTGTTCCTGATGAAAATCTTCGTAAAATTGATTGGCTTCTTCGGAGATAGTGTTTTACAAGTTCTTAATGTAGTAGTTGCTCAACAAACAAAAAAACTTTTTGGTTGGTGTTTTTTTAAACAAGGCATAATATTAAGGATTTTAACTCTCAGACAAGTTTCCTTTGAACATTTTCTAGGCATCCTACTTCCTCCATTCAAAGCTCTGTCCTTTGGTTCGTTTGCATCTTCTTCATTAGATTGCACTAACCCACATGTATCTTAGGATATTTATAGGAAATATCCTTCCCTCATGGATACCCTTTGCTGGTGACAGTGATGTCTATTTTTAGTTGAACAACATGTTTAGGGAGCGCTGGTGCAAGTGTTGAGTTTCAGATCTGTAACACAGTAAAGGTTTCTTGACCCAACAGCTTTATTGACACATTGCTGTGGGTGATGACGAAGATGTCAAATCCTGGTGTACAAACTGTGTTTCTTACACAGGAAGGTGTCTTACATTTCCAAGACTTATATACCTAAAATTCTGCAGGCTTCACTCCTCAGAAGGTGCATAGAGGTTTTTTTTTAGTTACCTCCCCAGCAAATACATGCCTATATTAAATCTTTATGTAGGCCGTGGGTCAAAGAGCTCAAAATTGGGAGTCTTCTGACGTTGCGGGGGTGTCTGCTCAGCCTTGCACAACCAGAGCTTCAGCAAGTGCAAAATGAAAACTGCCAGCGCCGGAGTGGTATGCTTGTCCTGAGTTACACGTTCTCCCGAGGGCAGGTGCGTGCTTCCTGCCTGGGGCCACCTCTGTGCACCTCGGACATACTTCCTGTACTCAGAGTAGTGTTGAGCGCCTTTGCAAGATGGACAACAGGGTCCGCCAGGCACCTGGGCTCCTCGTTCTTCTTGCCCTGCTTGGCTTTCCTCAGCTGGCCGGCCCGGAGAGCTCACTTTCCAGCCTCCTCCTCTTCCTGCCTGGCTGGCCGTCGCTCCCCTCTTCCCTGGCTGGTTTCCACTTTCTGTTTTCCTGTGAAGGGCCTGGCAACCTCTGCAGTCAAGTGTTGTTAGGTAGGTAAAGGCATGATTAACTGGAGCTAGTTCTGTCAGGGTTGTCCCTTCAGTTTTAACACCAACTTTGTTCTTCTGAACATAATGGCCAGACAGAAGGTGGTGTTGGCACTCATGGAAAACTAGAGAGGAGTTTGACTTTGCCGGCTGCAATAGAAAGAGCAGCTGCCTAGCTGCCGCCTCGAGTGAGCAGCTGTATGCCGAACCCCAGTGTCTCAAGGACGGGGAGGGGAGATACTCCAAGAAGCAGAGCAGACTCAAAGAGTGCAGCCCAGTGGGGTGCAGACACATCCTGCCCAGGTCCCATTCTTCCTGGGATGCTTTAGATGGTTGGCAGAGAGAGGAAACCCGTCCTGCCTGCTCAAGCCAGACCTGAGAAGCTAAAAAATAAACCCCAAACTGTTGTGTGAGCCTGCCTTGACCTTTTGTGGAAAGAAAAGGAAGAAAGGGAGGGAGAGAGTGAGGGAAGGGAGAAAGGAAGAAAGGCATGTTTTGGCATGTAAATGTTAGTGTTTAAAAACTAAATTTTTTTCTTCCATCTGGTGACACACAATATTTTACCACATCCAAGCGTTTAATAATGATCTGTCCAAGAACTTAAATTTCTCCCTGGTTGTTCCAAAAGCGCTTCAGCCACAGTTGAGCATGGACAGCCATAGCCCACTCCATGAGGCTCTGCCAATAAAACATTGCTCTTTCCTGTTGCACACAACAGCTGAATCCTGGAGAGCTTGTCTAGGCTGACACCACTAGTGAGCCTTGACCTTGGAGAGAGGAGTAAAAGCTTGTCTTAAAGAGCTAGACAGAGATACTGAGACCACCCCCTCAAACACAAGACACCCAGGCCGGGTTTCAGCTCCTCTGACTTCAGATAGCTCTATTGCAGATCTTTATATTAAAAAAAAATGCCAAGATCCCATTAGAGTTAGTGGAGTAAAAAGTTATTAATGCTTTCCTAAAGTAGACATCTTTAGGACACCTGTAGACTTAACTGACTGTATTGCCTAGGGCCTTATTGCGATTTACTACACACAGGCAACTTAATGCCATTTAAATGCCATCATGAAACTAGCACCTCAAGCCCAGCAGATATGATGCAGGACCTATGGACAGACTTGTCTTCCTGAGGGGACAGCTGGAGGCCAAAGGGCACACCTGGAGAATCTCAGATCCTACCCAAATGTTGCCCAGGGGTAGGCTACTGCATCAAGCCCTTGATATCCACCCACTCTCATGGCTCTGTGGACATCTAGTCCAAACATAGGCACAGACGTTAGAGTGAGCTGAATCCCACCCTAGTTTTAGTTCCCTCTTCTACCAAGGAGCTTTGCATCCTGTATCCCTGTAGCTGAGACCTGGTGGGAACATTCTGCATACAGTTTTTGTAGCTTGTGCAGTTAAGAACAAATACTGGGGCTAAGGTGATTTTTTTCCCCCCCATTTCTTGTTCTAACCATCTCCATTTCACAAGCTTCAAGAAACACAATGTAAATTATTTAATTAAACAACTTTTTGACAGTTTAAAAAAGGATGTGTGTCATATTTATTAACTGCTAATAAAGACTTCTTATTTAAGAAAATTTTTTGATATACAACATTTTTAAATCCAGCAAGACTATCTGCTCTGTGACCGGAAGCCATTTCCCTTTGTCACAATCAGTCTTTGTTGTCATCATCTACCTTGCTTTCCTATAAAGGGTGTCTTCTGATAGCTTTGTCTGCCCCTCCTTTTTCACTCATTTTGGCCCTTCACTCTCCCAATTACCTTTTGGATTGATAATCCACACTTCCTATGGCAAACACAGAAGCTAGAAAGGCAGTAGCTCACCCTGACACTGTCTCATTTTTCTGCCCTCTTCCTTAGGCCTTGACTAAAGAAAAGGTTAACATAAGCAGTTAAGAATAGTCTTAATTTAAGCATAAGTCCCACAGAAGTCAAATGCATGAGAGATTTAGCTCAGATCCCTGAACCTCACTAATCGGCCCTATGGCTGAAAACCCATTGTAAATCTTTGAAAGTTGCAGATTTGTATGTGAAAAAAATGCATTATGTCTCCACAAGTGTCCCTTGTTCGGTCATTTTGACAGTTACAGCATATATTATTCATTAGACTTCATATCGTGCTGGTGAATGTTCTGGAGAAATAATGAGTTGTGATCTCGTTTCACTGGAGTTCCTCTAGACCATCCATCTGAGTAAACAGGGTGACAAGATGAGGGTGTGGTAGTGTCCTGGTTTCAGCTGGGATAGAATTAATTTTCTTCATAGTACCTAGTATGGGGCTATGTTTTCACTTGACAAAATGTTTTTTTTCATCAGAAGAATTGTCTGATGAACCATAAGGGAATACAAGAATCAGGTCCAATAGGAGACATTTCCTCAGCAGTCTCTTCAACCTGCCTTGAGAAAGACAGGGGGGAAAAAAGGCAGGAATTAGGAACAAGGCTGAGAGGAGAACAAGCAATTTGTGCTTTGCTGTGAAACCCAATCCCCATTCATAGTACTCCTCTGCAGGATTCCTTATCACTGGGTAGAAGGGATTGATATTATCATACTCATCATTTAGATTGTGGAAGCCTGGGGAGGCTTCAGTGAACACAAGGGCTTTTGACTCCACTGCTGTATAAATCTGCGCTCAAATGGCCAGGCCTGAATACAGCTGCAATAAGAATGGGGGCTAAAACTGAGCTTGAGTAAAGCAAAGCGAAGAATAGCAATAGAAATCAACCAGTGTGTACAAATCACAGAAAGAATTCCTTACTGAAAATGGCGAAGTTTTAATAATATGCCAAAGATTTCCTTTATGTCAAGAGACATTCCAATAACGAAAGCTGACCACAAAACTGCTTCTGCATTCAAAATCCTTCTTTATACTTTGGTGGCAGCAGCAGAGAGGCAGAGAGAACACAAGAGCCCTCTAACATGGCTCAATGGTGAAGTTTGAACTCCCAAGGAATTCTGCCAAGCCAAAATCCACCGTCAGACCTTGCTCTCATTAAAACCAATGGTAGCTATGACAGAATGAGAACGAGGGCCCAGATAATCCTTCATCATTGTTTCCCATGTACGTATAGCTCCTTCCAGGTGATTCTAAGTGTGTTCAGGAATTCTCCATTGTAATTTTTCATATTATGCCTTCTGAAGTAGGCATAGTGAACAAAAATAATGCACTTGGCTGACATATAGTGGGGACCAAAATTCGCTGCAGTTCCTTTTGTTCCCCTGCCATCACCATTTCTCTGAATATTCTAGCAAATTTATTTCATAGCAGGAACATCCACTTGAATGGGACGTTTGGGTAATACAGCAGAGAAGGAAATTTCTGAATGTAGAAAAGGAACAAAGAACAGAAACACACAGCACTTGCAGTCAAAACTAAATGGCTGTTTCAAATACCTCAGCTCAGATTCCAAATATTGGCAGTGAACATCCCCCTCCCACCCCCAAGATTACTAGCCTAAGCATAAGTCACTAAACCATGCTATTAAAGGAATGCGGTGGATGAATGAGTATGAAGGCACTCGCTGCTGCTTCCAGAAGTCACAAACAGAAAAAGAGAATAAGGAATTGGCTATGGATGACAGCAATCTCTCTGGATTTTGGCACGTCTTGGACAGAGATCCAAGGTTGAACATTCAGGTTCCAGTATCCCTTGTTTGGGTTTTTTTTCTACATACAAAGTTTATTACATATAGTTGTGCTTACAAAAATGGTGGCAGTATGACATTTTTCCTCTAAAAGAAAGCTGTGTCGTGGTTCAGCCTCAGCTGGCAACTAAACACCACGCAGCCGCTCACTCGCTTCCCCCACCCCTGTGGGACGGGGGAGAGAACCAGAAGAGCAAAAGAACTTGTGGGTTGAGATAAGCACAGCTTAATAATTACAATTAAAAAAATGATTATTATGATAATGACAATAATGATAATATAATAAAATGGAAAAGGGAAAAAACAGAAACACAAGCGATACAACCGCTCACCACCCACCCACCGATGCTGCCCGTCCCCAAGCCGCAATTGCTGCCTGCCCCCCCCGGCCAGCCCCTCCCAGGTAACATACTGGGCATGACGTTACATGATACGGAATATCCCTTTGGCCAGTTTGAATCCGCTCTCTCAGCTGTGCCCCCTCCCCTCCCGGCTTCTTGTGCCCCCGGCAGAGCACGGGAAGCTGGAAAAGTCCTTGACTAGTACAACCGCTACCCAGCAACAGCCAAAACATCTGTGTGTTATCTCAACATTGTTTTCATACTAAGTCCGAAGCATAGCACTATGCCAGCTACAGTGAAGAAAATTAACTCTATCCCAGCTAAAACCATGACAAGCTGTAAGGAAATGATGAACTGATTCGTACCAGCAGGATTTTTCTGCAGGTCAGAGGACCAACTGGTCTATTTTTTTTTTCATTTAAGCTGTAGAATCTACCAATTCTTTCTTTGGAAGCGCAGGGTGAAAGAATTCAGTGCAGATGTATACCATGTGCACATGGGCAGACTCCACATACACAACAACATGATTTCCATTGCTTTATTTCATCCCTAACATCTTTAGCAGTGTCTCATCATCAGATTTGTCTTTCTCTGTTGTCCAATTCATTGGAAAAAGGGTATGGCTGGCACAAAAGGGTGTAGCTTTATCACAAAATTAAAGCCTCAAAAAGTCTCTCGCAGCAAAAATTTCATGCAAGAAAAGCAAGCGTATCCTGCTTATTGGGAAAAAATTCGGACTGGGAATGTGTTGGCTACAGGAGGTAAATGACAGCAATCCTCCCTATCAGCACACATAGTAGCGTCATAGGTTCTGCAACTCTATGCCAAAATTTGCACCGAAATGGTTTCAAAATACTGGGCAGCATGGGAATGATGTGAAAAAGAAAGGCAGGGCTAAGATAAACCTAGGCAGGTCAAGCTGGTTGGGAAGAGATGCATTTTCTCTTTCTGTTATGTTTCCTGTGTTCAAGTATTATTCACAAACCTTGAAAGTTAACAGTCTGTCATTATCAGAGACAGAACTCCAACAGGGAACCATGAGGAAAACAGGAAACCACACGTACATCTACAGGGTTTCTAATAGGGAGGGAGAAAGAGGAGCGGGAAGCCTGGGTCCAGTTCCACAGTTTCCCCTTACATTCTCTCGAACCTTGCACAAGTGGCTTGTCTTCTCCCTAGTCCATTTTCTTCTTGGCAAAATTATGTAAATGCTGGCTTGGAAACTATTTTTACTTACTTCTGAAGAAAAGAACTAAAACAAAACACACAGACTAGACGGTCTCAACTGATGTCAATCCAGAATGAAAATACAGAGCCATTCACACAAATGAAGGTGATAAAAAAGCATTCTTTATGCTCAAATCTCTGGATTGTAGACTCTCTAAAAAGAAGAGATTTTGGCATCTAGTGTGGACTTTTCCCAAAAGGGTGTGACAACAGCATCCTTCACTGAGGAATGTTTAATCTCAAGTGCTGCCTTTGAAACAAAATGAAATGAAATGTAATACATTCAGAGGATATCTAATGCATTTGTAGTGGCACTAGAAGTGGGAAAAAGAAGTCAGGAATTTTGCTTTGCTTTCTTCCCAGACCAGACTGACACGCTGCCCAACTCGTACCAGTAACCAATGGCACTGAAGATGTCTGCAGGATGGAAACAATTGGTATTTTTGTGACACCTTGTGGCAACTGGTATCATACTTCCTTTTTTCTTCCAATTACAAAAACTATGTTAACAAATATGGACAGTTTGTTCTTTCCATTGGAGAAGATTAAGAACTCTCTAGCCCTTCTCCTATGTAGTCAGCACGATCAGTTGCTCAGGCAATATGTCCAAAGTCTTAGGGGTACTTGTCTAATGAAGTGTCCTGTTTGGTTGATTCTAATTGGGCTAATTCTAATCTCTCCCTAACATAGCTGTATTATCTTCACAAGAAACTCCTTATTTAAACTGATATAAAGAAAATTTCCCTTCATCATTTTTCATGTTTACCTTTGCATAGGAATCATTCTGCACTAAATACTTCCTGTGAATAAGTTCACTCACCATAAATTCTGATAGAAGGGCAAAATGCATATGTATTTATTACAAATTGAAACAATGTTGGCAAGAACTCTGGCTCTATGGGCATGTGAAAAAACAGTATAAAAATATAGAAGGAGCTGTAGATGCTTTGGGCTAAGAAAAACTGAAAGAAAAATGACCTGAAATGTATCTTCTGGCTACCCTCACATTTTTTATTCACTTTTTGATTCACTGTTCTTATCTCAACCCACAAGTTTTCTCGCTTTTGCTCTTCCGATTCTCTCCCACATCCCACTGGGGTGGGAGTGAGTGAGCAGCTGCGTGGTGCTGAGTTGCTGACTGGGGCTAAACCACGACAAATTGCAGTATTTGTTTCCATCATTAGGATCTTTACTCCTCAAAGCAGTGAGATTTCTTCCCCATGATAAATAGTCACTGTTGCAGCAATTGCTACAAAGGATACTGTTCCCTCTATCTTTCCATGAAATGTTTGATTCAAAAGGCTGTTAAAGTCACTCTCAAACCTAACCGCATCTACTGTAATTGCTTTCATTGTGGCTTTCTCCAGTGTCCATCAAAATGTTAACATACATGTATCCTTGGAGATATTGCCTCACTGTGTTCTAGTGTGGCAGTGACAGCCTCTGTTCATAAATCCAGTGAGAAGGGGCAGAGAAAGAGCTGTGTGAGACCCAAGCTGCCTTTTCCTTCTCCTGCTCAGTTCCCACTCTTCCTGCGATGCTTAAGACAGTTGGCAGAGGGAAGAAAGTAGTCCTTCTGTCTACTTGAGCCAGCCTTGTTGTCTCTTTCTTTTGAAATGCGTCCAAGACAAGTGACTTTGGACTCTTGGAAGTTCTGCTGCTCTCTTGACACTGCAGACAAACTAAAGCACCTGCCAAAAAGCAGCCACAGGTATTTCTAGCTTCTCAGGAGACCTTCCGGCTAAGGTGGGAAGGGCTGTTCTTCGCCTGCTTAAGAGCTTCACAAGCCAAAACACATACTGACATTTGTCCTGCCTCCAGCTACAGTAGCAACCAATGTTTCCTGCAGCTTGAGGGGGTCCCCATGGCATTACTGGTTATGGTGGCCTGAGACAGAGAACTGTTATTTAAGAATAGTTAAAGCTACCTTGTAAAAATTGGTTTTTGTGCTGCCTGGCCATTTATTTTGAGGCGGATCCAAAGGACAGCTAGGATGGGCCATCACAAGTCACTGCTGTAGTAGAAGGGAACAGCTTTGGCTCCTGTTGCTGCTGTGCTTGCTGCTGCCACAAGTGCAGTGGCTGACCTGGCTGCATCCAGTGGGGTCGACTTGTCTTCAGCAGGAACAAACCACAAAACAGAAAACTGAAAAAACAAAGCTGAGCAATTTGTTGTACCAGAAGAACATGGAGCTGAGCTCCATCCCCACGAATGCCTTAGCTAAGCACCCTTGGAACCTCTAACTGAAAATGCATAAACATAGAAGTGGTGAAATCTGGCCTTTTTATGACTTGTCAGGAAGAGATGGTGTGGAAATTGTTAAGTAGAAATTAGTGCAGGAAGGATAATTCTGACTGTCACCTAAAAGCATAGCATTGGTTCTATATTACAAATATTTTATATAGTTCTCTGTGTTGAAAGACTAATTTCTGGGTCAGAGTAGAAGAGAAGAGACTATTTCAGTTGGAAGAAACCTACAACAATCACCTAGTCCAACTGCCTGAGCACTTCAGGGTTGACCAAAAGTTACAGCATGTTATTAAGGGCATTGTCCAAATACCCCTTAAACACTGATAGGCTTGGGGCATCAACCATCCCTCTATGAAGACTGTTCCAGTGTTCAGCTACCCTCTTGGCAGAGAAATGGTTCCTAATGTCTAGTCTGAACCTGACGCAGCTTTGAACCATTCCCACACGTGTCCTGGCACTGGGTACCAGGCAGCAGAGATCAGCACCTCCCTCTCCACTTCCCCTCCTCAGGAAGCTGCAGAGAGCAGTGAGGCCACCCCTCAGCCTCCTTTTCTCCAAGCTAGACAAGCCCAAAGTCTTTAGCCGTGCCTCATAAGACATGTCTTCCAGCCTTTCACCAGCTTTATTTCCCTCCTCCAGACACATTCAAGCTCCTCAACATCCTTTTTAAATTGTGGGGTCTAGAACAGCACACTGTACTCAAGTTGAGGCCTCACCAAAGCTGAAAACAGTGGGATAATTGCCTCTTTTGACTGGCTGGTTGTGCTGTGTTTGATGCATCCCATGATGCAGTTTGTCCTCTTGACTGCCAGGGCACACTGATGACTCATATTGAGCCTGCTGTCGACCAGCACCCCCAGATCCCTTTCTGCCGGGCTGCTCTCCAACCACACCTCTCTCCCAATTTATACTTGTGTTCGGCGTTACTCTGTCCCAGGTGAAGAATCCGGCATTTGTTCTTGTGAATTTTCATGCCACTGGTGATTGCCCAATGCTCCAGTCTACCCAATCCCTCTGCAAGACCTCTTGTTCCTTGAGAGTGTCAACATCACCTCCCAGTTTAGAATCATCAGCAAACTTCCTGGGGGTGCATTCAACTCCTGCATCCAGACTACTGATAAAAATATTGAACGGAACTGGCCCTAGAACTGGCTGCCAAACAGATGTAGCCCCATTCACTACAACCCTTTGTATGTAAGAAGCTGAATTGTTAGTCATGGACATCACTGTGAGACCTCATGCTGCCTGGATTTGGGCTGCTGATAATCTGTAGAGAAAAATGACCTCTGGAATAGGTCCTGTTAGTCTACAGATAACCACAGACTGCTGGAGTTGGTGTCCTTAGTCTATGACATTGGCTGATGCTGTGCAAGGAGGGAAGGACTGGGTCTTGGTCTGTTGCAACCCAATGTACTTCTGGGACGTTGTGCCTCCATTGAGTCTTTGATGACAATGACTTATGTGCCAGCTGCCAGAATATGCACTGCCATGTTCTGTTATGTTTTGAATTTTATAAGGTTTGTGGCTTTCTCTCTGGTCTGTTTTCTCTCCAATGGCAAAATACAGAATTACTGCCTGGGAGCTCAGCAGAGTATCCGGCACTTCACAAACAGGGGCCGCTACTGGTGGGGACCTTCTACCAAAGGACTGTATTGTGAGCACAGGAGTCTCAAAATGCTCACTTCTGCCTACCTGAAACCCCTCCATCTCACTGAGATTTAACAAGTTATTCTCCATCTACATAATGCCTAACACAAACGTTCTTTGGCTACAGGGCATACCTTCACCCTTGCAATTAGTAACAGGCATTTAAATATCCTTTCCCCTACTGTACCGTTCTATATGCTTTGTTTCTGTTTGGTTTTCTTTCTTTTTTGTTTTCTGTTTCTTCTTTTTTGGTAATTGTTTAATTGTAAAATTTGGGAATTTTCAACCAAATTCAATCACTATTGCAGTAGGGCTATCCCGGGGATGAATATGCCAAATGAAGAAACTCCTGTAGGCTGCAGTTCTGTTGGCTTCAACAGAACTATGCTAAAGTATAAACTTTTGGATTTGTGAACATGACCATCCTGCAGCATCAGCACAGGAATATGTGTTGAAAGTATACATATAAGTAATATTCTCCCTATCTTTTTTTGATGCCAACCAAAATAATTCTGTCTGTGAAGTTTTCCTGAGTTAATGCCTTTGGGACCTGCAGTTCAAACCTAGTCCATAGGGTCTATAAGATTGATTTCAAATACAAATAAACACCACTAATAATCCGACCTCCCACAGACAGTTCTGCAAAGAGCACTGAGTTTAGGAACAGATTTGAAGGAACGCACATGGTACTATTCAAAAGACAGATGTTTGCATGAAAGAAAAGAAAAAAGCTAGTTTCATTAAAATCTCTCGCAAAATCTACTTACACTTTTGTGAGGCCAAAACTCCCTGGTTAAGCTTCCGTTCATTTACTGGGGCTGTAATTTATCTCACAGGGAGTAGCAAAAGGGCCAAAGTTTGAAGACTAAGTGCAGTATTTAACAGTGCTTATCCAGGAGGACAAGGCCAAGATCATAATGCCACACATCCCTTGCAAACGTCCACTTTTGGAAAGAGTAATCCATGGATGATCTTGGGTCCTGCTTTCATAAATCCCACACAGAAGCGAGTTTAGGCAAAACCAAAGGCATAAGAGTGAATCTTTTTTCAGTACCACAAAGATGTCACACAGATTATACACTTTAATTTTATTCAGGGAATTCTTAAAAATGCTTCATACAGGTCCCGCTACAGGAAAGCAGTGCTACTCTCCTATATCAACAGATTAAGTCATAGAAATTATTATCAGGGTGCAACAAGGCTCTTTCTGATGACTTTCTCTGCAAAGTCAGGAACATCTAGGTGGAATAAGAAATCTTAACAACTGAGAATCATAAGAAATTATGACAGTGGTGAGATATGAGAAGTTCTAACAATTACTATTAAAAAGTTGGAGAGAAATTATATATCCTCTGTATCTTTAAAATACTGCTTTTAATACAAATATATCTGAAAATTACTGAGTAAATATATGCTCTGAAGTAGAATACAAATATAACAACATGCTTAGAGACACTTTCTAATATTAGACTGAAGTGAATCAAGCTTTTCTACTATACTTGGATTCTGATAAACTTCACCCTCCTCAGTAGCTGCAGAAGAAAGTGTAAAAATGCTCTGTAAAAGGTGATAAAAATGTTAAAATACTGTACCAGCCATTCATAAAATTACAGATTGTTTTGCTTGAGAAAAGTTGATGAAAACATCCAGTTCTTAATTTTCCCTTAATTAAATCTTATTAAAAAGATATTTTTTAAAAAAAAAAAGATAAAAAGTATTCTACAATACCTCCTCTAAAATTAGACTTAGTGATATTCCTCTGCAAAGTAATCCAGGTTACTTCTACAGCATGACCAAGAAGAAACAATCTCTGTGCTCCCTCTTCTGGCTCTGCAGCAGCATTGACCTAAGCAAATCCTAGTCATGCTGATATCGGGCTGAGGCCTGTGCACAACAGAGAGAACAAATCCATAAAGCACCTTACTGTTTCAGCTTCCTTAAAGAGAAAAATTAAAAGCTGCTTCAAATAGAATCTGAACTGGTTTAAAAAAATTATTTCCATATTTCATGAAAGTTTTTTCCAATATCTAACAGTTGAAAAATTCAAAAAAGCCTTGCACAATGGACAAGAGCACTTTTTCAATATTTGTAATACTGCAGTGATTTTAAATAATCCAGTCAGTACGTTTTCCACTTGTGATTATTCTTTTCATTTACTGTAAGTTTGATTATGATCTTAAACAGCTGAGCCATCTCAGAGGCAGAGGATGTTCATACCGTGGCTCAGGAATGCCTTACCTCCAGCACGGGGTATCAGACACAAACGCCGGCTCGGAAAAATAATTTTTCTTTACACTTGTTGAATTTAATGGGAAGGTGGGCTGGGCATAAGGGGTTGCAGGAAGGACAAAATCAAGATCCTGCTTTCTTCCGTCTATGGTTTCTGTATGACTAACATCTGAAATGGAAAGGATACAGCATCTTCTATTTCTGCATGGGATTTGCATAGCAACATACGCTAGACAGCACCAACTCAAACTCTGCCACTCCAGGAGTCAACAGTCCACGTGCTGTGCAATGTCACCCAAAATTGTAGGCATAGCACCAAAAATGGGGCAGAGCATTAGCTGGTGTGTAAGGCTCACGGTAGACAGGAGTTTGGAAATAACAGTTCGGATGGGCCTACTTAAGTACTTGGAAGACAGGCTGTCTTCCCCGGCAGTATATCCCACCCACACAGCATGTGCTTCATGACATGAAGGCTGAGACCACAGCACCGTCATCAGTGTCACAGCTGCCTCGGGCCTTGGCCAGGCTCATGAAGCCACCGTGTGCCTGCAAGGCAAGGGGGCCTCGCGGCCACTTCCATCACAGTGGTTTGCCTGAGGGAATTGGGGAACATGGGCTACTTACCCTCATGTGCAGGCACAAATGCAGGTGTGGTGTGGCTCTGCCCCGTAATCGTTTGCTTGCGCAGACCAGAATGACACAGTTGGTACTTGCTGACTGCACTGCAAAGATTTCTGGAAGATGAAGCTCTGCTGGTTGGTGTCATAGGGGCAGAGTTATGAGCTATGTCTTTCCTGCTCCACTGCATTTTGGGAAGAAGATGAGGTATTAATTACACCCTTTCCCAGTCATCCTTCCCATCGGTGCAAGCAGGGGCTAAGCTTAATTTTGCTGCCATCGGCAAAGTGGAGCAATCCTGTCCCTGCATTAGTACAAGCTAATGAGTACACAACAAGCTGTCCCTGCATTAGTAGAAGCTAATGAGGTTCCACAACATGAGCATCTTGTATTACAAAACCAACCCATTTTATTTTTTAAAACACAAGGTCATTTAGAGGTATACAATGTAGACTTAGCATAGTGTGACTTCAGAAGTGCGATGTATGTTGTTAAATATCCACTACTGGTAATGTCTCTATATTTAAACAAAAATAAAACCCACTGAGTTTGTAGATTTGACTTTTGACTGTAACAACTTGTTCTGACCTTGGCTTTCAAGCAAACTTGTTCAACAGCTGTTGATGTCAGTTCGAAAAAAGCAATGCTCAATTCTGTGACTTGCAATCTCAGGCTAAATGCTACACGCACCAGCTACAGACCCCTCTGTCTTTGGGAGACTCTGCCAAAAGCCTTTCACAGAACCACAGGATGGTTGAGGTTGGAAGTGACCTCAGAGGCCATCCGTTCCGACACCCCTGCTCAACCAGGGCCACATAGACCCCTCTTCTCCAGCTATATCACCCATCTTCTCCTACAGCAACAGAAGCAGGAGAGACACACAGTCCCACCATGGCTTAGGTCTGTTGTATAGAAAGACCATGGTCACGGAAGGTTGTCTAATATCCACAGAACTTTTCTTGATTAAACTTTTTTTGGTTTCAACATTAAAGGAAGACATTCAGGTCTTAAAGACCATCTGCTCTGAGAGGTTTTACAGGCCCCACTTTTTAAGTGGCAATGGCTTAGTTTGATTCAATTCACTATTCAGGAGCCAACAGTAAAAAAAAAGCAAAGGACTAAACATTCATATAAATGTTGATCTTTCTGAGGCAGTGAAGTGAGAGTACTACGAAGCTGACCTGCTGCTCTGTTGAAGCACTAGTAGGTGTGTTTATGGGAGCAGGCAGAGGTGCCTCAGCTTTCAGATGCTCAGCAATTGACTGACATTTGCTATTTGTGAAGGACGGAAGGGGAGTATTCAGGTCTGGATCCATTCCATGACATTATCCTTAAAGCTCATATTGCAGCCTCCTGAGATAAGACTCACTATAGGGTAGGCGAGAAGTATCATGAAGAATATAATTTGACCACTTCTACACAGTACATCTGCAGATGTACAAATGTACATCTATCCATATCTGAATAGCAACTAACAGCAAAACTCAGTGAAAGTATGTGAAGGACTGAAAGAGTTAATGTCTCAAACACTGTTGTAAAGTGAACTGCAGGTGGGAAATTGATGAACACAGGCCATGGGGGGTGCGTTGGAGGATATGCAGTCCCAGGTTCTCCTGTGCCTCACAGCTACTTGCAGAGGTCATACAAAATTTATTTGAGGAAGGGGCTTTTGACTGCCCAACAGACCCCTCGTGACCACCCCTCACAATGGCTCCTGCGCTGAAGATCATGAAACTTCTGGGACAAGAACCATGCCAGCTCACAGGAGGCATAACTGGAGGCAGGGTTTAGACTATAAAAGACACTACAACAGAGAGAGTGGTGCACACCCACCACTGGAGGATTGTCACGTCTGTCGTCATTAGTGCTGGATCCAAGGGTGGTGATATCTCCCTATCTTCCCCCCCTTCTCTCTCTCTCTCCCCCTCCCTTTTTCTTTTCCTCTTCTTCTTTTAAAAATATTCTTAATAAGGACCCCCACCATCAATGCTTTTCCATGTTTTCAAGTTCGAGTTGCCTTTTCAAGTTCAAGTTACTTCTGTGTTGAAACAAAAATAACTGATCATTTGGTGTCATTTCACCTTAATTTAGTCTGAAGGGATCATTAGAACTTTGGTCGCTCTCCCTCCTCCTCTCGGGTTGGGACACGACAAAGTACAAACTAAAAATCCAAACATACAAAAATATTTTTGTTCCATCAAGCCATCCTGATGCCTTTCAGTTCCATCAGCACTGCTGTTTTAGGCTGTGCTCTGATGCTAAGGGCCATGGTACCCCTGCAAGGACACAGAACACTTAATCTCTAGATCATCCATTCCGATACATCTGAGGCCTGTAATGCTTAAATGTTTTTTCTGGGAGACACTAGGGGCCCCAAGTCTGGAACTGGTGGATTACATCCGCTATGCAAAACCAGAATCACGTTTAACACTAGTAGAAAACCTACAATCAGAGATGAATATTTAAATCCAATTGCAAATGCAATCACATTTTCCTAAATAAAAAGATGAAGCGTTAGAAGGATAGATTGAAGAATTTCATAATGCCATAGACCAGTCTGGCAGCTTCAAAAAAATTAAACTCACTTAAAACAAAAAATAAAAAATAAACACACAAACAAATAAAAAAGAATAATAATTAAGCTTTTTTTTCTGTATGACATATACACTGAGTGATGAAGGTAATATAGGTTCGGCAAAAAGATGGATGTGGCCAAAAGTTATTGTCTTCTACAACTACTTTTTTTTAATTAAAAAATTAAAGGGAAAAATCTGAGTTGAAAAGAGATCTATGGACATTTAAGAAAATGTCAACTTTTGAAGAAAAATCTTTTAACACTTAAAAAGTGCAGCTTTACACATTGACGAAGATTGTTTATGAGCACTAGTCCAATGGCTGTGGAGAGGCATCAGCGGAAATAAAATCTCAGAAATCTCAAGAAGGATTGATATCTCTGTCTTGGCTGGCAACATTCAGCTCTCACTTGACTAGGTGAAACAATAAAAATGTGAATAAATACAAACGTTATTTTTCAATGTCAAAGGTCACTCAGTTGAGTTAGATAAGACTATTGCAAACTAAGGCACACCAAACCTATGAACCTTGGGAGTTATTATATATGAAAACATCTATACTACTTTGAAGAATTCAACAAAATTTTTATAAGCCAAAAGGGCTGTTAGGAATCTGTAATACTGATGCATGAATAAATAAAGGGACTAGATTTGTATTACTTTATTAACATAAAATTTATTTATATTTTGAGATTATTGATGTTAAAATGTACTTTTTATATTAATCCACAGAATATATATGTCCATGTTCGTATTTTTGAGATTTCTATTATTTAGTTCCTATTAAATGTTTGGTATCCATAGATCATATACATGACACAGAATATGACTACCATTTAGCAACAGGAACTGATTTGTTAAATGAAAGTGCTGAATTGTTGAAACCTAAGAGAGGAAACCTAAGGAGAGTTCTACTTTTGCTGCTTTCCAATCTTTTCAAAGATTCATTTTTTTCCTTGTTATCCTCTTCAAGGCTTTAATTGCACAGGTAGGGATGAAATTCAGGGTATGCTTTATTTTCCCTTGGACAGTACATGAATTTTACATTGAAAAACTATACGAGAAATAGAAACTTATTTCTTTCACGGAAATATGACATTGTAGAAGTTAATAATTACTTTGACCCTTTGCACAGATTCTCTATTATGTTGCATTAAATGAAACATAATCTTCAGGAATTTTTTCAGCTAAAGTACTGATTTCACGTGTGACTGAAGTTTGATTTAAGTAAAGACTATTCCTTGTTTTGTGTTTTTATTTGTTACTAAGAACCTAAAGATGTTGTGTCTTCAATAGAAACCACTTTATGTATAGAAGCCACTTTATATTGCAGAGGAAATTGTTTCCTCAGATCTAATAAACAGTTTTACTTTGTATTCCTCTAATTCCTGCTGTGAAATGAAATTAAAATTGCCTGCAAGATTGCATTACAGTCACTTCTGAAGACATGGGGCCTTAATCTTCATAAGGCCTTAAGATTTCAAGACTGCAAACTCTAGAACTGGAAATGTCAGCAGCTTTTATTATTTATTTATTATAGTTGCTCTAGAGGAATATCCCCACAGAAGTGTGATAACAGTGTACTTCTCTCAAGAGAGTAATGTTCAAAAATTTCCACATGCAGACAAGTCTTATCCAGTGCATAAAATGTATTTGTGAAATCCTTTTGCTGATCACAAATTTAATTTACTTACAGCACTGTGCCTCTGAATGGCTGGAAAGCAGTTTAGAAAATGCAATGTCAAACAGAGAAGTTGCTACCTTGGTTATATCCATATATTTTGTGTGGGGAAGCCTTAGAGCCTGTGTTTTCTCGCTGGCCATTGTATATTCAAGGATCAAAGGTAGTTACCAAGATGACAGTGAAGTGGACTGACACAATGCTTGCCTGAATTATTTCCACTAGACACTGGCTTTTGCAAAGGATTAAGGGCCAGATCCAAAACCAAATTTAGATTCTTATCACAATGCCTAATTTCTATGTGTCTGTCCCTTCAAAGACCCATCAGATTCCCAAGCCTCGTTACCCTTTTTACATGTTCAGGGGGAGTTAACTTCCAAGTTGGTGACTATGAGCCAAGGACTTTTTAGATGTCTACAACACTCTCCAGAGAATTTCAGGCTCTGGTAATTTTCTGTCTACTGACCGGATGTGCTGTTCACTCTCCAGTATGCAAGGAAACTAAGGTATATATTGTAATTGGGAAGTTGTCATTGAAGCACCTACCAAGCTGGCAGTTTATTTGGTTGGCTTGCTACATTGCCCAGTTTTCAACAAACTTTCAAGGATGATAATCAAGCCACAAATAATCACATACAGGCAGCCTTAGCATCTTCCAGATTTTATTTAGCTGTCTCAGATACTGGATTTCTTGGCAGTCTCTCTGCTGAGGTCAAGTGCTTCTCGGAGCCATGGAAAATTGTAAATAAGGGTCATAACTGTCAATGACCCTTGCGCCGTTACAGATGCAGCAAAGTAAAGTTGAGCCTTTTCAAACAGAAGTAAGTACTAGTGGTCCATGGTGGGTTCCTGTGGGCAAGATGAAGCTGGGGATGTATCTTGAAGAAGTTCCCATGCTGGGACAACAGGCAGGCATCCCCTTTATATCCAAACACGTCTTCTAACCTTCACCACTGACCTCTAGGGCTCCCTCTGCTGTTGTCCCAACTCCCAGTGACAAAGGTAGGACTTCAGGATGCTCATAAATTGACAGGTCAGCCAAGACCATGGCTGCCACCTGATTGAACCTGATTATCTGAAGTTGCTCTCTATCTGAGAAAATCAGGCAGGCAGCTCGAGAGTTATTTACTCTGCCCAAGAAAGGCACAGCGAACAATTTCTTTGAAATACTTGCCTTTGTTCGGTGACTGTGCAAGATGCCTCACTCGGGGGCTCAGGTGAGACACCCGTCTTTTGCAAGCCCATCAAACTGCCTGAGGTAAATTCACCACAGACATTTGCTTTCAGCACTCGGTTAATCCAGGGTACTGGCAAAAGCAGCGGTGTACGTTAACTTTTCATGGGAAGGCCCCACCCCGGTGGGCACTGGTTTTCAGGGGGCCAGGCTGTGCCCCGCCACTGCCTTTGCCTCTGGGGGTGACTGAGCAGCTGTCTGAGCTCAGCACCTCTGTCTGGGCTCAGCACCTCCATCAGGTCCACCTTGTAGGGCCTGAACCGGCTGGGGAACCACCACGTGCATGTCAGTGTCGGCAGCCCCTGGTCCACAGCAGCGCCCCATCCCACCCCACACAGGGACAATGTCAGGAAGGCTCGTGACTTTGCTGCCAACTCCTGTGTTTTCAGATAAATTTTTTTTCTCTAAGATTTTTTATAAAGAAAAAAACTATTTTTATTTTTTCTGTCAGTTGCAAGCACTTATGGAAGTTTGCATCACGGTGGAAGGAGGCCTTGCTGTGCCTCCCTTCCCACTTCTCCAGGGTGGGTTTCCTTATTATAGGACTCTCTCAACTACCCAGGAGGCTGGGGGTCTGCTCTCCCCTCTATGGGGCAGCGGCGACAGACCACTCCTGGCTGCCTCCACCAGGGACATGCCAATGGTGACCACAGCCTGCACCCCAGCACTGCTCCCCTCCCCTCCCCTTCCCTTCCCCTCCCTTTCCCTTCCTTTCTCTTTCCCTTCCCCTTCCCCTCTCCTCCTTTCCCTTTTCCCTTTCCCTTCCCCTTCTTTCCCTTCCCTCCCTTTCCCCTTCCCTTCCCCTCCCTTTTCCCTTCCCCTCCCTTTCCCTTCCTTTTCCCTTCCCCTCCCTTCTCCCTTCCCCTCCCTTTCCCTTCCCTTCCCTCCCCCTCCCCCCCTTCCCTTCCCCCCTTCCCCCCCCTTCCCTTCCCCCCTTCCCTTCCCCCCCTTCCCTTCCCCCCCTTCCCTTCCCCCCCCTTCCCTTCCCTTCCCTTCCCTTCCCTTCCCTTCCCTTCCCTTCCCTTCCCTTCCCTTCCCTTCCCTTCCCTTCCCTTCCCTTCCCTTCCTCTTCCCTTCCTCTTCCCCCTTCCCCTCCCCCTCCTCCTCCCCGCCCGGCCCCGCCTCCCGGCAGCCCCCGCGCACCGCCCACTCCTCGCGAGACTCCTTACTCTCGCGGCAGCGGGGCGCCGCCATCTTACCTGCTCGCTGGCTGGCTCCGTCTGGCTCTGCGGCTGAGGGGCGAGGGGTTGGGGGGGCTGGCGGCGCATTTCGGGGCCGCGCTCGGGGCCCGCCGCTCGTCGGGCCCGTCACCGGCCGCGCTGCTTCGCGCCCGCCGCTGAGGCGGGGGGAACCCGCGGAGCGGCCGGACCGCGCTCCCCGGCCAAGGAGCGGCGAGAGCGGGGCCCGCAGGGAGCAGCCGCCGCTCGGCTGGTTCCGCCCCCTTCGCGGCGCTGGGCCTCTGGCCCCGGCCAGGCGGTCTCTACCGAACCGGGAGGCGGCCGCGGCCTCGGCGGGTGAGGGGAGGCGCGGCGGGAGCCGAGGTCCCGGCCGGCGGGGCGGCGCCGACCCCGCCGCCGTTGCTGCTGGTGCTGCCGGGGAGGCGGGGGGCCCGGGCCGCTCTGGATGGTGGTTAAAATGATCATAGAAAACTTCGAGGCGCTGAAATCCTGGCTCAGCAAAACCTTGGAGCCCATGTGAGTAGTCGCGACCCTTCCTCTCTCACCCGTTCCCTCCAAAATAAAGCTTCCCTTGGAAAAGACGGGGATCCCCAGGGGAGGGAAGCGCTGCGCCGGAGAGGCCCCGGTGAGGGCATCCCGAGGGGCACCCGCCCTTCGGCCCGGCCCTCCTCTTTGGGGGGCCCTGAGGGTGGGGGCGCGTCGTCTCCTCGCTCTCCCGACCCCGTCCTCGGCCGGGAGGTAGGACCGTCTCCCTGCGGAGGCCGCAGCTCCCCCCCCCCTAGCGACCGCACTCGTCTTTCCCTTTGTAGCCCAGGGTAAGCGGGAGATAATGTGCCTGCCTGTGCACTGTGCAGCCCGGTGCTCCGGGCGCCCGGCCCGCCGTGGGGGCCAGGTTAGTCACCAGGGCCTGCCGCCTGGCCAGTGACCTTCTCCCGGAGAGATCAGGTGCCGTTGGGACTCTTTCTAGGATCCTGGTATTTTTCCCAATAGCAGCTTCCACGGACTCCACGCACGTCGTTCCCAGTCGTTTTGAACATTTGACGCTCGCTTGTTTCCCTCCTCACGAATAAAAATTGCATCAGTAGAACGCTTGGGAGTAGGAGCCCCAGAGAGTAATTTGCCTATTTGTGAATACCTGCTTGGCCTCTGAGCATAACATTCATGTGAGTAATTGGGGCTCCTCTGCAAATAGTCCACGTCTTCCTCCTCTGAATGATATTTTAGAAGAACTGAGATGTAAACTTGGTTTTGAAGGTTTCATCTTCTGGAAGTGTGGTGCCTATAGACATTTTAGATCAAGGCATGCACTTGACTTGTCATATTGAAACACCATTTTAACATGTTTGAATTAAATTGCTGGGGCTTGATCTGAGTCAATGGAACTAGAACCTAAAAATTAATTCTGCTATTAACTTTTCTTCTGAGATGTTTGGCCACTGTCAGTTTTACTCTGATACTATCAAATAGGAAAAAAACCCTCTGCTTTATGGCTTCCGTAGCTATTAGTTAAGTATATGTATCTACACATATAGTTTGTATGGCTTATGCTGAAATAACTTGAATAACTTATAAAATGCTGGAACAATTTTAGGAGAGCTTCACTTGTGTTTTAAGGGAGGTGGCTTTGGTGGTGTTTTTTTCCCATTGGGTGTAATCCAAACCACACTGAAATAGGTGAGTCGTGCACTTAATTTCAGTGGACTTTGAATTAGGCCTGCAGCAAAGTTATGCTGAGTGCCTTTTTAGAAAAGGTTTGATCCTTAAGACTGTGGTAGATTTTTTTTTTTAATTCTGCCCTCTGGTGCAGAATGTTCCCTGTTAGTTTCTGGATACTTTCTTGCCTGAATGTTCTGTTAATGGTAATCAGCAGTTTGATATCAGTATTTAGAGTGTGCTGGTCAAGAGGCTTGGAACAGGTGGTATTTAACTTGGGAAAATCTTGTCATTTCCAAAATACATGTTGGTAATTTGAAGTGATAAATAATACGTACTTACCTCTCAGTCGGTCAGCAGTTTACACGGAACATTTTTAAATTCTGTGAAATCTGAAACTGGAAGTCCGCTAGTGGCATTTACAGGAGGGCTTCAGTTGACTTCAAAATCCCTTTGCTGAGTAAATACATTATGTTCTTTTGATTTTGCAGCTCTGTATCCAAAATTCATTCATACTGTCCTTCTGCTCTTTCTTGAGTATTATGCACGAGGAGCTGAAGTTAAACTTTAACCAGTGAATAATAAAAGTTTCCTATTCACCATATAAAAAGTATCAGAAGTTTGCTGGATGTTAGTTAGCTGCAGATCAGTATGGTTCCTCAGTCTTTCCCCTCAAGCCCCATTCATTAGTGATGTGTAGTAGTAACTTCTTAGCCTGGTAACAAATTCAGGTTGTTCCTTGTTTCTCTATTTGTTTGAATACTGAATGGTGATGACTGCTGGTGATAGCGGTTAAAGGATGAAATTGGGATTTTCAATTTTTGTGATCAGTGCTATCTTCGGCTTTTTAGCAGAACAAAATGTTTCTTTTAAGTTAAATGCGGTGTTTGAGCCGTTCAGATGTGGTTCTTGTGCTGGCAAACTATGTTGTGGGGTAGGGAATTGCTGACCTGGAGGATGTTGAGTTCTCTGAAATTTACCCCTGGGAGGAGACAAGCCAGCAGGGACTGTTAAATTCAACTGCCATTCAATTTAGTGCAGTGTCCCGCGTTGTTCCAATAAATATTGGAATTCGTGAAGAAGTATTGTCATTTCCTTGCAGTCAAATACTCTTGGAGCTGCTTCTGCTATCGGCTATCGGAAAAGTGTGCCTACAGCTGTAGCTTCTGGCTGTATGAAAATTTTAGCGTGCAGTTACTTCTGACGAAGTTACTTCTAAAGAAGTAACAGCTGTTGGTGCAGTACTAGTACAATGGTGCCTAAGTGCTGGTAGTCTGGAGGTGTTACCATAGCCTGAAAATAATTTTTTACTTGTCTTTGCCTTTCAATGAAACAAAACCCCGTGCTAAGTGTTTTTATCTCGTGGCTCATTCAGAAGCCCTTAGCTGCAAGATAGGCAGATGACTTTCATAACTAGATTAAGGTAGACACCACTGTATTAGGTCACTATGGAGGTGTTGTCTCGGTAGTTTTAAGGGGAGAAGTGGATTTAAGAGGAAATGTAAATAAATTTTATACACACCTACGTAGGTCTATATTGAAGCGCTAGTTATCTAGAGCTGATTTGTTCGAACATGCTTCATTTTCCGAGTTGCCTGTTTTCAAGTAGCTAGCAGCTTTTAATCAGGATGTAGCTTGTTCCAAAGGCCATAACGTGTGCTTCTGAAACATGTTTCAGAACTAGAAGATAGCAGTATCTATGAAGATTGTTTCATTTTGTCATGAATTTTTCTTTAAACTATGTTAAAGCATTAGCAAGAATGCTAACTTTTTAGTGTAATAAAACAAAGGTGTTCTTTAATTGTATGGACTGGATGTCATTTGCTTGTTGGATTGCTTTCACTTGGTGCCTCTGGGAAACACTGTTCATGGACAAGAATGTTTGGAGGAGAGGGTTGATGGAGGGTTTCAGTTTTGTAATTTTTGTTTGGTTGGGGGGGTGTTGTTGGGGTTGTTTGGTTGTTTGTTTTGGGTGGCTCTAATGCCTGTGGCAAAGCCTTGGTGATGCTCTATGCAAGCACTCCTTATCTGAGTTGTGTTGCAGTGAGGCAGAAATGGAAAATGCTTCCGTGCTGGAGCATATACACAGTCCAGCTCTGCTTGAGGCTGGTAGAATGCTAGTGAATTTCTGCAGCTCTCCAAAGAGAGGCTTTTGTGGTTTTGGAGGTAACTCTTCGAGCAGCTCAGTTTGGCTTACAGAGAATTCCTAAGTATGAACACAGAACTATTACAGATACATCTACGTGAAGGGAATACCAGTGTAAACAAAGTGGCAAGAGTATGTTTTTGTGCTGTGGCGGCTCTGTGTTTGACTAGAACTGTCTTGTATGTTCAGCCCCATTCAGCTCTGTAAAGAAGCCATTTGTCAACAGTCTACTTTGTTGCTTGCAGACAGCAGTATGCTTAGTTTCTACTGTTACACGCTTTTTCTTATCCATGGCATGGCTCCTGTAAAGTGTTTGAAAATAATGTTAAACTTGGAATATAACATCATGCCTGTGTCATTCCTAATTTCTCTACTAACAAGGTCTTCACTGAGCCATAGCTATTGTGATGGGTTTCTTTCCTGCAAGTGCATTCCAGATCCTGTATAAACTGTATATAATCCTTGCTGGAATATGATGATCTGGCTTGGCAAAGTTCCAAGTAGGGATACCTTTTTCATTTTTTCTTGAATTTGCTTGAATCTCTTCCTGTGAAAAAAATTAGCTCTTTTGTACTAATGCTGCACTCACCATTTTGCCTTGTAAGATGTTGTAATGCTCTCCCCCTTGCCCTAATTCTTTACAGAGGAAAATTTTCTTGTTTTTAATTACTTTGTGTAAAATAAATTTAATTAAATTCTTCTGCCGGCCCACTGAATTTTACTTACAACTTGATTAAGGTTCCCATATCTAATTTTTTTCCACTTTGCTGTGTTTACATTTTTATGAAGGCTTGTTCATGTACTAAATCAGACTTGCAAGAAGATGAAAAAAGTCTACAACATTTGTGCGGTATTTAGGCATACCTCATTAAAATTGAAAGTCTTTTTGCATTGGATAATTCAGTAAGTGGTCATGGTGTTGTAACTACTTATGTCAAAGGGAATAAAATCCAAATTCTTTAAACAAATATTTTGAGTATATTTATCATTGGAATATTTTATGGCAAACTGTCAGTATGCTCTGGCGTTCAGTTATGCCTTCACTGTTCTATTTTTTGTCATGCTTTTCAACCTTTCTTTGTTAAATCTCATTGTATTTTTTGGCTGTTTGGATCTTTGCATAGTGGTTAATAGGTTGCGGGTTAGTTATTTTCACCCAGTAACTTAAGAAAGGTAGTGAATAAAAAAGGTTTAACAATGGTGTAAGGAATATGCTAATAAGCCAAGATACAGAAAGAATAGAAATAAGTTAAAATGAGAAACTTCGTCATTCCTTTCCACATACGCGTGGCATACCTTCCTACCAATAACACTCATCGGCCCACCTGGATGTTTCCTTCTGATTTCCCGTGAAGCTTCCTACGAAGTTTGAAAGATGTTTCTCTTCATTTCACTTACTGTGTTAACACTTTAAGCTATTTATAACTAAGATAAATAAAGTGCAAATACATGTCATTGCAATGTCCCTCTTAACACTAGTGAAGCTACTCTTCTGCATCTGTTATGAAACTTGATAGTTTGTTCACCTGACTCATGGAGAGCTGCTGTATTTGAGAAATGAAGGTTCCTAAGTTGAGGTGCTGATACCGCTAAGTTTCTGTGTAAAAATGCTATGATAGAACTAAAATATTGACATGATGAGGGGTAGTTGGAAGCAGAAAATAAAGAGGTGAAAATTATTGCTGTTACAGGAAACCTGTCTTGTTCTTACACTGAGCCCCTTGCCTGCATCACAAGTCATAGAGACACTATCATGATTTTTGCCTTCTGCATTGAATGTGTGCGTTGGACAATCAGAAAGCTGACAGCTGTTCTGCCTTATGAGAGCTGTCTTCAATCTAGAGGTGGCATTTTAAGCTGCCTGCTCCTGGTTGCAGCTGTATGAACATGTCAGATCTGGGTATCATGATAATGTAGAACTACTGTAATGACATTGGTAACTTATGTAACAGCATTGGAGGCTGTTGCATTCCTCAGTGTATTTCTATTACTTTACTGTTCAAGAGTTAATGAAAGTGAGCATTACAGGAGTGATCCTTCTCATCTACAGTAGTGTCTCAAGATAAAAGTCAGATCTTGCTGAATGAGTCTGTCATTCATTTTACTTATTGAACAGTGTAGCTTTTTATAAATCTTTTGTAGTAGCAACACAACAGAATGGTACAACTGCCTAAATTAGACTAGCTGCTCTGCCCAACATGAAACATACGTTTTTCTGCACCCACTCAGCCCTGCAAATACGAAGCATGTGTCTCAGCCTTCAAACATAACCATGTCCACCTTTGTCAATGTTAAGAACTGAGCAGTATTCTAGAGAAGTATAAATATTAATCTTTGGGCAGCAAAACTAGACTCTGAAATTTAGGTTGTAAATTCTCAGGATCAGAGTAGAACAAATAACATGCATTGATGTGTTATTTTCTTTACAGAAAGACCATTCACTGCATGGAGGACTTCAGGCATGCTTTTGCGGTTTCACTGTATTGCAGTAGTTTAAATTTGTCAAGGAACTAGTTTCAGGGCTTGCAGCACCTTTCTGGTCTGTACATTCATATTTAAAAAATTAAGAACAAACCCCGAAAACCTTCACATAGTTTGTTTTACCATTTTAAAAAAAGTAGCATGTGCGCTCTGTGTCCAAAATGAAGTCTAGATTGAGTGTCCTGGCAGTAGCTTGAAATAGAGGCAATGAAATATATCTGAAATGATCGAGTAGTGTTTTCCTTACAAGGAAACTTTATGGAAATTTCCTTTCTGTCCTCATTTGTTCCCTCCCCCAAGCACACTTTTCCCCCTAAGTGAGTAACTGTGTTCATTTTGTGAAAACTGTCAGATTACTGTTTGACAGCTTCAGCATGGGATTTTTTTGTTCCCTTTTTTTTCCTCCCAGATAGTAAAAAGTTATGTCCCCTATAGTACTTTTTATATATATCTCTGGGAATTTGCATTCGTTTGCCAAATGTTTTCACTAGAGGGTAGACTTTGGAATAGTAGGGGTTTTTTGTCAAAGAAAAGTAATGTAGAAAAGTGTGAATTAAGTTATATTGCCAAAAAGCTTAAAAAATCAAAATAATTTTGTGTAATGGTTGAATTGTCTAATAATTGTAAAATTTAAGCAGCCGTTTGTTTTGCCATGCGAGTGAGGTTTTTAGCAAATTAAAGGATTATCTCTTGTTAAACTGATTTCTGTAGTATGTCCTAGAGCAGCATAATACCACATCTGCACCAAATACTATAGATTCTACTTTTTAAAAAATTACCAGAAATAGTTACTTTTTTTAAGGCTCCAGTTCCAAGTGGCTACTTTGCTTATTAAGAACAGACCTAAATAATGAATTGTAGCATGAGGAACTTTGTAGCACTGGAGATGTGGGTTTTTCTAAGAGGAAAATAACCTGCATTTAGCTATTTCAGACCTTTCCTCAAGCTAATTAGTTAATACTTTAAAAGGCTTCAGGTTGTAGTAAGCCTAGAATATGTATCTTTACTCATTCTGTGCTTTGTCATGTTGGAAGAAGTTATTCAAGGAAGTCAGACTAGAGTAGGATAGTTAACAATCGATTTAAATATGTGTTAAATAGGTGTTTTGGGTTTGTTTGTTTTTTGGGTTTTGTTTTTTTTTTTTTTTTCCCTGCTAGTGAGAGTATTGTAACTGGAGTCCTAGTGGCCTTATATTCAGTATTTACTTGGTGGAGAGTTCAGGGCTCTGTTGGGGAGACATGCCCAGAGTTCCCAGTTGGTAGCAGAATATTTAGTCCACAGAGGCTTTCAGATCTGTGTTCCCTTTTGATAGCTTTTACATTAAAAATACGCAAATGAACAGCATGTTTTGTCTTTCATTTTAATATGTATTTTTGTACTGATGCTTAAACATATTCTTAAGCACTAACCTGGCAAAATGTCCTCAGCGTACTGCATTCAGAGTTTGTGTGTGTTCTCTCAAGGCTTGAGAGATATTTACTGTATGCTTCTCTTTGATATATTTTTAAATGGTTCTTACGCTATATTTTTGTACAAAGGTATTTTGCTGGTTTAGTTTATCTGCCTTGTTGAATTACTATTTTGGCAAAGTCTTTCCAAGTCAATATAAGATTGCTATTAAGGGTTTTTGTATGTACAGCTACACCAGTAACAAACCAGTTGCCAACAACTTTAATCAGTATTCCATGTCCACTGAACTTGTAAGTTAAGGCTGACGCCGACGCCTGTCATTATATAGTGAACGTATTTAGAATTTTATATTTTAAAATACGTAAATTTGAGTATTGGAAACAGATTGAGTGGTGTTTAATGAATTGCAAAATATGTAATTAAAAAAAGGAAGACTTCAGAGAAGCGAGTCCTCTTCAGCCAAATTACTTTCTCCTTTTCAAACATCCATTATTAAAAAAAACCCTTAAATTTACTCATACAACTTCAGCTTTTCACTTCTACTTTATTGTCTTTATTCGAAATGCTAATTTCAAATAATGACTGCAAAGCCAGATGAGATCAGAAACAAAGGATTTTGAAAGAGGGATTTTGAACTTTTTTGTGAGGCTTTTGCAGTTGCGAACTCTTGCTCCTACAGTTGAACAAAATACTTGATTGGGTATTACTTTCGTTTTTGAAGCTTTCCTCTGGTGATTAGCAATTGGGGAGGTATCCAGATCATTCTCTGAAGAACACGTAAAGCTCTAGGAAGAGAGTCCTTCCATCTATGACTGTATATTAAGTACTGTTTATTACAGCAGGATTACCAGAGCAATCCTGCTTGTTTAATACAGAGCAGTAGACACTGCATATTCTCTGACTGATATAGTACAGACTGCAAAAAAGCATTACTAGAGGTAAAAACATTTAGTATTACTGGTTAGGATCATGTATTCAGAAAGTGGGTGTAAGAAAACATGCTGTGGTGTTTACTTGTAGCAAGCACTGGGATGTACTTGCTGCAGCGGAAAAGAGTTCAGGTTAGTTGTGCCAACTGGGTTTTCTTTGTTTGTTAAAGAAACCAGAAAGAGAAAACAGGAGGAGAAACGTATGTGATTACTGATGCTTATTGTAGCACATGCCTATAAAAAGTTGAAGGGACGTAGATATGGGATTCAACGCTGAGAAATAGTTTTACGTGTTTAAATGCATGTGAATGTTTTTCTAGTAGCCAAATTTTAGCATAAGAATGCAGTTATCGCTAAATTTCTGTCACGCTTTCAATGCACAGATTCCATTTATGCTCAGGTCTGTGATGTACTGCGCCATATTCAAGCTAAGGATTCAAACCTGTATCTAACAACTGAAAATGTGTATCATTCAGTGAACACTAGAACTGAAATATAAATTTACTTTTAATTTTGAATGCAGCTTAGACTATTTGACATGTGTAGGAGGTATTCTGATTTTTTTCATTTTTCTGATTTGTTAGTTAAGTATCTTTATTAATCTTATAATCTGCAAGAATACAGCATGTGTTATGCTGTATGATATGTCCTTGTGCTACGCAGTATATTTTGCTGCCATCAGAATAGGTGCCTTTCCTGTAAGTGACATCACTTAATAAAACAATGTCAACTGTAAAAGTGTAAAATAGAAGAGAGAGGTTCAGAGAAACTGATAAAGCAAGCTCTGAATGGGTGAAAAATCCGTGTATGCTCAACAAAGTTACAGCAAGCAGATAGCATATTATTCACACACAGAGTCTACTATTCTGTAAGAAAATACTGTTAAACTAGAGAACATAAGAACTTGTTTATCAGAAAAATTCAAGGCCTTCATAATCCAAACCAGCAGATTTTGACTAAACCAAAGCATGGAGAATTTATAGACAACATTTCAGACTTAAGTTTGATTGGAAAAAGTAGAAAGGAATTGCTTTTAAAAGAGCAGCTCTCCCCCAAACGAAACCATTAACTACGGATAATATCCAGAACTCTAATAGCTGTTAAAAAAAATTTTCAGGTAGACTTCCTGTATTCATAGCTCTGTAAAGCTTATATTTCTTTTTTACTTTGAGACCAGTTATTCCTCTTTTCCCCCACTCCAGGTTGCTAGCAATTTAATTTTAGCATGACCTTAAAAAAAAAAAGTAAAGCATTTTATGGGAGTCTGAAAAGCAGTAAAAGATCAGACTATAACCTTGTTAAATCTCTAAAATACTAGCTACAGAAACAAGTATAGTCTTCTCAATAGTGTGGAGAAAACAGATCAGCCGTGGCTTTTTTTTCAAGCTTTGAAGAACAGTTATAGAAGAGGAGACTTGTGATTCTAGTTAGTACATAAAAAAGGAAGTCAGCCTTTGGCTGTGTAAAGATCATTAGCAGTTCAATTTTAAAAAGTGAAATAACTTAAAATCGTAGTGTCAAATTACAAAAACGTTTTCTCCATCTCACTGTACCACAAAATGCATTGTATTTATTATTACTTAATAGCATGAATTTGAAGTAATTAATCTGTTAGTATTAAAAAATAGTATTTGTTGAATAGCCAAAATAAGTACCATTTTATCTTAAAAGCGTGTAAGTTCTTCCTGTTGTGTACAAGGGAATTTCTACACTGACATATTGAATAATAGTAATAGAGTTCAGTGTGATTGTTTTGTATTGTTCGTATGTGGTTGTATCACGTATGGAATGATAAATGCAAAGACAGTGCCACAGGAGAGTGATTCTTTGTTTTGGAAATTAAAACTACATTTATGTACATTCTTAGTGAGGATATTTTCTTGAGAGTATCTTGGAGTTGGGTGGATGGGTTGAAATCCTGAGATTCTGGGGTGGGACAGTATTGCTAAGATTCCCAAAATTATAATTTGGGTGGGGGAGAAAGCACTAATTGTTATTTTTAAACAAGTTTCTTTAGGTTTTGCGTTTTTTTGTTT
This sequence comes from Phalacrocorax carbo, assembly GCF_963921805.1. Lineage (NCBI taxonomy): Eukaryota > Metazoa > Chordata > Aves > Suliformes > Phalacrocoracidae > Phalacrocorax > Phalacrocorax carbo. The sequence continues at coordinate 170,382,287 of NC_087513.1, forward strand.
GTTTGAGTTGTTTTTTTTTTACACCTTTTGGAGCCTAAGTGGCTTTGCAGACAAGATTTTCCCTGCTCATGAGAGAGCACTTACTTTAAACTGAATATGAAGTTGTTTTAGAGTTACTATCATAGGAGCTGGAGAACTAAAGTACGTTTCAGTGGCTAACAACAGTGGATTTTTACCTTAGAGTCTGCCTTTTTTTTTCTTTTTTCACTAAATACTTTTGCGTGCATGTGTCATCATATAGATCAGTTGTAGCAGGTTTTGAACAGTGACAGCTGACCATATTACCAGATGAGACCCAAATATGTGGAAAGCGAAATAAAACAATTCAGCTTGTAATGTTTTAACTGATTTTTGTGGAGACTAGAAAGGAGAAGAAATGAATTGAGAATTACAACGTGAAAAGTGTCTCCTCCTCCCAAAACTATTTTCCTGTTTTGACTATAGATAGATAATATGAAAATAGCACGCTGATTTTCTGAGGCATGATTCAGCTTGAAGCTGGGAGAGGGATGAAACTCTTCTGTAGTGACATTGAAGTTGCATTAAGGAACGGTAAAAAAAAGTGTGAATTCAGGCATTGAGAAGTTATGAAATGCTAGCATTAGATCCTCGTGGGGGCTGTACTGGACAAGAACCCTCGCTGCAGCCTATGATGAACACTCTGTTCAACATGGGGCCTTCAGATAATCTGCTTGGATGATGTGCTCTGGTGCCAGCAGTGTAAACGAGATACTGCAGTCCTACTGCTCTTGCTGTAGGAGGTTATTTATGTGCCTGCTTCCGAGATGACTTGGTGACTGGACAGAGTTTTCTTCTCGATAAAGAATTGTTACATTTGCATGGGGCAAAACAGATGTGATGGTTGAAGGAAAACACTTCTAAAGAATTTTCAATCGGTGTGCAGTCTGTCTTTCAGTTAACAGTATGTATTTGCATTTTGTCAGTTTAGCGTGTGCTGATTCTTTTGGAATGTAGACTGATTGTCAACTCCCATCTCCTGTATCTGTGAGTAATACACACTAATACAGAATACTGTGGCACATCCCCTAGCAGCTCAGGTTGCTTTTACAGCATGAAATTCTGCTATTGCCTGCTTTCTAGAGGATGCTGAGTTATGTTTGAAGCTTTGACCTTTAATATCAGAGCACTCTGTGCTGGGCCTAGGCTATCCAGAGGATCTGAGGGTGGATGCTGACAGATCTGTTTCATTTGCTCTAGTGGATGTGGTTGCACAGAGGATGTTGCTTGCTGTGCAGGAGAGAGCTTTTTTTTGGAGAGAGGAATTAGGTAGCACAATATGGTGAAGGATTTAGTTTCTTCTGCCCAGTGTCTAAAATACATGTCATTTAAATGATCAACATTTAGATTTATAATTAAGCTTCAGCATTGAAATGCCACTTGTTTTAGTGTGGAAGAGATTGGGAACTGCAGTTTTATTCCATCATTGTGACTAGTGGACTTCTGTGCTGGAACACTGTCTGTGTGTATTCATATTCAGTGCAACTTCCTGACTGCAGTTTAATTTTACTTAATTTTACTATGCTAGAGAGAATGTACGGTTAGGATGCATCAGTTTATTTTTTTTCATCTCTTTATAACTCTTTGAAACACCTGTATTAATTTTGATCACTACCCAAACAAGCTGTCTGTATCACGTGACCAGTATGCGTGTGTTATCCTGCCTGGTTCTGTGGGGTCTGAGGTCTTCCTTTGGTTTGTGCTAAACAATGGGATTAAATGGTTTAAGAACATGCTGCTGTTCTGCCTGATAAACCAATGTCTAACCATTTCATTAGTTACTGGTTTTGAATTATGAATCATGGAATGGTTTTCTGCAATATTCTTGCTTGCTTTGGCAGGTTTTGCTCTATAACACCACTACAAAGTTCATTGTAGATTACTGTTTGTGAAACTTTATAACGATATTATATCAGTTACATTAAATAATGTTCTACTTTATGCGAATATACAGCTTATTCTGTTCAAAGTTCTTCGCTGATGTGCACAAGACCATCAGCTTCTACACTGAAGTGTTCCACACTTAATTTTAGATTAAATTCAGATGTGTAAACTGGATAATGATCTCTTAAATTTCATTTCATTGTCTGTATACCTCTTACGGAGATTTCAATGACAATATTGTATAAACATTTTTTCCTTAGGCTTTCAAAATTAAGATTTTTCAGTTAATCTGCCTTTTATGGTGTTTATATGTAGGTAGTAATAAGATTATTTAAAAATGTATTTAAGAGAGTCTCTCTGAGAGTCTGAATTTTTTTTGTAGCATAGATCTCTTCTGCTGTATCACTGTGTTCATTTGTAATTAGGCAGATTGACTTTTCCTCGTTAACTGTCACTTAGTGTTACACGCAGAATTACTGATTTTGGTAATACAATTTAAATTTTTTTTATAAATACAAATATATTTGTATTATATACATATTATATAATATAATTTTATGTGTTTGCTAATATTTATTTAAAATATGGAAATTATGGAAATATTTAATCGTTTTAAAGACTATTAGGCAGTTGGAGCTGTTTCATTCTAAATAGTTCTAAATAGTTTGCTATGATGTGCACTGTGGAATATCGTTTGGAAATTTTCTAGGCAATTGCTTCTCTGGAAATGAAAGGTGATACTTAGTGGTCTTGCATATCTGGACTTTGTCTTTAAAACTACCTGAGTGTTTTTCATTTACTTTGGTAGGAAAGGTCTTCTATATGTATTGGTCATACAAGTTTCAGACATCTGTAATTTAATTTATTCTAATTTTTTTAAATTAATCTATTTGCAGATGTGATGCAGATCCATCTGCCCTAGCTAAATATGTTCTGGCTTTGGTAAAGAAGGATAAAAGTGAAAAGGAGCTGAAGGCATTGTGTGTTGATCAGCTGGATGTATTTCTTCAGAAAGGTATGGTCTTTGTCATAACTATCAAGCTTGAGTGAAAAGCCTCTCTTGTTTAATTCATTCAAACAGTCTTTATCATAGAATCATATGTTTATCTCTTTTATTAGCTTTCTTACTTTGAAGTAAGTAGTTCAATTTTAGTGAAGTAATTTGTTTAAAAAAAAAGAGGTGTGTAGCACAATATGCATATATTAGGTATATTCTTTGTATCTATTGATATTCCTGGAGGAAAATTATGGGTGTTCAGTTAGTGCCAGGATTAGAAGTATTTTAGCTCTGTATACATCGCAGAAATAGTCTTCCAGAGGTTTTATTAAAAGACATTAAATAATTCAATGGTTGAAAACCTTTATGAAACATTGTCATTATTGACATGTTTTTTGACTCTGTAAATGTCCTTTTATAATACAAAATTAGCAGCAGAGTATTTAAAAATAATACTCTTCAGTGTTTTAACCTGGTGAATGTTAATTTTTTGTGTGTGTTTTTGTTTTTTATTATTTTCTTTTAAAGCAAGTGTTAACTGAAGTTTTGAATAATGGCTATTTGTACACCCTTTACTTTTAGAAACTCAGATATTTGTGGAAAAACTGTTTGATGCTGTGAATACAAAAAGCTATCTACCTCCACCAGAACAGCCATCGTCAGGGAGCCTGAAAGTAGAGTTTTTTCAGCACCAAGAAAAAGAGACAAAAAAAGAAGAGGTAGGCACTGATTTTTTGTTTTAAATTTGTCTTTTTTCCTCACTTCTGTAGTTTGCTTTTATGGTTCAACTTCATCGTTTCTTTGTTTATTAATAATAGTTCCCAAACTTACACTACAGCATTAAAGTGTCAGAAGATTTGTGCATAGTATGTTGAGTATTGCTGCACAGTTTTTCTAAGCATAGATGGGTGCTTCTAAGGTAAACCAAAGCGGTTCTGACTAGGCAAATGTAAATAAAGTTACTGAGTTGTGTAGGAGTTGCAGTACAACCCACGTTAGTTCTTTGGCCATGATTGCTGTTGTAGTTATGCTGCCCTTTAGTTCACCATAAATCCAAGCTGCCATTCCAAATGGCAGTCCTCATTCCTCCAGCTGCTTAATCCACATCCTTGTTCCGACACAATTGTTTATATTGTTCTTTGAGTTGGAAGAGTAGGTTTGCCCTTTTCAGCAGTAGCCTAGGTTTGCCTGCATGAAAGTGCTTAACTGTGATCTGAACCAGCTAACCTGCTGTTGAAAAGAAGACATTACTGTGTCAATCGTTGAATATTGATGTCTTCCCAGATCCGTCACTGCACTTTAGTATGGTTTTTTGTCCAATCTGTAGCAAAAGCAGATGTCTTTTTAGTGCACCACAGTAAGGATTGCTTATTCTGCTTTATTTTCTCCCAACCCATGCTTCGAATATTCCTAGGAATAGAAATCTAATACATTATGAAGATTCTCTAATTGCATTAGATGCAAAAATATTGTTTCAGTTCAGTGTTACTGCTGACGTCGCTCAGCATTTTTTTATTTGATCGTGTAGAAGTCTCCATGATAATGTACTCATGTTTTGAACTAATGTATATAATTTAAATTCAGATAGTTAAAGAGGAAGAGCGAGAGAAAAAGTTTTCTAGAAGATTAAATCACAGCCCTCCTCAGTCAAGTTCTCGCTACAGAGATACCAGGTAATAAATTTTGCTTAACCTCTTGTATTCTATCAGTAATCGGAAGGGTTTGGATTTTTACGGTGTTACTAAGTTAAATATTTTCTTTCTGTATGGTCACCTAATAAGCCTAAAAATAAGACTTTTATTGCTTTTATGCATATGTAGTTAAATGGTGAGTATATAAGTGACAGTGTAAACTGCCTCTGAATTGTGCACAACTATCGCATTTGAGTTTTGGGACTCATGTTAGATTTGTGGTTTATGTTACAACGCTTGCTCTGCTCAGTATTGAGATTGAATTGTGTTAAATTTAATTTAGAAGCCTTCCCTTCCGTAACTGTTAACCTTTTTAGTGTTTCCAACTTGGGGAAGGTGCAGTATTGGGCAGATACAGAGCTTTACATACGTTTTAAAATCTTATGGATAGTAAAAGTAAAATGCATAAACCAAGTAAAAGAGTTCTAAAAGTCTTCTGAGAAGAAAGGAAGGGCCGTAGTTAGATTCCATTTGTATCTTTTCTCTAATTTTCCATTGCCATTTCTTGAGATTTTTAGTGGTAGTTAGGGTTTTAAATTATGGCTTTGAAATTCTTGTAATTAACATATAAAATTGCATGTTTAGAAGCCGTGATGAAAGGAAAAAAGATGAACGTTCTCGGAAGAGAGATTATGACCGAAATCCTCCCAGAAGAGATTCCTACAGGGATCGATATAACAGAAGAAGAGGGAGGAGTCGGAGCTACAGCAGGAGTCGGAGTAGAAGTTGGAGCAAAGAGAGATTGCGGGATCGGGATCGAGACCGGAGCAGAACACGAAGCAGAACACGAAGCAGAGGTACCAACAGTTGGTCTCTAAAATACGGTGAATGTTGCCTACAAAATTTAGACACTAAACTTAAACACTATGTTCAAGATGTAACAAATTTCCTGTATTGTTCTTGTTTCTTTGTTCAAATTTAGATTGGTTTTCTGTGGAAATAAGGCATATGTGATTGCTTTCAGTGCTTGTTTTGCCTTCTTTCCCTCCATTCTTCTCTAAGACCCTTGACTGTCTAGGCCACTTTTCTGCCTCTCTTACAACATTCCTTAAAAATCTTGAGTTAATTACATTTCATTAAGTTTCAGGAAACTCAGGATCTGGTTTGGGAAGATATAGAAATTAATACTCATCTACGGAGGTAGAACTGGCAGAAATTACCTGTCTGACAGCAAACGACTTGTCAAGCAGAACAGTACAGCTCTGTTCTGTTTGCCTTGTCCCCTCCTTGGTGTCATAGGGACAGGCTGAAATTATTACAGTAAATACTTTTATTTGCACATGTATCTGTAGGACTTAAGACTTCAGTACAGTAGGTTTTCAAATTAAACTCCTTTAAAAGCAAAGCTGTTTATTCAGCTGAAAAAAATGCTTTCCCCCCAACACTGTTAGGATAAATTGGAAAAGAGCGTTGAGAGTCATTTTATATCTTTATTCTGTCTTTAAAAATGTAGAGGTAAAAATAGTCTGGTTTACCTTCTGTGTATTATTTTTCTTTCTGTAGAATGGGCCGTGGTAACTCGGCCTTGAAAGTAGGGATGCAGAGTTCCTGAAAATATGTGAGCAGATATTTTCCAAACAACTTAAAAACGAGCAAGTTAAATAGTGTGCAGCAGTTTAACTAAAAGATCAAAATGTGACTAAATCTTAATTTAAGGGTTATTTCACATTAACTGCAATGCTAACATCTTATGGAGGGTATCTTATAATGACAGCTTTGTTTCCTTTTCTAAGCACATTAAGAAAAACCTGTTTTATCCACAGTTCTCTGCCATCTTTAAGGCATTTTTATTGATGTTCCTTTAATGTAGGGTTATTTGAGTCTACCAACTCACCTCATGACAGAGCTCTTCTGTCTTGATCTGGATACTTACTGATGGTCATATTAGAAAATTAAGTGAACAGTTTGTATCTTCTCAGAACAAAAGGTCATGTTACTGCAGTATCTGTCCAGGAATGTTCCACACCTGACAAGCACTATTATTTCTCCAGTCATGACAAAGCTTTGCACATGATAAATTCATGCATTTGAATGCAGGTAAAAAGAAGGTAAACAACATCAAGATACAACAATAACAGTGTCTTGAAACATTAAAGATGTGTAACTTTTATAGAGTTTTCAAGTGGTGGTTACCTTTTTTTTTGCCCATTACTTCCTTTTATTCGGAAGAACTTTCAATCTGAAGTTCTTAGAATATATGCATCGCTACAGAAGATGTACTTTGCTTGAAGTGAAGTAGGGTTTCTGCTTTACTGTGGGTATAGTTGTTACTGAAATACCCCAGAGGCTGACTGCGTACTTTCAAGATTATTATTTTTCTGATTAAGCCTTTGGAATGTAGAATCATGGAATAGTTGAGGTTGGAAGAGAGCTCTGAAGGTCATGTAGTCCAACACTCCTCCTCAAAGCAGATAAACTGGAGCAGGTTGCTCAGGACACTGTCCAGTTGGGCTATAAATAACTCTGAGGGTGGAGACTCTACAGGCACCCTGGGCAACCTGTAGAACATTTCCATTGTTATTTCTATATTTTGAGTTGAATTCATGTGGAATAAAGATACTTAAACAGGTTAGTGCCTGTTTCTGGTGAAAATGTGCCGAAGTAATCATCCAGTATAACTTTTTTTTTAATACAGAAAGGGATTTGGGAAAGCCAAAATATGATATGGATAGAACAGATCCACTAGAGAACAATTATACACCAGTTTCTTCTGTGACAAATATTTCATCTGGCCACTACCCTGTCCCTACACTGAGCAGCACTATTACTGTTATTGCTCCTGCTCATCATGGAAATAACACTACTGAAAGCTGGTCAGAGTTCCATGAAGAGCAGCTGGACCACAACTCCTATGGAAGACCTCCGCTGCCAAAGAAACGCTGTAGAGATTATGATGGTAAGTCTGTATTCTTCGTAATTGCTTCCTGCAGCTATGATTGTCCCTTTTTTGAAAAGATTGAGGTAATTTTCTTTCCTTTTCCTCAACTCCTCTAATACTGTGGTTTTTCTATTACACAATTCTTGAATGCAAATTTTATTCCACTTCCTATTAACTTAGCTTTTAGGCAGCTTGCTTTATTAGTGTTTGTATAGCTTTTGAAGTTACTAGAATTATATAGATGAAAAATAGTATATTTATAGGAAAAGGTTCTTAAAAATCCAGTTTTACCCAGGTTTTCTGTCTTACGTTCAAGCCAAATGCTGTATTTGATAATATTGACCATGATTAGCACCTTACTGACCTCATAATTATTTTTTTATTCCATCCTATCTAAGAGATAATTTTTAATGAGAAAGGTCTAGAGCTGCAACTTCCCAGGCTCATGTTAACCCATTTTTTCCATGTAGGTGTTAAAATTGAGTGGCTTTTTGTGCTTAGCTGTGTCTTAAGCTATCATTTTGCATGTCTTATGCCAAAATCCACACAAGAGGCTGCTGCAGTTGGCAGTGGCTTCGCCAGTCAGCCTGTTAGCTCAGAAGAATTTAAATTTCCTCCTAAAGTTTTTTTTGAGGGTTTTTTGTTTATTACCACAATGACGAGATTTAAGATCTAGGCCAGTTTACATTCTGAACTCTGATTAGAATAGAATTTATTTATAAGTAAAGGAAATGGGAGGTGTTAGCTCTCAAGTATTGGCAGAGTTGTATTTGTGAAGAATAGCTTTGCCAGTATACGTCACGGCAATGCTGTGGAGGAAAAAGTTGTGAAAGTGCAGTTTCGTTTTGAAGTTTTCTTCTAATGCAGGATGAGCTGCAGAATGCTGTGTCATGGTCTCCCAGCTCTACAGGTTTTTTAGAAAGGAATAAAATGTGCAGGCTAGTATATTTTTGAAGTAACATCTTAATGCGTGACACTAGGACTTTGTGCCTTTAACAGTCTGTCTTCTGTAGCACCTTATGATTTCCAATTTGTGCATATTGAGCAAATGGTAATGTGTTGGAAAACAGTAATACAGTTCTCAAATTGTTACTGGCGTGGTTGGCTCCCCCCCCACCCCCCCCGTTTCTGACTGTTACTAAAATGTCCAGTAGATGTTTCTTCCACTTGCTTTTCTCGTGGCTGTTTGTGTCTTCTAAATTCATAAGCTCATCTCTCTCTTCCCTGGTTAGCTGGTTCCAACGTACTGCTCTTCCTACCTGCACTTTCACATTTTTTTACTTGACCCTCTGCAGAACTTTTCCTTAACGTTTCAGTTTGTGTTCTATAACTCTTCCTGAAGATAAGTCAATACAGACTGCATTTCGGAATCATGTTTTGAGGAAGTGGACACTGTCGGCTTTCTTCCTATTTTATCAGAAGATGTTTTGAACTTTTCCTCCCTATTGCATTGCATTGTCTTGGGTTTTTTTGTGGGGGCTGTTGCTAAACAGATCATTATATAATTGTAGAATGGTTTGGGTTGGAAGGGACCTTTAGAGGTCATCTAGCCAACCCCCTGCGGTGGGCAGGGACATCTTCAACTAGATCAGGCTGCTCAGAGCCCCGTCCAACCTGGCCTTGAACTTTTCCAGGGATGGGGCCTCCACAACCTCTGGGCAACCTGTGCCACCGTTTCACCACCCTCATTGTAAAAAATTTTTCCTTCTATCCAGTCTAAATCTACCCTCCTTTAGTTTAAAACCATTACCCCTTGTCCTATCGCTACAAGCTCTAATAAAAAGTCTGTCCCCATCTTTCATATAAGCCCCCTTTAAGTACTGAAAGGCTGCAATAACATCTGGCTCCAGCCTTTTCTTCTCCAGGCTGAACAACCCCCAACTCTCAGCCTGCCTCCATAGGAGAGGTCTTCCAGCCCTCTGATCATTTTTGTCGCCCTCCTCTGGACTTGCACAGTGTTTTACTTGCATGTAAAAGAAAAGAGATGAGTGCATATTCATTTTAATTTATATGTGTGTATTTAATATTTACATATATACATATATATGCATACACAATACCTATATATGTAAATAACAAAATATTTTGCTTTTACATAATCACATTAAACTGGCAAAATATTCTAATTCTTCCTGAAATAATTGCAAAAGAGAACAAAGAATTGGAGTGAATTTTCTCATGTTGGGATTTTATAATATTAACTTCTAACTTTAATAGGGGTTTCTCAATCCCAGTATCTGTACTTTTTACTTAGAAACACCGTGTTTTTGTTAATGTGATGACGCCTAGATTTCATTCTGTTTTCAGTTTGTTACAATTAAGTGCAGAATTAATTCTTCAGGAAAAATCTATACTCCTGTATTTATTTTGCTAGAATGTCGCTGAAATCTTCCTGTGTGCTGACTGTTAAAATAAAGTTAAATGGCCAATTTAATTTTCTAATATAAATTCCTGCTGGTATGTGAAGCTCTTAATTTGCCAAGTGTTACATTACACATATAACATCTCATATCTACTCTGAATCAAGCTACAGTTATTGAATACTAACAATTCTTTTTGTTTTTGATGTTTCAGAAAAGGGTTTCTGTATGAGAGGAGACATGTGCCCTTTTGATCATGGAAGTGATCCAGTAGTGGTAGAAGATGTGAATCTTCCTGGCATTCTGCCTTTTCCAGCACAACCCCCTGTTGTCGAAGGACCACCTCCTCCTGGACTTCCTCCCCCTCCACCAATTCTGAGTCCTCCTCCTGTTAACCTTAGACCTCCAGTGCCACCGCCAGGCCCCTTACCACCTAGCCTTCCACCTGTAACAGGTAATTAAAAAAGATTACGAAACACTTTTTAGTAGAAAAACCTGGATGTTGCTTGAGTTGTGTGCAGTGCAAAAAGCTGTTTTAAGAATGCTAGCTATAGATTAGAAAGCTGTACTATGCTCTACTATAGCGTAGCTTACCCCAGAATGATTGTTTTTTGTAGTAATTGTTGCATAGTTGATTGTTGTAAAGTTTGCATGTTAAATGTGAATCTTGAACATGGAATATTTATTGTGATTAAGCAAAATCAGGGCATGGCAAAACTCAATTCCTTGAGTTTTATAGGAGAAGTTGCCTGAAACTTAACTGTTAGAGAAGAAGGGAAAATCCTGGAAACAACAGATACTTGGCATTTCAGTTGTAATAACGAATTTAAAGAGAATTCACGACCACGTTAAGTTTACACATGAGAATACGTGATTTGCAATTAATTTTGTAACTAAACTTGTAACTAAGAAAATTCTCCAGCTTGTTTAGTCTTTCATTGGAAAGTACTTTGGCGCAAGTACTAAAAATTACGTGAAGACTTGTGTGCCTGGCTGTCATTTATAAAATAGCAGTTTAGTATTCAGTTCCCTTGTGTGGTTTAAAAACGGTTATGTTAAGTTTTATGTGATTGTTCCTTTCTCTCTTTTTTTATTAACTCAGATGTCCCACGTGGTAAAATTATGCAAGAACAATTTATATTTAATATTGCTTGAAAGTTTCTTAAATCATTTTCATTTCCGGTTGATAGTATATTTAAGAAAGAACTGAATTTATTTATATCGGTTAGTATAGTGAGTAACTGTATTGCTGGGGTGATCAGTTCTGCCTTACCTGCTATTTCCAGATCTGTGCGGAAAGTCCAAATATGTGACTTTGTATCTTTTTTCTGTGGTTTTGCCAATGATTAAATTGAAGGTCAGGCTTGACTGCTCTGCTCTGAAAGTCTCACATTACCTGGTGTAATAAAAGTCAAACCAACCAACCAAAAAAACCCTCAGTTTTAAGAAGGATCCCTTTGACTTTCTACCAGACTTGTAGGTATCTTCTTGGGTCCTTGCAGAAATAATTTAAATCAAGTTGGTTATTGTCATCATAGAAGACTTTTGTTACAGACTATTAAAAAATAGAATTTGTGTCTTTGAGGGGGTTCTATAGAGCTTTAAAAATCTTCTGCTGGTGAAGATAAATAGTGGCTTAGCAATTAAGTTTTACTGCTAGAAAGAAGGTGTTTGGAGAATTGTTGAACTATTCAAATGCTTTTCTCTGTAATCTGAGTCCTCTGCTTGTGGGGAAGGTTTCATATGAAAGAATGGTACAGCACCATGTCTGTATACATGCCCTCTTACCCCCCCTTTTGTAAATAGCCTTCAAAACATTTCAGATCAATTTCCTCATGAGCTGAGTGTCGTGTAAGTCTAGTGGATAATAAATGAATGCAGTGTTTACCTTTGTCTTTGACAGGACCACCCCCTCCACTTCCCCCATTGCAGCCTGCGGGCATGGATGCTCCCCCAAACTCTGCAACTAGCTCAGTTCCTACTGTTGTTACAACGGGTATTCATCACCAGCCGCCTCCTGCTCCACCCTCTCTTTTTACAGCAGGTGTAGTACTGAGGCTTTGCCCACAAGGTTTGCTAAATAGAATAACATTGATTCATATTATATTGTATTTTTTAGAGATTATAATTTCTTTCTTTGGGAGAATAAGTTTGTATCATTTAGTCTGTGGCAGTAAATTAACGCTCTTTTTTCTGTTGTTCAGGACAGAAGTAAAGTTTGCATGTAAAATGTGAATCTTGACTACGGAGTAATATTTTCACTGTTTAAGCAGAGAACTGAGTTTGGCAGGTTTTTTTTAGGATAGTTGCTAATACAACTCTTCGACTGTAACTGTATCTTGTAATTAAATGAAATATTGTATTTGAAACCTTAGGGGTTTTAACTGCAATTTATTTTAATTAGACAATTTCTTTGTTACCAGAAACGTACGACACAGATGGCTATAATCCAGAAGCTCCAAGTATAACAAATACTTCAAGACCTATGTATAGACATAGAGTACATGCCCAAAGACCAAATTTGATAGGACTCACATCAGGTGATATGGATCTACCACCCAGAGGTATGATCTCAAAGCTATACTTATTTAGTTTAGCTGGTTTTCTTACATTAATGCAGAATGAGGCAGTTTTCAGAGAATACTGGACTACTTTTTTCAATTTTTTTTCAATTTTTTCAATTCGGGAAAACGCTGTATTTTTTAAATTCTTCTGGAATTAAGAGAAGTTTAATTGAATGAGGAATTAAGCTTGTAGTTGCTTTGTGTGTGCCTTTTTACAGGTAAAATGAAATATCTTGCTAGAGTATTGCACAGTTTACACTTGGCTGTAATAACTGGTCACTTTGTATATCTTTGATACAGAAAAATGTTAATATTTCTGTAACAGACTCTTAGGATGATTTTTGCTGCTGAGAGGAGGGAGTAATTTTTATCTGGTGGCAGACAGTTATATATGAGTAATTTTAACCTCATAGTTCCTATGACCCTGAGAAGAAGCAGCAGCATACAAAATGAAAAAGGAAGAGTGATAAACCCAATTTTTTAAATGTGGGTTTGTTTACATTTGTATTTATTTGTATTTAGTCTTATTATGTTTCTGTTAGTGTATTTTCAGCGCGGAGTCCCCCAGTATGATTCTTGTTCTTCAGCAAGAGCCACGCCTCTCCCAGCCCATCCCTAAATATTGCTCCTAGGTGTTAATGCTCCGGACTACTGTGCATTTCCTGTCATGAGCATTTTTGTGTGCACACCTAATAGTAGAATGCAGGTGTTAGAAGAAATGGTGTCACCCTGAGAGTATTGTATGGGACATTGTGAATCAGTGAGCGCATTCATCTTGAGGGAGATGCCTTCTGTCACACCTCTTTTGTTTTCCTTATGATACTGTGACAAAATGAAAGCTATTTTGATCTGTCACAGCATCTGCTGATAGTTAAGAAGACGGTGACCAAGTTTTGATTCAATTTGAAGAAGCACCATAGTCACTTCAAAATAAAGTTGTGCTTTTCACTGCAAATTCAGAACACCTTTTTACAATCAAATACACAGAAAATACAAAAAAATGTAAAATCTTTTCATCTCTTTACAGAAAAACCTCCTAATAAAAGTAGTATGAGAATAGTGGTAGATGCTGAATCCAGGAAGAGAACAATTGGTGCAGGAGATGGTGGAGTTCCTACAAAGAAGACTTGGTTTGACAAGTGAGTGCTCATTAACACAAGGTTGGATTAATAGTTGGAATTCCATGGAGCTCTTTGCTGTAATCTGAAACATATATAAATCTATATACATTGCAAGCAAGTTAAACTGTGAGTAAGCCGACTGTACTAAAATAAATCACACTATAGAGTGATCTGTATTTGACTGTCTTTTCTCAAAGGCAGTATAGAGATAGCTGAAGCTGCTTTGGGTGATACCAAGAAAGCTGGAATGATCTAAGAAACAGAGAAGCTGCAGTGTGATGGTTGTTAGGGATGGCTGATTGTAGTTTTGGAATGTGAATTGTATTATTGCTATTTTGGATTGATTTGCCAGGTACGTTACTGACAGAAAATATAGGGTGCAGTACTTAGTGTCCAGATAAACCTGTGGTGACAAAAGGTTGGAAGGGATTTTAAGAGCACAGTGGGACTGAAGAGAGCCTTGAGTAATAGTTATTTGAAACGTTAGTGGGGAGATTCATGGAATAGCTGAGAAACAGTTTTTGGAGAGAAGCAGCGTGGAAGTCGGGACACAAGCAAATTATTGTGAATTTTCTCGCACATTTATGTGCTGGGGCATGCTGAGAGTATCGGTGGGGAAAACTGCAGATCTATGGGTCTGTGTGCTGTAGTCTTCTATGGTTTTCTAAAATTTCTCTTTGTCTCTTAACACACATGCTCCTCTGCAAGCGTATACAACTTAACATTGTGTTTGCTAGCTTGCTATGGATTTCTGGCTTGGTTTTTGTTTGTTGCAGGCAAAATTTTAACAGAACAAATAGTCCAGGTTTCCAGAAGAAGGTGCAGTTTGGAAATGAAAATACAAAACTTGAATTGAGGAAAGTTCCCCCAGAACTTAACAATATCAGCAAACTTAATGAGCACTTCAGTAAGTTTGGAAACTTAGTCAACTTGCAGGTAAGAGTTAACAAAGAGAAGGCACTATGTTTTGCCTTAATAGTAGACATAGTTGCTAAAAGGAGAATGGCAGTTGTTTTTTAACTCCTTCTCCAAAACTGTTCTCATTATTTTCCTAACTTGTTCCTTAAACATCATCTCGTTGTTAATGGAATTGTCATTGAAGAAGCAGAAATAAAATGTTCTAGCCTTCTTTTAGATTTTGAACAAATGTTTTCCTCACAGGTAAGACTTTTAAGATACATTGTTTAAAACATTGAAAATTGATTAGAAATATGTTTCCGTCACCCCTTTTCTCAGGTTTGGATCTTATATCATAAACTCTCTGTATTTTGGGGGATAAAGTGTAAATACAGAAAACCTTTTTTTCTCGTCCAGAAACCAGTCCCTGTAATAAAATTGCTTTCTAGTTCCATGGTAGTGGTGGTTTATCCCTCGTAATTACTTGGTAGTGTATCTGAATGACCTGCATTTATAAACAGAAATAAGCAAACGTTTAGAGGAAGATAAAAAAGAGATGCAAAGAACTAAGGCCTAACTTAGGTTGATGTTACATATTGGAGGCTCTGTGTGTACTGTCAGTATTTCATATCCAGTCTCTAAGATACTTAATCTGATCTTTCATCATGTTTCTTATCAAGTTTGCTAGCTAGTGTTTTTATATACGCTTACTCATTTGCACTGAGAAGTTAAAAAAGAGGTGTAGTAGAATACTTTTGTACATACTAATATAGTACAGAATAAACCTCCCATACCTGTCTGAACAGAGGGAATTTAAATCTATCTTAATTGCATTTAAATGTGTTGTAAAACTTTCTGTAGTTTACCTAAGAATATGGGTGTATTAGCAGGCAGTGTGATTCAGTAAGGCAAGTAGAATTTTGTGTGAATGTGTATAGAGACAGACAGATAGGCAGATAAATATTGCAAGCTATTCTCTTCTTACAAAAGGTGTAATTTTGTCCTTTGAAGGTGTCTAAAATAATATGTTAATGGTCAAAGGAGGGGAACCAAAAATGACCTTTGTCATCTAGCTCTGATAGTAGATAGGACATTTATTAACTGAACCCTATATTTTTTGTAGACATTTTCTTTACTTCAGTGGTGCTTCCTTTTGTCATTCAAACAGCTACTCATATTTGCAATTAGAAATACTGTGTGACTCTTCAGGTATTTGACTTCAGTTTGTTTTGGGGTTTTTAATTCTTGAAGTTTAATCTCAAGGTTGCTTCTTGACACGAGGCTTTTCAAACAGAATCATGAACAGGAAGTATTTATCTGCTGACACATATTGGGTTTAAACTGTAAGCTTCTAAGCCTTGAAACTGCTGATTTCTTAATCATCAAGAGACAAATTAAAATCCTACATACAGTAAATTTTGTTCCTTTGTTTTAAACCTTAGGTCGCATATCAAGGTGATCCAGAAGGTGCCCTTATTCAGTTTGCCACACATGAGGAAGCAAAGAAAGCTATATCAAGTACTGAAGCAGTATTAAATAATCGTTTTATTAAAGTTTATTGGCATCGAGAAGGCAGCGCACCGCAAATCCAAACCACCACACAGAAGGTAGAGGATCTAAGTCTAGTCTATCTAGAATGATATGTAAAATATAATCTTAATTTTTTAAAAAATATTTGTAGGAAGTAAACTAAGTACTCTGGAAATAATGAATACTTCATGTAATTATTTTCCAAAAGTTACTCTTTAATTCTGGATTCTTTGACCTCAGATACAAGGTTCAGGATTTGATCAGCAAGATAAGACTGAAGGTATTTAAAGAAAGTCCTTCTGTGACTTACAGAGAATTCCACTCTTGTCATCTGATGTGAAGCAAGATTTGATGCTACTACCTGCTGAATAACACCTATTTTGCTTTAACTAGTATAGGTTTTTGGTTTTTTTCTTCTGGTGGACAGCAGAGTTGTATTTCTTTTCTTGGAAGATAATCTCCATTTTCTTCCAAAAGGTGCTGGATTTTCCAGTCTCTTCCTGTTGAGCATGCATACTACTATAGAAAATAGCAGTAGAATTTGTTTTACACAGAGGTACCTGTGTATATATGTGTGCAGAGAGAGGATGTGCAAATAACAGTGTAAGAGGAGGGCTGCATTAGAATGACTAATTTTGTGGAAATGGATCAAGGACATTTTACATTTTTAAGTGGAGAGGGAGGTGCTGATCATCCTCGTACCCAGTGACAGGCTGTGTGGGAGTAGTTTAGAGCTGCATCATGGGAGGTTCGGATTTGACATTAGGAAGCATTTCTATACAGAGAGTGGTCAGACCTGGAGCAGTCTTCGTAGCGGGGTAGTTGATGCCCCAAGCCTGTCAGTCTCCAAGGAGCATTTGGACAATGCTCTTAATAACATGCTTTAACTTCTGACTAGCTCTGGAGTGCTCAGGCAGTTGGACTAGATGATCATTGCAGGTCCCCTCCAACTGAAATATTCTATTCTACATTTTTGGATTGAGTTGCACAGGGGAGCACTTATTGGTAGTTGTCATGTGCATAGTAGCATTGGCAACCTTTAAACAATATGAAACAGCAATTACTGTTGTGAAGCTTAGATTCATAACCTGTGGCAAGCCAGTCAGATTTGTTAGCAGGTGTAGTGGTTCTACTCAAGCATGAGGGGAAGCTTGGATTCTCCCAGGTCATGAAGGTTATTGGATAGAGTCTTGTCAGTTAGCTTCCAGTGTAGCAAGTCCCTCTAAATACTTGCATATCCTACTTTATTGGATTTGCTGTCATGTGGAACAACACATTCTACACTTAAAAAATATGAGGCAGGAACTGTAGAAGAACCGTTCATTTATTTATATACGCTGCTATAATGAACAAACTTGTTGTTAGAGGTTTCTTTCAGCTGCTGTTCTAAGTTTTGAATTCCATCTTTCTATGGATGGTGTATATAGTCATTCAGAATCAATGACCCAGTTTCCCATAGCAACCCTGCTGTACAGCATTTTAGGTTTCCTTTATCATCTTCTTTTGTAACAAAAGCCCCGCTTTTTATCTACAAAAAATGCAGTTTTAATGACGCCTATCTCACTGTCTCCCCAGTTATCACCCTTTAGATTTGAGTTTCGAATCAGATTTATGAATATCCTTGATGCTTGTCTGAACTAGTGCTACTCAAAATGGTATTTATTTTGTAAGCTTGATCTACATCTGATCAGCCAGAAGAGGGCAGTGGAGTACGTAATTTGCATTCATACAATTATTACCTCTCTTGAGAAAGGATAGCTCGAATAGATGTTGACATCAGCGTATTTGCTGAATATGCTACCCAGCTTGGAGCTTTCACTGTGCATTTCCAAACAAGTATCTGATCTGTATATTTGTTATTTTGCAAAACATGAATTTTAAATAGTCCTTATGGTTTTTAGTGTTGTTACTAGTTTCCCAGCACACCACCTTTGTTAAGTTAACCTTGATGGTTTGGACATGAATACCCCTTGGTACCAGATGACAGTGTTAAAGGTTCCTGCTTCACAAAGGACAGCCTTTCATCATGTGTCAGGAAGCTACAATTTGAAGTCTGTTATGGGTGATAGAGGGCACACAGTGAGAAGAAAAATTTAAAGACAAAATGAAAATTAAGTGCAATATTTTCATCTTCCTCTACCCCGAAATATAACAATTCTAAAATTGTTGAGTCAGTAAACACGTATTTTTCATTCATAAGCCTTTCATGAGCATGAGTATTTACTTCCCTTTTTATTGAAATTAATATTTGGTATCATATCTACAAGTAGTATGGAAACTCTTATAGATGTCACATACTATAAGTATTTGAATTTTTGTCAAGATTTCTGGTGTGTTATTTAATTACAGCTGAATTAATTTCACCTGTATTTATAATGGTTTCTGGCCAGATTTCTTCTGTCAGGCACTAAAGACAGGCTTTTGAATATTTTTTCAATGTAAAGTCAGTTGGCTTTTAAGTTGTCCCTTCAGTAGTGTCTGGTATTGCACAATTTCTTGACCATTGCTGTTTCCTCAGCATGATTACTTTCAGAATTTCCACAGTAAGAATTTTCCAAAGGAGTGCAAGTACTTAGTAAACATGATAGGAGCTGACCATATTAAATCATCAAATAAAAGGCTTCTGCCAGGAAGCAGAAGGTCTCCACATCTGTGGTAGATAAAACAAGAGGTACTGGGCTTACAAGGCAGCACAGGAGAATTAGGTTAGATATTAAAACACATTTTCTAATGCTAAGGGATATTGAAACACTTTTACCTACAGCAGTGATAGAACCTCTTTCATTGGAAATCTGTAAGAACTAGATAGATACTGTCAGTAATGGCTTAGGTATAGCTGACTTTGCCCTGGAGTGGAGGAATGGATTAGGTGACCACCTGAGGGTCATAAATACAACAGGAGGCTTGCTTGGAAGCATATTTTTTTGGTCTTTGTGTTCAATGTTTTTGTCAAAGGAAAAAAGCAAAGTGTTAGCTCTCGGGGCATAACCATGGCAGGTTCAAAGATGAGCTTCTGTGTTTTCTTTTTCCTCAGTCCTGTGACTGCATGTCTCCATATCCTTTCTTTTTCTATTTTGTCCAAGGTAAACGCATAGGACATGGGAAGTGACATATTGCTGTAGAAAGTGAGTGTCTTTGATACAAGTTTGTGTTCTGCCTTTCCATAACTAAATGGTTCATAGTGAAAGATTTGTGAAAGGAATCGGAACACTGCGTATTACTTTTTTTCAGTTCTAACAGGTGGCAGTTAAGATAGTCGAAGTAGACCAGAGTTGTCTGATCACTTCTGTGAGCTGCAAATGCAAAATAGGTCTTATTGCTGTATGCACTACACAAACAGTATAACATCCTAAATCTCATTAAGTGTTTATTTTTGCCATCAAGTGAAAAAGCTATTGAATGATAGGAAGGAAGAAGTGTAAATCTAAATACCATTGCAGCAATTTAATTGTGTATTTATTGAGCTGGATATCTGGCAGCCTTTTGTTGTTAACCTTATGATGTGCTTTTTTGGGGGTGGGGTGGTCTTACAGGTAATACAACCCTTAGTCCAGCAACCTAGTTTACCAGTAGTGAAACAGTCAGTCAAGGAGCGATTAGGTCCGGTACCTGCAAGTAATATTGAACCTGCAGAAGCACAGAGTGCCAATACAGAAGTCACTCAGGTATGTACGATAGACAAAAAAAATCATTGCATGTTTTTCTTTCTGCAATAGGTTCTGTAGTGTATAAGTGTATCCGTTAGTTTACTCATATAGTGCCTACCTATATGAGGCACTACAGTTTACTACCTCTAAGTACATCTAATTTGATTGGGAGTGGTGTTTGCAGTGTTGGCTTTCTTACCCAAGCATGGTACTTAATTTTTAGTATCGTAGCTTTTTACTTAGTTTAAAAAAAAAAAAAAAGCCAAAAGACTGGAAGTATTTCAGTAATGTTAAATTGTAGTTTTCAGATTTCAAAATAAAGTTGGTTTCTATCCGAAGAACAAAAAGCTATCCTTTTGTTAATATTAATCTTTTAAACAGCTAAAACCAGTAGAGACTGATGGTCAGCATCCAGAAGTGTTTTCAGTATTTGTACATCACCCTTAATACCAGGAAGAATGTAACCACAGTACCAGTATGAATAGTGACAGAATCTGCTGTGTTACTTACATTAGAAATAGCCTTTAAATTTTTATTATGTTAGAAGTATCTTGTTATTAGCATTGTGCCACTACTTTAGTTTTACTTCTGAAGAGGAAGACCACTACACTTCAGAAAACGTTTCTAGTTTAAATTCAAACAACTTTCTGCAGTTGGTCCCCACAAAGACCAGATTACCAAAAAAACCCAAAACCATAACATTAAAAAAATACCCAACACCAAAACACCAAACAAAAACTGAAGTGTATTTAAGAGAGCCTGTGTAGACAGTCCTCTTCCAGCTAGTATGTAATGGAATTCTTGCCAAAAAGATGTAGTATAATCTTTGATTCCAGATTTGGCTTTATCTTTGTCTTATTGAATCTATTTATAGATGTATATTAACTGTTAAAAAAAAATAATCTAAAATTCATTTTATCAATTGCTTTTGTATTCTTGTATTGTTGGGCAAAAGTATAGTTTCATTAGTTAAAAATGGTGTTTTTCTAAATTCCTAATACTTGGAATTACACAGGAAATGTACTTTATTTTATGAATATTTTACTATTTGAACTATAATTTTGTTTTGTTTTCTTAGAATGTGACTAAATTATCTGTGAAGGATAGACTGGGTTTTGTGTCAAAGCCAGTTACTCCAACAACTGAAAAGGTAAGAGAATGTTTCATATTCTCTTCCTCTCACATTTAATTTCAGTAGAATTAGTTTTATTATAAAACCCCTTGTGTCAATACTAAGTTTCGTAACTGTGAATAAAGTTATTTGTTAAATATTAGTTTTATGAAGTATAATGTATTGCCACTCAGCAGATGGCTAAATGATTATAAGAAGAATGAAACATGCTAGGGCAGAAGTTGCTATTCTGTGGATTTCTTTTAATATAGTAGGTTCCATTTATTCAGTCATGAAAATAACTAGATACGTTCCAGGATCCTGAGTTGTTAGATGAGTACAGAAGTAAATGTAATAAGTAAATATTGACGCTACATATGAATCTATAGAAAGCCTTTCTATAAAACCGTTTTGGGGCTTTTGTGTTCCGTTAAAAGTGATGCTGTAAACATTTACCCTCTTGTTTGGTCCTACAATTTGCAGTACATGTGAAAAGATAAAAGTAGAAGTTAATCAGTGTAGAAAGGACAGAGAGGTAGGGCGGGAAGGGTGCATCTGAGTTGTGGTTATGAGTTATGTATTTTGCTCAGTGGTTGCAATTCTCAGAACAGAGTTGTTGATGTGTTTACTTTAGTAGCAAAGTTTGTGATGCATGTTTCCAGATCTATTTAGCACCTCAGGGGACAGGCTTCCCCAGAGTTTATAACATTCATTTGAGAACACTTTTGGTAGAAAGGCAGCAAGTTTTACTCGGTAACAAGATTACTCTGCCTAGGTATATATCTTTTTTTATTGGGAATTGGCTTGACCTGAAATGAATGAAGCACCCTTCATTCTGCATTTCCCCCGACCCCCTTAGAGTATGTCAGTTAATGCATTTAGTGGAATCTAACCCATAAAATTTACTCCAAAGATGCTATTCTGTACTTAGCATATGGAGGTAACAATACTTAATGTTGAGTTGTAGTTGTAGAAGATGTCTTTTTGACAAATTTCAAGCTGAGCAGTCTGCCTAAATGCACTGGTCTTGGCTTCTTGCCTCTATTTTGTTGTTGGCTTGATTAGTTGCATTCTTGTTGCCCTAAATTAGTTGCAGATAAAAGAACGTACTGTGTATTTCTGAACTAGATTTTTACATGCATATCATATACTTACTGTAGAAATAGGAAGTCTCTTTCAGTTTGAGTGGAAATACTTTTTTTCTCCCCTTATTCTGTGAGTTGAGTTATCCTGAAACACTTTTCTACGAAGAGTAAATCCATGCTAAGTTGATTTCCTCTGTGCTGTCTTATAGTACAGACTGACTTTGATTAGCTGCTCAGCTGTTCATGGACTGTTATGAAGCAGCGGTTTCTTTTGGTATTTTTAGTAGGGTTCAGAAACTTGGTTTGACCTTTTTTTACCTACTACCGTCCCTTTACATGGATTAGGCTGCAGTGATAATGCTCTATAACCATTAGAAATTAGATGATTGATAGCTGTCAAAAACATAGAGGTCATGTCCTAGATTTTTTTTGCTTCTGATTGTAGGGTTTTCCATTAAGAAAATAGGTAGCTATGCTTCCTAAAGAGCAGGAGGAAAAGGAGGTGAAACAGTCATCATGAGGCCTTTTAAGAGCCATACAGGGACTTGCAATTTATGAATTTGTGACGAGATTCACACTGTTCCTTCTCTTGAATGGTATTGAGAGATGTAGAAGACATTCATGTGTTGCTTCTTGCTCTTCTGTATTAGTTGATGCAGGTACATCTGTTGTGGCACCTCTCTTTTAACATAAAGAGGAAGCATGGTTCATTGTCCCATGAAGTCAGTTCAGGGCAAATGGAGTGTGTCAATATTTTTGTCTTTACTTGGTCCTCTGTCTGTTGGTAGCCTGTCCTAAAGCTACTTTGTAACAGGAATTATCTGTTTGGGAAGTGCATATGTTAATGTACTTTAATAAGTTTTTTTTAAAAAAATCCCTTCATCTCCTTTTTAATGCCCTTCTTAGAGCGTTTTATATCACCTTTTATAATACCCCATAACATGCTTTGATTTTTTTTTTTTCCTCTTCTCTGCACTGCCTACTCTAGAAAACACTTTACTGTGGGAAGACATAGGATAAATAGCACAATGAAGTGAAAAGCTTGTTTATGGAGCATTCCTGTTGTAAATTCTTCTGACCTCTGTATCTTTTCTGTCTTTCTAATGCTTCTTGGCTGTCTCTTTTTTTTCTCCTGTTGGTGGGCATTGTGTCTATTTTATGGAGTGCATGGTGACCAATACTCTGCATGCATCTTTTAATTTTGCACATACATATAAAGTATTTTTAAACTCCTGGAAGTTATACCAATTGCATAATTACTGTGATATGCTAGAAAGGCAGACAAGATCAGGCCTATAGTATCTCCAGCACTTAGCCATGGATTTTTCAATACTAACATGGCCAAAATGTCCTTTAAGGAATGTGATAAGAAAACAGAATAGTCAAATCTTAAGGTATTGTGGAGATGTACATAGTGTACTTTAGAGAGGCTGAAGAGCAGGCAACTGTGTACTCAGTAAACACAGAATTCGGAGAAATTTTTATACCTCGTTACAAATGTAGGAAAGGGGACAGAGAGACATAGGGGTCTCTTCCTTTGCTGTATGATGTTGAAGACTTCCCGGTACTTGAGTTAATTCTTGTTGATTGTACAAGCTCTACTTTGCACAAACTGCATATGAAAAAGGGCTATTCTATCTACTTTGAACCTTAGTCTATAAAATCGTTTAATTTTTGCATGGAAAAATCATGCAACCATGAAAAATTGCATTTTAAACTTCAAAACAAAAATGAAAAACCTCAGTTATTCTTGGGAAGATCTCGGTCTTTTGTTTCCTTAATCTTGCTCAAATACATAAAATTTTATGTATTTGAAACTTGGAAGTACATATGAAATATCAATGGAAAGGATTTATAAACTGATGTTTATAATTTTTAGATATTTGATGTGATGCTGGCTCTTCAAAAATTGCTTAACTTCAGCAATTCCAAATATAACTGTCACACCAAATTTTTGTATTCCATATCATCAAAACAGACAAAAGAAAAGACGCTTATATATTTTTAAGCACTCATGTATTTTTTTTAAATTGAAATTCACTGGCAAAAAAATAAAATGATTTCCTCCTATAGGTTTTATCCACTTCTACTGGCTTGACAAAAACTGTGTACAACCCTGCTGCTTTGAAGGCAGCACAGAAATCTTTGCCTGTTGTTTCCACTTCCGTGCTAGACTCTAATGAAGCACAGAAGAAAAAACAGGTAAATTAAATATGCTTCTTTATAAAATGGACCTAGATTGGGAAGTTGTGACCACTATAGATAGCGCACTATGTATATTCATCTCCAGAGTCAAGATGAAACTAGTTACAAGATTAAATTCACTATAATGGTTTCTTTTCAAAGAACAAGAAAATCCAGCATTGTTTTGTTATTTTTTTTCAGAGTACCTTCAGGCAGCGTAAGCAGGCTTAAAATTCTCTAAAAGTTCAAAATGTGAAACACTTTTTCCTGGAAGCAGAATCTGCATGTTGAGGCATGAATTGTCTATTGTGAGTGAGAAGGGAGTATAGACTAGTCTCTATTCTTCTCTCTTAAGCCTTCCTGGAACCGGCCTTTATTCTTGTTAAACTGGCCTTTACTCTCAGTGTGTTTCGTACGTGTGACCAAAATTGTTTCTTCACTTGAGTGAACTAAGAACTGTATGATTCTGCATCTTATTGTTTCCAAACTATAGTTCTGTATCCATTTTTAATTTTTACAAAGCTTTTTTTTTAATGTCAGAGAGGAAATGTAACAAAAAAGCGTTTGTCCTTGAATAGGTCACTTAGTTGTAGTTTAGCTTGCTTAGAATTTTCGGGAAATCCCAGTTTATTTTACTGGTTTCAAACCACAAATTAAGAGTTCCATACTAAATTAGATTCATATGTAAGTACTGAAAGCAGCATAACCATTAAGCAAAGATTTTAGCCTATTGGTAAACTTCTATAGATAATACCTGATTTAATTTGCAATAGCAGTTTGTAGCTGCATGTCAGTTGTGGCATTGGTCTAGGTTTTAAAGAAATAACTTCTAATTCGGGGATTTCATTTCATATTTATCCACTAAAACATGTTTTTCAGAATTAGAGCCTTTACCTTTCAAGTTAAGACACTAAATGCCTGTGAAATGGCAAAAAGCTCATAACAAAATTATTGACTTATCATAACAGCTGTAGGGTTTTTTTGAGAGAAGGCACTGAAGACGTGCAAAGGGATCTGCTTTTTTTTTCATGTGCTCTTGTGCTCTTTCCTCTCTTCAGAGATTTCTATTACAACATACTAGTACATGATTTTGTGGGACTGTCTTCCTTCTGTCTCCCTAGTTTTTCTTAGCCTTCATCCCATTGACGTATCTTCCCTTTCCCTCCAGAAAAATGATTGCACGCTGTATTGCAAAACTAACATTTCATGCAGCAGAATTTGTCAGTATTTGGGAGGACATACAGAAAACGTATTACTATTTCTTTTTTTTATGGCTGTTGTGCATTTACACTCTTTCTATAATGTAATCCACTTGCAGTCTGATCCCAGTTGATTGGTGATCTAGAGGTGTGAAGTCGTCTTCTGCCAGTCCTCTTTTATCCCATTAAATATGTTGGTATCAAAGCTCTTAATTGTTTTCTGCAAGCATCCTGCTGTCTCAGACTTCCACATTCTGTATCTGAGAGCAAGAAGCAATTGCTTTCTCTCGAGCAGCATTAGTAGGAGCCTGACATTGCAATGCCAAGATCATGTTTTTAGCAGATTGAGTGGTAGTACTTGTCACTTCCAAGTTGCAGTAGTTAGACGCAGGAGAGATGGTTTTCTTTGGGTGACGTTTTAATTTTAGAAAATAGAATGTATTTTCTTTTTGCTTGTAACTATACTGGAGAATGTGATAGACCTGATTTACAGTTGCTTTCAAGATACTGTCCTTGCACATTTAAACTCTTCCATGTTGTACCTCTTGCAGTAGTGTGTTATATTGCCTTTCAGCTTTCAGTGGAGTTGTGCAAGGGGTTACTTCCCCTTGAAATCTTCCCAGCACAGATCTAACTAAGACCGACCATTAGATCCTTCACTAATATGGTTATGCATTGTTTTTCGGAAACATAATTTGAAATATTGCCTGTTAGTACCTTATGTTGCTGTTACTAATTTTTCCCTGTTATTGCAAGTTACTACTGTATAGTTGTCAGGTATAGTATGTTATTCTCCTGGCATTATTTTTCAAAATCTAGAAACTTTATTTAATTTTCTTATGCTTCTAGGAAGCATTACGACTTCAACAAGATGTGAGAAAGAAGAAGCAAGAAATCTTAGAGAAGCACATTGAAACACAAAAGGTAAAATGTTAGCATTAAAGAAAGGCAGCAATTCAGTAGTAACATCTCAGTTCACTTCTCTAAAATACTTCAGAATTTGTAAGCATGAGCTCTAAAAACAGAGTGATAATACCATTCTGAGAGAACGCTTATTTTATAGCTCAGTTTTGATCTAACTTGTCTTTAAGTGAACTTAGTTCGCTTAAACTACAAGCTTATGCAATGTAGATGCAATTTTAGTTTCCATTGCTGAATTTGGGTGCAACATGCTTGAGTTCTACTTGACAAGAGCAGGAAAGATTGATGTAGAGAAGTATGCATGACTGTACTCAGGCTTAGGAGGCAAAAAAAACCAAAACGTCATTTAAGTTGAATAAAACTGTTGAAATAATTAAGGATGTTGAGCAAATCTGTCCAAATGAAATGGCAATATCAGATGTTCATTGGCAAATGAATTCATCTCGAGAGTCAGACAAAGATTTAATATAAGCTGTTAAAAGCCCTGTATGTTGAGTTGGAAAATCACAGCAAAAGAAATGCAATATTCTGTTTTTCCATTGGTTGTAATTAATATTGGGAAACAGGTCTGTAATAGTTGCTAAGTAAAAAGATTTTTTGTTGTTGTTGTTTTTTGTTTGTTTTGGGTTTTTTTTGTTTTTAAATTGGACAGATGTTGATTTCAAAGCTGGAGAAGAATAAAGCCATGAAGTCAGAAGACAAAGCAGAAATAATGAAAACACTGGAAATTTTGACTAATAGCATTACCAAGTTAAAGGATGAATTAAAAGGTGTATCACCAGGAGGAGGGGCTCCTTTAAAAAGCATGAAAACTAAGACTCAGGTATTCAAGTTTTGGTCAGCTTTTTAATAAGATGAATTCACATGTTCATGTCAGCAGAATAAAAATATGCAGCCACATCAGCAATATTTAGAACCATACTGGTTGAATTTTGAACTGCTCTTAAAAGTGAGATTCGTTTTGTCCTCTATTTAAAGGAGCGTAGTTAATTTTAAAACCATTCTGTTCTCTAAAAGGTTTATTCAGTGTTACACAGATATTACATCACCTGGAAAGTCAAAAAACCCCAAAACTCTTCTGATGATGATTTCTTTTGCGTTATCCAATCTTTTGTGTATAGCCTATTTCTTGCTTAAATTTTTAATGGAAATCATGAAAATCGTATTTCTTATGCAAAAGATTATCATTATGCAAAACTTCTTTTGGTCAGGTTTAATACACAGAACAAACTGCGGCATGAAACTAGTTTCTGGGGTTTTTAATGTCACTGAAATTTTTCAATGTATTCAGCTTTTTAGATTGAAGATTATAATGGTCAGTTTTCCTTTGATCTAGCTGCCCATGTTTGGGTTGTACCTATGAGAGGAGCTTCCTTCTCTGCTGTCACTCTTGTTAGTGTATGGCTGTAACCAGTTTCCCAACTGCATAAAGATGCAATTATATTACCTTTTTAAAATGCAGTATTTTGCTTTTTATAGAAGTATTTGCTCTTAAACAGGGTACAAGGTGATGAAGAATTAAGACTTTGAGAAATAACATTTCAAGAAATTAATGTGTTCTTTTAAATACATTATAAGCTTTTCTTGCTTTATCAAGTGAGGAAGTGCATACTAATAAAAGAGCAGATTTTTGTACAGTGTATTTTCCAGTAGAATATAAAAAGCTTTGATCTTTTCTTGTTGTTTTTATTCAGTTCTTAAGTATTCAGAATGCTTAGTCTTCTAATGTTTGGCGTTCTGTTTTAAAAAGCTGGTGTAACATTACAACCCAGATTTAATTGAAACTGATCATTAGTTTGCAGTTTGAAACAGCATTTCTACTGCTTCATTTTACACAGAGATATAGGTGTAAGGTAACTGCAGTGTAAATTAGTGTTGTACAGTTTTGAAAAGAAATACCAAAAAGAAATATTGAAATGACCTGTATACACTCACTGTAGCTTCTTACATCATTTGTCAGTCAGGAAAAAGCTGAAGCAGCATACTTTTATCCTGAAAATGGACATAGATTGTAATTTCTGGAAGTCAGTTTATACCTTGTAAAACAGATTCAGCTGCAGTGGAATAGTCTGCTGTGTGTTAGAGGGGAAACTAATTGTAATAATCCCAGAAATTAGACAGTGCCGTAATAAGATTAAATTCCTCTTTTTTTTTTAAGATGAGGGGGTTTTGTGGCGGGGGGGTAGGGGGGTGTTAATGTTTTTGAAAGGGAGTGGACATTGTTTGGTGAGAAAATGTTTCTGAGAGGAAGTTACCTACCTGTAGAGAGAATTTGATTTGATTGTATTTGATTGTTAAAGCCTCATGTTTTTGAGAAATACTTTTTCTGCTGGTAGTGTACAGTGCTTCATAAATTTGAACAGGAAGAATAGTTTCTAACAGTTTTGATCCAATAATTAAAGGTTGGTTGTGGGTTTCCTCAAATACAAGGGGAAGAATCCAGACGCATAGAAACGAAGAAGCAAATTTCATCGTGAAAACTTGGTAAATGCTTGACTAGAAAATCGTGAATGCATCATTTTAACATGTGACAGTGATTTTACCCTGAAAGTGGTCCAGTAAATTCTTAGAGCAAACAAGAAAATAGTCCAATAACACACCATTGCTCAAAATGGTCGAGATAAGAAGGGTTCTCTAGGTATCATCTTGTTCCATTATCAGGCACCACTAAGAAGAGTTTGGATGTCGTCTTTATTCACCCACGCTGGGTATTTACACGCATGGATAAGGTCCCGTCCTCCCACCACCTTCTCATCCTGAAGCCAGACATTCCCAGCTCTGTCAGCCTGAGCTCTTAACAGTAGCTGCTCCAGTCCCTTAATCAGCTTTGTGGCCTTTCGCTGGACTCTCTCCAGCATGTCTCCCTTGTGCTGGGGAGCCTGGAACTGAACACAGCACTCCATATGTGGCCTCACCACTGCAGAGTAGAGGAGAAGGATCATGTCCCTTGACCTGCTGGTGGTGTTCTTCCTAATGCATCCCAGGAGGCTGTTGGCCTTCTTTGCCACAAGGACACATTGCTGGCTCGTACTCAATTACTCTGCTACCACCTTTGCTTTATTTCCTACACGCTCTGGAACTTGGAGGGTGTGATTCTTGAAAATCATCCTGCCTTTCCAGAAGGTATCCAGGCCCAGGGTCTTCAAACAGGAGGCTTCTTCCAATTCTCTGAAGAAGGCCTCATCTACTTCCTTACCTGATCGTGCAGTATGTAGTACACACCCACTGCAATGTCACCTGCATTGGTCTACCATCTTAATCCTGACTCATAAACTTTTGACCTGCTCATTGTACGTACCCAGGCAGAGCTCCATGTGTTCATGCTGCACTGTCACATAAAGGGCAGCTCCCACTCCTAGCTATCCTGGCTTGTCCTTCCATAAGAGACTGTATCCATCCACTACAGCACTCCAGTCATGTGAGTTTTCCTATGATGTTTCTGTAGTCTCCGTGAGATTGTAGCCCTGTAACTATTCACAGACATCTGATTCTTCCTCTTTGTTTCGCACATTGTCCGTATTAGTACACAGGCTCTTCAGAGAGGTACTGGTTTCCCAGAAAAGAAATGAGATCTTCCCCTGTGAAACTGTTCTGTAGGCCCTCCCTCATTTATGTGGATCGGTATGTGTATACTTGAGGTGATCTCCCCCTTCAACCCAGTTCTGTTGATCTTGAGATCTTTTACCCATATCGCCCTTTGCGTGGCAACCTGGTACACCACTTCCTTGTGTGATTGTTGGGTTTTTTTTTCCCTAACTTAGTAAAGTGAGGCAATATGCTAACTTGAATTACAGTTTTAGTGACGCTTTTGAGCTGGTTTTCCATTTCCTTTGTAATATGGAAGGTGAAGAAGCATTTTAAGCAAACCCATTTCATAATGGATAAGATATCCAAACTGTAGAAAAGTTGATTTTATTGATAGCTTTCCTCTGAAGGAGAGTGTACATTGTCTGAGAACATTGTGGTTTTTTAACATTTGAAACAGATAAAACAGTCAGTCCCATCTGACCTTTGTGAAAGTGAGGCATTAACAGAGCTTTCAGTTAAAATTTACAACTTTGACGATTATCTGAAAGACCTTGCTCTAGGTTCTCTTGTATTTTGTTAGTGTTTAAAACCTTGGTGGCTCAGAAGACCCAGCAAACTTGAAGCATTAGGTAGATGAGACCTGTGTGGCTGTGCCATTATCTTTACCTATTTTTGTCTTATTCCAGTTCATGCAGATTACAAAATACTCTTCCCCCTGAGTGTAGAAACCTTTGCTGCTTCTTGTTATGTCTTGAAGGAGGTATTTTCTTCTTGAGACCTGGCAGAGCTCTCTAAAAGGGAAGTCTTCATTAGGAGCACTAGAAATAAACCTCAAGAGTTTAGAGACCTTCTTTATGACACTCATGTCACTGGCTGCTTTGTGAGTTCTAACTGGTAGTTGCTGTTAAACTTCAGAAGTGGTTGTTTTGCTGTGTCATTGATGTGTTGCAACACAGTGGGATTTGAGAAAAATAGGTTTCAGTTTTGAAAACTTTGAAAATCATTATACAGGAGCTAATGGATTATTTTTGTGGTTGCTGTAGATAATCAGAAAACGGGGCTGAAAGGGGTTCAGGTTGAAGTTGCCAGTTGAATAATCGAGCTTTTTTTCTTTTAAAGCTTCCAGGAAAAAACAAAGAAACAAAAAAACCCCTTCTTTATCATTCAATGGTGATACTTGGTTTCCAACTGTCACAACTGCAAAACCTTCATCTCTTGACAACCAGCCTTTGAATACATTACATGCTGTGGTTTTGAATCAACGAGTGTAAATGTAAAAGTGTTTCACAGTCATCTATAATTTTATTCTTCATTTGTGATGTCATTGAAACATTTGGCTGCTGCTGTTTCCATTAATTAAAAAAAAATAAAAGGAAAAAAGTTTATATTTCGGAACAGAACTTCATATAAAATTTTCATGGTCACATAAAGGCCTTTCTTGCACCTGTACCAACACCTGCACCTCAGTGGTTGCAATTATCATGTAAATTTGGGTTCAGAGACATCTTTCAGTTTCATATATATTGTTGAACTTTCTGATTTTTTTTAAGGTACTGTGTGCTGGAAGGCAACACTGGGTGCTTCAGAGACCAACCTTTTGTTAGCAGAGGTCTTGTTACTGTGTTTTTTCCACTGTGGTCTGAACAGAACTACCATCTGTGCTTTTTGCATTACAGAATTGTGATTAACTTAGATGCTTTTTCTCATTACTGATTATGGGTTTTGTATTCATTCATAATTGTACAGCTTTTATTTTTTTTTGTAGAATCCCTTTTTATCTCATTGTAACTACAGTATAATTTTGCATTTTCTATTTTGTCTCTCTCTAGCTTAGAAGATATTCCATTGGTTTTGGCTTTGTGTAGTAGTCTAAAAGCTTTGACACGACTAAGTAAGCTCAGAAACATACTACTACACATAGAAGTTTTGTCTTGCCAAGAAGGCTCCTAAGTTTGTGCTTGGTCTGTTTTTGAAGGTGGAAACCTAGCATAATAAGCAGTATGCCTGCAAGGTTACAGCTGTGATCTGAATTAACAAGCTACAGCTTGGTTTAGTTTAAAATTCCACTACAGCTTCTAGTTTTCAAATTCCCTTTCCTTAGAGTTTCTAGGAACTTGTTTTCCAGATAGAGGTGTTGTGGCAGACTTCTACCTTACCTGGATGCCAGTGCTGGCCAATCCTTAAGTAGTTTTGTGGTTTTGAAATAGCCTGCTGATAGGAGCATAGCAGTAGATTCTTGGGTTTTATCGGAAGATTGTTTCCTCAGTAGAGAATGTGAACTGTGGAACTAATAATTTACCATAACAATTTCTTAGATGCAGAAAGAGTTACTAGATACTGAACTGGATTTATACAAGAAGATGCAAGCTGGGGAGGAAGTTACTGAATTAAGACGAAAATATACAGAGCTACAGCTGGAAGTATGTTTGTCTCTTCTTTCGTAGCAATTAACTTTTAACCAAATAATTTCATATATGTTTATTAGCTTGTGTATTGTATCATAAACTATTTTTTTCCAGGGTGCAATATTAAGTTACATGTAGATGGAAGCATATAGCAATAATTTAAAAGATTGGTTTCTGAATCCAACTGAGGTAGAGAAATAGTATTGTCTTTCATTTTAGTTGCTAATCTATTTAAATTCCGTAACTGTTTAGATGACGTGGTATTTTATAAATTTATGGTAGTAATAGTTCCTTGAGAGTGGGGAGTCTTTTTAAATTGTTGCCTGTAGGTGGTGGTGTGTTTGATACGGAAGAGTTAAAAAACACTGCTTGATCTTTTATTCTTGTCATCATCCTCTTAATGAGAGTAACCAAAAAGCCTGAAATGCCAAAAGCAATGTTACTACCGCATTGGTTTCAAGAGAAGGAAAACTTACCAAAAGCAAGTACTATGTTTAAAGAAGTGGTCAATGTATAGAAACATGCTTTTTCTTAAAGTACTTGCTTTTAAAAAGATTCAGAAGGCTGTGCAAGATTCTTCATATCTGTGTCTTATTTTAGAAATTCTGAATGCTGTGGGTGTTATTCTGTGTTACATTGCACTGTCTTGCATATATGATTGTGTAATATCTACTTAATTGCATGATAATCTTATCTCTTTTTACTGTTAAGCAGGCTGCTGTGTCGCTTAAATCCCTCTTAATGAAGTTTGGTCATGTCTTATGTATAACTACATATGAACACAGTGCACATACATACGGCTAAGTTGCATTAAAATCTTACTTTGAAACTAAGTTGTTATGCAGCTTTGGTAATTATGAAAATAGGTTTGTTAACAAGCCAAGCCGATTCAATAGAGATTACATAAAAGCTTATGTTAATAATATATTATGATGGTGAATAATAGTTCATAGGTGTACTGAAAACTTACTTTCTAAATGTATGATTTATAAATACGGGAATTGAATGATCTTTAAAATAGCAGTAGGAAAGTAGGTGCTTGTTCAAGATAAAATTATGCTGTAGTTGAGTGTGCTAATCCTACTCCATCTCATATTGAGTCTGTATTTTGTGTTGGAAAAGAAATTGTAGCTCTTTCAGGAAAACAATTTTTCATAATAAGATGAATATTCTGAGGCCTTTAGCAAACACTGATCAAAGCAGATGGTGAAAAACAGGGTTATCAGTAAAGCATACCAGTAGGTTTCAAGGAACAGCATGAAATGTATCCCTTGCATAATTTACAAGAGGGATATGGGTTTTTTCCCTTGATGTTTGTTTGATTCTTCAGTATTCATACAAATTCTTTAGAAAAAAATTATTCACACATTGTCATTGTGACTTTAACTCCCACAACATTCATGGGTTGCTTCTGTGGCTTGTAACCTGCTGCTCTGTTTCAGGTAGCCCTGATTTTACTGTGAGAAACCGAAACAGTATACAGGTTGATTGCTGAGACAGCATAATATTTAATGTTCTGGAGTATTCATTTAACCATTTAAAATGTTGGGGGGGGGGGGCGGGGGCACACAAACACAAAAACAAACAAACAAACCAACAAAAAAAACCGCACCAAACCTACAGGATTTTCTTTATGAAAACTAAAAAAAATGGACTATATACTATTGTAAAATTGTCTGAATAATTTAATGAATAAAGCCATAACAGATGGATCTTCCTCATGGGTGATATCATTGGCATGCATTAAAGTAGTGCTATCAGTGCTTGAGTTGTAAACACTGTAGGATATGTTAAAAACATTATTATGGTGATTTCATTTAACATTTGATTCCTACATCAGATATATTTGGGTTTGAAAAGATCTTTTCTCCTGTTATAAATATTGAAATTAAGTCCTTGAAAGTGCTTTTTTGAAACTTAAAATAACTTTGGCAAATTATTTACCATCATCATCCTTTTGACTTTTCTTGGAGACTGCATGCCAGTTCTTTAGAAGGCATACACAGGTATTGTGGGAATGGAAATCAGTGAGTACGCAGAGCCAACTTTTTAGCAAATACTTTGTTGTTAGAGGTGCTCCTTAGAGCCTCTGTTTCATATCTCACAATTCTGTGGCCAAAAGCTGGATTAATTCTGGTTAAAATAAAAGCCCTGGCTGGATTTTCAGAGACTAATTAAGAGGCAAAGATAAAGATACAAATTTAGTAGTTACTCACCAGATAAGGAAAATTTGTTAATGAAATTTCAAATGTTGTACTGTAGCTCCTTTCTCCTGAGAGGAATTATCCTCACAGATAAGGGCTTTTTTGATAACTCTTTTTAATACCTGATTCTTTTTTCCTATTTCCACCTTATTTTTGATCTGTTGTTAATTAACAGTATTAGCTATTCAGTGTTACTAAGTTGTTCACCTTTTGTTATTTTAAGACCTGTAAGCTGCTCTTTCTGAGACGTGTTTGGGAATGTGTCTTTAGGAAACATCAGAATATGTGTTTTTTAATTTTGTCTAAACGTTTAGATTATGAATTTTAATATATCGATATGTTATGTATAAACATCTTAGGCTGCCAAACGAGGGATTCTTTCTTCAGTTCGTGGTAGAGGGGTTCATGCAAGAGGTCGGGGTGCATCACGTAGCAGAGGTAGAGGAATACGAGGCCGGGGTAGAGGCAGAGGAGTTCCTGTGCATGCAGTGGTGGATCATCGACCTAGGGCATTAGAAATCTCTGCATTTACAGAAAGTGATAGAGAAGATCTTCTTCCTCATTTTGCGGTATGTGGCAATTTCACTTTTTACGTTCTTTTCATTCTATTGAATTACTTTTCTCTTGATTCACTTAATCTGGAAATGCCGTTTAGGAATGAATCTTTACCATGATATGCCTGTTCATGGAAAAAGAGGGTGCATCAGAAAAAGGTGAAACAATGAGAAGTTACACCATTGATCCAACTAGTTATAACTGTAACCGCATAGCATTTACAAGGCATTGGTTTTTTTTCTTAAGAAGAAATGAAATTGGGAATATAAAGTAATGACTTAAAATATTTGTTTGTTCAGGATATATGTAAAATTTTTAGAAATTTTTAGGTGTGGAAAGATAAAATAACTGAAGGGATGGTGAGAACAAAGGCTGGTTCAGTGCCAAATTTTCAATACCTGAAGTCTGTTTCTTTACTGAAGTATCTTAACCAAGTGCTTAATGAGAGTTCTCACCAAAAATTTTCAATGCTTTTGCCTAATTTTATAAATTTAAGAATCAAGATGAAAATTGTGCAGCTATATCCGGATCTTGGCAGGGCAGCCAAAAGGTTTCTGTCTGTTCATCTCTAAGCTTACAAAGTCAGAGATTTTTCTACATTTTTTTCTATTTTTATTCTAAAAAATTATAAATCAACATACATAATTTTTAGCAAATTTTTATGTGCAAACATAATAAACGTAAATTTATAAAAACCCACCGCTATTATACTAGGTTTTTTAAGGTGTCATGCTTCCAGGAGTATAGATACATGTGTGTGTACACATGCACATACATAAACATACATATATGTTTTGTTCCCCTTAAATATACCACATCATACCTATACAGGGGAATGAAAAGGGAACCATCATACCCATAAGGGGAACAAAATTACTTTCTGTAGAGATGAATGACAGACCAAACATTTATACCTATATATGTGCGTGTGTGTGTATTTAAGGGGAACAGAAGTACTTTCTGTAGGGATGTATGGTGGACCAAATGTTTGAGCAATGACTTTATAAATTTTTGGTGTAAAACTAAGAACATAAAACTTTAAAATGAAGCGGTAAAATCCAGTGGTCAATCATAGGACATTTCCGAGTCTAGTGTCAATGATAAGTATAAGAATCAAGTTATTTTTTGATCTATGGCACTATATTGTGATTTAGTCTGCCTTGTGGATATTGCTAAAGTAAATTTTGCTGGTCACCTTTCATATTTTGCATTTCATTATGTACTTTGCTTGCTGACTGCAAAGAATATAAAACTGAAGACAGAGAATCTGCCACTGGTAAAAGCTTGCTGTGTGCTGTCAGTTTGCGGTCATAAATTTGCTCAGAACTTAGCGTTTTCTTATACTTTGGTTTTATTGCAGGGAGTATGAAATTTACTATCTTTAACAAAAATATTAACCAGAAAAACCTTAGTAGCATCAACAAATCTTTTCAGTGTCAGTAGTCTAACACTGAGAAAAAAATGTTATTTAATTCATTTGCAGGTTGTGCATTTGCTGTTTTTAAACTTGCTCCAAATTCCATGCAAATGCACTGAGCTGTATTTCTGTTTCTGTGATACATCACATCACAGCTCTGCACATCAGCAGTGCACTCGACCTGTACAGATACGTTGGGCATTGCAGCTTACAGTGATGACAGCGTTAAACGTAGTGGTACCACACAGACCATTACAATAGTAGATGGGTCAGGTTCTTAATGTGCTTAAATCAACTTTTGAAACTTTCTGCAGTCCCTGCGTCTAATAAATGATTTTGTGGAAAAGTTTCATAATAGGCTGATGGAATGATCTCAAGATCCCTTCTTTTTAATCAAAAGAGAAGTATTGAAGCAGAACCACCTCTTTTTCTGTCATGATTTTACTTCATACCTATATGCTTATAATCAGGAAACCCAAAGACTACAGCAATTTTGTGTTCTAGAAATGCAAGTAAAAGTAACTGTATTCTTTGCAAAGACAAGTACTCTTGGTATTAAGGCTGGGAAAGGTACACTATTCTAATTTTATGATTTTTGAGGGCATTTGGTTTAGGACAGCATTTTTAGAAGTGAAGAACTATTTCACTAAGCTTTTTTTTTATTTATTAAAAGCAATATGGTGAAATTGAAGATTGCCAGATAGATGACTCTTCCCTCCATGCGGTGATTACCTTTAAGACAAGAGCAGAAGCTGAAGCTGTGAGTAGAGTCTCTGTTGAAAATACTCTGTAACATTCAACTGCTTTCTAGTTACATTATACTTCTATATTTGACTAAGTTTAATACTGCTAATTGTTTAAAAATATTTTAAAAGTCTGACACAGAAATTTAATTCTAGATTAAACAAATCTGTCAGAACTACTGAAATCCTTAGGAAATGAGGGTGTTTATAGCAAGCTGAAGTACAGGATATAGGAGAAATTAAGAGAAACACTCGAGAATTGATAGCTGGATGTCTTGGCTCATCGTTACTTAATTACCAGTTGTTTTTACCTGAAGACTTGGTATCCTCACAGTCTGCCTGAAATTTCCTGAAATGACATCCTGCAGGGTGAGCTTATATATTTTGTTTGGGATCAGTTTTATTTACCTTTGCCTGAAAACCTGTGATAGTGTAAACGTGATTTGGTGGGATAGGATTCTCTCTTCCCCCCCCCCCCCCCCCCCCTTTTTAGCATATTTCTTAGAAATTTAGGAAATTACAGAAGTATAGAATTTCAGAGACTAAAATCCAGAGTTGAGGTATGTCGTAATTCAGCATCCTTACATATGGATCATTGGATCTTTACATATGGATCATTTGGCTCAGCAGGACTCCTGCCCTGTTCAGTCCATGGTGTAGGCAGTATGTCAACCTGCGCAAAATCATGACCATAATTGTTCTGCAAATGATTTTATTTTCTTTAAAATCCTTGCATCACTGTTGGAAAGGAGTATCCTGAAAATA
Organism: Phalacrocorax carbo; assembly: GCF_963921805.1. NCBI lineage: Eukaryota > Metazoa > Chordata > Aves > Suliformes > Phalacrocoracidae > Phalacrocorax > Phalacrocorax carbo. The sequence continues at coordinate 170,419,991 of NC_087513.1, forward strand.
ATAAGGACTCCAGAAAGAATGGATTGGTATTTACGGTATGGTTGTGTGGAAGGATTTCATTTTATATTTATATTTTGCACAAAGTTTCTGTTTTTGCACGAAGTTCATCTTGTGGAGTTCACCTGAACACAGTTGTTCTGTCTGGCCAGAATCCTCTTTTTGTATGCTTTATCTTGACTTACCAGTGACCTGATAGACAGAAATACTCTTATTTACAATACAAGTTAAGCCAATCACAATAGTTTTGGATACTTACAGTATCATTGTGGTTACATATTTTGAGAAACAATTCGATACGTGTGCCAAAGATGTTCTACAGAAACACAGAATTTTTGTTTGAGAAGCTCTTAGATACAGCAATGATGAGCACTAACTGTACGGAGGTGGTAATTATTCTGTAAAAAAGGAGGTGTGATAAATGGTACACAGTATATACTGACTGATTGGAAAAACCAGTGCTGTACAACTGTTTTGAGGGAACACAGTTCAACTATGAACAAAAATTCTGTGGAGAATAAGAAATACCTGCTTTCAGGTAAAAGCTGTCATAATTAGTATACTCACAAGTGGACTGAATTACGGTTGGAATTTTAGTTTTGGTGCTTCCTGACATTGGGTACTTCATTTTGCAACTTCATATTCTTTGACATTGTCTTTTATGTAAGAAATATTCTAAGTATTGCAAGGATCTTCTGATACCCTGAAAATAAAAATAGGTCACCTAGAACAATAATCTGATTTTATAGACTGTCCAAATAAAGTCTGTCCTTCTCGCAGGTGGAGTATGATTCACAACTGCGCTCTTGACAGTATCTTACTACAGATACTTTTTTATCAGCAAAATACAGTTTTTACTGTTATAACTTGTTTTGCCTAAAAATTGGCACGGAGAGTCATTTCAGCCTTCGCTGAAATGGTAGTATTTTGGAACCAAATGTAGAAGTGTAGAGATAGGAAGCACCCAAAAAAGAAGGTTGGGCAGAGAATGTGTGTGATGTCCACAATCTAGTTAGCATTAAACGTTTTAATTGTCAAATAACTTTGTGTCTAACTGCACCTTCATTTTTAGATTAAAATTCTATGAAAACTGTATTTGATCAAATATAGTAAAGTCTGTATTATCCTTAAGATATTCTTCTATATTAAATACAATTCCACTGGAATTTGTGTTTAGTACTAAAGCAGACTTTAAGACTGGCGATTGGAGAAATTGTAGAAGGTAATCGTTCAAAACCTCTGTTGAGGCCAATTGTGATGTAAATGCAGCTAATATTTTACCTTCTTAAATGAAAATAGGCCTAAGCTTTATGACCGTATATGTTTTAGCCTAGAAGGAAGAGGAAGATTCCCTGTTGTACAATGTTGCATTTTTATGTAGTAGTAATTTCTTCCAAAGATTACAAGTTGTTTTTGGACCTAAATGTCACGTATAAGTACTTTTAAAAATTCTAGTTGTGTGACATTGTGATGAGACCGTGGACAAAAAGCTCCTGAGCTGCATTTTAATAAGCATAGAATCTTTTAAATTTATCATAAATTTATATGTACAGATTTAAAATTTATACCTGGGGACTTTAATATCACACAATTCATGTTCAGATGTCATTGAACATGTAATTGTTTCTACATTTCACATTATGCTGTGCTTTCAGATTGTACTATAAATCTTTTGTGACCATGACGGTTATTTCGGAATGTTGCTAACGCTGATTTATGCTCATTCATGTTACTTTAATTTGAACATACTATTTCCAAAGCAGCCACTTAATGCAGCTGGTACTTAAAGGCATGAATATCCCATAAGTTAAAATTTTTACATTTCAATTACAACAGCTTTACAGGAAGTGGAATGTTTTCCAGTAGATTAAGTTGTAATCAGAAAGGGGCTTTTTTTTAGTTGTTTGGCGGTTTTTAAATATATTTATATATATATATAAAAATACATCTGAAATAATTTATATTAGTGGGATGTCTTACTTCTTCCAGTAAGTTATGCATTAAAAGTTTGCTGTCTGTCTTTGAAAGGTGAAGAACCCATCGAGATAATATTAAAAACCAGGAAGGTGTTGGCTCAGTATGTTACCCACATCAGCAAATGCTTTATGGTTTTCAAAGCTTATTTTCTTCTGAATGTACTTTAATAGTTTTCCTGAAAGGATGTGCAAGTTCCTTGTGCAGTGAATGAAGTTGGTTTGTTTTAACCTACTAACAGTAATTCAGTATGAATGTACTACAACTTGGATTTTCTTTTGAAAAAGGAGGCTGTTGGTTTATTTCTGGCATTTAAGTATTACTGAAGTTAATTTTTCCCCTGAGAAAGAAATCTGTAACTAAAATGTTTAAACTTGTTTTAGGCTGCAATTCATGGATCTCGTTTTAAAGGACAAGAGTTAAAGTTGGCATGGAACAAGCCAGCTGCTAGTATGTCAGCTGTTGAAACAGAAGAAGCTGAACCTGATGAAGAAGAAGTAAGCTTGCTTTTTCTTTTTTCCCTTTCATTTTTATCTTTTCAGATGAAATAATGTAGCTTTTTCAAAAGAAAATGATCTGTTGATTCATTCTTCGGTTTTTGAAACTAACTCATATTTTGATATCAGAAAGTGGATTTATCTATAAATACATTTCTTGTTTGCTAGGCTGTTGCAAGTACAGATACTTTTTTTCCTTGCAGAAGTGTTTCATTTCTTACACAACAAAAAAATCTCGAGAATATATCTAGAAAATAGAACGTGTGTGTTTGAGCTTGGATGAGAGAGACTGACGATTTTGTCCAAAACATGTTTTTTTGTACCATCTACTTTAGGCACTAATTTCTTAGAGGATCAAATTTCAGAATCTAATCTTCCTTTATAGAGAGATACGGCTTGGAGGATACAGGTGAAAGAATAATTTAGAGCATTTACTAACTTCATTCAGACATCTAAAGTACCCCTGTTCAGTGTTAGTCGTCTTCATAGCACATGAAGGATATTAGACTTGTCCAAATAGTCTCACTTGGTTAATGTAGGAATAGTTGGACAACATTTCTTGATGCATACAAGGCATTACACTCAAAATACCAATCTTTGTGAACTCTGAAATACAAATGTTACTTGGGGAAGAAGCCAAGCAGTCTTTTTTTCAAATTCATTTACTGTCAGTTAACTGTGTATACATAATTGCATATAATAGCTGAAGAAAAGTACTTACTGACTTACTTGGTAATAGTATTTTGTCTGTATCTTTTTTCTGATGATATTTTGGCAAACCTGGCATAGGAGCAGTTTCACAAGATTGTTTTGATACAACCAAATTTGGTTAGTTTGTTTACGTTTTGTATTCGCATTCTGTTCTTTTTCTGAAGAAAGCCGGTTTGTCTGTTTGCTTTCTGCCTCCAAAAATACTAATTTCTTCTTAGCATGCCAGCCAAAGACAGGTAGAGTAGACTACTTCCACCACTATGTATTCATATTAGGCATTTGTGCATTCTGACGTACTAAATATTACTTCCCTTGTATATGTAAGCCTCCAGTGTTGTCAGATAGTAATGAGCTGTGAGTGAACAGGAGCTTACAGTGGAGAATCTTCAGAGCATCTTAGCTATTTTGTCACTTCTCCTTCAGGGATGTATTTCCTGTAAAGACCAACAGCAAAGTTTGTTGCTGCAAGGAGTCTACTTTATTGAGAAGTCCCATTGAGGAACTATTTCACTGAGACTTCTCCATTTTGCATAATGGAGGAAGGGCAGGGAGGGATGTACAAACACTTCAGCAGAGTAAAGGAAGGAAAGCACAGGTTCACTGGTAAGTGAACTACAGTGAGATTCATGTTTTAACCCCACCTGAAGACACTGAGTGTAGGGGGGAACGTTTGGGCTATAGGGAGCAAAAAAGGGGGAATGAAGATAGTAGCTACATGAGATGGGCCCTGGCAAAGGGAAAGGGCAGATTTATAAAGACCTTGGGCCTACATGCTTGATGGCATCTTGTCAGCTGAGAAGTGTTTGTGATAGTGGGATATATCTGGTTTCAGTGGTGGTGTTCTCCTTAACAGGAGTCATCGGGTATGGAAGAGAAACTCAGAGAAAAGACTGCATGAAACTGTTTTCTGTAATTCATAAACTGATGGACTCATCTAAAACTTTTCAAAATTTAAGTAGACAGAGGAAGTGACAAGTTTTTTTACTACTGAGAAATAATTTAATTATTTGAACGTTTATCTTTATGGGAGATACTTCTCCCCTGATGATTTTTTTTCTAATACTTTTCTTGAGATCTGATTTTGTTCTATAATTGTAACTGTTTTTATTTGTCTCTGAGCTGTTTCTACAGTCATTCCTTGGCTAATTATTCATGTGGAAAACGTATAGGAGTTGATCTTGAATCACAAGCCGTAGCTGTTCCTTGCTTTTGCATGCTTGCTGAAATCTTTGCAATAGCAAATGTGTAATATAAAACTACTAGTTTACCTATATTTTTGTTAATAGTGTTGCAGGATTCTTACTTGGTCCAGTGTTTACAGATTTTTTTTTTTAACATGATTGATGTACTTGTGACCCTGTGCCTACAGTTCATCATGCTACTTCATTGTGTGGCAGCTATTGTAAACACATGAAAAACGTTTCCTTCATTTTTCTGTGTCTAAACTACCGTTTTAGTTCAGCTAGGGAATACTATGCTAAAGAGGGATAGCAGGCTTAAGACTTGAATCTAGAGTACCTTGATTTTTAAAAAAAGGGGAGGGCGAGAGAGGTGGTAGATAATTCAGCAGAGTGACATTCTTAATTATGAAATACAGTTCCTAATCCACTCATAAAATCTGAGGTAGGTCTTTTAGACTTGCATGCTATAGAAAACCTCTGGTGAGTAGCCACTTAATTGTGAAAGCACCTGATCTTCCTAGATGCCTTACATTCTACAACTGGGGGCCGAACAGAGTTGACTCTACCGAGTCAAACACAGATGTATAAGATCTGTGAGATATATAAGATGTGTAAGTAGAGATAAGCTTTTAGTCAGCAGTTATTTGCAGTTCAGGGACCTGTTGAGCCGGAGATCTGGTGTTTTTGTAGTTGAAAGCCCTTGATCAGTGTTTATGGTTTTGTCCAGTTTCTTTGGAATCCAAATAGCATCTGTAATGTCCTCCAACAGGGAACACTACTGTTCAGCTATGTCTACCAAGAATAAGTATCTTTATATGGGACCTGCCACTTGCATGTTTAAGTTCTGTGTCTCCTGCTCTTGCATCAAAAAGCAAACCAACATTCTCTCTTCACTTTCTCCGAGACACTTAATATATGTGGACTCCTGTCATTCTTCCCCTCAGATCCTTTCTCTCCAGGCCAGACAGTACCTATAGTTGTTCCCCTATACGGAAGTTGTTCCAGGCTTTTTGATCATCCGTACCACCATGCAGCCTTTGCACCTTAGAGTTCTGCACTGTGTGCTGCCCAAGACGACTCCTTTTTGACAGCTCTGTCATATTTTAGCCTGCTGGACATATAGACACCAGGGAAAGAGGCTAAGTCCTCAGAAGGCTTCTGTTTTTTAGTCTGGCTCAGAGTACCCAAGCATACATTGTTAGACAGGTCAGGTGTCAACAGAGCTGCTTTTTAAATGTACTTTCCACAGGTAGTGAGGGTGGTAGTTTCTCTCTCTTGTAAAACAGCTTACTGGAAAGAGAGAAGGCTTAGTTCTAGGCTTTCTTCAGCCTAGAGTCCCGCATCTCTCCAGAAAGTGCCCTAACTTCACAAATCAACCCTCACGCCTCCTGTTGAATTTGGAAATTCTGTAGCAAAAGCCTAAAATTTCTGGGACAAGAAGAATAAGCAAGGAAGACTGTAACTGTTAGATAACAGCTGAGAGACTTTGCTAGGAAGATAGATTCTTGTGTGATAGTCCTTTCTCTAGCTGGTGCAGATATTGCTATGATAGGTGCAATCATCAAAAAAGTTCCGAGGCAGGGGATAGCTCATACATACACCCCTGGGTCTATATGTAGACAAAAGTTAAACCAACAAAACAACTCACTGATTATCTTTTTTTTTTTAACTTTGCCTCTCTGAAACCTGTAATTGTCGACCTGAAATATTCAGGGTTTTGTGAAGTCTGTTGAGTTACTATGTTGTTACTGAAAGCAATTGAAAATACGTTAATATATTTGTCTAAATTTCTGTAAATATCTGTCTCCCTGCTCCAGTCTTTTAAATTTTTATATTGGCTTTAAGCTTGATTAAGCTGTCAAAATGAATGTGTCTCAGATTCAGTCTTTTTAATACTGTGGAACAGGTGGATTAAGCTCTTAGATGAAAACAGGCATAATTACTGTGAACGTGCAAAAACTAACATTAGTTTTCTGTATATCATCTTAAGTTTCATGGGAACATTGCAGCTTGGGCATAAATGATATGCTGAAGAATCAGAAGAGCTATTTAAGTATGAGGTGCATGTGTACTGGTCGTTTTGAAGTCCACTGAAAAGGAAAAACATGTTCCGTTTACCATTTATTAATATATGTATATAATACACAGTATACTTTTTTGAAAGCATTACTGTTTACAATTAAAACATAAGTTTTTTCTCTATTAAATCGCAAGTATCAGGGATTTGTATTTTGCTTTTGACACCAGAAAATGTTAAAGATCAATGTAATGTCACATTTTTCTCTTGAAGTTTCAGGAAGAATCTTTGGTGGATGACTCACTGCTTCAAGATGATGATGAGGAGGAGGAGGATAATGAATCTCGTTCGTGGAGAAGATGATTCACCTGATGAATGACAATGCTAGAACTGCACCTGTGTTGCATTAGTATTACCTAATGTACTTCTGCATCTTTGTATTAAAGGGGTTTTGCGATGAAGTTGGATTCGGATATAGGCTAAAAAGCAGCTGGTCAGTTATACGTTTTGAGAGATTGATGTTTGAGTTACATTTCAGTAAATGATTGCTAAAGACATCATACTAGGAACATATGCAATGTTTTTATTACATAGTTCTACAGAAAGTTACAGAATTCTTTGGGTTCTTTGTAATTTACCGAATTGGTCAAACACAAATGACCAAAAGTTGTTATAACATAGGTAATTTTTGTTCTATTCCAGATACGGAATGAAAATTTGCATTTAAAATCTTTGTGAATGTTTTCAGAAATGAATAGATAACAGTACTAAACCGAAGTCTCTAAAGTTATGTATTCATAATATTGCATAGTAGTATGCTTAGGCTTTACTATGTACTAGCCTTTTGTTGGATTTGTGTATGTATTTTACCTATGGGTTTTAATGATAAAGTGTATGACTGCTTTGCATATAAGTCCTTATGACTTTAAGATGTTAAAAAATAAAGAAATGGAATGGTCTTCAAAAAAAAAAAGAAAAAAAAAGCAATAACCAAAAAAGCTAAAGGCAATGGTCCTTCATAATGAAAAAAAAGGAAAAAAAAAAGAAAAAAAAAAAAAAGAAAAGAAAAAAGACCGTTCCAAATGGCAACCCCCACCCCCATATTCACAAAAGGAGCTCTAATCACTATCACTTATACTAAAATGCTATTGAATATAAAAAAACCTCAACATAATGATGCTTCATTTACATTAACACACAGGTGTGTGCTCTGTTACGTAAAAGCCTTTGGATGTCTTCTGAATTTTGAACTGATTTAAGTCAAATAGAACATAGAATAATATTCCAACAATAAGGCATTTCTTCTGTATCCCTGCACTGTGCAACTCTAGAAGAAAATTTGATCCCACAAAAATATATCCAGTACTGAAATGTAATTTTGAAAATATATTAGGTGGAGTATTTGGTAGGCATTATTCTAGAAACTTTGACTACGCACCATAATGCATCTTTTTTTATTCCTGTGTTTCTATGATTACATTTTTCTGTTTCAAAAGTAACACTCAGAAGATACTAAGTTCACACTATAGTGAATGTCCATCATTTAAAAATGTACATATGTGAAATGTTAGTAGAGTTTCTACTCCACAGAAATACTTAACTGACTCTTCCTAACGGGGCAGCCTCTTATGTGAGGTCTGAAGTTTCTCCGTTTCTTAGGAAGCGGAACTGCCTAGTCCTTTGCAGTAAAGGACCTCTTTCAACAGAAAGACTTGTTTTTTATTTCCCTATAGTGGCATTCTGCTGGTCTGTTTTCAAAAGAAAATGCATTTATCAAGTATTAGAGTTGTGGGGCTTGGGTTTTTTTTTTCCCCCCATCAACTCATTAATGAGTGCAGCATAAAACCACTATCTCGTTTATCAAGTAGATGGAGGGGATAGTACTTCAGTTAACAGTGTATTTTCTTTAGTCTGTGTTTTTGTCTTTTTGCAGGGGAGGTGGGGGAGAACTGCTGTAACTCATGTCCCTGCCCTTTGGGGATTTTTTTTAAACTCTGAAACAGGAATGGAGGGAAGCAGGAGTAGTTCCATCCCAGAGAGAAGAGCTCTGGCTGTAGAGTTTTTATTCTATGCTTTTCAGTTATTTGAGGGCTTTTTAAGACTTGGATCCCGTTCGGGGGGTTTTTTGTTGTGGTTCCTCCCCCATGTCCCTGTGTGTATGCATATCTTGTTGCAAAAATATGCACTTAAAATTTTTGTATAGTCTTAGTTTCACATTGAAATTTCACAATTGACTGCCATGCTTGTTACAGTAAGTTCTAAATCTTGCCATAAGGAATTGTATTTGGGAAGTTTATTTCCTTTTACACTGAATTTCAGGCAAAATAAAATATTTTAAGAACCTTTTTATCCAGTGCTCTGAATGAGCTGTTCTAGTTCACTGAATGAAATACAAGCTTTCCTACTTTTCTTTTTTAATAATTTAGTACATCCGAAGGGCGCCAGATTGACAGTCTGGGAGGTGGAATTTTTTTGTGTGTTGTCTTACAGAACAGGTACAGCACAGGGAAGGACTGTGCATGCTGCCTTAAGGTGGTCGTGTGGCATGCTTTGGTGCTCAAACCTACCTTTTCCCTGCAGTCAGTCAACACAAGCTAATGGCAACTATTAGTGCGTTCTGTACACAAATACTTCTTTTGAACCATCTGAAATTGCTGTATCAAGTAATTTTAAAATCAGTGTTGCAAGTTTGCCTGCTTGTTTCAAATTCAGCCTGGTAATGCATCCATGCAAGACTCATTTCTTAATAATTGTTTGCACCCTGGTCTATCTGTAAAGAGATGAAGCCTTTTAAAATTCCTTCTACCACCTTCCTCCCCCAAACTTCCGTCAGTGAATGGTGTCAGGGAAGGGAATTTGTACTGGCCTGTATTTTGTCCCCTGCTGTTACCTTCTGACACTGAATGATTGGAAACCAGCAGGATCAGAATGGCTTGGCTTACTCTCACTTTAAGAAACAAACCCAAACGTTTGTTTCAGTCCAAACTAATCTGTGATTGTATGACATTCAGCCTAAGAGAACGGTGTCCCGGTTGCAGTCTGGCTGGATTCTGTACGTATTCCTGTCATTATCAAATTACTTTCTTGATTTGATTTCTTTTTGGCTTCCTCTGTCCTTGTATTCCTTATCTAGCTCTGCTCTCCCCTCCCTTTTTTGCTGCCACCTTAGCCCCAACTCCTGTCTTTTCAGTTCAACCAGATTCTTATTAGCATAGCCTTCATTGCAATCTGTTGTCACCTGAAACAGCATCCTTCCTTGTTCGAATCAACAGACTAAGCATCCTGCTGACTTTCATTCCCTCCTTTACTTAGCTGATCCTTCTGAATGCATTCTCATGTATGCCTCCACCGTGATTAGCTAAATCATTGTATTTTTTTAACAGTTCTGCAAATGGATTTTCCTAGTCCGAAACACCGAGAGCGGAGTAACCTCGGTTCTCCCCAGGCAGCTTTTCAAAATTTCTATGGAAAAAAAGGTAAACATTTAAGAAGGTGTTTTCTTTTCCAGCTAGATGCTAAGGGGCTTGAGTAAGAGGTGATCTGACACGTAGATCAATGACAATATTGTAGTAAACCACATTTGGTTGAAATAAAAAAAAATTTAAGTAATGGGAGTCAGTAATTCAGGCTATATTACCATCTGTCTACAAAACAACAAAGTAACAAGAATACCTCTTTGAAGCATCACTTATGGCCAGTGCTATCTGTACTTTTTCTTCTCTTAAAACTCACTTACTTCAAATCAGAAAACCCACAGAAGAACTAGAAGTTATTTATTTGTGAAACACAAAGGGACAGGACTTATTTTACAACCAAGTCTAAGCAGGTCTATTTCTTAAATTGAAAAAGCACTTATTGAAAAGTATTTGTATAACTTCAGGCACTTAAGATAGGTTTCTGTTCTAAACCACGCTTTGAGAACAGTCCCTTAATTAGGAAAGGGGTAAAAAAATGTTATTGAGGGAACTGAGGTGCAATGCTGTTCTCAGATACCTAATTTAAAACATCTGGTTTTGGTGACCATCTACTCCGAAGAGGCTTCCAAATGGGCTGTGCCTACTAGTCTTGTCAGCCCTTAGATAACTTTTAATAACAGTACATTTATTTGAGAGTTTTTTAGGTGGAATGAACAATTTGTAATTGTCAGTTGTCTCATGAGCGTAAAAGAGCACAAAAGATAGACAAAAATTTGATTTTGACTCAAGGAAGTGATTTTGGACATTCCCTGTATTTTTTTAACTAATCCCGGAACTAGTAGGTCTCACTAAATATAGGTGGGGAGCGGCAGGGAATTTTTTTTTCTTTCCCCAGCCATACACTACTGTTGTAGCAATACACAACCCTTCATCAAAGGGCTATGCCCCATTTACTGTAATTCACCCTTGTTTTAATGTTGCAACTAAAGAAGATAGATTCAATCCTACACCACTTACCTTTATTACAATTAGAAAATTAAATTACACAAGATTAGAGCGACTGGAACAAATAGCAGAAATTTGAGGGGGTTTGGAGGGGAAGTAATTGAGTTAAGTGTGAAAATCTGAACAATTTTGGTTGTTCTTTGTCATCCTGTTCTGAGTGCAGTTGTTTTTTACTCTACTGGTGTTATAGCACTTGGTTACTTTAAAATGAACCTGTTAAGACAAACTAGAAGTTCTTGATCAAGTTCTTAAAAATTATCAATTATCTTTTTCGGTTCAGCCGATACAGCTGTGAACTGATCCTTGGTGAAAATGAACTCTTAGTTTTTGTGGACTCATGTAGACCTTTATAAACACACTACTGTGCTTGTCACACAGTTGCCTAAATACTGTAGTTTTATAAAATAATTATTTTCATTTTCTACTTTAATATGTCTCTGCATGTTTTATTCTGAACGATGTTTTAAATCTGTAGACATCAAAAATACTTGCAACAAAAGTAGACTTTGATTTCAGTCTTTTATTTAAATTCTCTTTAGATCTAATGGGAAGACTAACGAGAGGGATTTCAAGAACAAGCTGCACAAGAAATTTCTCTTTTTTCCCTAATGGGTCATTATTTGTAAAATTCTTCTATACGTGTTAATGCTAAAGCTTATCTGAATGTTGGTACCTTGTCCATGTGAGTGAAGACTATTTTTTTTCTTCTTCTTACAGTAAGCTTGTAATGCTGAGACCAGTTCATGTCTTTGAAAATCATCTCATCTGACCCTTTGGTATTTTGTAATAATTTTGATGTTCCAGTTTGAATTCTGGAATTCCAAGATCCTTCCTGCTTTGTTTGCACAACAGACTAAGTCAGTTTCTCACCTTTCTCTGGCAAAGACTGGAACACCACATTCAGCAAATCTCTCTGCTGCTTCATGAGCTGGAATTCAGTGTTTCCCTGTCAGCAATGGGGAGACAAAAATTTTGAGGCGGGTACTCTTCAAAATTCATTTTTCTGAGAAACATCTGCGGTAGGCATATGCTTTTATTTTGACCTTTGGGATGCAGAGAGGGTAAAATTGTCTTTTTACATTTTTACGCAATTTTGCTCTTCTATGTTGCAGTTTCACGTAAGATTTTTGGGTAGTAATTTGATGGGTGAGTCAGATCTTTTTATGTCACCTAGCATATACTTTTCTTTGAAAAGGAAAGGGTGAGTGGGAAAGGCAAACTGGTATTTATAGTTCCTCCTGATAAGCTTGTGGAGATTATCTGAAATCAGAAATGTTATTTACAGGCCTCAAAACTCAAACAGTGCAGATGACCAATTCCCAGTTGCTGAAGCATGCTTTCTGCTTCTTAGGCTTAATATTCTTTTACATGCAAAGAAAAAAACACTAACCTCTCCAAAATGTTTTCCTAATGATCTGCAGCTAGACAGATAATTTCTCAGCTCTAAGGCATACTAGCTCTTCTCTCTATACAATAATTTGCTCTCTAGGGAAATGAGAAAAGTTTCTTAGGTTTTAAAGGTCATAATTTATTCTTCATCTTGCACAGAATTTTGTGCAATAAAGACGTTTGAGCCAAAACGTTTCCTCCTTGTAGAGGAGAAAAAAGGCTTCACAAAAACGAATGTTGATCTATGCATGTCAAAAATCTATATCCTTTTGCCAAAATCGTGTCTGTGTTGCTAATGCATATACAGTGTAGGTGAGATCTGCAGCAGCACAGAAATGCCTTTGGGGTACAAGAACTCTCTTTTTACAGAGCTTCCCATCTCTGCAGGACTCTGCTGCATAAAAGCTGAGAGAAGTGTCCTTTCCATTAAAGTTCCTTGTTTTTAACATGAAGAAATGTTCTTCCTGACATCTGCAAGCTGTCCTTTCTCTGCTTAAAAAAAAAAGGAGTTCTAATTGTGTGGATTTTTGTTTTTGTTTTTGTTTTTTCGAGATAAAGTCCTGCATTTTCTCGTTCGACTGCTAGAGGGCACTATGGCTACACAAGTGAAACACAATAACTGGAAGAAATTTGCTCCCATTTCAACACTTCTGTGATATTTTTCATGTTTCAATTCTCATACTAATATTTGCATTTCTTGCAGAACCTGTATACATCTCTACCATGTCAGCAGAAATTCTATTTGTGTGAACTGAAACAAAGTATCTCTCTCTGGATATAGGTACCAATGATAAAACATGACTCCAGGTGTTTAAATCTGAATAAAACAGAAGAACATTTCTGTGTTGCAAGAGGCATATATCCATCTCCTTTTCTGCTCTGGGAGTTGAATTAGTTTTTGATAAATCACAGTTGAAGTTACAGAAAAATTCAGGTAGCTACATCATGTTTGTGAAAGCTTTTCATAAAAATTAATCTTTCAAGCACGTGTTTGTGCTCTAGAATAGGGGATGTGCAGTGAATGGAAAGCTAAAACTTATTGCTGGAAAGGGCGGGGGGGAGCAGAAGTGGCAGGTGATAACTACATTTTCATATAAACTACCAAGGAAATTGGCAGCCTAACATGGTGTGAAGACATTTCACCACTGTAGCTCCATGGTAGATTCATGTTAAACATATTAAAGAATTGCTATGGTAGCTCCGCCAACTGGTACAGTGTAACTACACAAAGCGATTTTTCAACTACGGTATGAATACTCATTCATCCTGGTACTTCTGACACACCGTCTGTTACTGTCTTGCTTTGGGAAGCTGCCGCTAGTCCTTGTGTGTCTACGCTTGGAACTCCGAGGGCGCTGTGCGCATAAATCACGTTTAGGCCAACAACATGACTCATTCTCTGTTGTTTTCTTTTCCCTTTCAGTCATTAGTATGGTATCAGAAAGTGCTGAAACGCTCCTCCTAACACACAAATTCATCTGTGTGGAGATTATGATATTCTCTGTCTCTTCTTCTACGATGGCATCTGTACTGTCACCTGTGGGCAGACATCGTGTAACGCTGGAAAACTTCCAAGAAGTCTGTATCTTTGAGTTCACTTAAAGATGGAAACCTTGCTTGCCAGAAGTGATTGTGAGAAGATAAATTCTTGTTGAAAAAATTCTTTTTTTTTTTAATCACAATTACCTGTTTGCATTCAGATCTGAGAGATGATTAACGTTTACCCACTGCTGCTCTCAGAGAGGTATTAGATAATGTTTAAAATTATATGTCCCCCATGTGCTATTTCTACTAGTTTGGTAGCAAATAAAGGAGGCATACTATCTTCATACGTATTTTGATAAAATTTTTAATGATATTTTTTTCCATCTATATTCTCCATGGTAATATTTTACCTTAGAGAAAAGTGGTAGGATGCTATTTATTTATTTGCAAAGTTCTGTAATCTTAACCTTTCTCATTGCTGCTGTTTTCAAAACTCCCCCATAGGCTGTACCCTCCTTCATGTATTGAGTTAAAATTGTGTAAGGTTAAATAGAATTTCAAGTTTTATCAAGAAGACAAAAATAGAAATACCGAGCAAGAAGCAAGTGAGCAGGTTTAGAAAACTTTGCTGCAGTACGGAATTGTGCAGTACAGATGTTCACGAAGCGGGATTTTCTATACTTGAGTAACTGAAACCTTGACCATCTTTCAAAAGAATTACAGTGAAGGGAAGTGTTACCTGCTCATACCTGAAAACTTTGCTTCTGTGCATTATTCCAGTGATTGAATGGGCCCGGAGATGGAACCATAGCTGCTTATCTACTGGAACGTCATTTAAATGGGTTAATCTTTCTACAAAGAGAATAGAAAAGTTGCTTTGCAGCTATATCAAGGAGTAACTTATTCAGTATCTTTCAGGGGGGAAAAAAAATCTGTCTACTTTTATAATACTAAATAAATAATTGGTGAATATTTGTTTCCCATATTCAGGGATCTGAACACTGGGGGGTCCTACGGGCTATTTCTACTGGGGTTTTTGCTGTGGTAAAATTCTATCAGTTAGTTTGCAAAACTACCTTTTGGAATCTGACAAAGGCACTTTCTGATTTTAGAGTTTGGAATTCTTTGTTCCCAGAAGCAACGTGTAGTCTATCTAGATGTATTGTTGCGAAGTGGCCGATTTTATGTGGGAATATTCTGTTCCTGAAGAAAGTGAGATCAAAGAGCAATAGCATAGCCCTTATGGTGGAGGCCGCTGAGAGATGGTTAACGTGCAAAGTGCTGGTCAGCAGACTTACTGCCTGACCTGAATGCCAAAATAATTTTTCTATTAGAAATTCTGTAAGGATATTGGCAGTATAACAGAATGAAACTGAGCGCATTTTTCTGCCGATATATAGTGAAAAACTAAGGAACATAAGCCACCATCAGACCTTGTTAATTTTTAACAGGTTAATGCTGTCTGTATTTGCAGTTTTGTCTTGGTGAGCTTCCCACAATATTATTTGTATGTCTTCACTAAATTTATGTTTTGATAAACTTATTATTAAAATAATTTTAAATATATTAGTTTCTTCTGTTTCTGTGTTGAGCTGTCTAAACATTATTTCAAGTGAGTTTAAAGTAAGTGCCATTTGTTTTCCATCTTCATTTACTGTAATGCTTCCTATACAGAAAATAGATGTGTTTGCTCTTGTACTGGCCCTTCTCTGCAGATTTACTATATATTGAATTTTTTTAAGACATAGCTCTTGATTTTGAAGAAATAGCTCTTTATTAAGGGAATAAGTTATAGAAACTGGAATCTGAAATAGTAAAAAGATGAACCAGTAACATTCACTACACTGTGACTTTTAAGATGGCAGTATATCATGCTAAAATCCTATCTGTAGATAAGCTTTTGTTAAACTTTTAAAGTAGTTTGAGTAGGTAATTACTAGTGTTTTAGTAGTCTAAAGCAGGATTGATGGCAGCTTGATTGGCTGTAGCAGTTACTAAAGTTCACATTTTATGACCTCCTTAAAAATATTAATTTAGCAGCTTATGAATTACTCTCCGGAGTCACCCTGAATTAACAAATACTGAGCTATCTCTTAGCTTTAGAATCTTCTTATTAATTTCTGCCCACTACTGAACTTTATAGTGTTTTTCAAGAACTCATTTTCTAGATAGAACAGGAGTAACTCTTTCATGGCCAGGACTAAGCTGCACAGAATGTTCTCATGAATAGCCTTGTTCCATGCCAGCATTAAAGAAAACCCTGGCTGGTCACTCCTGCCTATCCTTTTTGCCTGACAAAGCAGTTGTTCTGGTGATAATGTAGTAATTGAGGAGCTGGGCTGTGCTTTCACAAATGGGGTGGTCCAACTGAAATACCTTCCTAATCTACTTCACCAGGTGGCTGAAAAGGTGTTAGTGTTGGGGGATGCTGGGGCAGGAGTGAGGAGCTGGGGTCAGTAGAGCTCTTCATCCCACCAGTCTGGTTCAGCCTGAGCTACTTCCACCGGAAACGTCAGCACTACTGTGCTGTTCTGAGTTATGTGTGTTTGGCTTCAACTTCTGTTTTTTTCTCTTCTCTTCCCCCAGTTTACAGAAGCCAGGACAAAGTATTTAACAAAGCATTTAGTAAGCAGAATGTGGAAGCTGAAGTGCTTCCAGAAGATCAGAAGAGCGATTGAGAACAGAAGCATCACACTTGCAGAGGTTCCTCAGCAACACAAGGTGTGCTGTGGTTCAACAGTGACCCACTAAATTGAAAGCTGCAGGGCCCTGCATTTAAGCTGACCGTCTGTACCCACTTGGAAGTCAGTAAAAAGGTAGTCTTAAAAGCCTTATGATCAGGGACTTTGCTGTGGGAGCTCTGGCTCCTTTTGGTGTATCCCTTAGTGGTTCTGATGGAGTGGGGGGGGAAAGGCATTTTCAGATGAGGTAAGGATTGCCTTCAAAAGAGATGCGAGAAGCCTTGGAAGAGTTTTGTCAGACCTTTTGGATCTTCACTTAGCTTATTGTGAGTATAGTAGTTTTGTGTCAAAGGCTGCGTGATTCGTGCGTCAGTAGCAGCAGCCACTTGGGAGATGCTTCCTCCTCCACGTCACCATTGGGCAGCGGGGCTGCAGTGCCTCCACTTTTGCTTCCTAGATCTCGGGTTTGCCAGCTGAGTAAAACAGCTCTGAGGCTAGGCTGCAGCAGGAAGAGATCCATGCCTCTAATGGACCTGTGTAGACAAGCTAAACTGTTGGGAGGGAACACTGACAATTCTGATGGCATTTAGGGATCTTAGCCAGTCAGGACTTGCAGTTATATCAGACAGCATCAAGGCTGGTTTTGTTGAAGTCTGGTGCTCATCAAAAATGTACAAATATTAAATTGTTAGAAGGAGGTGCTGAGGCAGGTGGAAGCTGAGGTTTCAAGTTTTTGGCCAAACAATTGGTGATGTGCATGTTTCCTTTCCTGCAATCTGTGCGCTATCTTGCCACACCTGTGAGCAGCCCAGTTTGTTGCAGGAAAGACTTGCCATAAAAGATTTGGGAAATACTGCTAAATCCACAGAATTGGGCAAGGAAATACTGATTCTCTGCCTTGTGCTTTCCCACAAGTCTCTGCTTTCAGACTTCTATGTGGAATTTTAGAATAACAGCCAAGATACCTAACAGTTTAGAGAAACTTAACTTCAGTGGTTCCTTCTGGGTGGCTTAGGGATTTCAGAATTCAGTGTTCCTTATGATGAATCCTTGTGGAGTATATTGTGTCGTCAGTCAGTTGCTGTTTTGAAAGAGTACTGTCCTTTTCCAGTCAAACAGTGTTTGTGTGTTCAAGCCTGTTTGTTCAAGTTAGGCTAGCTTAAACAGGTCAAGTAATGGATTTTTGCTGTTATTTAAACCGACCCTGTAGCGTAAGTGGGCAAGTTAGGAAGCAGTTACATGAACAACTTAGTGTACAGATCATCATTTCAGATGGGAAAATAAATGATGATCAGCTCTTGTAGTATAGGAATATAGGATCCTTTTTGGCCATCATGGCTGTGGAATAAGCTGGAAGGTAGGGGTCTAAACTCTTACAGTTACATTAACAAGGAGATTGTGTCAGCTGAGCCTTTAGAAGCGGACACTTCTGCAGTGCAAAGCATTTCAGTGCCTAACTCCTTTCAGATATTTCTCCAACTGTCCAAATAATCAATGGGTCCTGTCTTTCTTGCCCTTTCTCTGACCAGGTTGGGAACTCAACATCTGAAGTGTTAGGAGCCATACCAAGTACTGTCTTATCCGAGAGAGGTTGTGTATGCTTTGATGACTGTTTTCTAAAATCAGGTAATCAAAAGCATTCAAAATGAAAATATGACAGGAAAGGTAGACAAAAAAAATCTTACATGTTTGGAGTCTGGAAATCACAACAAACAGTAATTTTCTACTTTTACCTCTGTGGATCATTGGTCAATTTAGAGTTCTCAAAGCTGACAGTAGCACATATGCAAAACTCTGAAATGTACCCAAATACCATAAATACTGTTAAATGCAAAAATAGGCATTGCCTTTTGAAGAACTCAACTGTTTTTCCTTCCAAATGTTCAAACAAAAAATGAGTAGTCTTCTCCAGCCACTCTGTTTAGTATTATTTAGTGGTTATGGGGATAATGTGTTAGGAACCCACAACATGAATTCTGTAATTCTGTTTACAAAGACACTGAATGAAATTTTACATGATGTGGGTATTTCAGGTCCTCCTGAATTTTACACCAAATATTTATGGGTCAAAGGGCAAACGGTTGCATAAAACTTGAACTTCTATCCCAACAACCAAATGGTGAGAAAACCCCATCAATGTTCTTGCACCACCAACTGCTCCTGCCTGTAGCAACTTGCCTGAAGATTTTGCAAGGTGATAGACTGTGGTGGCTTCTGAATGCCTTGATGTCATGCAGTCGTGCTGTGGTTTAGTCTGCTGCCTATCCAGCACTATCACATTTCAGCATGTCTTTGTAGCTTTTGCTTTTAGCAGAACTCACTGGAGACATAGGTTATTTCAGTGTCTTGTTCCCTGTCTGAATGTTGGTACTCAGCCTCTTAGTCTACATCAATACTAGTAAATTAAACATGGCTGGGACTGTTCTCTGATGCTGAGGCCAACTGGCATGGAACAACTCTCCTACACACTATTAGGCTTCAAAACAGGACAACCACATCCACATTCTCCACTGGGAATGGCCTCTGGCTTGGGATAGCTGATCCAGGTCTCTGTGGTGCTAAGGCCTAGCAATTTAATAGTGTCAACAATCAAGTTCCAGTGCCTATGATATATGCTGGACCTGTTTGTTTTACTAATTCAGATGTGGTCCGAGGCGTGCAGTATCTTTAAATGCCAAACTTTGTCCAACAGTAGCAGGTAGTGGTGTCTAATTCCAGTGGTAGATGGAGGGGCCCGGAGGAAGATCTGTTCTTTGGAAAGGCAGTGACAATTGACAACACTGTTCTGCAAAGAACCCATCCTCTAGCAATAAATGTCATTAGCTAAAAGAAAGGGTACTTCTAAAAAAAAAATCCTAGTACTTTTGCTAACATACAAATAAATGGCAATCAGCAATCAAAAATTAATAGACTATAGTAACTACGGGATTTAATGGGAAGTGTAAAATAGATGATGGTCTTGTGAGATAGAGTGTGAGAAGAAACCTTATTAAGGAAAATTAATGAAAATCTTAAATTTGAAATACACATAGGGCATTATATTCAAACTTCCCTATCATTAGTAAGGCTTGGAGGTCTCTTGAACTATCCACTACGTATTATCAGCCATCTTAAAAATTAACCTAGCAATAATGCAACGCTGTAATCAAAGGGGCAAGCTGTGAAACTTTTCTGGCAAGCCTACCTATAGAATTGTGGTTTCCTATAAACTGACAAAGGGAGAGATATACACGAATAACTTGTCCTTTAGCCCTTCGTATGCAAGTATGCTTTCTAGCACAATACATCACCTTAATTATTACACCTTCTGCAGCAGGATAGAATTCTCTGTCCAGGTATTTTTTTTGCTGCCAAATTACTTGGACATGCACTGTGAAAATATTTTCTGTGTCTGTACGTGTATTTCCTCAGCTACGCTCCCATTTGTCAAAGTAGGGCGAGCGCTTTAATTGCTTAATCAGCTTTCCGGGTCTCCCACGCAGGCACAAAAACACCACAGTGGGTTATATAGTTACGTGGTGGTGCATAAGCGATTATCAGAGGTAGTTTTCCCAACTTTTGCATTCTAGTAGGCAACAAGCACGCTGGATTTACTAAGATTATAAGCATGGTTATTTACTAGCAGAAGCTGATGTTTTTTCTCCCCTCTATTTTTACATTTGAGGATAAAGTACAATTTATGTTCTGGCCATCATCTTGTGGAAGTTCTAAATCACTTCATGAGGCTTTCAGCCTGGCTTATGTCATTTATTCCTCAGCACTCAGTCCATTTAATCCAGGCCTCTCAGCTGTACAGACCTAGCTCCTGTTGTGAGTGATCGGCCTGCTTGAGTGCTCCCAGCTTCTCCTGTCACATCACATTTGCATAAAAGAGGACGGATAACCAAATTTGAACACACAAATGAAAATGCTAAGCGCTGAACCTGTCACAGTTGTTGTTCAACTAATTGTGAAAAATTTGATTTGCTGGCTTTTCACTGTTTATCATGTGGACCCCCTTCTCAAATTTGCCTTGGCTTCTGCTTCTGTACATGTAGCTTTTAAACTCTCTACACAAGCAGCCCACCCTGGGGATTACTTACCTCTCCTACCAGCTTTTAATGTTGGCTCATCTACTTGACTAAATTAGGCCACCGTGGCAAACAAACACATAATTAAAAACCTGGGAAAGACAACTGCAGTTGCACTTCTTAAATTGATTTTGCAGTCTATTACTGGTATATGCCTTTGCATTTTGCCATTTTGTCTTGTCGTCCTATAAACCCTGAAAATGTCTTTACTTTTCATTATATATAGGCGGAATATGTATCATTTCAAAATGAACATTAAGATTTTCTTCTCAAAAGGCAATAGTAAATAAAAACACATTCTTATTTCTGGGTACTTTGTACCTATTACAGAGGTGCTGTATTCATTTGAAATTAAGACCCGTTTTTGAACTGGCATTGAAAACTCGTTAATTGTATTGTTCAAATTATTGTGTTTTTTCAAAATCCTGGGTTTTGACTTAGCTTTCCAAATGTATTTACAACTGCTGTCATAACTCTACTTCGGATCACCTTCTCTTACCTGTATAATTTACTCGCCACTTCTTATAATGTACACCAAAAGGTCACCAATTAAAACAGTCGAATGTCTTGTTGCTTTTTTGTGAGGTGAGGTTCAGCCAAACAATTATCTATACAAATATGCAAAGAAATTAATCTACATCTCCAAATTTTCCATCGTTGGTATCTGTGTTGATTATATTCTGAATACCCGTAACTATCGTAATTTAAGAAGGTGGATGATAACATGGACATAGTGGATACAAATCTATAAAGACCATTGAAAGCTTCTAAAAAAAAAAAAACTGATAAGAAAAGCTGCTATTTAGTCATACACAAATAATTTATATTTTTCTGGCAGTACTAAAATATCAAAAGAATTGTTTTCAAATGAAGAAAATAATGTCAGCAGATATGACTGAAATATTGTATAAAATTGAAAACATTTTGCTTAAAATGTTTTTTAATTTCATTTTGTCCTATTGGTGAAGGGGGAAAGGTCCCTGAAGTGGCCTTCATGTCAACTGCAGTTCAGCGATAACAGTGGTAGTCATGTGGCATAATCCCTTTCATAAACTGATCAAGACCCATCTCAGAACAGTAGGATATTTTCATCTGTTTCTCTGGTAAGGCTGTAAAAAATGCCCCAAAGTTACTTTTTTTTTTTCTGATTATTAAGGACTATGTAATTTGTAGCCTAAAACTGATTGACATCCAGGTTAACTATGGTTAGCTATCCTTTGTTTTAAATAGCTTTTCTCCCTTCATGATGTTTACTTCCTCGATACGTTCATGAACAGCTGTCATGTCATCGCCGCCTTCTTTTTACCAGGCTAAACAGGCTGAACTGTTAAAGGGCTTTGACAGACAAAGTCTGATGTATTTAGCTGCAGCAATTTAAGATACTAACATTCACGGCTCAGTGTGTTGGAGATCGCTGTCCTTTATTTTTCCATTAAATTTTGTTCTCGTCCTCATTTTTACTACTGAATTCTACTATCATTAAAAATGCAGCTGGAGAAATAACTCATGCTGTACTCTATACTCACTGCATTTTGTTTGTGATCACTAGAATACTATCAGTTTCCTTTTTCACATCCTTTCTTCAATCATCCTACTCTATCTCTTTCCTCATTAATAACTTTCCAGAGTTGTCTTCCTTTTGTGCCCTTTCTCGAGTTTGCCAATGAATTACATTAAATACACAAATCATATCTGCAAAATAAAATGTTTGGAAAAGATGGATACAGATGTGTTTGGAAGAGAGTATTCATCAGCATGTCAGGCCCACCTCAAATGGAGGAGCCATGGAAATTCGAGAAATGAGTTAGCTGAAAAAACCCAGTTCTGTACCTGACAAACTTTAACTACATTGCCAACAGGTTTCATTCTGAAAATCTGAAGTAGCAGCTCTTGGTCCAGACCAAAAAGGTGGCTTGCAGATTTCCAGAAAATTGTTACATCTTTTAGACTACTCTGAGTAACCTCCAACAGGATGTTCCATAGTGAATCTAATATTCCCTCCTAGCTTCTCCTGCTTGCAAAATGCATCCCCATAGCTGAAATGTCCTGAGATGCCTTTGTCAAAGACGTCAGAGAGGCAGAAGATTTGTCTACTCATGAAAATAGGTACCATTTCCAAATCCCATTTTCTTCATATAATGAGAGCAATAAAAATTTCCTTAGTTGCCCTGTTCTTCAACAGTGGGGTTAATATCTATTGATAAACTGTTATCTCTTCTTACCATGCAATGATTTGATCTGGAAATCTCATAGATATGTTGAAGCTGGCAGAATGGAATTAAAGATTTAGGCCTGTGCACCATAATGGTCTTAGGAAAACCTATGTTTATGGCTAAGATTCTGTCCCCCGCTTTTTTCTCGGATTTTAACAAGAAAACAAGACATTAATTTCTTGCTTTGTTTCTAATTCAATCATATTGGAATGTGGAAACTTTATTGTTCAATCCTGGAATTTTTTATTCATTAAAAAAAGAATCCTCATCCCTTATTTTATTTCTTTTGTCTCTCTCTGGATTTAGTTACTTTTGTTACTTTTTGTTTGTTAGTTTAGTTTTGTTATATTTATTCTGAAGGAGTGCAAGAAAAGGAGAATGGAAGAGAATGACTACAAGAACCACAAAACAAAATATCACCTTTCAGGGTACGTTATGTGTCAAAATATTTGTGACAGTAAAAATTAAATGGCAGTTTCTGAAAAGGGAAATTAGATTTTAAACTTTCTTTAGTAACTTTATCTGTCTCTTAAGTAAATGTGAACTCCTGATTTATAATTTCAGAAACTATATTGCAAAATTTCTTCAAGTTCTGTGTCCTTCAATATCCTGATCCAAAACATGTTTTGCTAGGCAATGCAGAGAAACACAGCAGAGCGAGGGCAAGAAATGTGTTTAAAATCTTGAACAAGCATTAATGGAAAATGTTTTGCCATATTCCCTCAGCTCTAATAAAATGTACACTTTCCATTTAGTCTTCAACTAGATATCTATTGATGTTTGATTAAAAACTATCTCCCCTGCTTCTGTAAGTACCTTCGTGTAATTCATGGGGATTTTCTCATTTTCCCAGGTCCACTTGGGTAAATAAAGGTTTCTCCTTAGCTCAGTCTCTTAGGTTGGATGTTAGAATAAACAAACTTCCATTAACTTGCTTTTTGTTTTGCTTTAGATTGCAAGTAACTTCATCAGCATGTAAAAGAGACGACTGCTCCATCTCTCCCTATATATTCCATTATACAAAGCTGACCCCCTTCCCATGAGCTTAGCTCTTCACTTACAGCTAAATGCAAAAGAATAAGCACACACAGAAAGATTAGCAGGTTACACATATGCATCTCCATGATCTGTGGGTAGATGCAAGGAAAGATATCTGTTAAATTGCCTGCTCTTTTTATATAAAAAAGAAAACTTATTTACCCTACGGGTAAAATTTGTGTTGACCTACTGTATTACAGTATAAGCATGAAGAAGGCTACTTTTTCCCCTTTTCTGGTAAATAATAAGGCAACTCATGCTGAGGGTGTACTTAAACTATACCTATAACTCTCGGAAATTCATAGATCATAAGGCCAAATGGGACCATTATGATCATCTTGCCTGACTTCCTCCATAGCACAAGCCATAGGGTTTCGACAACATAACAGTATTTGTAATTTCATAGGCATTAAGTGCTCTTTATAGGATATATATTGTATTGAAATGGCAGAATATTCATTGCTCCGAAATCCTGCTAGATAATTTTACTACTGTAGTGGCACCTACAGCATTCTCAGTTGGTACATATTAAAAATAACAAAATTCAAACAGAATTTCGAGTAATTTGCTAAAAATATGACTACATCTAATAAATCTGCTTGGGACAAGAGCTGCAAACCCATATGCTTAATATAAAAATACAGTTGATGCAAAATAATCCATGTAATTTATTAATTACCAAGTACTGTAGAATTGGAAGTCTAATTAAGAAAAGAAAAATTATGACTCACTGGTCCGTTGCAGTAACTGGAGTATTTGAGCAAGAATAGAGAAAAGTAAACCAAAATCTGTGTACCTTTTACAAGGCTTACTCTTATCCTGTGCTAAAGCTCTTTTTCCTTTGGGCTGATATTGAGAATTATGGTGCTTGATTTTCATTTTCACGGAACCGTTGCGATAAGCGACTGCTACAAATCGGAACTGATTTTAAATGGTGACTGGTGCAGAAGCAGACATCTGCGCTGTTACACACGTAAAGCAAACTGAACTGCATCCCCTGCCTTGCTTTGTAAAGCTACCTCCCTTTCTTTATATCACAGAATCACAGGTTGGAAGGGACTTCAGAGATCACCTAGTCCAACCTTTTATATGAGGAAGTATATTTAAAATTTATATTTATATTTTTTTAATAAAATCATTAGTCCTCAAGTTTATTTCCTACCTATCTGAAAAGTAGAAGATGTCCTCTGCATTTTCTATAGGAGTCACTAATAAAATGTACCACATTGAACAGTCCTAAAGGTCCCAGTCAAACCAAACCAGCTCCACTGCTCGAATCTTGAAAACAGATAATGTGCCTGATTTTTAAAGATAAGAATCTGGATATAGCCGGTGTTTGTCTTTGCTGCTGGGAAGGGAGCAATAAAAGGGCAATTAGCATTTCTACTGATCATTGGTTAAAATGATTTAACCCGCCTTTTAGCAAGGTAATAAAGATCCTTGAAGTAATTACATCATTTTGTTAAATGCGAAGAATGATGAGATAAAACAGCACAGATATCACTGGTCAGATGTTTATCTGTGTGTATTAAAAGCTTTTAAACATGATCTTGTAGAAAAGCCTATGTCATTCAGATCGGTCTCCTCCCAGCCTTCTCTAAAATTATACAAATTTAAATACATATACAAACAACTATGATGTAAAAAAAGAAATAAACAGATAGAAACTAAATATATCTCTTAACAGAAACTTTCAGTAAAATAACCTGATCTTGTAAAACCTGAAATGCTTTGTTCAGAGAGTCTCTCTGCTATGCAGAAGCTTTGACAAACTCTTGTGACAAGTGCAGGAGGAGGGCTGTGTCTTGAGGTTTGCATTTTGATCCACTCGCTAGTAAATTCTCTGAGAGCCCAGATAATTACAACATTTAGCTGAAAAAGGTTAGTTTAAAAGCAATTTTTAAAGATATTTCAATGGAGGGAAAGAGAGCGGGGATGAAGAGACCAATTAACCAATTTTTCTTGGCCTTTCTCTCACGCGCAGACACGTTCTGTACAAACCCCTGTTTTGATGTATTATTTTAATTAATCCCGGTCTTTTGATTTCTGCAAAAAGAAGGTTAGCAAATGTAACAATGCTCGAGAGTTTCTTTATCGTAAAAGACACATAATTTCAAGCATTTAATAAGGTAGATTTATTCTGGGTAGTTTAGTTTGCACATTCACTCAAACAGCCCTCCCCAAAGACAACATTAAAAATGTGATTAGTTAGCTGCCATCAATAACACAAAATAAGAAAACACTCTCTGAAGGGACAGCTTTGTGGAGGGCACTGCACAGTGTGTAGTAAAAATATATGGCCTAATAAGTTTACATTTGCAGGCTCATTTGTTAAAACTCTTGAATTTCTAATTTGTGTCGGAAAGATAAATGGATGGGGCCTCAGTAAAGTGTGAGATTAATACTGATGGATGGGGATTCAGATTTTTGCTAGCCTCTTACTTCTGTGCAACCCAATAGGCAGTTTATGGGAAAACCAAATGTAAATAAAAAAGAGGACATTATTTACCTTGGTCAAGGCCAATTACCAGTTATATTGTTCTTTTCAACTTTATTGTTTGGATGTAAATTATCCTTATCTAATTATTGTTTAATGCATTTTGGTAATCAAGCCCCTACAAAGTGTAATTAGATGCTAAAAAGGACGGGCACCCGATGGTTACTTTGAAACACTGCAAATAGTCAAATGGTAGAAATGGAGGCCACTGGGACCTTTAGGGTTGTAAGGTGGAAGAATAATAACAAAACATATTATGTAATAAAAACTGCCTTTTACCTGAATCGAAATACTCACATAAAATGAAAATGAGCTGAGGTTAATACAAATAATAAAATAAGTGGGATGTGCATACGCCATACACAGTTGATTTCCACAGCCTACCTTCCCCGTGCAGTGCCAGAGCAATGCTATCGGTGTGCTGTAAAGCCACAGACGTCAGAGGCGACAGAAGCGTTTCTTACCTGTCTGGCAGCACGTGCCTCTGAACTTGGACGTACTCTACCAACTTAGAGAAAAAACTTCTTATGTTCTAATTGTTGCCAGATTTCTTTTCAACTAAAATACAAACAAAGCTGTGGCAGAAAGTCAGGCATTAGTAAAGGAATATAAAAAGACGTTTCAATATGAATGAACAAAAGAAAGGTCACTGCTGTTACACTTCCATATGTATAGTACTTTCAGTTCTAAGCTGATCCACAAGTCTTCAATATTTGTAAAACAGCACACGTTGAAATGTCAGTACAGGCTTGTAGGTGTTGCCGAATCCAGCAGCCTCGTGGAGAGGAGGCTGCCGCAGCTCCAGGCACCCAGCTTTGACCAGCGGCGAGGCTGGGAATGTATGCCCGGTACACATGCACACAAATGCATCTTTACAATGCGTGCTTATAAATACATGCGCCCGTCCGGCCACACAGATCAACACAGGCAGATACACGTGAACGCAAATGGCACTCATGGCTTCATCTTGTTCTCCCCTCTGGCTGATTGGGTTAAAAGCCCATTTGTGGGAAAAATATAGATATATATGCAATGTGGATCTCTCCAGTAACTGGGCTCTGACACACAGCCTGTCTGGTAACTGCCCCTGGATCCTCTTGTCTCCAGGTGCCTCACGCACACCCACATGCAGGCCTCACCCAACCTCCAAGATCTCCTCAGCAGTTGGATGGGACTGTCCTGGTGCTTCCAGTAGCCAGCTTTTCCCATGGTCTTACCCCCAGACACCCCCCACCTCCTGGACTCACCAGCTACTTCCTCCCCTGCACATCCTACAGTAAGTCCCGTGCCCAAACCAGTCTTCCCTTGCACCCCTTAACATGTCCCGTGCCCCGAGGCAGTGATGCTCCTCAGTCCAAAAGGTGCTCTGGAGAGCTGCTCCCCTTGACTCAAGGTGATGGGTTTTATTCCTGGGGCTGACACCTCTCCTGTGATGGGCCTGGAAGTCGCTGGGCAGGGTTTTAATTGGGTTGGCCCTCTTGCCATTGCTCATCCATGCACCTTTCTGTGTGTGGAGATGAGGTTTTTATCACATAACGTAACACAGACTAATACCTTGATGAGCTAGATGCTTAATGAATTTCAACAGCCATCTTTAAAGAAGCAGGCAGAGGTGGAGCCAGGGTTTGCAGGGAAAACCATTGTCCTGGAAAAAAAGGGACAGTATCCTCCCAGCAGAGGGGAGGTCTTGTCGCTCTACAACTTCCTTTCTGAAAGGAAGTTGTAGTGAGGTGGGGGTTGGTCTCTTCTCCCAAGCTACTAGCGATAGAACGAGAGGAAATGGCCTCAAGCTGCATCAGGGGAGATTTAGATTGGATATTAGGAAAAATGTCTTTACTGAAAGAGTGGTCAGGCATTGGAACAGGCTGCCCAGAGAGGTGGTGGAGTCACCATCCCTGGAGGTGTTCAAAAAGCATGTAGATGTGGCACTTCAGGGCATGGTTTAGGAGACACGGTAGTGTTGGGTTGACAGTTGGACTTGATGATCCTAGAGGTCTTTTCCAACCTTAATGGTTCTAGTTTAGCTCTAGTTTCTGTACAACTTATGCACTGGTATAAGTACATGTTTAAATGCATGTTTGTTTGAAAAGGACGCAGAACAATCATGATGTTAATGTCAGAACAGCCCTTTTGCTGTGAATAAAGCTATTTCCTTATTTTTAACTGACTGCAGCTATACGTTCTGCCTAGATAAAAGATCCATTTGTATTACAGAAGCTCACGGCTTGAAATTTGAATTTCATCACTGGAAGCAATTACTGTATCAGTGCAGTCTCTGCACATAATCCCTCATTTAGTAATTTAATTAAAAACAAGTAGTACCGTGAGCACCAGAACTATTGATGCTTAGTTTCTAATAGAACCATGTCACATGGTTGATTGACTTTATACTGAGCTACGAGGAAGCTTCGATATGAGTTCCTCCTCTGCTTCTATCATTTCAGAAAATATCTAACTTCCACTTCAAAATCATTAAACATTTTGTATCCTCACTGCTCTTGACATGCTTTGGAGTTGCAAGAACGAAGCAAGTTTGATCGGGGCAGACGTGGCATGAAAAGGCGTCTCAGGAAGACCTGGGCACCTGAAAACCCGACGGCCGCTGCTTCAGTGTGAATGCTTGCTTATGAAGGACAACAAGCGTATTCGTGGGCTAACTGCGCAAAATTCGGGACGTGGCTGACGAAGAGTAACAAAACAGTAGCAGGGCAATTCACAGAACAAAACGTGCTGCTGTGCTTACACCGCTGTAAAAATAACTGGCAAATCTAGTATACTTCTTCCTTTTCTTCTCCCCCTATTAAGTTTTGAGTTTTTATTCTTCCTATATTGGAAAGAACAGGTAGGAGAGGAAAGAGTTCACCAGGCTGAAAACAAGGGAAGTTTAAGAAGGGTTCGGACAGGCTTATTGCAAGTCTGAGTCAGCAGACCTTTGGCATCGACTACGTGCTATGTCCAATTCCTAGCTTCTTAAATGGAAAATGGTGCACCCACTAGCATATTCTCTTACGAATAAAATTAAGTGCCTTCCTTTCCTCTGTTGAGCAGTCAATATCTGTAATTTCTCAGAGTTTGGGAGGTTTATCAAAAATAACTATATTTCTATGTACTGGAAAACTCTCTTGTTAAAGCGTTTAAATGCGCAGCAGCCTGATTCTTCTGAAATTAGTCCCTGCTTAATTTGAGAGACATGAAAGCAAAAGTAATCTGAGTGTATATGAGCACGCTGTTTTTGTCACACACTTAGCTAAGAAATTTATTTAAAACAATAGCTAATACCTTCTCTTGGATGGTATTACAGATGTTTAGATTTAATTCACTAGTGTTGAATTGTCTCAACGCTTATAACAGGAAGATTATCGGTTCACTTATTTACAATTATTTTACTTACGAAAGGAAAATTTACACACAAATGTGGACAGAAGCCTGGCTACTTAAAGTTATAACTGGCTTCTAGTTATTTTTAAAATATTAATTCATGGCCTTTTTTTTTTTTTTTAAAAATGATTAATGCTTGGTGCTTTGCTTTGATGTGAAAGATTCTATATAAGAAAAAGTGCAGGAAAAAAAATCGTGACAATAACCAAGCAGGTTGAGCTTGAATCACTGCAGGCCATTCAGCTTGAGGTTTCTCCTGCAGAATGGCCGAGGCGCAGCATGAGCAATAAAGAATGGAAGTGTAACAGCAAAGTTAATTTCAGATATTCTTGTAACTTTACAGAAAATTCATTTTATCGTATAATGCTGGTGTTGCTCTTCTGACTAGAGCGAAAGTTCAGCGAACGTTGTTCTGAGCTGCGGTGACAGCTGGGTTTCTGCGCGGCACTCGAGTGTGCAGCAGGTGACGTGACGAAATGGCCTGCACTTTGCAGGGTCAGTACAGAGCCAGCAGCGAATGGGTTGGAAACTGGACAGTTGCTCTGAATAAAATTGTCAAAATTGAGGGTGTAACAAGCACAAAAGAGACACAGACTTGGCGTGGGTCTGCACGGGTCAAGCTTGCAAAAGAGGATGCATCCGTTAAATACGACAAAGGGGGAAGTTCTGGGGAGTTAAGCTATACGATGTACTGAATGCAAGTTTTCAGTGCAATATTTCAGCCACACTGAAACACACCTACCTGCCTCATACACATTGGATGGGTGTTCAAACCAGACACACTGTACCACAGCTTATAGGATGTGATGTGGCAGCTGATACAGTGTGTTTGGTTCTGGTATCTCCACCCCTGAAGGATGTTAGAAAAAAAGAGGTGCCTCAATATGCATCTGCCTGTTTGTATACCAGATCTTACTGAAAAACAGACATCCGATCCATGGTGGAGAAATTGCTGGTATCGAGGGTTGCCAGAACAAAACAACGTGAATATTTACTAGTGGGAAAAAGTACAAACACTCTTGATTAAAAACACAAGAAGTGACAACTGCTTGAAATTAAGCGTAAGAGAGTTATCAATTTAAACTTTAAATTCAGAGAGAAAACTGCTGGTGCTTTTTTGTTTGGTTTAAATCTAGTGCTAATGAATCTTTTATTCTAGACACTTGAGAAAATGGTTACTAATTACAGAGTTTTATTTGGAGATGCCTCCGAAAATATTTCACTTTATGGTCTCTTGAGATGATTGCTTCTGGTAAACTTTTATCAATGGTAGCACACTGGGACCAGAACCACACATCCACTGTCTGTTGTTTTGTAATGTAATTACGACTCTTGAAAAAAGAATTGAAATGACGTTCACATTGATACCCACATTCAGAAAGACGTACATTTGATTCCATATATATTCAACAAAGGATGTTGGCACATCTTTAACATTACACATGGATTTAAATACCTTTTGTTTCACCAAGATTTAAACAGATTCTTGAGGGCTTTGTGGGTAAGAGTCTTAATATAAGTTTTCTTTCTAGCACTAAAAATATCACAAATGTTGCTTTCAATCTATTAACCACATTTAATAACAAGTTTTAGTGATGGTGAATGCATGTTTTCAGATCTGACGAGGCAGAAGTCCATATCCCTCATTCTGTATACACCATTCTAGTCTTGCTTGCATGGTTTTTAGAAATTGTTTATTAAAATGAATTCTCTACCCATTCTCTGTGTGACTGATCAAAAATGTAGTTCTTCAGATTAGCTCAAAAGAAACAAATTGTATTTTGTATTGCATCGTTTTAAAATTCCCTAAACCACCTATAACAGCAAGCTGTTTAAATGGGATACCAGAGACAAAGAGGATCAGGTTTTCTGTGAAATAAAATGGTTGACATTGTTATGAATTATTTCTACACCACTTTATTCAATGAAACCACAGTGCACCAAGACATTCAACTGCGGGAAAAAATTTCCACCCTATCCTAACAATTTAATGTAGTAATTTATATACAAAATTCGCCACACACCGAGCTAGGTAAGATTTATAATTAATCATTTTTGCCCAAGTCAACAGAAAACTGTTTAAAGAATCAAATTATTCAGAAATAAACCCACCCTTTTCCTTGTTTTCTTCTTTTCTTGGCACCCACTGTTCGCAGTGACAGAGTGAAAGGTTTTCACAACCTTCTCCAGATGTCATCCATACCGAGAGTTTCAGCTCTAGTAGGACTTTTAAGTACTCCACTCTTGTACTCCAGTAAAATCTTTTCCCGTGCACTGTTCAGCACTCATCTGGGGTCAAGGGTCTTGGCTGTTTAGTACCGTGCAGCATGAGCTCTCTGCAATAAAACCAGTAACAACAACAGCCTTTCAAGAAATTGCAGAGTCAGTGGAAACTCCCATGTAATGTCATTGCAATAAGCAAGAACTAACGGCTTCTACAGAGCCCGTAAGCTGGGCTGCATATTCCCAAAGTTCATTAGTTTCCAGAATCGGTGAGTATGTATGCTCTGTTTAGAGACCTCTGGCTGCAGGAGCTCAACTCTTTTGTGAAGCCTGAAGACTTTAAAAATGTGTCACCATACATAGCTTCAGAGTTGCACCAGAAATGTGCGATGAGGGGCTGTAGGTTCTCTAGCTTCAGCAACAGAAGGGGCAGGAGGAGGCAGGTAAAATGACCCTGGCTTTCCTGCATGCCTGAACAGCACGTTACATAAAAGGTGGGTATTCCTCTCTGAAGTTAAACCAATTAAGTAGCAGAACTGAGGCTGGCTGGTTGCATTGTTCTTCATGAATTTTATGCAGAACAGGTATAAGTTCTGTAATGAAACCATGTGCAATTGCTTTCAACTCTTCTCCAAGCGGATGACATTCCTGTGTATGTTCATCCACATTTGCAGCTCAGATGGATCACTGTGTTTGACATTTCAAAGACTAAAAAAGATCTAAAAAATAAACACACTGCAATAATTTTGAAGGCTGATCAGCCTTTTAATGTGGTGTCAGTTGACTGTTATTTTGTAAATTAGGCAGCGATTTGATTCTTTATCAATTTTTAGTGGTGTTTAACATCACCTAACTCATGAAGAAGGCAGCATCGGTAGCCTGAAATGTAGTGAAGCTTTTATCTACTTGAGAAACAATGACAAGTCTTTTAAAAAATTTGGGATGACTTAAGTACTTATGAAAGAGATGCTGATGGCTTTAGCTAACACAGATACCGTGCCAGCATGCCTTGTGAGCTTCCAGGCACAGCTCTGACAAGTACCCCCCATCTGCTGGCAGCAGTTTTAGTGAGGGGCATCTGCTTGAGCAGTGAGTCTTGTGAAAAAAGGGGAATTCAAACCAAAAAGGTGATACTGATACAAAGTCCCCCTGGATTTGCTATTTGTCTCCTTTTCTGCAGGTCTCCAGTAATGGAAAGTACACTCCCAACACACTGAACAGGGAACTATTTTTGATGGTTTCAGCAGAGGGGACCTCCTTAAGTCCCAGTTTTGTGGACCGAGTACAGTTTTATTAGTGTGACTCAGCCATTGTTACTGGTAGTCAGAATTGAAGCAGGTAGGGTTTTTTCTTTTGAGGCTTTACACAATGTAATAGAAATTTTAAAGTTTGTTTTGTTTTTTTTTTAATTTTGGAGTGGTTCCAGATCCTGATACAAAAACATGTGAGGCATCATGCAGTAGACTTATTTACAGAAAAATGTTTGCCGAGAAAGGGAGTCCAGATGCCATTACTAAAAGTGATAAGACATTGCAAAGACTTCTGCAGAAGAGCTTCACTCACAGACATATTGAATGCTTCAGTCCAGGCTACGCTGGCACTTCTGTTGATTACTTCTAAGTGATTTTGTCGGTGGCAGAACCAACTTCATGCAAAGCTTTCAGCACAGTACACTGGTAGTATTAGTGATGTTGCTGTCAACGTATTTTTCTTTCCAATCTTGCTTTCTTGGCGGTAACAAGTGTGTTTTGGATTAATTTAATTTACCATTACATTTATCATTTAAATTACTTGACCATAGAAGAACTGTTTTGTGGGAGGCAGCCGGGTCTGTGGTAGTGTGGAAGCAATCTGGGTTGCCTGAACTGATTACAATTTAAAACAGAAAAGGTGGTTTTGAGGTCTCTGGAACGGACAAGCAAATAGAAGATGGATTTGATTAGAAATACAGTGCACAGTCTACTCTGCATGTAAGTTATAGGCAATGATGTGGTTGATTATTCTGCAGTAAAATGGTTAATGCCAGTCATCACCAAGTGAGCTAGCTTTTCTAAAAGAAAAGCTAGTAGTCCTCCTTATTTTTACAGTATTATCCTGGAAATGGGAAGTTCAAACATGCTTGCACTGTCAAAATGGTTTCATGGTCTCTCTTTCAGCCTTTGAGCTCTACTTGAAGACAGAAAAGTCTTATAGGAGTTCTTACTATACTGGGCAGCAGTCATCTGAACAAGACAATTGAACCAAAATGGGTTTTCTGAAGCAAAAACTTCCAATGTATTTGATGGAGACATTTAGGTGCATTTAGGACATGACAAAAAAGGAAGGTTCTGGCCTCTCTTACACCCATGTGAACCCAGAGCAATTCTATTGAGATCCATCAGGGATGAAGGGGCAGCTCTATGCAGGTCAGCAACTCCAGGACCCTTGGTCTGGTTTGACAGTGGCTTATCTGCCAGTGGCGTATCTGCCAGCATGTGTAATGATATGGCTACTTTGAGTACACTCAAATGCCGGGGCAATGGTTTGCTCAGTGTGTGGACAATTCTTAAAAGCGCTAGCAAATAGCCTCCAATGTACTTTATCTTTAAAATTGTGGAATAATTACCTATGAGTAGTGAATATTAGGAAGTATATGAGCAGCAAATAATTTACTACTGGCATTATCTAATAATTATCTCTAGATGAAATTGCAAGACTGCAGTGTTTTTAGAGCCCATTTGTGACCCATAAAATATGGGTTAAAACCTCACATTCCACCACTTGCTTTTGCAATTATTACTGCAAATGGTCAGAATGTACAAAATAATCACTAGGATGAGATCTTTTAACTACTATAATTTCTAAAAATAATCAAAGAGACAAAAGGACTTGCCCAAAACCTTGATGCCTATCTCATTTTATTCACTAGCAAGACAACAAAAATATAACTTGTAGTAGTAACAATCTCTCATTCCAAATCAATCTACTTCTGTCTAAATGATAAGGAAAAGGTTCTGCATCTTTGCTTTTCTATCATAATATAAGGAACAAAAAGACAGGGTCTAAGCTCACATTTAGAATGGAGATTAGAAGACGAAACCAAGGACCAAGACAGGATAACACTGCCTTCTAGAAGTGTATCAGGAAAAAAAAAACAACTAAGCATCAGCCTTGTCATGAAATAAGTTTAGCTCATAATAAATGTACACAAGAGATGACAACAGTTTATTCTATCAGCAAAAAA
The DNA here is from genome assembly GCF_963921805.1 of Phalacrocorax carbo. Taxonomy (NCBI): domain Eukaryota; kingdom Metazoa; phylum Chordata; class Aves; order Suliformes; family Phalacrocoracidae; genus Phalacrocorax; species Phalacrocorax carbo. The sequence continues at coordinate 170,454,986 of NC_087513.1, forward strand.
GAGAGCTTTCCCACATGAAAAATGGGGCAAACCCCCAAAGAACAAACAGTTTTCATGTAGAGCTTGTCAAATTCATGAGAGAGACAATGTGTGCTATCCTGTCACCCTTAGTAATATTGAACTGGATTGAAAAATCAGGAAGACTCTGTTAGTCTTGCATTTGGATAATGAAAATAAATCCTACAGTCAGGGAATGTAACAATTTTTTGTGACTAAACTGGAATGAGTCATTTTATCTCATGCTCAGGACAATAACAACAAAGAGGAAGTCCTACATCAGTAACAGTCCCTCCTACAAGGGTTTTTTATGTTCTTGGAAAATTCATACAGGGTAAAACCCAGAGAACATAGCTTGGGAGTCAAGATAGGATCAAGATAAAATATAGGAACTCAAATCTTCTGCTCTGTTTCTGAGGCTAATTTTCACTGGATTCAGTGAGGTTCAGACAACATCTCTCTCTGGACATCAGGACCACAATCAACTTTAAATACAAGATGGGCCACAGGCAAAGCATGAGAGAGAGATGTCTGAAATGATGAAGAACATGTGTAAATATACAAGTAAAAGGCTTTAATCTAAAAGGCACCTTGACTTCAACTAGTAATAGCCTCATCACCTCTAAGAACTGGAAACAAAAGACTATTACAAAACTATTTATATAAAAACCAGATCAAACCCAGGGGAAACCAAACCTACCCCCTCGCCTCCCCAACACACCTAATAGAATGAAAATAAACGAGCTGTTTTATGGCAGATGTCTACTCCTTCATGGAAGTGGTGCAGCTTCTCTTGCCATACTGCATTCCTATCACTGAGTGGCAGTATGTTAAAGTATATATACAGACAGCACCGCTAATAAGAGCTTGCAAAGCCCGTTCATCTTTCCCATAACCTAAAATGGCTACATGCCAACATCATGTCTTTCACTGACTCCACAGAAAACTACTGACCTATTGATTCAAGAAAAAGTTTCCCATGTCTCCACCTTTTGAGATCAAAAGCAGTTAGAAGAAACTGGCTATGTAGCATAGCAACTTTCCAAAGGGATTCATGCTTCTTCCTTTTTCCTGTAAGACTTTCCCTGTAGGTCAGAATAAGTTTTAATACAAAGACCTATATTGGGTTAGTATTCAGATCAACCCCTTGGTTTTAATGTTCCTGTGATAGCTTGGTCTCTCACAAGAAATTCTGGAAGAGGAGTTAACAGAAAGAACCAAAACAGTAGAAGCATCGAAATGACTTCTTGAAAGTGACTGTACCATCTATTGTCCTTAGTGGGAGTGTGTTTCGTAATAGGATCCCAAGTTACTCATGAGGGTGAGCCAGATAGACTCACTGGGAACCTCCTTAATTTCTGTAGCACTTGCTTCTGCAGAAGGGTCTTGTGCTAACCTGTATGAGAAACAGTCTCCTCTAGACTCTCATGCAAACTTATACCTTCAGCACACAATCACCATTTTGATGGTAAAATATATAGGGATAGGTATAAGCAGAGTGGATTTTTTTTTTTCCTAAATAGACCTGATCAAATCACCTAATGAAGGGGCCTGGTTGTCACTGAAATGTCCTGGAGTTCTCCACAGTCTCTCATTTGAGCCTATATCTAACGCCTTTCTTTAAACCTCTTTGGTTTGAGATGTAGCTCAAAGGAAGACAGCACTTCTGTTATATAGTTCAGAGTAACAAGCAAGTCTGGCAGAGCAACACCCATCTGCAGCAGTAGATACCCGAAACAGTGGATGCAGAGTCTTCAGTGAGGAATTTTGCCAGGCAGTGAGGAAGAGGGAAGCAGAAAGGAGAAGAAAGGAAGTGGGATGCCACAGCTGTGTTTGAGCCATTGAAGAAGCATGAGCAGACATCTCAGGCTTGCCACCTGCAGCATTACACAAGCTTTACAAAGACCCGTGTTGGGGTAGACCTGCCCAAAAGAGTCACTACCTCTAGTGTCACTAATTACTCCATTATTCTTCAAAACATGAAAGGGGTGATATTACCTAATTAAAAGCTCTAATGTCTCTGACACTGTTGTGGTACAAGTGCAATGAAAACATGACTTCACCATGGTCCTTGACTGCTGGTCCTCTAAAGAGAATTTGTGCTGCCTCATGCTTTAAAAATTACTTGCAAGTGGTAATTTGCTAGCCTTTTTTTTTAACTTTTCCTATCCATAGCTTCAGCAGGATAGGAAAAACTCCCAATTAAGCTTTCTGAATAAAATATAAACATTGAAAAACAACTCTGCTCAAGCACGGCTGAAACCTGAAACAGTACACACAAGAGAAAACTGCTGCTCTCTGTTTGCAAGCTGAAGTGCCAGTTGGCTGATCATGTTTTGCATTGAGGAGAGAGGGAGGGAGGGAGGGAGCCTGAGATGGATAACAGGGGCTTAATAGTCACCCTCTTCCACCCTCATCTCCTGCAATGCCTTTTCATCTTTTTCTGTCTGATCTGGCTCTCACAGGAAGAATAATTTCTAGGATCTCTCTAACAGTTTCAATGAGTCCCACAGCTATCAGGCACAAATTCCCACAAATGCTATGTTTTCCTCCACACTCACCTGGGGAAAAGTAAGGAAGGGAAATGGAGAAGATCCTTTTTCCAGGAATGATGCTGTCTTGTCCATATGTGTAAGAGGACACAGGGACCCTGCAGCATGCCCTTGTATGAAATCTCTATGGCAGGAAGGCATCCTGATCCCCCAGAGACTCCAGCTGCTCCAACAGGGTGTGGGAGAGAGGAAAAACTGTCTAGAAACCTGCATCCATAGCGGAGGTTCTTTTGTTCTTTTGTGGAGAGGGTTTGGGGTTTCGGGGGTTATTTTCAGATTTAGATGCAATTTTTCCACTGAAGATTTGGAATGGGCTGAGAACCACAAAGTTGGCAATACCAAGGCAGTCTTGCAAATACTTTGGGATCAAAAAAGTGTGAAAATGTTAAAATAGCTAGTTAATTTCCAAAATTCTTGTTTGGTTACAGTCTTATTATACTCTTTAAACAACTAAAACTCTCAACCTTTCAGATCAACAAAACAGCAACATAATTATTTTCTTCAGCCTCAAATGCTAGAATTTATGTTGTTTCTGAAGGGTATGATGCTCACATGATAGTGCTCTGTGATCATCTATGTATGTGTATGCTGTCACACATGTATGCATATGCATCTGTCATTCTCACCATAATAATTTGAAATACGTTACCCAATTTTAACTCTATTTCATCAGGTACTATGTTTTTATGAGTTTTGTAGAAGTGGTTATAGAAATCGGTAGGAGTTCCTATTCCTACCCGAGAGGAGAGAAAGGTTGCAATGCAAGCACTGACACTTCAAACAATTCACATGGCAGGTGAGCCTAAACATGTAAATTCATAATAAATGAGGTATCATCTATTACGCTGATGGGAAAAATCTCCATGTTTTTGGAACTGTCAGAAAGCCAATAAGTTAGTTCTTTGAGGAACCAGTCTTGGCTATAAAGGTATCCCAAGACCTTTTCATCTTTCCCAGACATGGCTCTTTCCCATGTAGAGCCCCTTGAATGTTATTTGGGCTTGACTTCCTTTTTGGACCAGAAAGATCTCCTTTAACATAGAAAAAAAAAAATCCCACTAACCATGTCGAAGGGCTCACTTCCTAAGACCCTGTCTTTTATTCCAGTTCAACTCCCGGATGAACTTCTCCCTCAACAGTCTTACTGATCTGCCAAATGGTGGCATCAAAGAATAATAGTTCCTGCCCCAGTTTGGAACTCTGCCTTCCACTTTAATTTTCCCTTTACCCGTACTGTTGGTTTAAACATGCTTCCTAGATATAAATGTTTCCATGCTCTGTGTCTGCATGAACCCCACAACTAAAATGTTGATTTTATTTCCCCATGGCCACACCTCAGCAGAGAGCAGCTGATGCTTCACACCAGGGCGTTCTTGAATGCAGAAAGAAGCCTCGTGGTACTAAAATAAATAGTGTATTTGGGGGGATGAGGGACAGCCTCTGACCACAGATCTCTGGCTAAAAGGTTTCAGTAAACAGTCTTGAGAAAGAAATTGTCTTCCCTTGTAATTTTGACATTTCTTCTAGTCCCTTTGCTTCACATGCTGTTCTTTCCTTCTAACAGTTGACCTTTCCTCTTCCCACTCACCTCTCTACTTAACAAGTCTCTCTCCCTCCCTCTTGCCACCAAAGGATGTGCTGCCACTTGGCGAACTGCTCGCCTTCAAAGCTGTTCGTGTGATTTAGGGAAGTTCGATTTCTGGGTCTATGAGGTCAGCACAGACCCTCTCAATATTCTTCAGAAACCAAGCTGGCTCACTCTTCTGCACGGAGCTGGCAGAGGGATGTTCCCTCCCTCTCCTCTTCATTTTATGTGCACATTAAAAATATCCATGACCAAATCAAAAACTGTGCAGCTGTTTCAATAGCTGCAAAACTGCTTAGAACGGGGAGCCCAGAGTATAGAGAAAGAGGCCTTTGTGAATTGAACACTCTCTGAACTAACTTGTTTGTGAAAACCCATGTATAATTAAAGCCTCTCTTGTTAGTGAATGGAGCCGTACTTAAATACACACAATGTATATCTTTATTTCCAGCTCAAATCTTTTTCGGGATGTTTTCCAGCAATGTGTATTATGTGGCTTCAGCAACTGCAGTGTGTCATCATCATCATCATTCAAACAGTGGAGGTCCCTGCTACATTATGAGCATCTTTCCCCTAAAATACTTTTTGATGGACTACAGTATAGCCAGTCTAGACCTGAACTGCATAATAAATGGATGCTATGATTCCTCTAATGGCAAGGTCCTTTCCCCCACTGCAAATGGAGATGTAATTCAGATGCACACTATCTCACCCTTTGCATGCTGAGAGACAAAATAAACAGCAACTTTCATTTATCTTTTTCCATTTCCCTTACCAAAAAGTCAACTTCCAAAGAAAATGTTTACCAAAACATTTCCCTGAACAATCTGAATAATATTTTAATGGACCACTTACTTAGTTAGTATCTAATTAAATTTTGCATCATGAAGAGCATATTCAAATCACTGTGGTATTGTGAATAAGGATTCAATAAAAAATACAGGATAAAAGAAATCTGCAAAATAACCACCATTAAACTAATGAGTAAAAATTCAGCAGCTATAATAAAATCCACCAGAGAGCAAATAAACTGCAAACAACCATATTACCAAACAATATTAGTCAGGTTTCATCTTGTTCCCTCATGCATCCCTGCACTGAACAGGAAAAAAGGGAATACTCAGAGGAGAACACTTTGACGGAAGTAAGGGCCAAACACACATACACAGAGAGATGCGGTAAACACTAGCAGCTGCATGGCTTAAGGTACCAAATAGTATGAAATCTCTTAATTAAAAAATGAACTAATTGTTGTGAGTAGATTCCTCGTGACAGAGCACATCTATGCTTCTGCAGAATGCAGTTCTTAACACATTTTAAAAATCAGCTCTCTGACAGCTATACCTGTGATATAAGAACAAGGAAGCAAGCAATCTGTCTTCCTCCTTCACTTGAACTTGGGCTTATCACACTCCACCTGGATCCTATAAATATTTTCCTAAAGGTTGCTTGGTTTCTGCACTGATCCACGACCAAATTCAGCAATACACATCCATAATACCAAGCTTGAGCTGCTCCACCGAAATCAATACTCGCGTGCCTAAGTGCTTCGCTATAAAAGGGACTGGATGGCTATAAGGCTATTGCCCTGTCACTCCACGTAGAGTGATTTCCCTGCTGTGCAGTATAACTCTGTAAATGTAATCTGTTCAGTATACCAAATAAATATCTCTATTGGAACATTCCACCTAGGGCTTATTTGTGACATGTGTGAATGTTATTTATTAGAAAATTTAAACATTATTGCAGCCAATTAGAAAAGCACTTTTTATTACTTGCAGCCTTTGCTGCTGCCGGTGCACCACGTCTTCCTCCTGGACACCAGCGTTATATACTGGCTCACTTAAAAGGTGCGGTGAGCAAGTATGCCCAGCTCTGCAAAGGCATTCTGTAATCTGAACTCCAGGCAAGTCGTTAGTCTGATTTCAGCTGTGCTGCTTATCCTTAAAATCAAGCAGGCATGAACACAGGATCCAAATTTCTACAGATTGATAAATTAGGAGTTCAGCCAGAGTAAAAGAGGGATCGGCTCCTCTGAGCTTTTGTTCCAACTAAAGGACGTATTTCTGGAAGAGTAACCTCCTGGCCTCCATATTGCCAATTTTGGGGATGCTTTCCAGTCCCCTTCCTCTCGGTCCGTGTTCAGGCAAAATGCAGAATACAGATAAGGGAAACCTCTCCATGTATATTGCTTTTCTGCAGGTAAAGCAGTACTTCCTGAAGAATTTAGCTTACAGAGCTGTTCATCTGAGCTTGCTTTAAATGTCTGCTCCTTGAAGAGATAGTGGAGGCTGCTAATTTGTGAATACCTGGTTGTAAAGTCCCTTAAAGAACTGCAGCTCAATCTTACAATTTAAATACACAGAGCATATGTTTTGTTTTGCATATCTAACTTTTAACCTCAGGAGTATAAACAAAAAGTGAATTTACATGGTGGGTTTCATAGAAAACTTTTCAAAATCAAGTAATTTGGATGAGCACTTGACCCAAAGAAGATTATTGTCATACCATCTTCATGCATATTTATAGTCTCCTCTGAAAGGGTATTTTGATAGCAAAATATAGACTGCTTTGACTCCCACTACCAGCCCACAGAATCAAAAGTTATTGTGGGGTGAACTTGTTTATATTTGATCCTAGGCTCTAACTACAGAACTTGTAGAAACAGAGTATTGAAAACAGTCTGCTTAACACAGAACCTTAACTTTCCCTGAAACTGCAGTATGAGTGACTTATCTCCACAGCCACAGACACTTCATTTCCCAATTAAGTTAATAGAAGGGTGGAGATGCTTTCAAAGGATCCCAAAGGAACAAACCTTAAATTTATCTAAATTTGGATGTGATCCCCTGCTTTTTGAGACCTTGAAGACACCCACTGCTTTCCACTGAGAAAAGAGTGGACCTCATTGTTCCCGTGGACTGGGAACAGCTACCTAATTTAAGAGGACTGCTTTGCTCTGCACCTTAAAATTAAGTCAAGTCTAGATAAATCCTGCTTCAGGATCTGAGTTAGGCACTGAGCAGTTTGCTCCTGCTTGACAACTCTGTCCTTTGTCTGATGCTGGCCAAGGGGTCAAACAGTCTGGGGAGGTAGAAAGTAGGAAAAGGATTAATACGGACACACCCAGACTGATCACATCTGCTTGTTTGCAAGGCTGAAAATATGTACATTAATTTGCTCAGTAACAAGTCTTCTTGATAATATAGAACAGGATATACCGCATATAGGAGAGGGACATTCTAACTGTTTTCTATTGGTGACAAACTTAGCAGGAAAAGCAGAATAAACATAACTGAAAGCATATAAATACATGCCAGAAAATAGGTACACATATTTATATAAATGGAAAGAATGAAGGATGAATGCTTATCATTCCCAAATTCTGAATTCATACTACTTTTAGTTATTTTGCATGTGGGTTTGTTAGCTGTTCTTTTTTTTCTTTTTTTTTAAAGACTTATTTAATATAAATTTAGCCAAGAGTTTTTCGGTTGAATTTCCTGATTTAATTTTCCATTAAACATACTATACAAATTTGAATAACTGTTGCATTATTTTTGTTATAATATGTCCACATACCTCTGAAACCACTCCCAGAAGTGCTAACCAAGGGCAGAGGCAATGTTATAAACCTTTGTATATTATTTTTTCTTTAATTATTTTTCAGACATGCAGGTCTCATTCTTCAAGCATTCTCCTGACCTGTTACCTTGCAGTAAACAAGGGTGAAGAAAGAGAGAACAGTTGGTGAACTTTGGTAGGATATACGAGCAGAAAAGATGTTTCTCCCTTACTTAGTAACCTGACATTTAGGACATGCCAGGATATAGGAGCCCTAGGTTCAACTCTCTCTTCCATGTGATGGTATTTGACTATCAGTCTCCCATTGCCCCAGGGACTATCTTGACAGTGCGATGGTACTAGGTTCTTAGTTTCTCTAAAGATACTCTTTCCTTTTGTATAACTATTAAATATTCATGGGAGAAGGGGCTGCTGTCCAGATGTCTCATACTCTGGATGCATGCTCTAATCAATAGGTTACCATAAAAAAGGACAGAGACTCCTTCTCTGTAAATCTACTTTTTCATGTCCTTGTTTTATTCCTAAGCTCCTAAAATCAAGGTATTTTATCGTATTCAGCATAAAACTGAGATCCTACACGTTTCTTTAATGGAAAACTTAAATTAAACTACAAACTTAGTTTAATCTCAACTTTTATTCCTGTCACCAGAAAGAGCATCTCCTCACCCCATACCTCAAATCAGGACCAACTCAAGACTACAGAGTAGACACAAACAGAATGGGAAATGAGGGGTAGTGGCATAAAAGAAGTGGCTGTGAACAGAGTTCCTGCCCAGACTTATGTCTGTGTGTATGATCTTTCCTAATTAAAAGGTAGAGTTTCTATCATCCGTGCCACTCATAGTAAGGGAAAGGTTATACTGTCATTGCCTTAATGGGAACTGACACGAGAAGGGATTACTATCGCCATCACAAAAGCAAGGCATCCTTTGATGACGTCTATGAACAACCTTGGTTGAATACTCTTCTCAACTAAACTCCATTCCCAGGTGAAGCAGGCTGGAATATATGCCTGTGTCAACACGGTTGTTCCATTTTTCTCTAAACTTAAAAAAAAACCCCGCATTTACTCTTCAGGTCACAATAAAGCACTAATAGTATCCACCTAAAAACTAAACTGGTGGAAAGAGTTCTGGACAATAGTAAAAGAAATGGCCGGAACTCCCACCAGGTTTTAAAATACACTGTAATAAACACTCTCTATGTCTACATTAAAACACTAGAAAATGAATATGCTTAAAAGGCATATGTATATAATATTTTCATGTCAAAACAACTTAAAAATTCAGGGCCTTGGATTCTCTCTCTCTCTCAAGAACTTTCTCTCTATTAGGCCTTATAGTACACTGGTATGAGATGGCACACTATGACAAACAATGGCGGTTATTTATAAATAAATAAGTAGATTACTCTCCTTACACAATTTTGCAGTGCATGCATTTGGCTACCTTTGCCATTATCTTGTTAGAGTTTGTATATGCATGTATAGAACAAGAACGAGACTGTTACGTTAATACTCCTTCTGACTAATTTCTTTAATTATTTGCTGCTCCACCCTTCTTATGTTTTATGCATTGATCTGGAGAAATTTTCCACAAGGTTTGCCCTTGGGCATATCACCCATCTTCACTAGATATTAATGTCTGCAAATCCTCCCCTGTCCTTCCCAAACCACCTCCCCCCCAAAAAAAAAAAAAGAAAGGCATAGTGATAAGTGCAATATTGACTCTGGAGCCCTGTTCTTAAATGAAATCTGAAATTGTCTGAAGCAGGTGGTGAAGGGCAACAAGATTTCTTTAATCAACATAGTCCTTTACCATATAGCCACTATTAGAGACATTAAACTGTCTCTAATTAGCTGCTTGAGATAAAAGCTGTTGAGAGGAGGGTGTCAGATATTCCAAGAGGGTTTCAAAGTTCTTATTACAACCCCACAAACTCATAAAGAGTACATATCAATTTGTGGACTGAATGGACACATTTTATTTAGGAGAAAAGAAGGCACAGAAGGAGAAGAAAACAAAGTGTGGAGGAAGACACTGCTATGGTGGAGAACGCACCGAGCCTGCAGCACCGTACCTGGGATGCCGAGGGTAGCTGACCATTTACAGAAAGTAAAGGTGAAAATAAAGATGTGGGAGGTATTTCTGGGGAAGAAGAAATTGGGTGGGACAGTACAGCCAGCAGTGGGACAGGATTGGGAAAAAATATGCTGTGTGATGAAAGAAAAAAGCAAAAGCGGGAATGAGTAAAAGAAGGATGGAGAAGAAATAGCAGAGTAACATGAAAAAGGAAACAGAACAGGAAGAGCATTACAACTTCAGGATTACAACAGGAGATGAGGCACTGGGCACATAATGACAAAAGTTTTGCAAGGGTAGGGGAGAGAAGGAACTAGAAGGGATGTGAAGAGGGGAAGGTGCTTTAAGGGCACTGGTGCCTCTGCATCTCACCTGCAGAAGAACAGGGCTCTCTGAGACAGTCGTGCAGTGATTTCTCTGGGACCATTTTCTTTAATACAGGTATAACACAGCTGCCTCCAGTGTCATTCCTCTTATTCTGGTCAGGCAGAGATGAAAAAGCAGGTTCATTAGGAGAAGCAAGGATGTGTGGGATAAAGTCTGAAGGTCCCACTGGAAGTGTAGGTCTGGATATTGGTGTCACTGGAGCCATTTGCCATGCTCTTAAATGGGTAAGAATGCTGTCGAATTGGCTCAAATAATTCTGTTTGTTTGATGCCTTTGGGAGGGAAACAGGGGTTTCAGAGTCTCAGATTTAAATGCATCAGCCCCAAGTGAAATCTTTTCCACATTCTGGGTAAAGCTCTAGCCAATATCTTTAAGGACTGAATGGCTCCTCACTCATCCAGTCTGTCCACAGTAGGTGCACAGTCCAACACAGTAGTAGAAGCCCTATATCTATCCAACATAGAAATGAGCAAAAAAGGTTTTTGGGTTTTTTCTTCCTTTGCCAAGGCATTTTGAATGGTTAACGTTTTCATCCTTGACTGAAGACATTTTGGTTCTTGGTGGACTTTTCCAAGTTATATAAAATTTAATTTGCACTGTAAGTTGCCATAATACATGAACAGCAGCCAAACTCAAACGTCAAAATCATTTTTGTTCAATACAAATTTTTTAGGTCACTTATATAGACTGCTTTCTCAGAAAGGTGTTTCACCAGGAGGACAGAAAATGTAGTGGGTGTGTATGAGTTCCTACAGATTCTCTCATGCCAGGAAAGAGGAAGAAACTCAGTTTTAATGTGCACCAACACAAAAATGTGGTTTTTTATTTCCACTTAGCAAATATATTGTAATTACTGTGATGTATAATCCCAGTTAAGACAAGAAAGAGAGCTGCAGTTTTCACAGACTGGCAAATAAAAGTTTTTGGGAAAATGGCTGGTTTATCTCAATCTTCTAGAAGACCAGAGAAGTTAAGATCTTATCCCAAACAAGTCCTATTTTATGTAACACAAAAAAAATAAACGTTTTCCTAGAGGTGAAAATAATTTAAATTGTGACAACCCATCATGGATTTACACAGCTTCACACAGAAGAGAAGAGCACTAATAATTTGTTTCCCTACTTAGAACATTTTCTGTCCTAGTCACAAAACAGAGCTGGTACCACTTAGTAAGCAAATTGGTATTAAGAGCAATTGCTGGGAATGCTTACCTTCCATCCACAATAAACCCCATTTTGTGCTATGTATGCCCATCTAATGTATTTTTGTAGCCCAGATGATGTGTACATGCTTTGCAGTATTTTATTTAAAATATTCTTGCAAAATGGTGGGAAGCAGACCTGAATTATAGAAGGACCCTCTTCAATGCTAGAGTTCGGGTGGTGCTTCACTGTTCATTTAAAGAAGGGATTCAAATATTGACTGCTGTAGAAGGAATACTGGAATACTGATCTGCTTAGAAAAAACAATTGAATCACCTACAAACTGGTATTTACTTGTGTGAAAAAAAAAATTCTGCAACATACTGATGAGTCAGAACAAAGATTTATTTTAAAATGGGTCTCTCAAATTTAACATGCTGCATCAGAATATTTTTACCCTAAAATGATTTTAACATGAGATCTCACAGAAAAGAAAAAAAAAAAAATTCAGCCATCACACTAAGTCACTCAATTATTGCCTACTGGGTAAGAGCTAATACTTCTTCAATTCCAGCCACCCCAGTGGTTAAATACAATTTTTCCTCTCTTCTTTCTAAGTGATGGCAGTATTGGACAGTGATTTTCCAGCGGAGCATTTTTAAGGACAACCATCATAATTACACAGCTTTGGAGCTATCCTCACCCTTTTATGTCCTTTTATAACAAGACAACTTGCACAGAACCTTGTTTCCTCTTTTTGATATATCCACACAGAAAAAAGAGAGGTTCGGTGGTTTGATAAATCCAAGTTATCACTGAAATAGTTAGCATTCGCAGTGGCGTTATAGTGCTCTACTACCTGTCTTTAAGAATGATAACAACTTGGTGACAGCGGGTAACTCCGTGCAGAAGGCGAAACATAAAGTTTCAAGTGTGCTTCTACAGGTCATGCTAAGGGGAGTCAGTCAGGGCGTCTCTACTCCTGCTAACCAGATTAAAGCTACCATAAACAGCCTCTGCTCATTCCAGCTGCAATCACACCTTCATTTACTGTACACGGAGAGACCTAAAGGCTTTAGCTTAAAAAATAATTACTTCTGCAATTCATGGTAATGAAAGTGATTAGCTCATGTGTCAAGGTGAATTATCTGCAAAGAAAAAAAAAGGCAGCATCATATAATTAGTAATAAAATTAGTAATAATAGTATGAAATTAGGAAATAATAATGTGAAGGACATTTAAAACAAGGCTAGAACAGGCAGTAAAAATTGCTTAAACAAACTACCACCATCTGTTCTACTTCATGAATTGGCTAGGTTAGGACCCTGTGTCTATTACAACTCTAAAACTTATAAAGTAATAGTAATATGCTCCAAATCAAATGAATATTTATAAAAATTAAAGGGAATCAAAGCTATTGGGACACAAATAACAACTTAGAAGCTGAGAATATGTTTGATTTTGCACAGAAATGGATCCATTTTGGAACGGTTGAGAAGCTTAAAGGCAAGATTATAATACTTACAGCGTGCCTACTTTGATAAAAGAAATATTTTTAAAGGCTTTTTATGATTTATTAGTTTCTTTGTAAACACTGGAATGGAAATGTATCTAGTGAGATGTTTTATCAATCTTTGTTACAAATGATTGGATTTTTTAGAATAACATACCTGCTTCATGTGTTCTATAATTAAATTAATTCCATTAGTTAAATGAAATTTTGTACATAAATTGAATTTGAGAAATTATGAGTCAATTGTAATGAAACAATTATTAATAACTACAGTATTAAGTCATTAAATCACCAGATTCAGGTAAGTCAAAAGTGAATCTTTTGAGACACAAGCAGTAACTCAACAAAATATTGCCTTCTCTTGTAACTAACCTGGATGGAAGTATTTTGCTAGAGCCAGTAGTATGAGACAGACTCAACTTGTTTGCCCAGCAGTTTCATTTGCCCGCCTGGCTCTGCTCTTTAACTCATCTGCTTACAGGACTATTGGAACCTTACAGACTCCTCTGTGGTGTCTCAGGTTGTTCTTTCCCAGAAAGCAGCACAGCTGGGTGAAAGCAGAAAAAGCCAAAAGGGGTCAATGTGAAAAAACAGAGGTTTTTCAGCCTAGCCATTTCTAACAGTACTAGTTTTGCAATATTGTCTCCCAGAACAAGTAGTACAGTGAAAAACGAAGCCTAGAGGTAGCTGATTTGCACTGATGCAGTGTCACAACTACCTTTTTACTGGCCAACCTGCTCCAGATGCTCTGTTGAGGTGGAAATGTGAAGATCCAAACCTATCCTTTAAGGCACTGTTTCGATCCAGGACCACTGGCTCTCAAGCTAAGGCGTGAGGTGTAATTTTTGTAATTTTGTGTAATCTTGATTGTCAGTAACAATCTTCCCTTAGAAACCGAGTGACTTTTGGGGTTACCCTGAAAAGCCTTGGATTGCTGTGGAAACTCCCAGAGCAACTTGCAACACCTGGTTGTAATCCACTGACTGCAGCAGGTAGGTTTGCAAGGAAAAGGAAAGTCACTAGTTACTTAATCCTTTCCAAACTTAAACGGGAGTTCCTTCTCTTCTGTTTTCCTTTTAGATTTTACTTTTTGGAAGGAGAGGGTCCCTGTTGCAGTAGTGAGCTTTGCAGGCTGACAAAACCCATGTGCGCATTGAAAGCCCTTGCAGGGATGGCAGTGGTATCTGAGGAGAGGGAACCTGCACATCTGCCTCTCCCTCCTGTTGCTGCTGCAGCCAGGCATGCACTGATTTATTCAAATTATAGCACACTAGCAGCAGTGAGCCACTAATGGGGTAATTTACGTCTCCCTTCATTCACCTGGTGTTTGTAGCAGGAGCGAGCAATGAGACAATGCAGCGAAAACGAAAAGAAAACAAAGAAAAGAGAAGAAAAGAAGAGAAGAAACAGGAAAGAAAATGAAAAGTGATAGCATGACTGAGGAACAGACTGATTCCTCTAGTATGTGTACCAAAACTTCTGGTATATTTGCTGGGTTTCTGAAAGTAACAGAGTGGTATGTTGTTCCTAATGCAAACATCTTTCCAAGGCTGTTCGTTTTCGTATTTAGTCATATCACAGTGAAGCTAAGGGGGTGTCAATCACGCTTGGTACATCTGACTGGGAGAGCGCTCCCTTCACAGCTGCATCTGGCAGAATACACTCCTTATTTATTATATTTTTAGTAAGGCATGCTACCGTGTTCATGTGTGAGAAACTGTAATGCATCTTTCACATTTAAAGTGCCCTCTGAAGCTTTCTGCCTCGCAACCTCCTGCCTACTTTCACTGTTACCACTAAATTTTTTATATTGTCTTGAGCATCTCTGAAAGAATTGCAAATTCCAGATAGAACATGATTAATTTAGCACCGTCGTCTCCTACAATATAGTGTACAGCCGTCCATCCTTCTTCAGCGCAGCTACAGCTTATCTCGGCTCTTAGTGAAAAACTAAATTAAGGCAAAGGCTGAAGTCACTCATGTGTGCTACTTTTAAAATTAATTTTTGCTGACAGCGCCACAGAGTCAAAAGCATGTAGTTACATTATGAAAGCCAGAACGAAGATTAAAATATATGTGTATTTTTGTTATTCCAGGAAAGAGGGTCTTTTGCTCCTTCTACATTAGTCATTTTCCCAGCGGACTCTACATTCTTCCTTATTTGGGGAGTAAAAGTACAAAACATCAGTCTCCTTTCCATTTGCGAAGGATTTCTGCTTCTTATTGCATTTAACTTGGAATTTTCTTTGTCAGATGCAGCTGAAGTTTTATGATGGGCAATTTGGGTGAGGGAGATGAAGGACAATTTGGAGACACTGATTTCTTTTACAGTGTGTCTCATTTTCAACAAATTATTTAATCTGAGAGGAATCCGCCTTGGTTTCTAAAAGCTTAAAACAGTTCAGTTCCCTGCACTTCTTCACCCTAAAGTTTACTTTTATTTTAACTTTAAAACTTACAAAATGTTCAGAATTGAAACTTTTTTTTAACTCAGCTTCCAATTTTTTCAACTTTTTGACTATCTGGGAATACAATACTTCCCTCCGAGCTTGACCTATAGCAAGTTTTTCATTGCAGTTTTTACAACTATGGCAAACCCCAAATCTGTATTTGTCTGGGTTTATTTTCTTTTTCTCTCCCTGGTATTATCAGGAGCCACTTTTCACTTCTGTGATACAGAAGTGAAACTGAAGGAAGAACAGTGGGGAAATGAATGTTTTCTACGCTGGAACTGCTTCACCAAACCTACATATCACTGTTCAAGCTGGTATGACGCGCAGCACAGGCAGGCTCTGCCGTTCCTTGTTTACTGTTCTCTGAAGCGGGGTGAAATATGTTCACTATTTTCCAGATTACCAGGGAGGTTTAGTTGATACATCTGAATCAGATCAAAGATGAAGCGAACAGGGACAAGCTCAGCAGCAGCCCTGCTCATCCAGCATTCCCTTTCAAGGTGACTAACGTTAGGCAACAGTCTGACTTTTCTCACAGTGACCATACTTACAAAAAGCCTTTGCAACGACTCCGAAGCGTGTCTCTTCCAGGATGCTACAACGAAAACAGGCCCTTTGAAAACATGTTTGAAAGCAGAGCGTGATGTGCCATCAAGCTGAGCTCCTCACAATACGTGTATCAAAGGGAGCAGTTAGAACAGCGAGAAGACAGTGTTGTGATGGCTTAACATAACCGCATGGACTCCCCCACGCTGCAATTGCACTTGACAAGGGACATTAAAAATTGTATCTAGAGGTAGCCCGGTATATAAGACTCTATGTGTGACTCTACTGCAGAAAAGGTCTCTTAGGAAAAAGTAAGGAGTCAGAATGATTTGGATGAATAAGATTAACATTCTGTATAAGATCTAGAAAACTTGTTATAAACTAGGATTTATAATGGATCACAACTAAACATGACTGAAAATATCACAGATTTAGAAAGGCAAATTTCACAATGTGATATATCTATAGGCGCATAGCTTTCAAGACACATGAGTAAGTCCTTCTGGGCTTGACAGCTTTGACAAGGTCTCCACTGTAAACTTTGTCCTGTTCTGGGCACCGTATTTCAAGGCAAATGTGAGCTAAAGTAAGAAGTCCAGTGAGTTACAAGAATGATGAGAGATTTAGAAACATTTTTGACTTTTACAATCGGGATTGTTTAGTCTAAAGAACAGTAGTTCAAGTGGGAATATGGTACAAATTTCCAAGGACATAATTTTATTCTCATAGATTTGTTTTCAAAGAGGAAAAAAAAAAACCCACCCTTTTTTACTGTCATGTGACCAGGAATAGAAGGAAAGCACTGAGATTAGGAAAAATGGATTAGTGTTGGATAACAGAAGAAACTTTTAATAGTAAGGGGTAGTAAGGAATTGTAAGGGAGTCTGTATACATCAGTTAAGGATTATTTCTCATTGCAGAGCATGTTGGAGTAAAAGTGATCAGGAGTGATGTGAACAGAGCTGATCCTGTGCTGCAACAGTACAACAGACCAGATAAACTCTAGGACCTTTTCCTGTCTACTTTTTATTATCTTAACACCAGTCCACGAGACAGACTGTGAAAATTAGGTGTTAGGGTTTAATATCACTTTGTGCCTCTTCCAATAGGTGCATGAACAGGTCAAAGGGATGAGATTCTTTTGCACTTTGTTCTAAAATGCACATCAGATTCTATTGCTGCCTCTAATGGATAGAAACATTATCCATGGAAAAATGGATGGATAAAAAAACGTCCCAAAGAAAGGAAGTTTTTACCGTGTATTCAAACCATAAGACACTAGGTAACACATCCAGAGGAGAACAGATCAGTAACAAAGGCCTCCATTTTTTAGGAAGATTTGAACAAAGAATGCAGGTAGCTTGAAGCAACCAAAAGACTAAAAGCCCTGTTCTGGTAAAGTGCTCTTCTCATAGATGTCCATCCCTGCACCGCTGCTTGGCTTCTGCTGAAGTCCGTCCTTGGATGTCTTCCAGACCTAGGCATAAAGGAAAGAAACAACTCAAGCCAGAATTACTAGGGATAAAACCTCGCATTGTGTAGGTATGGGGTAAGAGGTGTATAACTCACATGTTGGTCTCTGTAACAACTGCAATATATTGGGAATACACAGAAATCAAAACATAAGACAAAATAACATTCTGAAAGAAGCCTGAAATTTTTCCTAATTAAACTTTGGGAATTCCCTGAATGACAGTTCCTTTTTGAGAGCCAAGATCTCAGTGGAAGACTGAAAAAGCAGACTGTAGAGAAAGCTCACCGAAATAAACAGAACATCAGAGCCCTCACTGAAGTAATTCCATTAAAAGTATGATTGGATTTCTTTTATTCCATTAACCATTATCAACAAAAATACATGGGATTATTTTGTAATAATTTTACTGTTCTGCCAAGACATGAACATGATCTAGGAGCCTGACTCTCATCTTCAAATGCAGTGAAGCAATAGCTTAAAAAAATAGTCTCAGCTTCTTATTAGCTCATCAGGCCATACTTTGTATCTACTTGATTAAGACTCAGAGGGCTGATCAAGTGATTTGCCTATGGGAAGAAATTTGGTATTGTAGTTAGGATTTAGGAGATCTATTTCAGCTTTTAATTTTACCTCCAAACTGACAATAAGACTTTAAGAAGTACATAAAGAAACTTAAGGGTCCACACTTTCACATTCCCGATGGGTTATTTTTCATGAGGAAACAGATGTGCATAATTATTTGTAATAACTAACTGTTGCTGCAGTGATTACTGTTTCCATGTAGGATGTATAACTACTGGGAAAAAGAGAAGAGATTTTAAAAATTAAATCATAGCAAAATTAATGGGATAGGTGAGAATGACAGATATTTTTCAGTCTGTCAAATAAGTGGAAAAAAAAGAGATTCAAGGGCAAAAAAACCACCCCTTTTAATTTTCTTCAGGCTAAAAACCAAAACCAAAATCAGGTAGACTTGACAAGATTTTTGACTGAAAATATTCAAATTAAGAAACCAAAATATTTCATCCTAAAAATACTGAAATGAAAACTTCTCACTCAGTAATTTATTTATGGACTGCCTCATTTTTCTATTTATTTGCATCACCGCTATTTGCCAGTTTCACAAGGAGCTGTGCTGTGTATTGAACTACATTTTTTGCTGGTGTTTTGCAAAGCTACAGATTAAGGTAACAAATTCCTAAATAACTGGCCATATATTTGTTAACACTAACATGCACAGTTTTCACTACCTTACAAAAAAACTTTGTCCATCAATTTCCTTGCAAAGACTAGCTTTAAATACAGCTCCCCTGAAAGTCAAGAAGACTTAAGGAGTCTATGTCACTTCATCATTTTAGTAAATTACCTTCCAAACTCCTACTCCTGCACATACATGTGTGCACAGATTTCTTTATACTGCATGCATTATAAATAAATTAATATTAAAGAAGCATTATGAAAAAGCAAAAATAAAATGAAATTCTGAGATTTAACTATCATATATTTGAGCTTTAAAAGGAATGAAATACACAAATAATAGAATCACAGAATCATAGAATGGGTTGGGTTGGAAGGGACCTTTAGAGGCCATCTAGTCCAACCCCCCTGCAATGAGCAGGGACATCTTCAACTAGATCAGGTTGCTCAGAGCCCCATCCAGCCTGACCTGGAGTGTTTCCAGGGATGGGGCATCTGGGCACCTCTCTGGGCAACCTGTGCCAGTGTTTCACCACTCTCATTGTAAAAAAATTTTTCCTTCTATCAAGTCTAAATCTACCCTCCTTTAGTTTAAAACCATTAGCCCTTGTCCTGTCACAACAGGCCTTGCTAAAGAGGTTGCCCCCATCCTTCCTATAGTCCCCCTTTAAGTACTGAAAGGCGGCAATAAGGTCTCCCAGCAGCCTTCTCTTCTCCAGGCTGAACAACTCCAACTCTCTCAGCCTTTCCTCATGTGAGGGGTGCTCCAGCCCTCGGATCATTTTTGTGGTCCTCCTCTGGACCCACTCCAACAGATCCATGTCCTTCTTGTGCTGAGGGCTCCAGAGCTGGACGCAGCACTGCAGGTGGGGTCTCACCAGAGCGGAGCAGAGGGGCAGAATCACCTCCCTCCACCTGCCAGTCATGCTTCTTTTGATGCATCCCAGGATACAGTTGGCCTTCTGGGCTGCAAGCGCACATTGCCAGCTCATGCCCAGCTTTTCATTCACCAGTACCCCCAAGTCTTTCTCTGCAGGGCTGCTCTCAGTCCCTTTATCCCCCAGAGGGGTGGGATGAGAGGAAATGAGAGGAAACTGTTACCACCAGCACCTCAGTATTAAATTCTAGGGTGCCAGATCATTTTTAAATAGCTTTCTACAATCCCCTGTCCATGTTCCCATTCTTCTCCCTGGGTAAACAACTACACAAGAGAAATAGCAGCAGTTTACCCACCGATTTTGTGATTTCATGAACTCTAAAGAAAATACTATAAACGACAAATTGTCTAGAGTGAATTAAGAGTAGTATTTGCACATTTTTCTGTTTGGCTGAGCTCATATTGTTTCTTTGGGAATAAGCTATCAGTTTTTAACATTTCCTTTGCCTTATTCCCCTAGCACATCATCACTTGTCTTTTACATTTTCTGCTGTTTTATCTCCATGAGAAATAGGTGTAAGTTAATTTTGCTCTTGGGATAGAGATGTGTAAGAAGCAAAATTTCCAAACTTCCAGTTAATGGCTGGAGGCAACCAAAGGATCCTCTTTGTCCCAAGATTAAGAGACTGCTACATGCTGAGCAATGATATCAGGCTTTTGGAGTTTTGCATCTGAAGCCTATAATTTAAAATACTGGCACCAAGTAGGTTGGTTGAAGGAGAAGGGCCTGCACCACTTCCCCATCGTTCACTTTTATCCATTAAGAGATTCCTCACTGTCTGCAGAAAAGCAGAGTGTCACTTCTTTCACGGTGCTTGTGTTCTCCTCTATAGTGCTGTTACAACACATTGTCCTGTAGCTTGGCAAAACCTGTTTGGTGCCTCCTAAATTTCCAGAATCCTTTCACTTACCTCTTCCTTGCCACTAATAATGTTTTTTTGGATGACACAGGCACAGCAGAAAAGGTGGCGCAAGCGCTTTGTTTGGAGGAGGGGGCACCTAGCCACTGCAGGGTGCGGGAGTGGCTTATTCTTGCTTAAGTGTAATATTCTGCAAGGAGCAGGGGATCACATCACTTGGAAAGGCCACTTTTTGCTCTTCTGCTTATCCCCTCGTATACTTTCTTAAGGTTTTTCCTTTGTGGCCTATTCATGACTAGTGCAGCAAGGCGTGAGTTATTTCTCAAGTTCCTTCTGTCCACTCATCTTTTGTTTGCAATGGAGGATGCAAGGGGCCACAGTCTTTTGGCCTCTTCCCCCATTCAACAAGTCTGTTCACACAGTAGCAAAAGTACCCAGCATTTTCGGGCCCAGGATACGCGGCAGAGGTATTAAGGCAGAGCCACATCAGGTCTCAGCATATTTCTAGCACAGCAGAGTGTCAGAGGAGGACTTTTTTGGTTGAATTTCAATCACAGGGACTGTGACTCTCACGCAAGACACCATCCCTCAGTCTGAGCAGCTGGAAAATAGTACATGGAGATGATTTTGCTCAGCTCATATTTTAAAAATGAAGCTGTATGTAATAGCTTTCAACCTGCTGCTGGAGGAAATGCAGGGGACCTGAGTGGATAGAAAGAAGAAACTAAAACCGCAGACTGTAGGCGCCATGCCAGGAGAGGGTGCCCTTTCTCAGGACGGGTCTGTTATCTCTGCAGCAGGCTCTGAAAACCCTCATTTTACTCCAAAATGTCAAGTGGGGATTGACTTTAAGGACTTCTTCACTTTGTCCTGTGCTGCAGGAATAGTCCGTGCCTTTTCACCATCTAGCAGAGGCTGTGGGTGAGTGTGTCATGATTTTGGCTGATGGTCCTTGTGAGACGCATGTACTAGAATAGCAACAACATCATCCCCAAGTGACATCTCCTTGTAGATATGGAACTACTCTACATTTTATGGCTGAGAAGTCTTCAGCTCTGTAACAGGACCTGTTGTGATGACGATATCTAACACATCCTCTGCACAATATAAAAAAAAACCAAAACAATTTGTGCTTACCATTCAGGCTAATGCAACAGATGTGTGACAGAAGGTTACACGTAAGAATGATTATATTTTTATGTTATCTGTATGCAAAATGGAGCTTGCCACATACTCACCACAACAAAGAGACATTTCTCTGCAGACAACCCAGAAAGAAACTCCAGAAGCTTGAGGGGGTGTAACTGAAAATGCTGATGGAATTTTTTCCACGCCTTTCAATGGGATATGCAAGAAAAGTATCTAAATGTTTATGTGATATTTAGATTAATGGGCGGTATAAGACAAGCACTCAGTGGTGCTCCCTGTGAAGTTGTGACGGGCAATAAAACCACACTGTATTAAACGTGACAATTTTTATGTTAATGTATCATTGTTAACTTTTAAGAAAGAAATCAAGAGAAAAATAAGCACATCCCCATCACTTAAAACTGACACTACAAGGTACTTTATGTAAGAATGAATGTTTGCTGAAGTACAATGATTAATTTTGCATAGTTGTGTGTCTTTTTAAGAGAAGAAGAAACCTGCCTCTCTCTGATGAACAAAGAAAGACATTTCTGTAACTGCAGACATGGAATGGTACTTTCAGTAGAGATACTACCAGATGTAAAACTGCTTGTGGCACACAGTGGGGGGGTTACTGCAGTTAGAGTTAATATGTAGTGTTTAATTTGTTTAATAAAAAGTCTGTTTCAATCAAAAGCAATTGAAAGTGCTGGATAGTGACTGAGATGATAATACAAAGGAATTTTATTATTTGTTTAAAATAGTCAGTGGTGAGATGATGGATTTATGCAGAGAACAAAGTAGAGGAGCAGTAGTGTGAGCAGCTAGCTTTGCACAGTTGTTCTCCTCTCAAAAGGTCTGGCAACCCAGAGACTTCTTTGTATAATTTCTTAATGTCTATGCATAAAAAAAGAAGCTCCTGACACCACCGTCTAATCCTTCCTCGCTAATAGGGTCAATAGATTAAATGCTACTGGTTTTGTTAAAACTGAAGCTGTGCCTCCCCAATATAAATTTGACCTCTTTGATCTACAGGAAATGTTCAGAAATGTGTTTGTCCTCCAAACTTTGAACAGAATGAAAAAATTGCAATAGTTTTGTATTAAAAATGCAATGACAAAAGGAAATAATTTATGAAATATTTTGCAGTAGACACTTCCTTTCAGCCTGAGAATTTCAAGTCATCTTGTTTCAGACGGCTACAGGTTCTCAGAAGGGACAAGTTTAGAGGCTTAACCATACAGAGATTTTCTGCATTTGATAATTGTTTAAAGTCAGTCTCTCCACAGGAAGAACTAGAGAGTACTGCCTGTTAGACTGAGGGGATCGCTACTACACATAGAAAGATGTTCCTCATTACTACAGGAAAGTTACCGCTTTCAATTCAGCCCCCTAAACTGCATCTGTACACTAGGTGCACAGTGTTGCTGGCCTCCAAGATTACCTAAAGTCTGGGAGAGTTAGTAGAGAAAAGCAGGTGATTTGGGGCCTTCTCTATAAATATGCATTTAGCTTGGGCACCAAAGGTAAGTTGTCCTTGTGGAACTTTCACTTGCATTTTTGCATGGCCTAAATAGGGAACTTCGGTACCTCTGAAGTCCTGCTTCCTTGAGCACGGACAATTTGGATGCGAATCAGGCATCCCAGTTCATCCAGACCAGGTCCCATCCTTTGCCTCTGGAAGCACACATGGACCAGTTCTGGAGCTGTCACTTCCAGGTGCAGTAAAAAGCAGGGGAACTTAACCTCTACTGACTGTCCCACCTCAGTCAATTCAAATGTCACCTGTGATAGCAACCTGCTGAATCTGCTTCTGATTTAAGGACCATCTTCCAAGGCTTGTTTCTACAAGTTAGCAGAAAACCCAATCCAGCATTCTAGCTGAATCAAATTTCTTTCCCTTTCTTGCCTTTATAAGCCAATTAAAACACTACTCAAGCACCACTTAAGCATCATGTTATACTTCTGAGGCAGCTAATCACCATTCCTTGTGCCAGGTAATTCAGGAAAGAAAAGATGGATCAGTTGTCTAACATGTCGCACCGCGACAGCAACATAACTTGGATTAGACCCAACAGCTTCCAACCCAACTGCTGTCAGTATTTTGCATCTTCATTCCTACTGTCCCATCGCTTGTACTACTTAGCTCTATCATATGCATTGAGTAACTATTGGCATTAGTCTTACTTCACAAGGACAAACACAATTTTTCTTTGCGTGTAGCAGAAGTTTCCAAAACCAAGGTAACCCTGAGAGGGAAATTCAAGCTTTACCTTATGGCTTATGGAACACCCATAAACCCCCACACAGAAGAGATGTCCTGAACACCCAACAGTGAGAAAACCTTCAAATGGGGTTACATTTAGCAAAACATCTGAATTCAAACATACTGTTCCGTTCTGTAGTAAACTTGGCTGTTTCTTTTTAAGAAGTCCTAATAGGTCAGATCATTAAATTTTCTTTAAAATAAATTTTAAAATTAGTTACCTGATTATGCTTGCAAAGAAAATCTTGAAGAACTAAGGCTGAAGGCTAAAAAGCCATGAAGGAAATAAAAATTACTTTTTTTTTTTTTTTTTTGAGAAGAAAAACCAGTTTTATTTGCTTGCTTGAAATACTCAGACTGCCAGCACAATTTCATTGATCAATTCTCATGCTGCTTCTTAATTAGATTAAATGGAGGACAAAGTAGTTTGCTCTGCTGGTGTTGCAGTACTGGAGAGGACTTTGGTGTAATTCATTCATTCAGAAGAGGTACTGATCATCCTCAGTTCTGTTCCTGAGAGCTAAAGTTCAAACTCTTCCTAGAACATTTCTGGACCAGGTCCTAATTTCTGGGGAAATTTGAAAAACTCTGGATGTTACGGGAAATCTCTTGCAATTTTTTTGTGCATTTTCATTTGTACAAGTCAATTGATTTCAGGTAGCACAGGTATGAGTAAGATTAAGGTATGGCCTTCTGTATACGGCAATAATTTTAGAGCGGTCAGAACAAATCTATCCTCAAGTTATGATACTTAGGGATGGAAACAAAAAAAAGCTAAGCAAATTATGATTTTAAAAGTAAAAGGCTGCAAAACTACTTCGTAACAATATTATATAATATCAGACAGAGCAGCTTAGCAAACAGATTGAGTCCACTGGATTTTTACTCTAGAGTAATCCCCCACAGACTTTTTGCCTATTTATCTTTAAATTCTTAAAGAGATTCTTCACAGAGTTTTACATTCTTCCCCTCGCCCCCCCCCCACCCCGTTTGCTATCTGTGAAATGTGCTACAGTGTTCATAATTTTACCCTAGCATACCAGATCTTACTGCAACAACCAAGGCAGAATTATTTCAGAACATGTTATTACTATATCCTAGAAATATTTTGATGATCAAGCATCTTTCAGAATACTGATCTGCAGGGGAAGACAATCACAACACCTTAGGGTATTTTTGGAAACAAAGTACCACCACCGACCAGGTGGCTTTAGAAAATAATCTTTGGAAAGTCCTTCCGGAATTTAATGCTCCAGGTCAGAAATCAAATCAACAAATAAAATATATGTGAGTCTTAAAATTCACATAACAATGTTAATCTCAGCATTGCTGCCATTGTTAGTTCTGGCTCAGCAGAACTGATTTCAAACTGAAAGTTTAATTTGCTTTTATTGGTATTGCTCTTTGTCGTGGTTTAACCCCAGCCAGCGACTAAGTACCACGCAGCTGCTCACTCGCTCACTCCCCTCCCTGGTGGGATGGGGAGAGAATCAAAAGGGTAAAAGTGAGAAAACTTGTGGGTTGAGATAAAGACAGTTTAATAGGTAAAGAAAAAGCCACACGTGCACAAGCAAAGCAAAAGAAGGAATTCATTCGCTACTTCCCATGGGCAGGCTGGAGCCATCTCCAGGGAAGCAGGGCTCCATCACGCGTAACAGTTACTTGGGTAGATAAACGCCATCACTCTGAATGCCCCCCCTTCCTTCTTCTTCCCCCAGCTTTACATGCTGAGCATGACCTCCTATGGTATGGAATATCGCTTTGGTCAGTTGGGGTCAGCTGTCCCAGCTGTGCCCCTTCCCAGCTTCTTGTGCACCCCCAGACTAGTCTCTGGTGGGTGGGGTGAGCAGCAGAAAGGGATTTGACTCTGTGTAAGCACTGCTCAGCAGTAACTAAAACATCCCTGTATTATCAGCACTGTTTTCAGCACAAATCCAAATCATAGCCCCATACTAGCCACTGTAAAGAAATTTAACTCTATCCCAGCCAAAACCAGCACAGCCTTGCACTGAAAATAGGTATTTGATTTCAGTTGTCTTTTCCCTTGTTTTGGTTCATGAATACCCGTCACAAGTAACTCCCCAGATGCTTTGTTTATCTGTCTTCTCCTGATTAAATGTAACATTACTGTAGATTTTAAAAGATCACTTTCCAAGCAGAGGTCAGCAGCAAAACAGATAATTTTCTTCTAACATCTTTCTCCCTCTTTTAAAAATCAAAACTGGATGTCTTCATAAGGGATGTGCTATCCCCCACACAAGTCACGGACGCTACACAGAGTTTCATGAGTAAAGCACTTTAACCTGTATTATCCAGGAGATCATATTACATGATTATAAGGGTATCAATTTTAAAACTCTACAGTTTTGTTTTCTGTGACAAAGAAAGGTCTTTTGGTCTTCACTCTCAAGCTGTTTTTGCCCCAGTTTCCCCGAAAGAACTCCAGCAGTGAACTCTGCATCAGCAGGTGGGTTCAGTTTGCTACTAAACTGGCCATTTTAAAATGAGGCCATATCTTTTCCTCCATCACTCTATCAGAAATGAAAGTGACCACAGAAAGGTATTGCCAAACATTTAACATACGCTTATTTCCTCTATTTAATACAAAATCACAAGACAACAGTTCTTTAAAATTCTGAGTTTGTACGTCAGGTTTGAGTCTCAATAGACAGCAATGAAGACTTCGGTAGACAAAAAAGCATTTACCTGGGTGGTTATTTAACTTTGCAGGCTCATTAATCAAGTAAGACAAACCTCATTCAACAAACAGGTGTTTAATTGAATAGGTTTTTTCATCCATCCAATTTATGTTAAAATACCCTGTGCTAATTAGTTCACAGTTACTCCCAAGTTAATTTACAATCAATTCATGTTCTTCACAAACATTACTGATGTTTTTAGCTAAGTACACACAAATAAAGGAACTGTACTACTTTGAACTGACCTAAGTTTTATATATTTATATATATATATCAGGGTGCTGTAAATGTTGAGGCAAAAAAATAATTACATAGTGACTAAAGAGCAAGAACAACCAGAACGAACGACACGGTTTCATTTGCAGAGGGGGGAATGTCCTGCTGCACTGATCCCCCTCTCATACTACGCAGAGTTTGTAGCAGGGGCCGAGGAAATGAATTTGAATGGTCTATGAGAAAGGGAATCAAAAAGGATTTTGAGACCAAGGATGAACATGACCATAGTCTTCAGTACATAAGCCTTGACTCATCTTTGAGAGAGCAGGCAGCATTGTGGAAGGCACTGGAAAGACTGAACCTTAGCAAGCAAAGGACAAACAAAGCCGGCTTGGCATGTATATAAAAGGCATATAAAGTGACTAGCTTGTAGGCATTTACATTGGAGGTGAGAGCCCTCGCAGACAGATTTCCTGGCACCTTCTCCAAATCCCCATCTTGCAAACTCCATTCTTCCTTTTTCATTCTGGGAAGGTTGTAGGTGCTCTGCTGTGAAAACATCCTCCATAATGGGATGTGTCTCATACCTCAGTTTTTAAAGGAAAATCAATCAGCTACTGAGAGAAAGGAGAGCTGATACCGTGTTCTAGTTTCGAGGGCTGCATGGGTGGGAATTATTAGCCAACTGAAAACTATTTCCTGCTGAATGAATGAAACTCCCAATACTTACTTACTTTCAAATTGGTTTTGAGCACAAGCATGTGGGAAGCAGCTATTAAGTTGCATAGTGGTTCACTCACTGTAGATTCCTTACCAACACTACTATATTTTTGGGCCTTTTGGAGTTTAAGATGTCAGCCTGTGATTTAAACATGGTAGAAAAATCTGTAGGTGGAGTATTAATCAATTTCCTAATTGTGGGGATGACACCAGAATCTCAGATATATAACAACTTGCTTTAGAGGTGAACTACTATAACTACCTGCTGGAGAGCAACGTGCAAAAATGAGGAATTTGAAAGATTTGTGTGGTGGGTGGGGAGGAGTTGGAACACCAGAATAAGGGTGGTTTTAGGTCTCAGCTTGATTTTAATTCAATAACTCTGCTTTAAATATAGCACGAGCAATCATTTTGAGATGTCAGCTGCCTTAGACTATTAAGCAAGTAGAGAAAGGAGAGCAGGAGGGCATGTTTTCAATGTCAGTTCCACCTTAAGCTTTTTGGGACCCTGATCTTCAAGAATGAGCATCCATGATGAGGAGTTCTAAACTGTAAAATGGAATATAAAACTGAGAGACATTGTTTTATGATACTAAAGTCCTCAGCTTAACACAGCCTTCTGGAGCTGCTTTTTCAGCTCTGTAAATAAGAAATTATCTATGCCAAGAGACAAGGAGACGAATCTTCTTTTCAAAGGAGCAGATGGCAGAAGCATCGGAGGCATCCTACTTCTTTCTTCTTCTGTGCAAATAAATATATTTTTTAAATGCTGAACCTGATATGAAGTTTATTTCAATAATTCATGTAAGTGGTATGCACTTGGAGTCTAGGAATTCCCATCACTTCTGGGCAGTGTCCACAGAGAGATCTTGGAACAGAAGAATCCTGTGCCCTTCAAACTGTCACAGGTTTTTTTTCATACAGAATGCATTCATTTGTTCTATCAGCATATTTGTGGAGATGCTAGAAAAATGTATAATGTAAAAAACAACAAAAAAAGCTATGAAAGCAAACTTTTCTGTTCTGAAACCTAAGAATCCCCTCAAGTCTTGGCTGTTGCTTTTTCCTTCCTCTAACCCAGCTGCTCTTTGATCTCTCTCTTCCTAAGTGGATAAATATATTTTAAATTATTGCTAGCCCCAGGGGAACCGAACTGGTGTTAGCTAGCAAGGAGATGCTTTTAGGAAATGTCACTAATGTAGGTGGCGAAAATGGCAAGAAACTGTTGAGGACTGCAACATCTCAGCTAGGTCTGAGCCAAACTTAGGGCTGAAATAAACGAGTGCAACATTCAGTGTCTTCTGTGGGATATTCAGCCACTGAAGCTCTCTGAAATTTCCTGACTGTGCCTTCTTCTCCTTAGGATTCAAAGAACAGGAAGTTCCAGCGGGGCAATTTACTCCCTTTTGCAGCTTTTGGCTTAAAATACATAGGCTTACCAAAGATAATGTCTACAGAAATGTACAGACTTGGAGCTGCATTCTGCACTGTCTTTTCATATCTGTAAAATAGCAACAAACTATAACCATTCTAATTTATTGACTTGTCTTGTCAGTTGGGCTAGTTATGTCTAATTAGTACCAAAGTTTGAATATAAAGGAAGTTGAACAAGTCCTTGGGTAGGAGGCAGAGGACGTCTTCAATGTCCTGTGCGGGGACCTATCCACCATATCACAAACATTAAGAGTGGATTTCTGGTCTCTGTAGAGTGATTAACACCTCCAGATTTGAAAGCACAGATACATTACGCAGTTAAAAGAGGGAGATAATATTTCTGAAAACCAGTTAAAGGACTGCAAGTCAGGACCCTACTCCTCTGCATGGACCACAGAGGGATCTAAAGCACCTCTCTGGAGGAATCAGGACACTGGAACAGCCTGGAGGTAAATTTTAGGCATGGGCAGATCAAGGATGGTCTGAACACATCTCATGGAGGCACCTTCACTTTCTGGGGTGCAGAAATCTGAGGGCAGATGCCTCTCAGAGTGGAGAAAGGAAGGTCTTTCCTCCTATTTATTAGTTAGAGAGGCTTCCCAGAAAATAGCCTTGTGTCTCCTGTGCCAATTGCTGATTACAGAAGTGACCAACTCAGTGCTCAATAAAGAAGACACTTGCTTACCAAGCTAAACTCTTTCTTTTTGGCCTCCTCATCTACTTTTGTAAATCCTAGAAGTCTTTCTACACACCAGTCAGATTCAGGGAGAACAATAAAGATGCCTACGTATATGGTGACATCGTTCTTGTCCTGCAATTGTATGTAACCTGATGAATGAGGTATATTCCTGGTATGCAGAAACAAGGTTTAAAAATCAGTCAGTCTGGGAAAAATCCTCTGGATAGGAATACAAAGCAGACACTACAATTGGTGATGTTTTCTGAGCTGAACACAGTGCTAGTTCAGTAATTTAGACATAATCTGATTACACTGAATGAATCACACCCTATAAGGTGAAGTTCATGTGTCCCCAAATGCAAGCATTACTGAGCACGCATGACAAACTTTGATCAGGTACTTAGGAAATACCGTGACTCATGACCTGAGCTCTGCCTGATTTTCACAAGTATTCAGAGGGCTGGATATGCGTGAGAAAAGCCAGTCAGCTCTTTTCTGAGATTCACAGGATGTGATTCATCTAACATAATTTTAGATATCTAAAATGTGGAAGATGACATCTAAGCCAGACACTGTGGTCTCCCTGTAGATAATGGAAAGGGAAATAGATACTTTTTTTAGGGAAAAATTTTGATTAAATAAAAGGCATTTGAGTTTAGAAACAAGATGGCTTGAACAACTTCTTGAATCTTAGGTGACGAACCATGTTAAGTAATCTCACTTTCTGTAACCGAAATTGTTCGGTGACTAAAATCATATCCATCCAGCTGGAAGCCATCTGAAACAGGCACCCCTCTATGGATCAGCTAGGTGTGGTTTTCAGCATAAGTGTGAATCAAGGTTATGCCTTTGGATCAATTGCAAATTGTCTTACAGATGCTATCCCTGTTCCTCAGAAATGCAACTGAATTGCTGAAAGGGATGCAAAACACCTTTACCTGAAGGTCATTGCTTCCCATAAGCTCTCTGGGAAAACAAATCATGACCCTCTTCCTTTGTGATATGCCCTACACACCTATGGCAATGTTTACAATGGAAAAATAAGACAAGGGAGAAAAAATGGAGTTTGTGGGGTAATTCTGATACTTTCTTTCCAAAATTTTAGTTTTTTTTCAAATAAACTCATTGGATCTTAGCATAAGGAAAAAAGGAAATAGGTGCCAGATCTGAAATCCACCAAAGCTGAAAGTGGGTTTTTACATTGAATTCAATGGATGGTTTTGGTCAATCAAAAATTACATCTGCTGTCCCAAAGGCCTGTCTCATGGCAGTTTGCAGTGTAGCTTCCACTCTTTGATTCTTTATAATATTTCTAATAAACTAACGCCTTTAACTTTTCATGGGAAACAAAAGCCTCTGATTAAAATACCCCTAACGATTCCTGTAAATTCATACAAAATCAGGCATTGATTATGAATTTACTCAACTCTGCAAATTTATACGATTTTGGAAATGTGTGGTTTTAATCAAATCAACCCCATGAGCTGCACAATGTTGCCACTTTTGTTGGAAAAAAAAAAGTGATATTTTTTTAAAAAATAAGTTAAGTAATCAGTTCATAATCTCCTCTTGCTGTTTATTGTTTGGATTTGTCTGACAGGTTTATCAAACTTTTCTGATACACTTTCCATTCACTACATTTGTGGTTTGATAAAGAACTTTGTGTGTATGAATAATCTGTGATGATACAGCAATATCTTTTCCTTCATTCTGCAATGCATTAGCAGCACAAATCCTACTAAAACTAGACAGGAATGTTTTATCAATTTGTTTTGTAGGTGTTTAGTTACTCAGTGAGTAAACAAATTCATATTGTAAATCAAGCATTTAAGCACAGAGGTGGCTTTTACTTACAATATATGCTTATAATATGAATTACAGCAGCTATCTTTAATGCGCTTTATTAGGAGTTTGAGGTTCAAAGAGGAAATTACAATATTGCAGTGTTTTCAGAAAAGTATCTGCACAGAGTTAAAAACTAAAAGTTGAAGTTCTCAAAGTTCTGGCACAGGTAACTATTTTTATAGTTACAGTCCCAAAATGTGTTTTTTATAGCTAATAAAATATAACGATCCCTTGATATGGAGGTCTTACTACAAGCACTCACATGCTAATTTTTGCTGTTTCTCACAAGAATTGAGAAACTGAGCTTTTATTTCCTTGTTTCTTTAATAACACTTTGCATTTTTTTAAACAATGTGTAAAAAAATCTTAAAACTATCTTAAATATAAGGTGAAAACCAGTGTTCCTTTTTCATTTAGTTCTGCCACCAGTACTAGTAGAAGTGGCAACTTTTTTAACTCCCCCTAGTTTCCCTGTAGGAAGACATCGCATGGACTGAGGCTGGCAGTGTGCAGGACTGTTCATTTGATATAGGAAATGTTTTATGATATAGACAACTATGCAACTACTGTGGAGAACTGCTATATCTTTTTGTAGATATCTTGTTTGTGCTTGAGAATGAATGCTGTTATCTCTCTTGTAAAGTTTATTTTGGCTATCTGAAGGGCTTCCTAATGGTCCATCAACTATTCCACTAGTTTTCTCAAAAAGGGATGTGGCTGGTGGTGATTCACCTTGCACAGAATAATTCATTGGCATTTTCAAGTGATGATCAATCTGGAATGATGTAATTGCGATTATTTGCTTAAAACTGTATTTCACTTCTTGACAATGTGTGGTTTCAGTCATTATTTTGATGTACAGAGGCAGAATGCTCCAAATAATGATAGCTGGATATGCCTGTTACAGAAATCAGGGAAAAGAGCTATATTCTGTTTGAAACCGTGGTACGGTTTTCATTGTGTTCATGCAGTGGACTCCTGGACATAATTAAACAGCATGTGGGACTCGTAAGATTGTAAGGGTCCCTTCACAAAGCCATTGCCTGCAAATATGTAGTCTTAAATAGCTTCAATGAAATCCTCAGAGCAACAAGTAACTCTCACTCACTACAAGTGGATTATTACAGTCTTCACAGCCTTGTGGAAGTTTTAATTGAAGGGCACTACTTAAAGGGATGGTGTGGGATGACTCTAAGGTAAGATTGATCAGTACAGGCAGAATTTTATTACAAGTGTCAATTAGATTGAAAAGTGTTATAAAAAAGATCATTTGCATAGCTCTAGGTGACAAGGAGACACATTATTCTGAAATCTCCTTTGCTGATTGTTTAGTGATTCTCTAAGGGTAACAGGGAGGAAATATTCCCTCCTGCAAGAGGAGACAGTAGCCACTTTCTGACTGGCTTTGATTTAAAGCTCGTTAATGAGATATGTGCAGCTAATTAAGAGCAGGAAGAATTTAGCTATATACCACAGTGGAGAACAGCATTTATCAAAGAGGATCAGACTATCGCCCTATGGAAGTTCAGTGCTGTGCTATCGAGAACAATTCAGTTCCAATGCTGCAGAGGGGGGCAATACAGCTAAGGTTGGTTGAAGACACGTTTTTTTTCCCCTAGAAAAATATGGTTCCACTCACAATGCATTCTTTTAATGAAAAACCTCATTTTTGTTAATTCAACACAGTAAGGGCAAGCTCTTCCTTTTCATTTTCACCCTTTTTTCCTCTGGAGGGAAGGGACAAATTAGCAGACAGAAAGCCTGTGGCTATTGCAACTAGATTTTTTTCTGGTAATTGAGCTGGACTGTGGGTGTGTCTACAATAGCATTTTAGTTGGGAACAGGAGCATCCTTCCGAAACGAATCTTCCTGCAGCTCCCCACTTCCATACTTTCGTTTTGATCACAAATATGGAAAAGTGATCGCAAAAAAAGAGTGTTCCATAATTAGATTTCAGACTGGAACATGTCTGAAAGACATACTGCAGGCATGCACTTAGTCTGCTTCTGTTGCTAATGAGCACCCAGGTCCTGGACCAGTCTAGAGCTAATCCCAAATAAAAAGCTTTAGTAATAATGCTGGTATCCCAGCACCAACTATTCCAGTCTAGTGATCTGTTTGTTTTGGGCTGCACTACTTGGTAATGCAGATACAGGAGGTGTCTCTCTACACAGCATAGCCACTTCTGGTATGATCCATCACCACGCAGCCAGCAGAGCTGCTTGACTTGCCCTAAGGCATCAGAGATACATCTGCACTAAGCTCACACACTGGACCCAGAACTTACAGAAAATCCACTCCGTGTGGCACTGTGAAGGCCAAGTGAGTGAGATTGCCCGCAGTACCTAAAATGACAGTAGGTGCCTGTGTTTAGGCAATGCAATCCTGCACACTGTCTGGGAATTAATCTCCAGACTGTAGACACCCAACCTTCAGTATGTAAACATAGACATCTGTATCTAAGCTTATTGTTTGTATCCCAAACAACTTCAACAAAGCTGTTGTTGAAGTCAATGGAAATAGATGTCCTAAATATAGCGCCATTTTTAGATGTGCTGGGCACCACTTGTCCTATCAGCTAGTGTGGTGTAGATATCACACATGCCATAGAATAACTCAAGATGCTGAATTCCACCTTGAGACAATACAGTCAGTGGAGTGTAGGGAGCAGTTCAATTCATCTGAAAGTAGATGTAGGACACAGTTCACTTGCCTAGACATAAGCATGTGGTGCTGTATGAGATACCTCAAGGTATACAAAACAACTGCACAGAGCTGGTAGCTCTGACACAGGATTTATGGGAGACTCACAGCCTTCTGCAGCGGTATACCAAGGTGAGATACACTACAGTGCCTGAAATGAGGCAAGAGCCCGTCTTTAGCAATGCACTCATACAGAGCAGCACACTGTGGAAAGAAGGATAATACATTTTTTCATTTGCTCTGTCACTTCCTTCCTCCCTCCATATCATACAAATTATTTTGCCTTTGTGAAAGGTAGTGCATATACATTGCCAGGGGAAAATAGTATAAAAATGAAATATTGGGGAAAAAACATT
The DNA here is from genome assembly GCF_963921805.1 of Phalacrocorax carbo. Classification (NCBI taxonomy): domain Eukaryota; kingdom Metazoa; phylum Chordata; class Aves; order Suliformes; family Phalacrocoracidae; genus Phalacrocorax; species Phalacrocorax carbo. The sequence continues at coordinate 170,489,341 of NC_087513.1, forward strand.
CACAAGAAAAAAAACATTCTTCCTCCTTCTGTGCCTTTTCCAACAGGTGAGTTCCCAGCAAGACCCAGATGTGTGGTAAGAAAAAGCATGTTGCTCAGCATTTTGTGACTTTGGACCTTTTCTGTATGAGGGAAAAATAGGCACATCTCATATTGCCTATTCTGGACTATGAACATCATCACCTGCTTGTATTTTGTCTGCACATCAGTTATAGTGTTCTTCAGGGAGAGGAAATCACCTTCCTGAGGGAAATTACAACTAGGGATATATCTCAGAACTTTTCTAATACCATGCATATTAATCTATTTATTTAATGTCAAATGTTGTTTTTTTCTGTTTTCAGGGGGCAGATTGCAGTTTATGGTGGATGCATTTTTTTTTCAGAAGAAACTGTTTTATTATTAATATATCTGCAGTTTCTAAATTATACTTTTGGCTACTTACATAATCTCAATCTCTTTTTGTCATGAACTGAAACTCTAAAACTACATAAAAAATAAACTGAGAGAAATTAGAAATACTTCATTTGATGCATTAGAGATAACAGAGGGACGTAGCCATAATGTGTGCTATTGCTACATACAGGTGTCTTCTGCCATTTCTAGCTAGCAAACTTACTGGTGTTAAAGCAGTTCTTGGTATTCATTCCTCAGAGCATCACTTTGCACTTTGTACAATTAATTTTTAAACCATTTTCTTTACTCAGTCTCCAGAGTAATTTACCTGTTTCTATAAAATATTGCAACATTCTTCTTTATTGATGTGTAATGCAACTTCACGTCACCAGCAAATGTCATCTGAACAGAGCTATATTGCTTGCCTAACTCAGACATTAAAATGTTAAATAAGTTTGGTCTCAGGTTTTTAGGAAAGCCTTGTTAGAACCTCCTTCCAGTCCAATAAAACTCCTTGTAACACAATCTCTTGAGTTGGCTACATTTTATCGTATGTATAATTTTTGTTGTCTCTAGGTAAACTGACTCTTTCATCAAATTTTCCCCTAGTAATTGACATAGTACAAACATCAGTAGCTACCCAACAATATTTTCCCCTCCTAAGAAAAAGGAATTTGTTTTGAACTTCTCTCAAGCACAGTAACTCCTTCAACTTGATAGATCAATGAAAAATAAGGTTTGGATGGCATAGCTTATTTAGGTAGCTCATCAGCTCAGCATGACTTGCTAGTGGTCAAACTGAACATGCAGTTCTGAAAAAATATAATTTAGTTACGCACATTCACTTGCTGTTGGTTTTGATCATCGACTAGAATGTAACATAGGGATGAGTGTTAGGTTTTGTGGATGTGGAAGCGCATGCTTGCGTGTGTGAAAATTAGATGCAGAATCACAGAATCCTAAAATGATAAAAATGTTAACTGGAAGATCATCTCGACCAGCCTCTTGCTTGAAGTGGGACAATGGTCAATGTTGGATTGGGTCAGACATGGCTGTGTCTAGTTTTTGGTGGATACAATTTCTCATGCGTTTGCTTGAGTGTTTTAATGTTCAAGGAAAGCAAAAACAAATGGGTCACGAGTAAGGGTGATGTGAAATTCAGATTTGCATTTGAATGAATATTCGCAGATCTCTTTCATATTATTCCCTCAGGCCATGAAAAGTACAGTCATAGATTACTGAGAACTCTCTAGACTGACTGATTGATACGGTTTGTATTTGCCATGTAAATGTACAGTGTTTAATACTGTATCTATACAAATATAATGCTGATTGACAAACTTGCCCAGAAACAGTCTTCTCCTAGGAGGAGGAAGTCATTAACATTTTAAAAAGCAAAATCCTAAAGGAAGGCTGTTCAGACACCGCAAAGGAAGGTGGTACTTTGAAATCTGCAAAGGTATGAGCAGTCGATATTAAGGATTCTTTTGTTTTTATTGGAACAAAATTCAAGGATTTTTTCCCAGTAAGAGAAACACTTGATATGCAAACTAGAAGAATTCAAAAAAGCGTTGAGGAAAAATTAATTTTATAATATATATTAGAATATAAAAACAGAATTGTAAATTGCATATTTAAATTTTTAAAAAATGAGGAAATGTACAACATATTAAGAAGCCTTTAGCATTTGAGCTCCACAGAGGACTTTAAAGGGGAAGGACACTAGCTCTGAATATAGCCTACTTGCTCACAAGTTTCCAGAGAGCAATCCTCTAAGTCAAACAATATGCTGCTCTTCAGGGGGAAAAAGCACCATTTACTGAGTAAGTTTTTTTTACCTAGGTAACTTACAGCGCATGAGTAAGATATCAGTTGGGACAGTTACCATTTATTGTAGGGCCCTGCCTTGAAGAATGAGAAAGTAGTTTCCATTTTAATGAGCAGTTGTAAAGGAGGATATTGGTTCACACAACATCAGGGAGAGAATTGCTGATGGCATGAGCAAGAAGTATGAGTTTTGTTTTTATCAACAAAGTTTGCTGCATCTTCCAGTTTCCTTTTCAGTCCCTGTGCACCATCTTGTCAGAAAAGGCCCCTGCAACTTTGAAGTCCTCAATCTGCTTTACCTCCGTTAATCTAGATACCATCCTTTTCTTCTGGCTTTTTGATTCCCTTCATCCATGGTCTTTTCACTGTCTCTGCTCTTTACTTCCTCTCCTGCCTGCTAAAATGGGAGACACCTTCTCAAAGGACAGCCCATGTACCATAAATTTTAAAATGATGGGGTCTGTGACCATCTTTCCTAGGTTCTGTTTGTCCAAAAAACAGACCACCCCACCTGGTTTGATCAACTCTATAGAGTGCTTTTGTCTTCCTCAAAATACCGAGGAAGGATGATCAAGAGCATATGAAAGGCTGTGTTTGATTCCATCATCTGCCAGATGATCACAGAAAGGTGTAACTCACCTATCATTTATTCAAAGACTTGTAGTTAACCTTCACATTGCAGCTTTGTGAGGCTCCCCACTTTGCTGCAGCACATCTGAATCAGAACACAAACACTGTGGGGCAGGTCTGCAATGTATTAAACTGGCTTGCTACCTCTTAACATTGCAAACTGAGAGGTCTCCGTGTGATTCCACAGTCATAGGATGACACACTGCAACTTGCTCTCTGCTGGAAGAGGACTTGATGATGCCTGCAAGATCAATTCCTTTCCAAAAGCAGGAGGTGGTCCTGTGAGCCTCCCACACTACTCCTTTGCAGGCTGGCCAGCGACAAGTACAGCAACACATGAAAGGTAATGTAGGCTTTATTTAAAGGCAAGCTGTCATCCTTGCAGTTTATCTGTGCCTAACCAAACGTTGTTCTGAAATGCACCAATTTGGGGAACCAGAAATGCAATTTCTAGAAGGCAACTTCACCTCTTTTTCTCTCTAGACCTTTAGCAGTAGCACTTCTCCATCATTTCCACTGTAACTGATGTGATGACTTACAGATAAGGTTGATAATTTTGCTTCTCAGTCTTGCCTGACAGTCAATACATCTCCTGAAATCATGGCCTTCTTATCAGGAGGTCACTGAAGGTGCAACGCTACTTCATGATTTCTCTAGTAGCAAGGGAGTTTCCAGGGCAAACCTCTTTGCTCTTCTTCTCCACTTGTGACAAGTTATTGCCCATGCAGCACTACTTGTTCTACTGCTTGTGCAGTCACAACCTAAAGTTGGTCATCGTAGTGATCCTGTGGTTCACAAGCCTTCAAAAAAAAAAAAAAAAAAAAGAGGGAAGGTGCCAAAGGTGCAACAGTGGCTTGTCAGCACCAGGAGATCTTGACAGCTGCCTGCTGGTTCCAGGCTCTAATGGCTACTTATAATTAGCTTTCTGCTCCATTCCCGCTTACTCCTTCGGGCTTTCTCTCCCTCCTTATATGCCCTTCTCCCCCTTATCATCTCATCTGCTTTTAACCCACATACTGCCTCTCCTTCCTGGATTTCAGTATAGGTCCTTCCTTTTCTAGGGGAAACTGGAGGAACTTTTGTGCTCTGATCTCCTCTTTGGTCAAATACTCAAAGCTGGCACAGGGGAAAGAGCAAGAAAAGTGTTCTCCTGTAGGCAAGGCTGAACTCGCAAAGGAGACCAAAACTTCTTCCACCATGAGACTGGTCCTTGAAAGCTGGAAGCACTCCTCATATCTTACATATGCCACGCCTTTTTATAGTGGCATTTATTGTTATATGTAGAACAATTTATAAGGATGCAAATTGGTGAAATATCTCATTGGTTTAAGGAAGAAAGAAGTCTGGGTAGGAAGACAAAGTTTCTCCCAGGACTACTTTGGGCCTCATTCAAAGTCCACTGGAGGCAGCTGGAATGTTTCTTTTGGTCTATCTGCTCTATTTATAAATACAATTACAGATGGAGCAGAGTAGTCTTCCAGTGTTTGATTACTCAGTGCAAACACAGGCATTTTAAAGCTGTAGGTGAAAAATATTAATCCCACAGCAGCTCATCTTGTTAACTGTGATACACAATTATGAAAAAGTTAAAAGAAATTAAAAAGTGAAGCTGATGTTCATTCTGCAATAATGAATTGCTTAGAGAGAGACGTTTTCTTAAGAACTATTTGGTGCAGGAAGCCTAGTACCACGGGTCTAATCCTGCTTAATGTGAATTACACACACGACCATAGATATACCCAATATATTTTAAATACAAAGTGAGAACCAATTGAAATATGAAATCCATTGCTTCTTCCTTGTAATTTCAGTGACTCATAAAATCGAATTACAAGATCTGTGGTTTTAATAGCAATGTGCTTTTTTTCTCAGTCCCCCCCTCAAAGTACTGGTATTATAAATGTTTTTCAACCAGAAAATCTTTATAGATGACATTGAATTTTGCAGAAAAGTAAATTAATTGTTACCTGATTTAAGCGAGCTCTTGGTGAGTTTTATCTGTTGTGAGCAGAGTACACATTTGTTTGTATTCTAGACTCATCACATTTTACAAGGTTGAAAAGTGCATAACAAATAATTTTAATTAGTTTTTAAAGGACAAGTTGATTTTGCATTTTTGCTTGCTGCCTTAGATTATTGTGCTCATTTCTATGAGGCAGATATTCAGACAGCTCTTCCTTAATATGGTAAAAGTTGTAGAAAACATGCATCTGAGATTTGGTAATTAAGTACTCAATTTGAGCACACTTACAAATGCCAGAGGTAATGACTCTTTGAAGTTTATCGTTCATAGTAATCTTTTCATACTACAAAAAAGGCAAGCAATTCTGTGACCAAACAAAATTAGAACTATAAATTAGATTAGCCTTTTGCTTAGTTTTTCACCAAACGACCAGTTCAATAAATCACTCTGCACGGCCTATACATTATGCTTACTGCTTTTCCTGTATCTACATCAGCACAACAGTGTGCCGTAAAATGTTATTCAATATATGCAAAGTGAGTCAATGGAGATTTTAAAAACAAAAAATGAAAAAAAAAAGGGAATTTTTACTATTTTAAACATGGTACTCTTTCCAGGGGATATTTGCTTGGAAAAATATGAACTGGCTGTAGCAGTGCAGTAGGAGTATACAGCAAATTTCTGCAATATCATGCTCCTACAGATACAATCTGTTACTGGCTGCTGTCGTAAGTGACAGGGCCAGCTTTAGGTTTTGAAGTGTGAAGGTTAGACTGAACACTCCAGATGACACTCCTACATTTTCCTTCGATGTTTTGTGTATGTGGTACGGTTCCTACCTGGCTCTGGTCTCACTGGTTCATGACTGTATTCCCCCTCTTCCATTTTGCAGTCTTTCACAAATGAAGGAGGCATGCTTGCATTTCCCCATGCCTTGCAACACGGCCCTGCACAAAGTCCCACATGTTTCAGCTCACACCTTTTGCCAAAATGCAGTAAATCTACCCATGTGTTTCCATGGTATGGTCTAGAGACACCGTAAGTGAGTCATTCAGCCTGACTCACAATGTCCAGAGAAAGAGAGAGGTTAGGCAGCACTGGAAATGTTATTGCAGTCAAAAGCAAAGAAATTCTGTTTTCTATTCCCCACACTTCTAACAGTAAACAAACTGCAAAGACTTCAAATTTGACCAGCAATAGGGATAAATGGCTGTCTTTTAACCATCCCAAGGTAATAATAATAATCAAATTAATAAAGAAATAAGAATTGGTCCTTGATGCATCATTGATTAGATCCCTTGTCTCCTGACTTTATTTCTATGCTTTTCATGCTATCTATTTTGTATCTCTTAATAGCTGGAAACAATAGTAGACACAACCTAAGTACAAACTGGGGCTTGGTCTTTTCCCTTAACATTCCTGCATTTTGAAGCTGAGAGACAAAAACTGCTTAGTATAGAATAATTTTTTTATTTATAAGTACTGATTTTTATGTGAAAATACTTTTTTGCTGAAATCTATTCTATTCTTAGGGGCAGTGGTTCTTATATAACTGGTTGGAAAGGCACCAAGGTGGAGCCTGAGACTGTAAGGTAGCTAAGTACTTGCAGGCTAGCTAGTATTAGTGATATTAGCTATAACTCTCAATTAGCTATCAATCAGTATTCATAACAGGGTAAATTGTTTATCAAGATCACAGGAGATCCTTTATCTGCATTTATCAAAGCAGGGTCGTACATGGTGTTTCTGCATGTCTTAACTTAATGTCTTTGGATTACAGAGGACTCTTCGTCTCATGTACTCTTCACAAATGTTTGTGAATAGATCTAGTTTTCATTCTGGTTTTCATTTTTAAGCAATTAATCCTAGAAATACTTGACAAAATGCAGCCTGTGTTTTCTTGTTAGCTTTCTCTGTAAAATGTGCCACAAAAGAGACATAATAGATACTATAAAAAATGGAGAATATTCTCCTTCTTTCTAATATGTCTATTGAGTTATTATAGATATTTATAACTGGAAATTAGAGTATCAAACAACCTGAATGCGTTCTCTTTTACAAAATGCCTTTGTTAGCTACTTTACTTTTATAACTAAGCTGCACAGCTTTTCTATGAACCAGTCAGTAGTCTCTCTTTTACAAATGAGGTAGCTGGGAGGCCTTTCACTCTCAGCTTGGTCCTGGCTTGGAATAGAAGCCAAACCTGTGAAATAGCTGATGTGTGTGTCATGGGAAGTCATGTTGGCTTAGGTCGGGCATGCTAAATCTTGGTAGTATTGATAACTTTTGAAACTGTTGGACTTCAGAGAGTCCAGACTGAAGCCTGCACATACTCTTCTGTCTCACGGTGGCTTCTCATAAAATAACTGATTAGAGGCGCTAATCTCTTCTCTCTGGTGACCAAAGACAGGACCCAAGGGAATGGCAGAGAGATGTGCCAGGGGAGGTTTAGGTTGGGTATTAGGAAAAGGCTCTTCACCCAGAGGGTGGTGGAGCACTGGAACAGGCTCCCCAGGGAGGCAGTCACAGCTCCAAGCCTGATACTATTCAAAAAGCACTTGGACAACGCCCTCAGAGACATGGTTGCCCTGTGCAGGGACAGGAGTTGGACTTGATGATCCTTGTGGGTCCCTTCCAATTCAGGACATTCCATGATTCTATGATTCTATGCTTAAAGGTTACATCAGCACAGAGGACTGCTAAAGTGGAAGAGCTGAACCTATAGACAAGTCATTACTTTATTACATATTTTATCCTTTGTAATGAATGTGTATTTATAAGACTCCTTGTTGGTGCTTACTTGGGGAACCTGGATTTGTCGATATATACTGATTCATCTGAACTAATGTTTTATAGTCCTCATTTCCCTCACAACCAGAAGGTGATTCAGTCCATCTGAGATTCGAAATTAATTCTTTCTAATGGGCTCTCTTTGATCACCATAACTTCTTCAGGAGACAAATTTTTTGGCGGTTGATTTTAGGTCTTGTGTCCTAAACTCATGCAGTGATTGAGGCATTTGCCACAGTGCTGTGCACAAAGAAGTTCATTTACCAGGGTTGTCAGTCTTACTCCTTTCTCTACTCTTAAATTATTGCTTTAAAAAATCAGTGTTTATATGAAGGTTATTTGTTAATATAGTACAGTATTTAACAGTATTATACACTGAGGACCTCAAAATATGTGAGCTATGAAAATGAAGAAATGGCAAAGGTACAGTATGGCAGATTCTTAGTGACATTGTACATTTCTGCCAGTATAACATAATAGGTGGGTTGGGCATAAAGCTGTCTGAATAAGGAAAGGATTCTTTATCTTTATTTTGATTTTTTCATGTATTTGTATAAGGCAAAAGACTACCAATTATACATTCCCAAGGAAAAAAAAAATATATATATGTGAATATTTTTTCTGAAATAATTTTAAAATCATGAGATCTTGTCTAATAATACCTAAATTCTCAGGTACTTGACTTCTTATCTCTCAGTCAGCCAACATGAGCCAAAAAGTGGCCTAAAGGCTTAGATGTTCCAGTGGTTACTCCAGCACAATCTAATCTGTGACCTCTATCCCTTTGGTTTTTATAATGTCCTTATAAAAACATAGTACATTTAAGTATGCTTAAAGTGCTACTGGCTATAATTAAAGTTCTGTCAGCCTTTCCATTATAAATCCCTCTTTTCAAGGTTTAATATCTCAGCGGTTTCAATTCCCACTGGGCTAAACTTGATACAGAAGCTGTCAGCATGAATGCAAATCCCTCCTACCTCCAAAAATATTTTCAATTCATAAAGTTGCTGTTTTTTATTGAGTCCTACAGTCTGCAAAAGTATTTCTGATTAGCTTCTCTCCCAAAATGTTTCACACCGTCTTGTCTTGCCTTACATAAATAAAGAAATAAATGTGTTCTAACTTTGAAATGCAGAAACACACATATGGAATTTTCTTTTATCTTGTTCTAGGCTTTAGATTGAGCACAGCTTCTACCTGTATTGAAAACTGCTGACTTTAAGTTAGATCCCCAGACTCTTCCAGACTGCCTCTGCTAGGATGTGGAAAGCAGAAGTAAATTACCTTGGCCATAAACTAGTATACCTCATATCTACCTTTCCCATAATTATTTCTTAATATTGGACTGCATTCGCTAAACCTTTGGTTAGAGTGAAGTAGGTGACTCTTGGAGAAATTAGTGGATACCCTGTTCAATGAATTTCTCAGTTGGGTATAAGTCTAGAGCTGCTTAGTCCCACTCTGATGACCATCTTCTTCTTCAGTAATGCAAGTCGTATTTCTAGATAAGAGGGAAAATGACCATTCTTGATTTCCAATATCAGGAGGAGAATATCTTGAAAGCTGAAGTGACTCATGCAGAGTACCTTGGAACCGGCCTAGACCAGAAAAAAAATAATTGTCAACAGCTTGATGGTCTTTTAATTTTATTGATGGCCACATTTCAGTTTGTTATGGAATATTACAGCAAAAAGCATTGATGTTTCCCTATTTCTTACAAATGAAATGTGTTCATTCTCTTTTATGCTAGCTGTCCTACACAGAATCTCAAACAATTGATGCCTTAATCAAAAATATTGCATTAGGACTTCTTGACCTCTTACATTGTGGGTCCATGGATATTATATTTCTGAACAGCAACTCCACTTTACTCTCTCTCCTTCTCCCCTCTAGGCTTGTGACTAGGGCATATTTCTGGCAGTGGAGGCTGTTTAGGAGACTAAAGACCTCAGAAGCAGAGGACTTTGGTCATCCTTTTCTAGGCGACTGCTTAAACTTTGGACTGTTACAAGAAAGGACCATTTAGCTGTCAAAGTGGAGGAGGTCATTTCAGGTCTGCAGCTCAGTTTCGTAACCAAAAAAAGCCAGCTGCACCTGCAATATAGGTATCACATGCCCAGATGCTGAAACATGTTATTGCTCTTTGGTGTTTCTAATTGGCTGCCCTTGGCATGCTAGTGAGCATGAGTCCTGCTGTTGTGAACTCCATTCTAGGCTGTGTGTCTAGAGACATACTGATGCACAAGGATTCATGACTATCTGTGTAAACTTAAGTTTTAACATTGTAAAAGAAAGAAAAACCCTCCTGGTGTGTGTATATATATACGAACAAAAAATATTATATATATATACTTGTACATGCACCTTGATTTACATTATATGTACATACATATTTATACACATACACTTTGAAATATACTTTGCCTTTGTGTTTGCTTATGCTCTGGCAGATTGAAAAAGGGAAAAGTGAGATATTGTCAAAATAACTCAGATACTACTGCTTTATCAGCAATAGCAGGAAAAAATGACAAACTGTTCATCACAGAAGCTCTCAATCTGGTCTGAAATAGACTTCACTGATAAATATCACCTGGGAACAAAGAAGATATAGCTATTTTGGTTCCTTGTAAGAATCCCCTCTCCTTTACAGATACCACCTGCCTTTTCTTTCAGAGATGTTTGTGGTCAGTTAACCTTGGGTAGCAGCCAAACTCCCACCCAGCGGCTCACTCTGCCTCCTCTGTGGGACAAGGGAGAAAATAGGATGAGAAACCTTGTGGGTTGAGTTAAAAAATGGGAGATTGCTTCACAGTTACTGTTGTGGGCAACGCAGACTTAACTTGGGGATAATTAATTGACTGCAAAATTAAATGTTCGGGTAGTGGGAAACAAGAGTCAAATGTTAAAACACCACCTTTTCTTCCCCCTTACCCAGGCTTAACTTTGCTCCTTCACTCCTGACTCCTCTACCCACCTCCCAGCAGGGGGCTGGGAGGTCCAGGGGGGTTGTGGTCAGCACTAGCAATTTCTCTCTGCCAATCTCTTCCTCCCACACTTTTCCTCTGCTCCAGCTTGGGTTTTCTGCAGGCTGCAGTTACTGCCTTCCTACAAACTTTTCCTCATGTCTCTAGGTACATTAGTTGTAGAACTCAAAAGCTCCAGGATTCCTGGAAAGGTGCTTCTAGCTTATAGCAAATAGCAACAACTTCCACCTACGACACCTTTTTTACCATGCAGTTCTAAACAGGAACCAAGGCAAGTATGATGGAGTAAAGCACTGAAAATAACCTCCCACCTTTCTTATACACAATGAGGTGCAGAGATGCAGTGTTATTTCTTCAGTTTGGTTTCTAATGCAGATTGATTTACAATGAAATTTTAAAAAGGGCTATTGATTTTGATCTGTTTAAGCCAGTTATCGTTTTATTAATACATATAGCTGTAAAGAGGATATTTCAATTGGAAATGGTGATTTAGGTGGGGATGCATTGAGAAATGGTTGAGAGGAGAGAGTTTTATAAATGCTTGGGAAAATATTTGTTGCAATAAAATTATATATATTCACACATAACAGCAAAATGTCAGTGGAAGTGTTAAAAAAGTCCACACAATGAACTATGTTTAATTAGAATTACTTTTAACACTAAACCTTTAATAATGCAACGTTGGTTGCCCTGTCAGTTTAGTCCTTTACCTGCTTTGGCTAGAAACCTTTCACTGCTATAAGCATCTAAGTGGAATGTATCAGTAGTGATGTAAGGATTTAACAGTCTAAGTAACAGCTCTATTTGCAAAGGGAATAAAGGGAATATCAGTGGGGGAGTGGTCTATAGCTCTACTCTGAACTGACTCATCCTTTGGGATTTCACTTTTCTCACTGTCACTTCCTATACCATTTTGTTATTTACCGTGATATTAAATAACACAACAAATAGCAAGAATCACGTGGCAAGTCATCCGATATGCTTTTGTCATGTTCTCATGTTTCTTTTTTGTGACTGTCTTAGACCTGATAAGTACCCACAACTTTGACTAAAACTATAGACTAAAATGAAAAGACTGCTTCTTTGCAAAAAAAAATATAGATTTTCTTTCACTGCAAATCAGGATATTTGATGCCCTTTTCACCAATTATAATTCAAGGGCCAAACTCGAGTATGTAGTAGTATAAATTATCTTTTTTGAAAAAACATAGGATATTTAATTAGAAGCCAAAGACACTAGACATTCCTGAATAAGTATTGGAACTAGCCTCATATTTGGAGCCTAAATTAGCTGGGGAGTAGCACTGGTAAGAGAAAAAGATGCAAGAGATGAAAAGATGCATGCACCATAAAATAGTAAGGAGTAAAAATGAGTCAGAGAGACATTCAGGCCAGTTAGAACTAATCCTTCTTAAATCTCAAATAAAATATGCAATCAAGAAAAGTTCAGCGTCCTACTTTTGTGAAAGAAAAGTTGAACGCAAAGTGTTGCTTTTGGTCTAGTTCGAGTACAGCCCGGTGCCAGAATACATAGGCACTTTGTCTGCTCAGAAGCCTACAGCTGTTGTGCTTTTCAGCTTGGTTCACTTGAGTTCTTTTGTCATTCAGGTGCACTGCCTTATTGAACTAAATCCCCATGTATTTGGAAGTCACTGAAAAGAGGCTACATTTGTAGGCAGTCTAACTGTGCTTGTTATTGTTTGTGACTTGAAGTGGGTTCGTAAGATGGTGGAATAAAATATTAATGAAAATGCATTGGAAATGTGTTAAAGCAACCATTTCTGAAATATCTAAAAAGGGAGCTGTTTTTGAGGGGAAGGAAGCACTTTAGTTTTAGTTTTTAAATATATTTATATACACACACAAATGAATGCATATCCTTCTAACCAGTGATACTTTTTAATGTATCCATAGAAATCCAGCTGTAATCACAGAACTTTGTAATAAACTATCTCATTTTATTTACTTCACAGATTAATTTTCTAATCTGCAAGTAATTTAATAATGATCATAATATGTGGGAAGAATGTACTATGCCAAACACATTGGATTTTTGTAAATCCCTTTACTATTGGCAAGATCTAACAAAGATGCATGCTCCTATTACAGGATTTACACAATGCTAAATATTTTTAGATTGATTTCAGCAGAAGTACTCAGAGACGACTCTTACAAGAGTCTCGAGAGGATCTAGTTTAGCATTAATTTTATACAAATGAAAAATACAACAAATGTAATATAATTTGAACATTTAATCTGTTTGCCTTTTAACCTTTATGAAATGGTAGACCTTGCATTTTCAGTGTAATGAATTATTTGCAGAAATTCTTTCCTAATATAAATCTAAGATTTTTTTTTTATAACAATTGATTCAGCTTTACTAATTTTGAACACAGGTTATTGTTGCAACTAGTTTTTGTGTTACTTGCAAATATATGAGTATTAAACTAGAAGAATGCACATCAAAGTGACCCAGAGCTCAGCTCTACCTAGCCTTTTTCTTTCAGCTCAGCTCTAAATGTTTGTCTTCTATGAAATAAAATACACAGTAAGACAAGGACATGCCAGCTCATACAAAACCTAGGAGGAGAAGCTCCGTTTCGTTTTGTGAGCCTTTTGGCTTTGAATGAAGTTAGCTGCGATTCAGTAAGTCTCTGCATCACCAACAGAGATAAAGAAGTCATCATCCCGCTCTACTCAGTGCTTGTCAGGCCATACCTGGAGCACTGTGTACAGTTCTGGTCCCCGCTATACAAAAAGGATGTGGACAGGCTGGAAGGGGTCCAGAGAAGGGCCACCAAGACGATCAGAGGACTGGGAAGCTGCCATACGAGGATAGGCTGGGAGAGCTGGGTTTGTTCAGCCTTGAGAAAAGCAGGCTCAGAGGGGATCTCATCACCATGTACCAGTACTTAAGGGGCACCTACAAAGAAGATGGAGACTCCCTTTTTACACGGAGTCCCATGGAGAGGACAAGGGGGAATGGACACAAGTTGCTCTTGGGGAGATTCTGGTTGGACACGAGAGGGACATTTTTCACAGTGAGGACAGTCACCACTGGAATAATCTCCCCAGGGAAGTGGTTGACTCAGCCACATTGGACACCTTCAAGAGTCGTCTGGAGAGGGTGCTGGGCCATCTTGTCTAGACTGTGCTCTTCCTAGAAAGGTTGGACTAGATGATCCCTGAGGTCCCTTCCAACCTGTGATTCTGTGATTCTGTGAGATGTAACATTTCCCCTATGCTGTCTTTTCTCATATCTGTATTTTCACAGTGCAATGTTAATTTACTAGAAAATACAGCAGAAATTTGTTTTGAAAGGAGCAGGCAATGAGGCCAAGAATTTATATTCTGAGCTTGGATCAGCACTCAGATGTGTTCCGTAATTCACTTCTTATCCACATTAGTAAATGCCTTAACCAAGTCTGTGTAATGCACATCTGGGCTCTCAGCACCCTTACGGGCAGAGAAAAGCTAGAGTAAAGCCATGAATGTTAACTTTATTCTTTCTGTAGCATAACTAGATCGACATGAAATTATGGGCTTTCACTTTTTTGAGGAAATGGAACAAAGAATAAAGTTTTCAGTTATCCTCTGGGACAGCTTTTGAGCTGTTGTGGACAGATAAATTAGCACTCATCAGCTGAGATAAAATTATTAGCTGAGATAAAGTTCCTTTACTCAGAGTTCCTTGCTGAGCTGTGCCTTTTCTGTGGGCACATATGGTCAGTGTATAAGGGACGTGTACATACCTCATCCCCTTTGGTGTCTTGGTATCTGTACTTTAGATTTGGCTGAAAAGGCTCTGATGTTATAACACTTCTGTAAGTAAACCTCACACACTAGAGCATGAGCTTATATTCTCTGTATAGAAATTTATGGTGATCAGGATTTCTCTAGCAAATACAGTTTGTAGAACTGTGCTTCTAATATTTCATTTCCACCTGCTGAACCTGTGTGGTGCAGGAAACTGGAATGTTGCTTGATTCCCATATAAGCTGAAAAGGTATCAGGTGCTCATAAGTCTTACAGATGTGCATGGTTTCCATCTAATAATTTACATTGGGCTTATTACCATGGTGGCACAGTGTGTGTCCAGAAGATCACTGTGAGTTACCAAGGTTTTGGAAATGTTCCAGATAAGACGTAGTAAGATATAATAAACTGAGAAGGTGGTTGTCTCTGTATATCCTCTAAAGGTAATTTGAGTTTTCAAATTATGTTTGAACTGAACACTGAACACATAAAGACATTGATGTATTTTAACACTGTTGCTAGAAATCATGAACAATTTTTGTTGTTCTAACTCTGTGAGGGAAAAGAATCAGCCAACCTATTTTGTTTTGTTTGCCCTCAGGTCATGGTAAAGTGTTGTAAGGCTCACAAAATTAAAAATGGCAATGAATAAGCAACGGAGTTGTTTCTTCTGTGTTTCCAGAAATTAGAAGTGGATTCTTTTCATCAACCTAATTTTTACCCTCCATTTGTTCACTTAAATGCCTCTCTGACAGATAGTCCTTCATAGCTTCATAGATGTGGCTGCATTTTTCTAAAAGGCTCAAGGAAACTGCAGCTGCAAATTTACTTTTAAACTGCAGCAAAGCGTAAGGTATGGGTTATTAATGAAACTGCACACAATTTGCTAAGACATAAAGAGGCAAGAAGCATAAGGAAATGCAGAGTTGTCTGGACACAAAGACTCTGATCCTGGGTTAATTAAAAGAGTAATAAAAGAGTAACAACATGTTTTAAATAGAAAGCAAAGGATAAACATAAACATTCAATGGAAAAAATAACGTATAAGTTATTAGGTGTAAAAGTTGAAAGGGCTCAGGATCCTTTTTTAACCAGGTAAACTCTTTATAGAGCAGAATCAGTGTTCATTGCACAAAAATTTTCTCGAGACAGACAATATTTTTCCTTAAACCAAAAGATAGAGTGCTCCATGTGATAGTTACCTCTCATGATACTGTTGGATTCAAGGGTATAACAGGAAAAAGAAGGCTCTCATGGAAAGCTGCACACATATCATTAAATGAGACCCCAGCTGTAAATTTACTTTTCAGTTAAGAAATTCACACAAATTTTCTGTGAGACAACATGATTGTACAATTTTGCACTGCATTTCACAACGGAATAATTAAAAGAGCCAGTAGTATGAGGTCTCTGATAGTTCTTTCCCAAAATATTTTGCAAATCCTTTCAATTTTATATTAAATGCTTATGATCTTTTGCTATTAATTGTCCATGTCTGCAAATTAAGAAGAATATTTTATTGGGATAAAATTTCTTATTCTCTGAAAATCAGAGCAATAATGAGAGGCATGGTGCCTTGAATACTGATATATTATCATGTCCTCCTGCATACCCTTGGTGTCTTACCTGAGCTCTCCCATTCTTGTTTCACTAGACCACCAGATAGTCCTCAGAGAAAGCAGCAGTAGGCAGAAGGATTCAGGCACAATTTTTGCATGTAATGTTCTTACCTCACTCTTGCTATAATTTTAAGTGTATGAACACAAAAGCAAATTATCACAGTGTTAGTAAATGTGATTGTAACACCTCCACTTTTCCATGGTACCTTGATTACGTACATCCTTTGAATTGTATAAATAAGCAGTGAGCTGCTATTCCTTTAGTTCACTAAGCTGTGCTTACTGTTGAGTAAAGATACAAACACAAAAAGCTACCATGAAGTAGCTGGTGCATCGACAAGCACTTGCATCCTAGCATTTCTCATGGGTTTCTTATGTGTATGCACATACACTAGAAACATTTCTGCCATTGCTCTTTTAAAACTGACTAACCAGCCAGGTTCAGGATCTTTCAGGTTGTTCTTGTAAGGAGGTGATTAATCTTACAGTCATGTTTTTCTTTAGTGCAATTCTATTGATTTGATTTTCTGCATGGAAAGAAACAGCAAACCACAGCTTATAACTTTAAATTTGTTTTGGTCAACAACCTCCAGAAAGTTTTCTTGGCAGGCTTTTTCTCCTAGGGTTTTCTGACACTCTCTCTGGACCCATGCTCCGTTTCAGCATGCTTCTTCCAGTCCCTGAATGAACCCCCTCCTGTCTGTTTCAACATGTGAATCCCAGCACAATTTCACACATCAAGAGACTGAATTCTTAAGCAGGCCTGGTGAAATGGAGTGGGAGCAGATGAGAGAGTGAAGTAATCAGTGACATGAATCTGTCTCTAGCAGCTATTTTCAATGAAGACGGGTCTTCATGACCCCAAAATGCCAGAGTGAGAACAGGTCAATGGAGAGGCCACCAGCTCCGTTAGCCCCAGCGTTTGCTTAAAATGCTGTGCAGATATTTTCCTGACATAGAGACTGGCACATCCACTGCCGTGGGGGATCCTGCAGCAGCTGTATGTGTTAGCCATGGACTGGTGAGGCACCACGTTTGGTACTTCAGATTCCAGTTGTATAAATCTGTAGGTTTAGTGAGGGTGGAGAGAATTTCCTTCACTTGCTGGTGGTTTGAAAAGCCACTGTGCAGGCCTAAGGAGAATAGGCATTTTGCATTTGAAAAACAGGGAAGGAATTGTGAGTTTTAGCATACTTTTGACCATTCTGTTCAAAATGAGTTAATTAAACTCCAGAGATGAGGAAGACCTATTGAAACGTTGGGAACATTGACCTTTTCTTTTGACTGTCACCTTATTTAAATAATTCCAGGTTTAATTAACTGACTTGGAATGAATTGATAAAGGGTTACTGTCACTTACAATTTCTCCTCTTTGAAATGCAACAGTTCTTTGCAATTGCTCTAGCCTCCTATGTTCACCCTGATTATTGAAGTGAGTAGTTTTAAAAGTTGGATTTTTACATTTAAATGTCTAATACTGGCTTATAATTATAACAAGAAACACTTAATAGGATAAATAATACATAACATATAAATAAACACATATATACATGCAAATATATGATGGTCTATAGCATTTATCTAGATCAGTCATTCTTAAAAAGTTAGGGTGTTTGTTGAAGTTGTCCATAAGTATACAGAAAAGGTCTTGGCACTGGTATTTTTTATCATGAGTTGTAATAGAAATTCATGAAGAATTAAAAGTCCCAGCTTCTCAAGCCAGGTAAGAATCCTAGCTCGAGATCCTGTGAGTTGAGAAGTACCTTCAAAATACCTGAGACAAGAATTCCGTTATGTTGATCAAGAGAGTCCATAGGCTAAGGTTATAACTTTATAAAAAAAAAAAAGGGGTGCTTTTCTTTTTAAGCTTCCTATTCTGGTACACTCACAACATTCTTTAGCTGGGAAGCCAAGGAATGACTGAGAAACAAGAAATTCATTACTGTTGGAGAGGTGGAGGGGTATCTTTCCAGAACACATGAATGATGCAACCTTGGGATATTGTGCTCTGAGACAGGCACAGCTCTGTTGGTAAAAAAGCCTGTAGGGTGGTAGTAGCAGCACAACTGCTCTTCTTCTGGTTTAATATAGTTCATTTCTGTATTGCGAGACTGTAAAGTGCTGTTAAGCTGGTGTCACTGGTATAAATAATATTCACAGGCCAACTGTTCACAGGTAGGGATCCTGGTATTGTACCCTGCCAAAGTGTTCATAATGGAGATTTGGCCTAAGGGACAAAACTAAGTATATATCATTAAGTCATCTGTTACTGAAATCCACAGTAGAGACTCTGTGGAATATCTTAGTCTGAATCTCTAAGGTTGAGCAGTATCTTCATCTTGTGGGTCATAGATAGGATCATTGCAAAAGATGTACCCAGAGCAAACACCCAAAAAGGACCCAAAACATGTAGCCACTGCTAAAGCTGCATGGTCCATTTAGAGTAAAATCCCATGGCCTTGTGTGAAAATATATGGCATGCGCCTCTTCCCATACTTACGGTAGACATACTTTTTAGGTTGCCTGTCTCTCAGGGAGGTTGAAGCTCACAAAAGTCGTTCTTATGTATATGCCAGAAACATACAGAAAGCCAGATCTGAATGCGTCAGATCTATTACTTTTTAACTAAATATATTGCTTGTGTAGTGGTGTGAACCGGGCTCTTTCGAAGCACATTCAATGCAAAGTGCTCTATACATTTTTCTGTGCTTTGACTGCACTGCTATAAAAAAGAGGACTTCTCCCTGGCCCTACAGCCAAGTGGTATGAACTGGACATCACTCACACTGCTGAGAGCTGGATGTCAGAGCTGGATGTCACTCACACTGCTGAGCCAGCACCCTCCAGAGCAGATTTGGCATGTCCACATTATACAGCCCTGTGTTTTCTCTTGACTCCATGTGATGTCACTGAGGCCATAAACAAGAATTTCTGTTTATATAAAAATGTATTCTCAGTACAGACCACCAGAGTTAATGTGAAGGCTGTGTTGCAGCCTACAAACATAAGGAAAGTGAGGGGCATGAAACTGAGGGTAAGTGGGTTGCACAGGCATGCCTGAAATTGCAAAGCCTGCTGGGATATTGTGGTAGGAACATACAGGGAATTAAACAGATCCAGTCTTGTCCAAGTTGCCTTCTGAGGTTGATTTCTGGAGTGAACTACTCCCCAAATCGTGTTTGGAAGAGAAGTAGTTTGAGTAGTTGAGAACATACTGGGGAGGCAAACGGCAATTAAACACTGTGGGCAGCTAGAGCAGAGTGCTCCTGTCCCTCTGTTCCTGGGCCCTCTTTTATTCAGCTGTACTGACAAAGCTTGCCAGCACAGTAGTCAAGATTTCCAAAATAATTTTTAAAATCTTCCTCAGTTTCTTTCACTCTTTTGCTCTCTTTGAAGATGCATATATGATAGTATGTGTGTGCGTACGTATATATGATTATGTTGAATACTGTAGGTAAGTAATACCATATATGTGCATACTATTATGCACGTATGTGTTGACATATATGCATGCATGTGTGTGTAATTTGTTAGATTACTTTGTACTGTCAAATAAAGGTACTTGTGTTTATTATTCATGACACAGAAAGGCAAAGAAATAGCCTAAGGAAGAGCAAAGAGAAATGCAGAGCTTACAGAAAACACATCTCAATTTTATAGATGGGGATTTCAAAACATACTACTTGCTTTATAGTATATCCATATCATGAACCATCAATTACAATAGTCAGGAAAGTGATACTGCAGCTTAATGACATAGCACATTATTATCTGACCTAAAGAGCTGTGAGACATAACCTCCATCAAACCTGCTCTTATTATCACTTTGTACTTTCTGATCATGCAGAATGGATTCTCTGTCTCCTTGTATAACTTGCAGGGATTCTTTTGTAATTTGCTCATGTCATTTGCTGTACCTCATCATTTGGCTGATGAAAGAAAACAGAAAACTAACTTCATTAAACAGGAAATAAAACTCAGGATGAAGCAAAAATGTCTAGCTTGAACGCTGATAATTAGTTTCTTGCTACAAATTAATATTGTGAAGGAATAGCTGAATGGTTAGGTTTTGGGTTGGTTCCCCCCCCGCCGATATTTTTCTGGATGTGAGTACTGACGGGGTTTGAGGTTATAAGAACTTCCACTCTGTGTCTTTGGTCAGTGTTGTGAATAACAGCATCATGATTTGTTCTTTGCTGCAGTGCTTAGCACCTTTGGTTGCAACACATTCAGGGAATATGTTTATGTACAATACAAATTAAGTCCTGATCATGACAGGGAGTTATGACACTCAGAATGGGATTTAGTGGCTTAAGTATAGGTGTTCAGTGGCATACTATGCGCACAGGGTATCTTTCTTGACCTCCTACTAGTCGTGTAGGTCCTTTGTCATATCTGATAGCCTTGACCACTTGAGATAGCAGACTGATATTTTTAGGTTCCTAATCACTCCTCATTAGTATTTTACACATTCTTAAAATGATAAGAACACAGATTCATCCCTAATGCAATGTTATGTACAAAGCTCTAACCAACTGGGCACAAGAGGAGTTATTCTAGACTGTGAGATCAGTTCCCTCACAAGTCTGAATTCAAAGAGGAGAACCCCTGGCTATAGCTGTGTTACTAAGTCCACCTGAGTTGGCCAGAATTTTGGGAGATGAGCTGCAATACTAGTTGATAGCCAAATGGCACAGATTAATTGTGAAATGGGCACTAAGAGGAAGGTAGTATTGGAGTTAATTCTGCTGTAAAGATACATTCACAACTGGCTGGTGCTGCTTCCTTTTCAGGCAGATCCACACTGAAGGTTTAGGAAAGAAGGGACTATTCTTTCCCATGTCCTTGACTCCAGGGTCAAGTCTCTTCTTCTGTTCTGTGTCTCCTCCCTCTTCCCCAAGTGAAGAAAGACAGTTCTGCATTTTCAGCTCTATTTTATGGATGTCTCCTCCTTGCTACAAACCAGTGTTCAAAGGCCCAGTGGCGGACAAAAGGCTGCAGGAAAGCATGATATCCGGAGCAGTTGCAATGCTGTTAGAGCTGTGTGAAACACTGCTCCTTGGGTTCGGTGGAAAAAATGAGGGATTTAAAATGTTATTTTGGGTCTGTATTGTATCAAATTTATATATATTCTATTTTTTCTTGGCTAGAGGAACCTCTTTTCTGCAGTAGCTTTCCTCAAACTGAAATAGTCCATGCATCTTTAAATAAAGGAATTAAGTAATTTTAAGGAAGATCTTCACTCTCAGCTGCTTCTTGGACAGAAACAGTACTGCCAGCAGGAGATGAGATTCCCAGTGGGTTCCTGCTGACCTGCCCTCATTAACCAAGTTGTAAAATACTGTGATGGGGGATCAGAGTCTCTCCTGCAGCGGCAATTCTGTTCTGATGGCTAATCAGTCATTCATCAGGGAGGAGCTGAGGCACCCAACCTTCTGGGCAGGCATCCCAAGAACTAGTCTGGCAGGTTCATTCTTATTATTTTGGATCCTTCAGTCAAACTGCCTGAAAACAGGACAAGTACATCCTCTCTCTGCAAAACTTTTCTTTCAGGGTTTTGACACATCCTTTTAAAAGGATGTGAGAGATATTTTTACATACCTCAACCCATACATAGGTAACAGGCTCTTTAGAGTACAAAAATAAGTGATTTTAAGTTCAATTGCACTGCATCAGTGCATTATTATTATTACTGTTGTTATTATTATTTATTATTATTACTATTCCTTCTTCTTATTATTGTTTATATTTGCACCAACTGAATTCTGTTTCACGAATGAGCACCTGAAGAGCAGTAGGAAGGGAAAAGGTTTCCAGTGAACTGAATTTTTTCCTATTTTATTTCCATCTTGTTCCAATCTTTTACCTAAGAAGAACTATCACTGCTTGCTCTGCTCCTGTTGGCAGCTTTCTTACATAAGTCATAACTTCTGTAGAAGCTCCTAAATAGCCTGGTATAGTTTTCATATGGCTGACCTTCAACCAAAAGTGCTTTTTCTAATTGTGATCTCTTTACTCCTGATAAAGCTGAGCAGTGAGACAAGCAAATTCTCCTTTCCCTTCTGGGTAACCTGTACTCCAGTTTTGCAGGAACTTTTGATCTTTTTGGATTCTGTCAGGAAGAGGTATTCTTCCACAGTTATTCGGCAATGGCACGTACAGGGTCACACGGTGGTGTCTGCTTGTGTGCGTTAGGCAGTACACAGAACTAGTTAAACTGGATGACTCTGTGGGGTTTAGGAGATCAATTGCCATTTTCATTTGGGACAGCACTTGAAATCCTAATGAGAATAACAACACTTGTAATTAGAAGTCTACAAAATATTCTAAAATAATCACTTAAATTTAAAATGTAAATGTAGCTGTAATTAATTAGTCTATTTAGAATAAAGCTTTCTAATTAACAAACGTAAATTGGGAATTTTCTGTAGATTTCATAAGGACAAAAGTGTTTCTCATGGGAGCTGAAGGGAGACGCATTTCCATGTGAATGCATATTAAACTGGTGGCTCACACCTCTGCACAAGCCTGTGGCAGTAAAAGGGACTGTCTATGAGAGGGTCATATTAATACCATAATCACAGAGATTTTTCTTAAGACCTGTTATAGAGAATCCTACTTTTTAAAATAGGAATGTTTTAAACTAAGGGTTATGTTTTTTCAAAGCTGAAAAACTGACAGACCTAAAACTGAGTTCCTGAATAAAAGTACAGAAAGGATCCTGAAGTAATACTGTGTTGAACTCTGATCAGAAAGCATGATTGTCCATCACCCCTCTACTGAAGACAGTGATCAATAATAGAAGTGAAAAAAAAAAAAAGAAAAAAACCCTCAGGAAATATAAACTTGAGATCTGATTTCACTGCACATCAGGATCACACAGAGAGAAAAACCTAACAAGCCCAAAGGGATTTTGGTACCTAGTGCCTACCAGAACCCTGAAATTCTACATGGAGTTTAATATATATTTATATTTCTTTTTCTACTGAATTATATTTAAATCTTTTCACAACATTTCAGAATTACTAGGTCAGTGGTTACCTTGTTTCATTCCAACACAGACAGGAGAATTGAATCTGCAGACTGCCAAAGTATACGCTACCTGTCTGAGAAGCAGGGTAAATTATATGTAGCTCTGTGTTGCCATGGTATGAGGTACTTTCAATCTGCACTAAGTGTCTGCGTATGGGCAGTGATCTAGTCAGTACGGTCAATGTTCATCGTCTACATACGGTCAGCTGAAAAACTTCCCAGACTCCTCAGACTGTGACTTGGTCCCAGCTGACCACAGTAAGAGCTTAGATACCCAACTCTCATTAAATACATGCCTTGTAGATACCTAAATGTGTCAAAATGTAGATGTCAGGATCTTCAGCTGCATCCCAATGTCTCTGTCCATGAATGGACGTCAACATGAAAAAGATATGAAACCCAAAATCTCCAAACTGAAATATTTTCCTCCTGCAGATTTTAACACCAACACAAGTGCTTCGTTCCTGCAGCTGTTTATGCTGAAACAACTTAGGAGGAAAGAGGGAAAGAGGAAAGGAGAGAGTGAGACAGGGGGAAGAAGGAAGGAAAGAGACATAGAGAGAGAAGGCCGATAAAAATTTTCCAACTAATTTGATGATTATGCGCTACCTATGATGATAATACTAGCTTGGTGGAGGTGCCATGTGTCCGTTAATAAGTAATTTTCTCAGTTAGGCAGCCAACTGTCTTTCAGAAGGCAATGATTCCCAGTTGTTACTGTCTAGAATCAAATTAAAACAGTTCTATAGAGGTAATGGTACATCTCCCGTTATCGTTATCCTCAGTTCTGGCATGCCAGTTAATACATCGCTTTTAAAGTTGAATCATCCTAGTCATTCCAGTATGGTGTATTAAACAGATACACATCAGGTAAAGAGATTAAAAAAGGTAAATGAAAGTATCTTTCACTGAAGAAAATGCATTTAAGTTTGAATATGGACCTCATTTTAGCTCTCTGAAGCAGATGGGCTTTTTACCTTCTTCTTGTGCAATGGGAGCATACGATGGTATTTCTGATATCATGTTGTCCAACAGTACAGGTTTTTGTCTAGTGACTGAGTGTTATTGCAGGGGTCTTAAGTTAATTATTTTAAAATAAGTCACAACATAGAAAATATTATTCATTTTTAATATTGCTTAATTGGGACTTCAGCAGTATAAGAAATTTTGTTGCTTGAACATATTGAACTATGATTGCTGTATGTGTGCAAGCCTCAAAAATTCCCATGTGAAAAGCAAAGATTAATTGTACAGTATTTACACCTTTTCATTGATAACTAACACCATAAAACTGTACAAATTGCAATTTGTTTCTTTTTCCCACAATCCCTTTGGCTTTTAAGGGATGTTCCTCAATTAGTTGAACTGTGTTTCCTCTTGCTTGCTAAGCACTTTTCGTCAAACAAGGAATGGCAGAGGTCCACAATTAGATCAAAAGATCAATCCTAATGTACCATTTTCTCCTCACCCTCCTGCTTTAATAAAGTGGCTGCAGTTCTCCAGGGGACAACTCAAAATCCGAGTACTGATATTTCTAAATTAGCTGACTCTGTGACCTTGCTAGTAATTGCGTTAGTTTATCAATGTTCAACACAATTTATTACTCTCCAATATGTACCAAAGCATTTATCTCTCAACACTAACAATATTAAAAATCTAAACTATCTGTTGAGAAACAAAGGACTATTCAATAAGAAAAATGCATAATAAAGTGGAAAACACTGCATTGATGGATAAGAGGATTAATCTAGTAACTAGTCATAAGTGAAATAAGGAAAGAATGTTTATGCAGTATTACATTTAGGGTATTTTTAAATCTCCAAAGAGCAGATAATTTAAATAAAACCTTTCTTTTTCTTTTTTTTTTTCTCCCTTCTTTTAAAACCAGGAATGAGCTACAGCCTTTATATATCACTGAACATATTACCCAGGCTCCAGTGAGAAAAATGAAGACTGATAAAACCTTATCTAAGCATTTAAAAGTCATTTGGACACATTGATCAAAACTCACTCTGAAATTAAACATATTAAATTTAGATGGAGGAAAAAAGGCATTAAGTTGATGGAACCCAATTTTTGTATGAAGCAAACAAATGGCATCATTTCACGAACCTTCTCATCTTGATCACATTGCTATGCATTATTTAAAATATGCACTTGATTTGGGTAGTTAATAAGCTATCTGTAAACTTGGAGTAAATTTGATTGTGGGCAGTGCTCTTCTAGTTCCTACAGAAGGATTATTGATTTGTTTTTACTTCTGTGAGATGTGAGTTTGTGGCATGGTGCCACCAACCATGAATCAGTGTAATTATCTCTGCTCATGGTGAGATAAGAACGATAAAGAGCAGAAATGCACAGAGTATATGTGATCTTTTAAATGATCCCGTTTACTTAGAGCTGTCAGCAGCTCAGCAATTCTGTTCTCCAGCAGCAGGCATACATGATTCTGCTGGTTTGGGCACCGAACCTCCTCTCCTTGGGGGTTTCAACTAAACCCCCAAATCAAATGGAAGAAAATGGCTAAAATTTGCCCTAATCCACAGTTAAAACAGTGGAAACAGCCAACGTGGTGTTCTCATTTCTGCTGTAGAGAAATACTGATTAAGTCTCCTGAAAACTTGCAAACTTCTGCATTCCTCTTGAAATCAGTCGTCTTCATTTACTTTGATAAGACCAGTACTTTGTCTTTTAACGTTCACTAGAGCTATGCCTGCATCGGAAGTGGTGCGGAACAGTAGTAGGAGCAGACCCACAGAGAAAATGGTTGAAAACAACCACCTGCAACAACATCCACGTTGCCCTGTTTTGGGGTGGAGGGTGACTTTGGACTAGCTCTGTTCTCATCCTGAGGGTTGCCTACCTCAGCTATCGAAGGGTGTTAGGTGGTTCCTGAAGAACAGCTTGGGGTGCAACTCTGTCTGCAAATGATGTGGTTCCCTGAGGTCACACCACGCTGTGAAACAAGATAGCGGGTGAGGATGACCAGGTTGTTCACTTCAAAAATACATTCCTGATCTGACCTAAACCAGTAACACAGCCAATAAAACCTCACAACAGATGAGTTTTGCTAAATACTACCATGAAACCCTTCAAACCACTTTGAATGAAAATGTAGTTAACCACATATGATGTAATCTTTTGAAAGAACTAAGGTGGTGGGTTTTTTACAACCGTCCTAATATTTTCACAGGAAACCAAATGTCTGAACAATGTTTTTAAAGTGGTATTTTATGCATTTATTTATTACCAGATTGAAGACTAGTTTCTTAGAACAAGAGTAATGGTTCTCCGTACTCACATGATTGTGTACTTTCCTACAGGAAAACACAAGGTGTGAAGTGTGTTACAAGGAGCAGTGGTGGACATACATCCTAGTTTTGAGTTTCACTGTGAACTCAGATCTGAACCCACTTCTAAACCATTTAGGAAAAAAAAATTTTTTGTTGTAATAGGACTAATCTGTAAGGTGAAATTAACATCAGCTAACTTTAAGATGGGTAGCATGAGCTGAACCCCAGAGGTGCTTATTTCCCTTCAGGGACTGTAACAGTTCTACTCTGTTATTTCAGTCTACTATTTACTTGCATTGCCGTACTTACTGATATGGCACCAGGACTCCAATGGTGTCCTGCACAGTAGGCAGGTTCCTGCACAGACAGAACAAAAGCATATATTCTGCTACATATGCCTCTAGTAAAGAATAATGTGCAGGATTCATTACACTAAATTTTAGGCAACCAGATGAAGTGCCTTAGTTTCTAATCACTCCAATGTCTTTAAACAATTCCTGTCAAAGAGAGATGAATCATCATCTCCAGAGTGCAGTTATGACCTAGGCTACCTCTTTCTATTAATGATGGGAACAAATACTCTGGCTTTGTGAAAGCACTAGAGAAAACTCTTTATTTACTCTTGAGAAAACCAGTTCCTTTGTTCCTAAGGTGAGTGGCTGAGAAAATGCCAGCTGAGCTGGTCTTTGAAAAGCAAAGGCAATTCCGGGTACTTTGTGGGTTGCACAGTTTTTGTGTCCTGCTATGTCCTATAAGAGCAGTAAGGTTTTGAGGGATACCTTCAAGGTCATGCAACAACTTCATGCATCTTGTTGGTTAGGATGGTGGGAGAGTCACTAGAAAATATGGAAGGACCAGCATAGTTGATGACCAGCATAGATTACTTGGGGAAGTTATGAGATCTCCATCACTGAAATTTTTAGCAGCAAGTTAGACTAAAGGCTGTGAGGGATGGATTAGGTACAGTTCATCAGTCCTGCCTTCAATCATGGCTGTGGGTCTATAAATGCATTGACTCACCATGTTGGAATTCATTCTAGCTGCTGCTATATAAAACCTGCCTCTTATTAATAGAAAATAAAATGCAGTCTGGGTAATCTAAAGTTTGACTTGGAGAGTTAGCATCATATTTGTGAAAGAGATTGGAAAAAAAGTAAAGCTATGTGGATGTATGAAAGCAGGATGCATGATTATGCAGAAAGAGAAGTAGGCAGTGTAGGTAGATTTATATTGCTACACCCTTCCCCAAAAATCAGGTAACACAGACTGATTTGTGTTACACTGCTGAAAGCCAGCTGCCTCTGGAGCAAAGCTGAACATCCACACCACACAGTGATTTTCCCTGGATCTTCTTCAGACTTCTGTGGTGTCCATGGGATCCTCACATATATAAATATGTTCTTTCTGTGGGTTGTTTGGGTTGTTTGGGGTTTTGTGGTGGGTTGTTTGGGGTTTTGTTTTTGGTTTTGTTGTTGTTTTTTTTTTTTGGGGGGGGGGGAGTGTTGGCAGGAGGGGGGGATTCTATTAAAGGTTTCAGAAAGAGCGTGGAACTCTGTGCCCTCGTACTGTGGTGGCATGTGAGACCATGTGGGATGTCTAGGATTGCAAAATCTGCTGGGGTAACACTGGAGGACTGTGTGGGGAGAAAGAAGCCAAGCCTGGTGCATACTGACTCTTTGGGAGCTTTCCCTGGGGTCAGCTATCCACCAGACTGCCTACAGATTTTCTCATGGAGAGCGCTGGTTGGAGGAGTCCACAAAAGAGCCAGGGACAAGTTAACAGTTAAGCAGCGTGGCCAGAGGCCCACTGCCGAGGTCACTTCATGGTCCTCTATTATTAGCAGTAGATGCACACCCAGGGAATATTTCAAAGCTCCACAAAATAGCACCAGCTGCTGACAGTCCATGCTCCCGATCCCTTATCCTCCTGCTGGCAGTTCTTTGATCAGCAAAGGAAATAATTCTCACATCCATTACAAACAAAATCCAAAACTCAACCCCACAACTTTTCTAGAAAACTGTACCCTGTGTTGATTTGGTAATTATGAATATTACTTCACCTCAAAGCTGAAATCTGGAAGAAAAACCTAAGATTATCCCTGAAGGCTAAGAGTAGCCTATGGCTACTCCTCCACTCTGCTCCGCAATCCATGGAGAGCAACAGGTCTCTTTGAAGGCAATACAGACATGGAACCCAGACATCCTTGTGTCTCTCCTTCATCTTCACCCCTCCACTGTGCACAGCTGGAAAAGGTCTGTTTATCCCTAGCAGACACCGGAGAAGACTGATTATGTTCATTGTGTCCCCAGTCAGCATTTCCGTTGTCAATCAATAGATTTTGGGGTGTTATGTACTGTGAATCACTTTTTTATCACTGATGCTACTTCTGTGTTTACCTCTTGTTCTTGTCTGCAATAATCACAAAGAGTTTCTCTCATTATCTTCCACTCATGTCAGATCTACTGGATGTGGCTCACTGAGATCTAAATGTATTTCAGACGTCACCGGTGGAATTGCTGAGAGTGCGTAGTGGGGGCATGACTCTGCTCCCATGGAAGTCAATAACAGTTTCACTGTTGACTGCACTTGAAAGAGCTCAAGCCAAAGCTCAGCACTTTTGAAAACCATAAGCTACATATTTAAATTGCTCTACATTGTCCTTCATTAACTTGATTTTCATAAGTTTTCCTTCTTCCTCTGGGAAGACACCATCAGCTATCTCCGTGAAACATTATAACAAAACAATTTAAAAAATAATGATGCCTGTGTCCTTTTACCACCACTTCAATCTATAAATGGTTTCTGCTATCTCTTGAAGTCTGTACTCTCTCATAATGTTATGTCTTGTCATTGGTTTATTTTGTTACTTCCCTGAGTGTATAAAGATATGTATTAATGCAATGAACTTCACATTTTGGAATACTTAATACTGAGCTATTTGAAAATCAAATCAATGTATAGTCATAATGAATTGAATATTTAAGAAAAGGTGTTGATACACTAAAATACTAGTGTTGCAGGATTCATTCACATGGCTTGTAGCATCACACTAAAAGCAAGAAGTCATGCAGCATTCGTTTTCTTCTGATGTAAATAAGAGCACAATAATGCCATGTTAGTGGCATTAGTGACTAAATTAATACTGGCTGAAAGCAGTGTTACATTTTGTGTTAATTGATAAATAGCTAAACATAGTTCAGGTACATTCATAGGTCCTCCATTCCATGCAAAATGTTATATCATAGCTTTTAAGTGTGCCTTATGGGTCTCCTGAGAGTCAGTAAGAACAGCCTGAATACAGCCCAAGCCAAAGAGCCTAGGAAATCATACAGCTTAAGTGTGCTGTGATGCTGCCTGTTGGTCAAATCATGGAAAGAGACTCAAATAGATGAGCTCATGTTCATGGGCAGTAAACAAACTTCTCTCCTCTTCACACCCCACCCCAGCCCCAGCAGCTCATGCCCCCTGGCTAAGATGTTAAATTTCAGATAAGGCTTTTGATGTGGAGGTTACAGCTGTTGCTATTTCACTGAAAAGGTTTGGATTAACTACTTAATATGATTGAGACTTAACATATTGTGAGTGAGTAGCTTACCACAGCTGAATCTGTCTGAAGTCTGGGTGGTAAAACCAAGGCAGGAGAAGGGCCAGGTGGTCTTTGATGTGTTGGGAGTGGTGTGCTCGCATTCAGGCTCAGTGTGCCTGCAGGAGTCAACTTTCTGTGCTGTGCCTATGCTTCACATCTGGCACCTTTGTGACACATGACCCAAATTTTTCAGTGAATTGGAAGAGATGAGCAGAAAGACCCAAAGTCAAACTTCCATTTTATTCAGCTCAAAGTCACCATGACAGATGGAAGGGTTCAGCTTGACCAGACAGACAGTATTGCCTTGTCCCAGGTGGGAACAGAGACTCAGATCTAATGGATGGAAATCACTAAGGCCTTTGGACTGGTCCAGACTAAGAAGGAAATGGTGTATGTTATGGCAGACTATCTCTTAAACAGAATTAGGCAACATTTCCCCTCCCTGAAATGGAGATGAACTTACCAGAAAGGATTCATGGGCTCTAGGGCTTTATTATGTTCCAAGAGCAAGCTGTGAGGTGAAAGTAAAATGAAGATGAAAAGGCCTGAGGTGCCAAGGATGCTGGCTGAATATCCATTTTTATATTCTGTTCTGCCTTGTTGTCTAGTTCAACCATTATTTTCTAGATACTGCTTTTAAATGTAGCCTCCATGTGGGAGATTCACTGTTTTTTTTAATATATATTTCATTGCTGGTTCAAGCATCCAACTGCAGGACCGGTCATCTACTTCTTAGTCCCATGAACTTATGCATATATATAAAATAGGAGGTAGGTCAGTTCAAAGAGGTGAAGTGAGAGAAAATATCTGAAAATATGCCATACCACTGCATAGGATGCTCCCTTAGAGAGGAGAGGGAATTTGGATTAAAATTACTGAGCCTGATCAGAGGAAGAATATGGACTTAACTGTCCCTGAACCATGGAATAGGACAGTATCATTTTGCTTTGTCTTCCTAAAAAAAACCGACCAACTTGGTGCCTTAGCCAAATTGAGAGCTCAGGATTATAAATAAGGAATAGAAATAGATCTTTTTCTTCACCTTAGAATTAAGAATGAATTTTTCAGGACTGATGCATCCTTCTCCTCAGTATTTCTTCTTGACTATTTTAGTCCTCTCCCACTTTCACACACAGTCTTCTTCATATTTGCCCCTAAACTCTTTGTACTTGGAGCAGAGCAGTCCAAATCAATAGTGCAAATATCAACAGGTGTAAATGCCAAAAAGTGACTATATGTCAGAGTCAGCCCCTACTTTATTATTATTTTTCAGATGGAGATTGGGATCCAAGAAAACTTTTAACAATCAAATTGCTGTCTAGGCAAATCTCAGGAATTGTAGGAGTAACCTCTATTTAGAAGAACAAAACCTTCCCTGCCACTGTGGTGATCAAGGTTTTTGTAGGTGGTGACTAAACAAGTGATTTCAAATAGAGTTATAACTTCTTTGTGGGTTTTTTTTGTTTGTTTTTTTTTTTTTTTTCTAAATGTCCTGTCTGAGTCACTATGCAACAGGTTGCAGAAAGGCTGGAAACTCCTGATTACCTCTATAACGATAAGAGTTGTGCTCTGGGCCTATCCAACACTAAAATCCTAAGCAATCCACAAAAATAAAAATGAAAAAAGTTCACATACTAGTGCATCTCTGACTGGCCCTGTGAAATCAGGAGAAATTTAGACATGAAGTTTTTTGTTTCATCAGTTTTCTGTCTCTGAATTGGGAGCACGACTGGGGCCTTCTTGTAAGGACGCTGTGAGATGACATTCATTAACATTTGATCACCACAGTGATGGAAAAGCTGGTGACAATGATAGTTCTGTCTTCAGAAAAGTGTTTGAACAGTAAGAACAAGTTTTCAAACTCAGTTTCACCCTGTTAGTACTTTCAGCAAAGTTCAATATCCTTAACATGCATCCATTTACTGCACTGTGCTATTGCAGGGTGTTACGAGCAGTTGCTGTGCTCCGCTCAAGAAGAGATGACAATTTGGCACCGTCGAGTTACCTGAGAGAAACGCTGTGGATTGTAATTACTTTATGTTTGCTTTTGTGTTTTGACACCACCAGGTGAGAGGTATTGTTGGTGTACACGGTGTAGTTGTCGTTAAATATAACTGAGCTGAATGTTTTATGAAGTGTGGGGTGGTAGCTGAAGAAAAGATAAAGCAAACTAAGCATGCAGAGTCAGACCTTTAAAAATAATCTTGATGTAAATGAGGAGAGGCTTTACTAATAGATCAGCAGATTGCAGAACTGTTCGATCCCCAAACAGTTTGCAACGAAAGCATTTAATGCTATGCTACTGTAGCATGATAATTTTTATCCTATGGTTTTATTGCTAAAGCTGTGATATTATGTGTGTATGTACATACCCATACAGGCAAACCTTGTGTAATGAGATTAATGGAAAAAACAATAAATATGTTTTCAACACCATGCAGCTGGCAAAAAATGAGGATTGTATCGAGAAACACATTAGGTCTACAAAAATAGATTAATTTTTTGAACATTTATTGTTATTATTATTATTATTGTTATTATTTTTATTTCTAAGCCTTACTAGACTTCATTCTTTCAGATAAAAGCATGCATATCAGCTTTGCAGTTTGATTGCCTTATGGGCATAAAGCTTTGCATATTTACTGCCCATGAATCATACAAGTATGTGAAATCCAGTGAAGATTCAATTTTTCCTGCTAGATGCACCTCTAGCCGTTTAATTAAAATATGTATTATTAATAAAACTAGATTTAAGTCATATTTTTTACAGATATGACTGAAACATTAAGGGCAAATTGTTTCATACTTTCATAGTAATTTGCTTTTAATGTTTTGTGCCTTAATCAAGGTAATCCTAGGATAAGGTTTGTAGTCCTGGTGATTTCATGATGTTTATGTTACTGGAAACAGGTTTAAGAGTATTCCAAGACAAAGTCAATTTACTTACGAAATTAGCTCCAAATTTTTGCTGCTGATGGAACCCTACGTAACAGCAAACTGCAATGAAATGTACCTATTTAGAAAACTGTACTTAGTGCAGAGATTGCAGTCTATCATACCCATCTTCACTAAATATGGGTCAGGTTATTGTTCTATTCCAACCATTGCGAAGACTTTAGATGTCACAGTTGCCCTGTTCACCTAACTTATCTTCCATCTGTGGTAAATTTCTGTGCCTTTCCTGTAATATATTGTACACAGTAATAGTGATAGCTATTTTACACATACCTGTTGGTGAGGGATCACCAGTACTCTCTGCTTTATCTTATCCTGCCTACCATTTAATTCTGCATACGTGTGGCTGTTTGTGTCTAATAGAGCTTTTGGCTGCAACAAACTTATTAATTACTTTTCAGGAAGACTTTAATTTTTAATTTTAACTCCTGAGTTATATTATAAGCATAATGGAAGTGCGAACAGTGGGAATTTGAGAGGATATCTTGCCTGAGAAGGGTGTAAAATATAATTAAAGCATATCACTCAATTGTGGCTGAAAAAGTTCAGGTATGAGTGTCTTAAATATATTTGCCAGTCAGAGAGGAAGCAGTGATTAAGGGAATAAGGGAAATAACTTATATATTTTACATTCAATTAACTCTTTTTGTTTGTTTGTTTGTGAAGGATCATTGTATTTCTGTGCACAAGTCTGTTGGAATCCATGGTTTATTATTTCTTTGCATATTACTGAAAGCTGTACACACCTGTAAGTTTCCTTGATATTACAGGTGCGCATAGCACTTTGATGGTTGAGGAAAAACACAAGAAAATCTGTTTGGGGTTTCCAGAGAGGAAACCACAGCTCTGTCATGAGATGAACCTCCAGAGAACTTCTGAAAGCTACAGGAAGGAAGATTCCATTCCAATTTTACTGTAACTGCGCACCAAATTTTAATACTACCTGAAAAACAAAAGTATATGTTTTCAGGAAAAATACAATCAATTTTTAGAATTCAAGTACATAAAGCTATTTGTATTCTAAAGTATGCTTTTGCCACAGAGTTATATCTGCATATAGAAAGTGCACCTTATACTTTTCATATACTAATATGTTCCTGGTTTTTATAATTATTCTCTTTACTCTGACCGTTTAAAGGGAAAGTTGACAATATGGGATATACCAAATAAAAATAACATATATTAGTATAAGCAATAAAAATGGTTTGAAAAATCTGGAATCATCCCTTTTTACTAAAAGCACAGTTTGCTGAAATACCCACTTCGTACCAACGAGAACAAAACGACGCATATATTTTCTTTTTGTTTGCCTACTTGGTTTTTGATCTATCGAGGTTCTCATATTCAAACTTTTCTATACAAATGTATAATTAGGAGAACAATTTTGTTAGAAGAGGAAAAGCAAGTTTCCCATCTACTGACTTCTGAAACTGGGTCTTTAAGAAAAATTTGTGAGAATGACAATAACATTTTAAGAATAGCAATGCTGGCCTGACCGCCAGATCTCTGGTCATACACATATTTCCATAAACTAAAAGAGGTTATGCACTCTCTATATGGTTAAAATATCATAAAATTACAGGTGCTACAGAGACAGAATGTATTCAGGAATACCATATTGATTTGTTACTGGTAAATTGTCCTTTCCTGTGGGGAGACACAAATAGAAAAGCGAGACATAGTTTTGGAAATTTAAAATTGTGGTGCAAATTAATCAGAAACAGAAGTGGTATTATAATGATACATATCTGCTATATAACTGTATAACTGTGCACACTGATATATTAACATTACCAAAATACATTTAATATATTTCATAAAAGAAACGCTAACAGATATTTTTCTTAACTGAATTGTTTATAATAATATATAGAGAATCTTTTACATTTGCATAATATACTACATAAATACCATACCCACTGCATAAATATAATATTCTGAAATTTATAATCTAAAAAATTATTTTAAATTCAGAAGACATCTAATTGGTCATGTTCACACCTGTCTTGTCTGTGTTTCTATGTTTGAATGAGTAAGTTGATCTCTCGTGAGTACTAAAGGATGGTGAAAATTAAACTCGCATATCTAACACCTTTTGGGAAATTTTTAAAATAAATCTTTCATAAATATTCATTTTAGAAATCTGTTCTCATACAGTTTTGCAACTGTTTCATTTTTACTTCTTATTGCAGAAAACAGTCTTTAAAATTGACTTATTTGTTTAGAGTACAGAAATGACATATTCCTCATTCACCAGTCACCCCTAAAAAATCCACATTACTGTTTTAGTAGTAATACATAAATTCAGAATTGAATCAACTCACGAATATTTGTGATATGTTTGAGGACACCGGTTAAACAAACATACAAACAAAGTTAAATTCATTATATACATTGTTTTGTAATGAATTAATCATCCAAGCCTACTTTTACCTGATTTGTCATTTTTTGAATCAGTGTGGGAACTTCAGGCCTTTGGTGCAAAACAGTAAAAACATTACTTTAAATGCAGCCTTGATAATGCAAAGGAGTAAGAGAGAAATCCATGACACCAGAAGGAAACGATGCCATTGCAGTCACACCTATCAGACAACGATTTTCCTTTTCTATGGAATTCTGCACTGGTTTAGAAAAGGTATCATATTTCAGGAGTCCCTACAGTTCATGTTTTATATTGTCAAATATACCTAAGAGTTTTATCTCTTCTATCAATATTTGTCCCTAGCAGCAGAGCTGAAAAAACAATGCTATTTCACTGAATATGAGTAAGGCACAATTATTGAGTCAAACTACTGCTGATAACTTCATGCATTGACTTTGCCTACTCTTTTAACTCCTGATTTTGGAAATTCTTTCTTCTCAGCACTGCTATTTTACAATAGGTCTGATTGCTATGATTCTGTTGTTTGGCACAAGTATGAGATGTGAAAGATCAGATCCTACTTATCTGTATCATTCGGCGTTCTGTTATCTGGAACCTTAGACAGAAGAAACGAACTCTTGAAGTGTCCAGTAATCTGACTAAAGCTATGCACACAATATATTTCACCTTTAATATGGCTGTCAGATTAGTAAATCTGTTTAATTCTTGCTGTTTTCCCCATTAATATTACGCCAGTACTATTGTAAAGAAAAATCTTGTTTGATGTTTATATTTCTACACTGTTTAACATAACTACGGAGGAAAGTGTTACTAAAAGCTGCCACAGCAAAGAATAAAATACTAAAATGGCACTGATATATGTGGTGAATAATGACTACTT
The DNA here is from genome assembly GCF_963921805.1 of Phalacrocorax carbo. NCBI lineage: Eukaryota > Metazoa > Chordata > Aves > Suliformes > Phalacrocoracidae > Phalacrocorax > Phalacrocorax carbo. The sequence continues at coordinate 170,525,434 of NC_087513.1, forward strand.
CTACTCCACATGTTTTTTATTTTTTAATATCTGGTAACAGCTGAAATAGAAGGTGAGCAAGAGTTGGAGAGGCAGGCAGACAGACAGCAAATACAATTTGGCAAAAGAACTTGGATGGGATTCATCTAACCAACCACAAATGTCAACATCTGAATAGTCCTTCCTAGAGCTGATGGGAAGAAAGAAGAAAAGCACTTCCAGGGCAAGATTAATTTCATCCTAAAGCAGAAATCTAGCTTAGGTCAGATGAGCAATGCCCTAGAATAACTTCTTTAGACACCTCGTTATGTCTAAAGACACATCTACATTGTAGACATCTAGCGCCAGATGAAAACAATGTCCTCCCTTCTGTTCGTATGGGATGATAAAATCTTTACATCATTCAATGTTTTTACACATCATCTTTCACTCTGAAAAAGGGAAAATCAGTCAGTTTTCCTCACCACAGTCATTCGCCTCTGGAAAAGCAAGAAACTGCAGCAGCAGAGAAATTCTTTGCTGGGACTAAGAAAAGTCCACTGTCTTATGAAGGAGGAGTGGATATCTCCTGTGTTTTGTTTTTTCTGCAGTAGTCTCTGTAGTTCATTTCTCTTTAAGCAGTGCACTGTTCGGAGGACAGGCTCCACCGCTGTCGCCTGGCCAGAGGAATTGTGCCACAAGTCACAGGAGTAAAGCAGTATTGGTAATTCATGTTTAGCAAGTGGAAGAAAGGCATTTGCCTGTTGCTAAAGAGGTGTCCGCTGTTTTTACTGATCACACAACAGTATTGGCAATGAGTGCACAAATCAATGCACACACTGTTCCTCCTTGTACAGCAAATTTTATTGCACTGCTGTTTTTTTTGACCTCTGGGAGTGAATTCAATGCTTTTGGTGGGCCCATGGGGCAAGCATATTTTTAAAATGCTGCACTAATTCACTGCAGGAACAACTTTCTGCTCTAATAGAATGTACTTTTGGTAAAATCAAAAAGTGTCCACTCCAAACATCCAAACATAAAAGAAAACAAGTTGTTCCATTAATCGTAGAACTAAGGAGATGTTTTACTTTGCGTTATTTTACCCTACACCTTTTTACTACAATAATATTCTGTCCAGGTGACATTCTTACCGTAATGCCTTATCTGTCCCTCACACCATGACAGCTCTGGAGTAGTCTCAGTTGCTCACTGTGCCCAGCCCCTTCACCAAGGTACCCTGTGAATTGTCTCATAAGCCCTGCTACAGAGCAGAAGATGGCATCCCTCAGCTGCTTGTCTGGTGCGTACATTCATGCTTGTTCACTGACCAAAAAATAAGGTACGTGTGGCTTTGCCTGTTCCTCTGTGTGAGGATTCCTCCATTATTTCTACCTCTCCTTTCCCACTGTGTGAAAACTACATATTCTTTGCATTATTTTACATGTTTGGACTTTGATTTGAATGTCACTGGCCATTGAAGAACAAATTTTAGATGGTTATATAGCAGAGGCTCCTCTAGGGAAAATGCGCGGGGCAATGGGACAGAGCTCTGTGGGATATTTGTCTGGTTACCACCTTTTAATCTTTTCTTATCATTCTCTACTGCAGGGCTTGTTTGGCACCTATTTCTTCCCAGTCATTGACTCAAGAGAAACAGCTTAAGACACTAGGTACAGCAATTTCGAGAACTAGTCACTAGGACTATATTAATTTTTATTTAGGCTGTAGGATCATGGAAACACCATGAAGCCAAGCATTCTTCTTATTAATGGGATTCATCTGACCAGAGGTAGATATCTACTGCAGAGATACATGCATATGAGAGAGTGACTGTAGGCTTCGCATATGTGGCAATAAATCAGTGTAATTAATATTATTCTAATGCCAGCATGAAAACTTATCTGATGTATAAAGGCCTGAAAGCATCTTTCTTGTACCACTGACTCTGAAAGGCCGCTAAGATCACTTAGAAATTTAGGTGGCATTAATTCAGTCCTGAATGCCTCCAGTTCTTTGACAGGGAGCCTAAACTGAGCCTGAGCTCAGGCCACATATGAGTCTCTGTTGCAGGTGATGCTGGGGAAGTCTTAAGAAGAAACCCCAGCCATTTCTCCTGACTAGTGTTGGCCAGTGACCATCTCTGACCTTGAAATCACTCCTGAGAAGCAGAATCACAGAATCACACAATCATTTACGTTAAAAGGGAGCTCAGGAGAACATCTAGTCAAATCCCGCTGCTCAGGCAGGGTCACCTAGACCAGGTTGCCCAGGACTGCATCCAGTAGGGTTGTGAGTATCTCTACAGACGGAAGGTCTACAACATCTCTGGGCAACCTGAGCCAGTGTTTGACCATCCTCACAGTAAAAAGTGTTTTCTTGTGTTCAGAAGCAGGACCTGTGCCACAATTCTGTCTGACAAATGAAACTAAGAAAACCAGTTCTGCTTCATAGGCATTAAAGGCTTTATGAGTGAATTTAGATCTATAATAATGGTAATTGATATACATGTATATAAAATATATATAAATTTAAACATATTATATCTGAAACATATATGAATAAACACACACCTAATATCTACCTCTTTAGGTTGTCGTCTTTTATATGTAGTATCTTAGAAAGTTACACCCTACTTTAAATCTCAAAGGCAAATGCTTAACTTAGCTTAAGTCAAACCCAGGCCTTCCTGTGTTTCTCTGAATGTAATTAAAATGCATGTAAAACATCTCCTATTGATAAAATGGATCTAATATGACTAAGTATTTAGGAGTGAAGGTACCATGGAGAATGAGTAGCTGATAACAGAGCTGAGACTGTGTCCAGAATATGTATGACTTGCAAATGAAGGTCACTAGCAGCTCTGTTTCAAATCTTTGCAAATCGTCATGTATTGATGTACTGTAATGAAACACTCGGCTCTGACTGTCACATAGTTACCCATATTTAACCAAATTTGATCCCATTTTGATCCTGATTCTTTTTTGATCCCTTTCTTTGGGGCTTGTGAGTCTGTGTTTGGAGTACAGGTATTGCTTGACAGAGACAAGCAAAAGGACGTTTCGGTTACTTATAAAGAAGAAATTTTGCACTATGAGGATGTCTAATCTCCGTCCTTGGAGACACTAAAACCTTGCCTGCAAAAGACCTATGAGCAACATGCTGTAACTTTAAAGCTGATCTTGCTCTGAGAGAGCTGCTGGACCAGATGAACCATAGTGGACCTTAAACATAAATTATTCTGTGAACTTATAGGAGGGAAGGAAAGCATTAGGGACAACATATATCCCCATCCTCCCTTGTTTTCACGGGTTCAAATCCTATCCATCACCTTCCTTTACCAATGCAGTTGTTTCCAGTGCAAATGGTGAAGTGCTTCATGCAACCTGGCTAGAAGGCATTGCCAGGTGCAGCAGAGCTTTTGCCCTCTAACAGGGCCATAGAAGCCCCAATAAATTGATCAGTAGCTTGTTACTGCTGGCTTCCAGATTAAGCCTATGCAGATGCTGTTGACAGTGGTACCCTGGCAGCCCCCTAGCCCTTCACAAGCCTAATTGTTTAAGGCAACAAATTCAGCTGTAAATTTTCCAGATAACATTGCTATAAGAAACATCCAACCGCCAAAGAAGGACTGTATAAAACAATGAAGAATACAGAAATAAATGGAGAGATGTATGTATTTAATGATGTATCTTTACCAACTGAAGACCACTAAAGACAACTGCCAACTGGAGCCCACACAGATGAGCGGACGTCTTTCCAGTGGCCTAGACTGATGCTAGATAAAACCCTTGGTTATCTGGGTGAAAAAAATGTACTGAGCTGAAGTTTCTATCTTGCAACACTTCTTTAAAATCAAGAAAGAGAAAAAAAAAACCACTCAGTAAAGGAGGGATGACAACTAAAGCTTTTGAACTGAAGGCTGTGCTAGCAGACCGCATAGAAGATTGTAGGACGGTTCAGTAATCTCTGGTTAGTTTTATGAGAACTAATCTGATCAAAATGATCAAGGAGAAATAGGTACTCTGTATGTCCTCATGTCTCTGCTGCAGCATGCAGCATAGATCATATCAGCCATACAGCATGTGTTAACACAATACATGAAGACAAATTTTAATTTGTCTGAGGGCCAAGAAGAAAGAAAGCAAGCAAGCAATTGTAATCTGAGAAAATATTTTTTGGAAGGAGAGCTACGAACAAGAAGCAGACACCTGTTTAGTATTGGCTCAATGGTTCAGAGTTTGCTGCTGAAAAGAATGAGAAGGTGCTAACAGAATTCCCTGAGAGAAAAAACTTTCATTGTCATTGAATCCATGTGGTGGTGAAGAAAAACAGATGTGCAGCCACCTAAGTATGAGAGAAACAGCTCTGTAACTGCAAAAATGACAGAAAAACAGTAGCTCCAAGACTTTAGGTTTCCATTCAGAGGCTGGCGACTCATGGTTCATTAACACGTGACTTTAACAGATTGTTTCAATAGTACAACGAGCCAGGTGTACCTCCTTCCTAAAGATTTCTCTTTGTTCACTGGGTCCTGAGCATCCTTCTGCCACAGTTTCTAGACTGCCTATTCTTCATGTGGCCACAATTTAGAGTTTCCAGGAGTAAATTGTTCCAAAGACATACCCAACCTACTTCTATACTCCAGTAATCTGCCAATAGATGCAAGTTTAAATCTATTACTCACTGCAAATATTGCAGCAGCCACGCATTAATGTTACTGCAGTCACTTCTGGACGAAAGAGCTGCAGCCATAAAAGCCTTTACTTGTCATTGGGTTTACATACTTTACTTGTATTGGGTTGTGCCTGACATTGGTTGGTTTTTGCTGTCTCCATTGTAGCTTTTACTTAATTTATTACTTAAAATTGAACTTACTTTGCACTTTTTTTTTTTTCAATAACCACAGAAGAAGTTCCTGTCCTGTTAGGAGTGTTGATATGCAAAACTGATGACTATGAGGTCATCTGCTCTCTTGAGGTCACAGGAACCTCCAAACCAAGAAACCAGATGTTCAGTTCTGCAAAATCTTGGAAATTGCTCATTCCCGGAGCATTTTGTATTCATCACAGGAATGTTTAAAGCCTTCTCTGCTCCCAGTTATGTCACTGGATATGGCACTGCTCTGCAGTCCAGAGCAGGATTCACACTTTCAAGGAGAATAAATTAAATTTCCTTGCATATGAGTTCGTGGACAGCTGAACACTGAACATATGGGCTTTCCAACACTTTGGTCTTCTTTTTTTTTTCCCCCATTAGGCGGTGTAAACACAAATAAGCATAAAAAAAATAAAATGCATTTCAAAGAGAAATGCTGAAAACTGAAAGAGCACACTGCTGCAGTGGAAATACATCAGGTTAGTGCCGTTTTTAGATTCCTCACAGCAACAGCTGGACAGCTTCTAAAATAAATAAATAGAAAGTTGTTTTAAAAAGAGGATCTTAACTATCAAATCATCACTTCGTTATCAGAGAATGGCAAATCCCATGAGCAAATGCCCAGCTTTATATTTCTTTAATAGTTGGAAGTACTGCAAAGCTTGAATTGGGTCAAACTGTTTTTAACCTGGCTGAAAAAAATCTAAGGATGGGATTGTTCAATTCTATCAATTCTTCGTTTCCTATTACCAGGAATCCTGTTTGGGGGTTTCAATATATGAAAGGTAAAAAGATCACAAAGCAACACAGAAGCAGGTAAATATTGACAGATCCAAAGCACATACCAGTGTCCTACTGAGAGTTAAAACAACTGCCTGTGCTGCTCGGGGACTGAGTAAATCCTATGGATGGGAGCTGCCAGCGTAAAACTTTTGCCGTTTTCTCATTTTTGCTGTATAAATGTGTTCCTTCTATTAGATTTCTTTATCCCTTTTAGCCTTTCTAAATGACAATTAAGTCTGCCTACCCTATCAATAGCAGGTAATTTATTTGTTTCTACAGCTGAGCCTGACCTTCATTGATTTTATTGGAGTAATTTGCTGGAAATGATTTTTTAATGTTAGATTTATTACAGAGGCACTTCATTGTCCGATAAATGAAGTAAATTGTATTTTAAAAGTAGCAAAATGAAAGAACCACTGAAATTTGAATGAGTTTGTTACAAGCGTATTGGCTCAAAAGGTCCCTTATGCATCTCTTCGATGGACCCCAGTTGCAAATAGGAGATTTTATTCTGGGCTTGTGTGTTCTACCTTCCCAAAAGCATAAGCCTGAACCACACAGAAACAGACTTGAGTGCTGGGAGCAGCAGTGCTGCAGGGTCAGTGGCCATCCACAGGGAGGGACTGTGCCCTCCTGCACATCCCGACTTGCACTGTGTGCACTCTCATTCAGTTCAATGGGCTGATACTCGGTAGGAAGAGATATTGAAAATGAGCCTTTTAATTTGTTGATGTATTTCTCTTTCTATTACCTGTCTTCCTCAGTTATCAAACCTCTTTCTTGCTCTGTTTCAACCAGCTGCAGCTGGGAGTAGGTTTTGTGACTTGCTCACCTTTTAGATCTGCTTCCCGTAGTGGTTCAACGGCTCTGCGTAAAGACACTGCAAACTGTCCTGGAGAACAGTAAATTATGAATTACCACTTCTCCCTTTCAGTGTAGTTAAAAGTCAGATTCTTAGCTGAGTATGACAGAGACATAACTTTCTGTTGTTTTTAGATTGAAACTAAAGGATTTCCTATGTTGTGTGCAATTCAGCTCTTCAGAGTTTTTGTGCACACAAAACGTTGCCATGCTATGCTATACCAAGCCAAGTTCATTTCCAGGAGCTTCCTCTGAGGCACTGCATCTGTGTGCTGTCCCAGCGAAGGGCTCTGCCTTCAAGACATGATTGCCGCCCTGCAGGATGGACAATGATGCTGAGCAGTATTGGCATATCCTGCTGCCATCATCGCATTGTAGAACCAACACATGGAACCAACATGACATTTGCTGCCGCTGTGATGTTCATGCCACTTGAGTAAAACTGGTGTACACACAGCTTTTATCTGCCTTGTCTATTTAAATTGCAAGCTCTTCAGCTTATCTGATGGCTTATCTGCTACTCTGTATCTGTGCGTTGCTTAAAACACTGGACACAGAAAGTGAAGAGACACACTTTTGTTTGTCCACTACCATAATACCTGACTAATAATAATAATAACAACAATAATAATAGCAATAATAATATAGTAAGAACAACTGCAGTTATAATGGCTTGCATGAACAGGAAAGGCATCTCTGCTAAATTTACCAATTTTTGTTTGTTTGTTTGTTTGTAAGTTAAGTTTACATTTTTCAGGGCAGATAGCAAAAGTTAAACCTTGTAAAAGCTGTATTTAGACACTTAAATAAAAATACCATGACTTTCAAAATCACCGTTCATGTTGTTAAGAAAACCCACTATTCAGATGCCATTTAGTCAGAGAGGGTGCGGAGTGGTCTAACCACTTACTTTTCTACAATGACCAAAGACGCCATTAACAGTTTAAATGTATTTTTGGGCAGGTGTCTCTGAGACCCTTACATGGCACTTCAAAAGAGGGATTCCTTTGCACACTTTGCTACACCTCCTTTGTTCACCTGCCTCCAAAGCCAGTTCCTCAAACGCGAATCTGATGCCCAAGTCTTTTAGAGAAAGAAATTGAATCTGAATGGGTTGCACCTGAGGGAAATGCCAGCGCTAGCGAGAGCTGGTGTTCCTCTGTGCTCCTACAAAGGATCGTATGAAAAATTAAATTTCAGGTTTCATTTGAGACTAAGAGACTCAAATCTCTACTTTTCTTTCTCTGAACAAGAACTGTGAAGCAGCATCCCAACAGAATGCGTTAACCATTGGAGTCACAAACTTGTTCCTAATCTAGGAAAGGAAAAAGTGTAGGGTTTTTGGATGCCTTGGTGCTCTGGACATGCATGCTGTGATCTGTCATTTTAAGTAACTGATTTCCATGTGCTCCTTTGTACTTCTCCCCAGGTTAGATTGGACATCTTTCTGCTTATTTCTCTTCTGAGGATCCTTGCTGTGAGTACCTAACTGCCCATGTGCTTCCTACCTGGCTACCTGATCCATAAAACTCAACTTACTGCCAACAGCCTTGTCTTGCCAGCCTACTGATGTATCTGGAAGAAATGTGTGCTCAGTACTTTTGAAAATAATGTTACTATAATGTTGAATCTGACTTTAGTCTAACTTTTGGCATCTGTATGAATATTTTTAGGTTTTGTGCGTATTCATAGTTAATTCACAAAAAAATTGCATACGAGGAGTAACCGTGCAATAGGCAGTCCCTTTTCCTATTTAAATAGTATTTGAAGCAACTTCCACAAAATGTATGTCAGTGTCTCGCTTTATTTCATACTGTGTATATTCTGAAGATCACAGCGAGTGAAGCCGAACTTAAAAATATAAAGCCATGAAACGATTTGAATACAAAACCTGGAGTGCTTTCCTTTTAAATTTCCTCGCTTGTTTCCTGTCTCTGTTTCTGCCACCATTATTGATATAAGGAATCCATCAACATATCTTTATGGATGATTAAGAAAGGCTGACCTTTCCTTTGCAGGTACAAATAGGTAGTTCTTCAGAGGCTGTAAATGAATGACAAGATAATTCTATCCATTTAATATTGAAGTGATGTTGATGGTATCATTCTTCTCATGTTTGAAACGGGAAAGTATAGAGACCTTTCTCCCTCACTCTGCTCTGCTTTATGTGATGGATTTTCTCTCTGACTAATTGCTGTCACATTAACCTGCACTATTTCATCCTTCAGAGCTGTCAAGATAATGACGATAATCGAAGTGGCTCATTGTAGGTAAAGGAAATTATATGAGCAAAGTAATATCATAAAACAGTGTTTAAATATTTTAATTTCATTTGTCAGGGCTGCCCCAACACTTCATTACACATATAACCATCTCTCATCAGTGGAATTAGTGCATTATTCATTACTGTTAATTATTTTCACATAATGGCTGCCCTGATATATTTAACCTCCACATTATATCTCAGATAATGGGCCTGTAAAATTGAATTGTGTGAAGAGCGGAGTTCTAAAGCTCATTTGCAGAACATCAAAGAACAAAGAAGAGGAAAAGAATTCTAAATGGGACATTTCGCCCAGCTGGGGCCAAACATTTGTTTCTGTCTGATTTGCATACAGAAAATAGGTGGTACAGAAGTGGTTTAACATCGTACATGCTGTCTACTCCTATTACACAGCCAATTAGAATTTGTTAATGTCCCGAGTGTTTGAGACGACTTACTAGCCAATCTATCGTCTGAATGGCAGTGAGCTGGAAAGTTAACAACAGAAAAAAGTAGACCTTTCTGAAGGACAGGCCACAAAATCATATTGCATATTAAGGTGTCACCTACAGTTAATACTTCTTTTGATAAACGCTTGTATTATAGAAATAAATTAACAAAAACTGCTGCTCAGAACTGAGAAGATCAAAGTCTGTGAAATTCCAGTAGTACTCTATCAATTACTTAATCTTCCCTGGGCCAAATTTCCTGAAGCTCTCTGTCATGTAAGATGTGGGAATGAGTGAGGAGGAGAACACGGCATCCTGGACAAGGTGGGTGTATCAGCACTGAGTGCAGCAAGCTGTGTTGGCAGACCAGAGACTCAATCCCACACAGCATGTAAGCAATGTATATTATCAGCCAGCCACCTCCAGAGGCATTTTGCCATGCTAGGTTTGATGTGTCCGCATTCCTGTTTCAGAGAACAGGAAATGTGAGACTCCTTTTCTCTGCTTTCCCAGGTGTTTTGAAGATACACCCCAATAAATCAAAGTCTGTACAGGTCTGGGACTTTGACATAATTTAGGTTTTGAGTAAGAGCTGAATTTCTAGAAATAATTGCAGCTCTAAGTAGCAGTTTAAAGTCCACTGTAAGTCCACTCTAACAGCATGGATTTAACAGAAGAGCCACATTTTTTCCCATTTAGAGGCTTATCCATTATTCACAGATTTCAATGGACCTGAAAAGGCATTGAAATAAAACATTTTATTGAATATGGAAAGAACATTTATCAACAGTTCAACATGTTATAGGGATTAAGGTCAGTTCAGCAAAAAACAGGCTTTCCAAACAGATGATGGGAATTTTCTTCAAACTTTAGTCTCAGAGTGTTTGTGAAGTTCTCTGTAATTTCCCACATAGCTATATGAAGCGTTTTTTGCTTTTGTCAAAAATTTCAAGAGAACAGGTCTTCTGAAGTTCACATGCAAGATATACCTTTGTTCTGCTTCATGCCTATAGTAAATTTTCTAGATTTTTTTTTTAAAGGCTTCAGATCCCTTTCTTGGTTGTTACAGAATAACTTAAGGCTGATGGTGGGACTGTGATCTCAGAGGTGACCCAGCCAATCAGAAGTCAGAAAATGTTTAATAACTAACAATACAATTCACTTGAGGTCATTAACATACTTTAGTCTTATTGGCTAAAAAGTCATATTTCAGAGGAATGATAAATGTCTTTTTGCTAAGTGGCAGTAGGTTTTTGGCCATATCATTAAATATTCATACAACATATGCATAAATCTTCCTCCACTTGGCATCATCTGGGATTCATTTGGAAGAGACCCATTTATTTCACTTTGTAATGTTTTAAGTTTGTTTCAGGCTTCAGCCTCAGCATCCAGACTCTAGATACAGAGTCGTTAGAAAGGAAAACTACATTTGCATGAACGTGGCTTAGAAAGAGAAGTCTTCTCTCCGTAATCTGCCCATTCTCAGAGTATATTTTTTCTAGGTTCACATACAGCCTTTTTGCCCTCTAAACAGTCATTTATACATCATAGAAGCTATATGAACAAAACCTGCTGATGGTCTCTGCTTTCTAAACCATTTTTGTTGCATAGGATATTTTCAGGGATCCATGAAATATGGATAAAAAGAGAGACTAGAGACACTACTAAATAAGCAAAATAATTTCTCCATACCTAAAAGCATGATATGGGCTTTGGTCAAAGGTATGAGAGAGATTCAGTCTTTTCAAATACATTTGAGCAGTTCAAAATAGGAATAGACTGATAGAAATGGTCTGTCTTCCTAATCCTGCCCTGTTAGAATCCTTATTCTCACCTGAAGCAGCTACTACTAGGGGTTTAAATTTGTCTTCTATCTGAATTTTACTCCAAGAAAAATATCAAAGCCCCCTACTCAGATGAAGTTTTCTCCATGGCCAGTGTACGCTGCACTGATGAAACAAGGATATGAGTCTTGACAGAAATGCAATTTTGTGATAACAGAACCCTGTCATAGTCTGCTGATTATCTTTGACTACAAGAAACCCCAAAGCCTGGATCAGGAAATCCAAGGAATTCCTCAGAAAAGTGAAAATTCCTCAGGAATTACAGGTCAACAGGGTTAAAATAACCTGTGATTTTGCCTCAAATGTCTTTGTATCCTGGGTACCCGGGATACCATGCCAAAAAGGGCCAGGTCTGCTGATTGTTGGTGTGTTGCATAAAGCCCAGTGGTCTCAACATTTTCAGAAGTGAGATAACATTTTCGCTGGAGGTTGAGGTACTAGGAGATTTCACACTGTTGAAAGCAATACACAAGTGGGAAACATCACAACTGCTAACAAAAGTTAATCTTATAATACTATTTTTCCTATAATACGTATTGATGCATATGCACACACACACACACAAAATTCAGAGTTGTTTTCGTTAAATTGTGTTGAAATTTAAATACTGAGGAGAAAGAAGTGAGACTGGGCTGTAAAGGATACAGGATTTCAATTATTGCCTAGGGAGTATTTTCTTCCAGTTAATGCTGCTGAAGGATGACTATCTGTTTTGAAATCTGTGCATCCGGAGACAAGGATTACGAGGTCATATTAGATATCAAGGAAGAACTGTCTCTACTGAGTCTCCATAACTATTAGAGTTTTTCCATGTTGGCAGTCTCGGGTATGATTCTTGTTATAATGTGAGCTGATAATATTTCAGAACTATACTTCACCTAAGACATGCTGTATGCAGGAAAGATCCACAGTTTTATAATGGACTATCACTTTGAATGCAGTTAACTGTGTTTAATATTTTGGAAGTATGAATCAGCTCATGGTTTCAGAATATTAAGGCTTCTATCTGAATATGTCCTACACCAGAAAATAGGAACTATTGCATAGACCTCTATTGCTACTTCTGTAAAGTTGTAGTGGAAAAGTTAGGTCCTGTGAAATTTACGGAACCCTGCAAAACTTTTCAAGGTTTCTAGGAAGCCGATGTCAATGTAAGTCTAAAAGCAAAGGCTGGAATTGCATGGGAGTGGTGATGAGATATGTCATTTCATGCAGAGGAGATTTTTTAATTACTTTTGTGTAAAACACAATTTTTCCAAAATGGAGAATGCTCAAAATTTTTGCATAAAATCCTAGATCCTCCTTCCAATCTCTGTCTATGCATAAGTCTGTCCCATTTTTTGTATTACATTACAAGATAGTTTGCAAATGCCTCATTTTCTGTGATGGATTAGTAGGTTATGAAAATACATGTGTGGAATGTTTGGATGCATAGATTTTATAATTGGCTTCCTGTATGTCAAATTATATAGACAATGTTTAGAAGTGTGTATGTCAGAACACTCTGATGTCTCAGACACAGCAAATCAGAAACATAGCTTCCTTGGAAGACAAATGCATTCCCTGTTGGACAATTCAGTAACAAGAAAAGATGGGAGTTTATAAGGGACATAAACAAAAATACTGTTACACAAAACTGCATAAGGAATGAAGATGACAGCAGAAAGTAAGAAATGGTAAGACTAAAAATGAAATATTAATTTGACTCTTGTAATCTAGGTAAGAGATGTTGATTTAGAATAGCTTGAAGCAACAGTGAACATGAAACTGAGCCTCTGTAGAAGGGGAAAAGAAGTTTCCACTTTAATTGACTACCCCCATCTTTTTATACAGATTGATTGGAAAATGGTCTTGACAAGAAGAAAATCTGCTCAGACAATGTGAGAAAAAAATTCCAGTTTTGTCCCAGTGATTGCTACTTTTGTGAAAATGTTACCAACCTTTCAGACTTGGTTACTTAAATGGGTACTTAGATGTCCAATTTTGCGAATTAAACTCCTTGGTGGTGTCCTGACTATTTAAGATGTTGAATATTCTATTTCTGTCTGCATTCCAGGTTTTGGTTTCTTCCTAATTTCTTTATAAATACCAGAGGAAAACTAAATAAAATTTAGCCTGATTTTGATTATACTGGTGCCATTTTACACGTCCATATCAATGAAAAGGAGAATTAACATGCATGTAAATTCAAGATGCTTTTGTGCAGCCAGGGGAATATGAAGTGGCTTTTGTATGGAAACATGCTATGTGTACAATTATGTGTACAATTGTATACTACTAACGAAACTACCCAGCAGAAGGGTCTGAACACAGGCAATAGCTGTGTCTGAGAGGTGGACATCTCAAGGCTCTGGGCCCCAGTGGCAAAAACGCTCTGCTGCTAAAGGCTAAACCCTCCTTTTTGCATTGCAGAGTCAGCAGGTAAAATGCATATGCAGCACTGAGAGAAGGTAAAGATGATTCTCAAATACATCCAATGAAGGGAACGACAGAGTCAGGCTCTCTCCAGATGTTTTTCTCCTCTATAACCTTATCTGCACAGGACCTCAGCTTCCATGGGAAGAGTTCAGAGGACATCCCGCAAGTGGCCTGCGTTGTCCTTCAGCTGTTCCTCTCACCCAGGCCCCACCAAGATGTGGTCTGCAGCTCTAAACCTTTTCCTGGGTGAGTACTGTCATCACGTGCCAATAATGCAAAAGAGAGGCATCATGCTAAGTATGGTTCAGTTTACTGAGTATTCTGAGCAGAAGAAGATTCAGAATGAATTCCTCTGTTTCCAGAGGGGGACAGGAGTTTGGATACAATCCAAACTGGATCCAGAGTGCAGGACTGTATACATAATGAGACAAAAAGAAACAAAAAGGAGTGTCTCTTGGACATTTTCTACAAACACCTCTCCCAGTCTATTCAGTGTAACAGGGATGGAGCCACCTCGCTTAGGTGCTCTGAATTCCCAGGCTGTGTGTGACCTACGTTAGGCGTTTCTAGCAGGTGGTGTGCATCCTGTCACAAAACCAAAGTTTGTGCAACTGGCACAGACCCGTGTAACTTAGCTGTTAATGACAAAGACAAGTATTATGACCAGATTTATTTCTTAGAAGGGGAAAAACTTCAAATGTGACAGACAAGTGAGTTGGTTCTTCAACTAAGTTGCAGCAGAAGACCATTCTTATTACAGATCTTTCAAAATTGAGTTGAAAGGAATCTATCATTCACATCTCTTCTAAACAATGAGGTTACTTAGACTTCAGAAAAGGAGAATTGTAGAGGATTTTGTATCAGATGCCTTGAAACCCATATAGAAAGTAAAAGGAATCTTCAGGGGATGGCTGTGCTTTGAAACCTGAAAAAACCTCTAGAGGTTTAGAGCCAGTAGTGAACTTGCAGCCTCTAAATGTCATCTGGAACTCAAAAAAGTCTTTTAATTATAATTTAAAGGCCTGGTAGAAACAGTTTAGAAATGATATTTTTAATTTCATTTTTCTCCAAATTAAGCCTTAGCAATTCTATTTTCTTCCCACATTTCTGTTGCTAATTTAGGTAAGGGAAAATTTGCCTCATTGAGGGGTTTAATTCAGATTGCATATAGTTCTCAGATCATCTTAAACAACAGTATTCATATAATCCAAGGTAAGGAGTGTACAGTGCACTCCTTAGGTACATGTGCATTCCTCCTGTTACAGGCACATCCTACTAACTGCCCAGCCAAAAGATGTCCTAAGGCTACCTCTTCAGACAGTGAGGCACTTGCTGACAGCTCTGGGCTTTAAGACAAATTAAAATAAGCCAATTTTTCAGTCTGTAGGTCTAATAAAGCTTCAGGCTTTCAGTTCTGTCAATGACTATGAATAAAATTCCCTGACAAGAGAGAAGACAAGATGTTTAGTTTTCTGATGAGGGTGATTTTAAGGTGAAGACCCGTTCTGCAATTCCTATTTCAGTTCTCATCAGTGAGAATCTCCTGTCATTAAAGAGCAGGAACAAGAAGTTTTCAAGTCCTAGTTCTCCATTCTGACTGCCCAAGTCACTTTTCACTCTGTGGACTGAGTGCTATTTGAGGCTGTAATGGGCACCTAAATATATATAGGGTAGTGCTTCAGTCTCTCAGAGCTTATTTTGGTGATGTCAATTTGTGGTTGTATTGATCACGTACAAATTTCATACATATTTTTTTACAAAGACTGTGAAAGTGTTCTCCCAGCGATGCGCATCCTTCGTGCTCTCAGCCACTCACATATTCATTTCTGAATCCTTCCCAGTATTAGAAGTTGTAGACTGCTAAGTCACGATACCAAAGCATCCTGTAAGCAGCAGGGACAAAGCTACACTTGAAGTCTGGAAACATTGAGAAAAAGGTTGTATCTTTCCTTTGGTGCCAGAAATGCTTAGATTATTATTTCGTATCACCGAAAAATTGCATATAACTTGCAACAGAACTTAAGGTGGATTTTGGTCCTCATTTTTTCATGCCCTGAAAAACCACAGAAACTAATTTTAGACTTTGCACAACAGAAAGGATAGAAAGCAGTCTTTCAGGATGAAGAATAAAATTTCCAATAAGAACATTATGCAACTGTTTAATGAAATACATAGTACAGTAGAGCAAAGATCAAGTATTAATTTAGAAGCCTAAGTTGCTGAATGCCTTGTTGTTATCATGTTTGAAATTATTAATGAAAAAGACCAAGAAATGAGAAGGTGCTCATGAGAAATGAAAAATGATCAGCTACAGAAGGTTGTTATTGTCTATGGGGAAGAAAGGCAGAAAGTATGTAAAAACATACATCTAAGTATTAACGAAAATATTACACTTCTGTTCACTAATCGTTTTCATGTTACCTGCCAAACTGTAAAGGTTAATTTATTTCTTTAGACAGATATTTGAAATACAGATAGTCATCAAGTACATGTGTCATGGCTGGTGTGATCAAATTACCAAAAGTAGTCACTACATTCCTTCAGTTATCTTTAAGATACAATGGAATAACAAGGTTTGCGAATATTTGTTTAGGCAGTTTCCCCAAAAAGTACATTTTCAGAATTTCCTTTTTCATTTCCTCTATGGGATCCACACAAGAAACCACATGCCTTTATTTTCATTTTAGTAAAGGACTCCTCTTTACAAACAATGCTGTCTAACACAGGGCTGAGGACATGGCCACCCACCTGCAGACAGATGAAAGGTATGTCTATGCTATTATTTTAGGTTGGATCATCAGTGTGCTTATGGAGCAAATTTTCCAGTCATTCCCACGTAGTGTGTTTTGGTTCACGCTGCAGAAAAATCTCAGAGCACACAAAAGGGGTTCTTCTTGGATGAAACAAAAGCAGTTTTGAAAGGGGTTTCAGGTAACCCCTGAAACATGCATAGTGTGGATGTCAAGGTCTCAGCAATGTCTCGCCTCACGAGCCTGTCCCTGCAGTTATTGCCAGCCAGAGGGAGCAGGAACCAATCTGCACTGTAGATCTGTACCATGTGTACAGACCAAGTAGGAGGCCTTGTGGAAAACAAAGTTAGAT
The DNA here is from genome assembly GCF_963921805.1 of Phalacrocorax carbo. Lineage (NCBI taxonomy): Eukaryota > Metazoa > Chordata > Aves > Suliformes > Phalacrocoracidae > Phalacrocorax > Phalacrocorax carbo. The sequence goes on from NC_087513.1 coordinate 170,541,990, forward strand.
AATTATGGTGGAAATACAGCAGATTTATTTATGATGCAATGTAAAAGACAAGAAGCTTCACCTTTCCTTTGTAACTAGCTGAAAAAGGGAATGCTTTTACGGTAACATTAATCAGTGTTTCCCTATCTTCACTGGCTATGGCTTTATATTCTGTACAGCTATTTCGATTTCTGCAAACTCTTTCCTCAGAGCATCTTTTCTGACTCTCCGCTCCCTTTTGCAGCAAAGGGTAAAAGTCTGACCATTAGATTTTCCTTGTGCTCACTCGTCCAATAACAAACTGGTGCGTACTTCTAAATATCCATGAAAAGAATGTTGCCTATTTCTTTCTTGCTCTCTAGCTATTTTTCAGTAGTTTAAAATGTTCATGGTTGTAATACAATGAATCTTTACATTAGTTTCACAGACAGCAGATTGGATTAAAAACATTCTGTAAAAATTGCTAGGGAAAACCAAACCAAGAAGATATTTTTAATTTTTCTTTATAAGTTAATTTTCTTGTCAGAAAATCCATATATTTTAGTGTTCAGTCCTGTCCCCTGGTATAGATTAATTTATGAGGAGAAAAATCTTCACATCAACTCTACACCTGAGAGAGATCCTGGTTTAGGAAAATACCCATATTCAAAAAAGCATGAAGGTAATTCCATAGCTTTACATGTCTGCAAAAATTAAGGCCATATTTATACACTTGATTTTGCCATTAATGATCTCATTTAAGAGCATTAGGTCTTCAAGTCAGACAATCTGTATTACAATACGTTCGTAATAACTCCATACATTTATGGAGCTTCATAAATTGTCTTTAAGCAAAGTGAGCCTGAATAATTCAAGCATTGCCATGAACGTTAGTGTTGGAAAGATCAGTAAAAGCATGTCTCTTAAACAAATGGTCAGTGGAAAACAAATCTGTTGCAATTTGTGTTGATCTGAGAATAAAAGAAAAATGGATTGCAGCTGTTTAGCAGATGTGTCTCTAATACAAATATAAAGTGCAGTAAGAGTAAATTCCTCTTTGGAGTATGGAAGCAGTCCAGCAATATTCCCCCTCTTCAGCCTACAGAGGCTTGAGTTAATGTGAAAATCGTCCTAGTGAACTTGATAAGAGGGTATGATTCTTAACTTAAAAAATTTATAAATGAAATGAATGCTTTAGTTTCAGTTATATAATCTCCCTTGTTTGATTGTCCCATAGGGCTTTCCAACAGTGATTTCTTTTCATTACACTTTTTTGACCTAAGAATAGCCTCTGTCATAAATCATAACCTCTATGGGTATATGGAGGCCAAGAAAGCTGGCTTGCCCAAAGTCATACATCTGATGAGTGGCAGGAACAAAATTCTTGCTTGCCCATCATGTGCTTTAAATAACATTAAATAACGTTTCTTTTAATATGGAGTTATATAACATGGCGGGGGTCAGTGATATACCCAAGTACACTGTCTACAGTTAAAGCCAAGTCTATAAGCAAGGGGAGAAGCTCATCCCCTAGTCATCCAGCTGCTGTAGGTGAAGCATCCAACTTATGTCTAAATGTAAGGACTTAGAGAAGCAGACATCCTTAAAGAGATGCTTGAGTTACCTGTATGGTCAAAGTACATGCTTTCGAAGCCCTCCAGGGGGAGATCCTGTCTGCATGTGCTGGCAGCCTAAAGTCACCAGTACCACAGTCACCACAAGTATCACAAGCTGCATAGTGGCAAACTCTTTTAATAGCTACTTTAATTGTCCAGATTTTCTTGACAGCTTGAAAACAACTCTTGGATTCATAGCATGCAGAGAAGTGTCATTTCCTGACAACTAGAGATTAATATTCTCTCTGACAAGAAAAGTACTAGGCAAACTGCTTCCCCCTGTCCCCCTTATTGCTACTAACTGTAACAATTGAGATTAGATATGCTCTAGATGATTATACAGGAGGAATATCAGATAAAATTGCATGCAAAACTTTTCATTTCCCTGAACTGCTCAGTTTTGGAACTGACTCCTCCTTTGGTATGGAAAGTCTATACTGCTGAATTGTCATGTATCTTCTAGCTGACAGAGCACACAAGGAGGCATAACATTTTAATGTGAGGATAGTAAATATAGACCTTTGAGGGGGGTGGTGGTTTCCTCTTTTTTTCTTTTTGTGTACGCCTCTGTAAGGGTTTGGTTTTTATTCTTTGACAAGAATCTCTATTTCACCGGGTAGCTATTATTTCTTTTTTTTTAGGTTTAAATCTTTACATAGTTAATGTGACATAAAAGCAGATATTTTATAAGAAGAAAACCCCAAACAGTCCAACCCTAAGTAAATAAATATTGTTTTCTGAAACATTTACTACCAGCATTTTGATGGAGTCCCTTCTAAAAATGTCCTAATCAAATTCTGTTACATAGAACATTTAAGTCAAATGTTCCAATTTGTCTGCACACAAACACATCCATCAATTCCAAATGGATATCTGTCCTCAGAAGTCATCAAAGCTTTTGGCTCTGATCCTAGGAAATCCTTCCACTCACCCTGTTTCCTTCAACCTATAATATCACTTTTCCTCTTAGACTTTTCCCTACTTGTTAGTCTTTGCTGGCAGCAACATTGGTGGTAGACAAGGGTCCTGACTTTGGTGCCACAGTATGCTTCAATGTTCTGCTACTAGACCTCTGACACATTCCATACATCCCAGTTCTCCCTGTCTGGACATCCTGGCATCTGCAATGTGCACTGTGCTTGTGCCATTCCCCTGTTGCAACCCTAAGGAGTCCAGCAGTGCCGACAGAGACTGCCTGAATTACCCACTTCTGGCAATGTCTCTCCCTTTATTGGCATGACATCGCCATGCCAATAAAGATACCCATGACATCTTGGCATGACTTTCCACAAAACTCTCATCTCACCTCATAGATAAGTACAGCTGCACAAATCACACTGACTCCTACACCTTTTTTCACCAGCTGTTGGCTTTCACAAATGGTCCATAGCTGTGGCCCAGCTCTGAGACACTGTTTCAACACCACCAGCTGAACAGCTGAAGCTGGGACTGTCAGGTGAGCCTAGGCTAACAGCTGGATATACCAAAGCCTGAGATCATACTGACGAAGCATGGTGTGCTTTGATTCCCAGCCCTCATTTATTAATAGTCTGAGGGTCTGACATCATTTCTGTCCCTTGCCAGTTGCCACATACAGCCATACCCAATGCCCGAGCAGTGTACCCAAACTTCCACCTTGCTACAAAAGCAGACCTACTCAGCTGTGCTGGTTTTGAAGAAGACCTAGCGGCACCAAAAGCCAAGAAAGGCTGAACAGATTAGTTTTTATTTGCATGCAGAACTCCCCATAGAACCTTGCTGACCCAATGCAGCCGTTGTTCCACAGCCATTTTCTCCTCGTCTATGAGTTGCAACAGTTAACTAACACAGTTATCTTATGCCCTCATTTGTGTGGTCCATGAACATGAAAGAAACACTGCACAGAGACTTCCAGATTATCTCAGGATTGCCAGTTGTTCTGCGGGAACAGGGAGTATGGCACACTCCTGGGTCCACGTCCTACACCCACAAACAGCATTTATGTATTTTCCAGCTCTGGCATTTACTGCTTTCTGACACATTTTGGTAGAAAACTCGTACAGGCTCCTGCAGCTCAACAGGTTAGCTGGGAAGGTCCAGTTCCTCAGCTGGGAGGTGACATTTCTTTGTGTGAAGTGGTGCCTTCTGAGCAAGGGTTTCTCTTTGCTTCCTCTTCTCTTTTCTCTGTGTCATGAACAGGCAAACTGACTGAAGGTGAAAGAAGACAGAGCGTACAGTCTTGGCACTAGTTTTAGACTGACAACTTACCTGGGTGTGCTGTGTGACCATGTTCTATGGGGGTGGTAACTGATGTTGGCTCCCCAGGGACAGGCCTGCAGCAAGGTTCTTCCAAATCAGAAATCCCTCTGCCTGCTGCATGGCCATCCTCTTCTCACAAAAGGATTTTTGAAAAGTTATCTCAGACTTTGACCTCATCTTCACCTCTGGGTAGGACTGAGCTTGGGCTCATGAAGCAGAGATTGATTCCTCTCTAGATTTATCTGGCTTAAATATTCCAAGTAAATGTCACCATTGAAAAGGGTACCACCGTGCTGTGGTGAGAATTTGGACTTCAAAATAATCCAAGCATTACTTCCATGATGCCTGGAGTCATTTGAAATTGGAGACCTCCAGACCAAAGAGATGGTTTGGGGCCATATTCAGCACTTTGCGGATCAAATGTGCAACACTGACATATACCTTGCCTCAAGATGGAGTGCTGGTGTTGAGGAGAAGGTATGACTTCTCAAAGTGACCTTGCCATGCACACACAGAGAATAGATAGGCACCACCAACCCTTCTTCCCACAGCGGTTTCTCTGGAAGAAAACATTGAAGGTACTGGGTCTAGAGAAGCAGATTAAATCTCCTCAGAAAATGAAATCTGTGTATTTGGGAAGAATGAACAAATGCCACCTCCTCATCACAACTTTTACCAAGTATATGTGGTATGCATATGATATACGTATATATAAAATATACTTTTTATATATGTGTGTGTGCGTAAGCATATGGTAAAAATCACAATGGAGAAGTGGATTTATTCTTTGTTCCCAAACACACAGCGATATAGATACATGGCAAAATAAAATAATTCTAAAATGTTTGCTGACTGGAAATAAGAGGGAGAAATAATACATCTTCTCTATATACTTTATAATTCTGGGAGGTGCTCAGACTGGAGTGATAGGGGTTGTGTAAGAAGCGACATCAATAAATAAATTATAGTTTCACATAAAATTATGGAAATTTGGAATGCATTGTTAAAGTAGTTTGGGAGTTACTGAACAATTTCAGTGAGTTGCTTTATGTTCAGCCACTGGAACCATCTGTCAGTTGAATGACAGCTCTTCTGGTAAACATAAACTACGTTGCTGGTGCAAATATATGTGCTAACAGTGAAAGTAAATGTCTTCAACAGACATAGACAGTATTCCCTATCAATTCATATCACTCATGGTCCTATTATCTCTGCAGAACAAAAATAGTTATTGCATTTTAATACTTACATGGCAATATTCCTTATTTATGTAATTGCTTAACATCACTTGGGTCTTTCCAAACAAAGTAAATGGTGTCATGATTATTAGAATATCTTCAAATTCACAACCTACTGGAACTTTTACTCCTTGCTGAAAAAAATGGATGCATGAGCTCATCCTGAAAAACAAAGTATGGAGATAATCCATAATTTAAAATATCATATATGAGATAAAATTTTATTTATTTTGCAGTCTTATTCTATTCATTAGTCTAACTTTTTCACTTGCTTTTAGTAGCATCAATAACAGTTCAATACACTTAGTCACTCCTTGCTATCTAAGTTCTTATGGATCTTTATAATTATTAATAAATTTTTTGTAGTAAAACCAATTTGATAATGTTTGATCATTACCTTTCTACACAGCTGGTTTCAAAACAGTTTGTAATTTTACAAAAGTCCTTACCTCTAGTCATAAGTCTTTAAAAATTTCTTGAAAACCATTGTAATTTCATCAGTATTTCACAAATGATATTAATCTATAATCTTGTTATTACTTATTTGTTCATACTGCTGCATGATCAGTCACTTTCATAACACACTGGCTATTTCTCACCTGAAAGAATATTACTCTGTGATATATTCTGTGATTCTGTGACCCAATATGTGGTTTTTTTTTTTCCTTTGATTGCCATTTGTTAGGTTTTCAGGGTTTAATTTACCGTAATTGTTAGAAAACCCCGCTATTTGAAACCAAATGTCCATCATACTTGTTTAAAGCCTCTTTGATGAATTTAAGGAATATGGTAAAACAATCCTAGAGCCAAGTACTGCACAACTGTAACCAGGAGTCACCTGCGTGTCAGCGACTGAGCATGACTGCCTCCGGCTGCCTGTTGAATTCCAGGGATCGTCAAACGATGAACAAGTATTTGTCACCCACCTCACATCAATCCCAAGCTGCTTTATAGTTCAATATACTGTACATTAGGTTGAGATTGTCAAGGGAAAAATAGGTATTCGTGCCTTTTCAAGTGTCTAAATCTGATATGGGAAATGCTGGCAACAGTGACGCTCAGGCCTGATCCTAAAAGCACAGAAAACTCAGAAATTTCTGTAGGTGGACGTGTACCTCTGCCTAAATCTTGGCCCTGCTATGCTGTATTGGTCACCTTCTTTCAGCCTTTTATTTAGGCCCTTCTGGGAGTCATAAAACAAGAGCTTGCTTGCATGAAGCGCAGGAATAACCAGCTAAGCCTCTGGCCCCTACACACACACATATAGGAGGAGTAATTTTTGTTTACCTTTTCCCCTCATAGCTTCACCATTAGGATAGTGTTGTAGGGTGTGGGCTGTCCTGTTGCAAAGGATGCTGTTCTGTTGGAAAACAGATGAAGATGGATGTATAGACGAGTGGTTAGGAAACTCAGGTAGAAGGCGGTAATGGTTCCCTCTCTGTGTGAAGGAGTGTTTGTTTTATACAAAGTGAAGCAGCTTAACAAGAAGACAGAGAGCTTCCAGCCTCAGAATAACTGTTGTTTGCTGATGAAGGCATCCTTCATGCAGGTAGGAGGCATGGATTACTGTCCCTCGGGCAGAGACAGGGGGAACTTAATGCAGTGCCGTTAATGCTCCAATCACTCAGGAGCTGGTCCCAAAGGATATCAAGGCATTCAAGTTTCTGAGCCAAAGATAATACCTATGAGAGGAGAACAGATGCCACCAAGGACTAAGACTTTCTGTTTTTTCTGATAAATGGGATTGTAATCATTACCTATGGAAGAAGCTGCTGGGTTAGATCTCGTGGATGATGAGAAATGGCAGTCTTCCTAAGTCCACGATTACTCTGGAATGTAATGCTGACCTCCTTTCTTAATTTCCCCTCTTTTAAGAGGCATATTGTATTTGAATATGTGATTTGGACCCATCTTCATCTCTACCTTCAACTCACTGGCATTTTTAATAGGTCTTAAATATTCACTCCGAAGAGAAATTCTTTCTCATAGAATATATCCCAGTTATCTGTTCTAGTTCACCTGCCCTTGCTTTATTTTTCACAAAGCAGGGCTGTAAACTTGGTTAGCCTTTGTGGTGGTGCAGCCCCCCGACCTCACCCTGGGCCACTCTGAGATCTCAGGATAAGCCCTACTGTGCTTAGTCACGAGTCCAGTGACTCGAGTGCCAGGCACCCTCGGGCCACACCTGAGCCACCTGCTGCCTGAATTTTATACCAGAATGACTCAGCACGAATTGGGGCCAGAATGGGAAATACTGACCAAGGCCAATCGTCTTGAGATCCTACAGACAGCAATCTGAAAGAGAGACCTTTTGAGCTCTCCAGGACCGCAGCAGGATGTGTGACCCAGAACGTCCCCCTGAGCTGGGACGCCACTCAGGGCAGATTTTGCGAGGATTGAAGGATTGTCCATTAACGATTTCATGAGGACTCAAAGGCCTGACTTTGCGAGGTTCACTGATGATTGCTGGCACATAATAGTGAAACTCACAAAAAGGGAAATTTTAATCACAGGTTAACTTCTGTGTGTGTGCACAATTTGATTTAAACTGTTTATCTGCCTGTCTGTGCATATTTGTGCAATTTGATTTAGAGCTGTTTGTTGGTCTGTCTGTGTATGCGTGTGATTTGATTTAAACCCCATCTGTGCGTATAACCCTGCTGTAAGTTTCGAGTGACCCTTGCCATTCTTGAATCTTTAACTAAGTCACTGTTTTGATTGTAACAAATTTCATTTCACTTCTTTGTGAAATTGGTTGATGCTTAAGAATTATACAACCTAATTTCATGATCTATCTCAAAACTATTAGTAAATCCTAAATTGCTACTAGACCAAAACCATGTAAAAACAATCTTATTCCATGAGAGCCTTACACCTTGTTTACTCCAGGTACATATTGGTTTACAGCAGGTATACCAAAACCGAAGAAGAGAACCATGGAAAACTCCAATTTGTTATTTATTTATAAACTTGACATTACACGTCATGCAAAATTAAAATCTTCAGCTTGTTCTTGCCCCAGTTATTTAAGAACAGTCTCTTCAGAGCTTTAACAGCCTTTTGCCATAGATGGTACAAATGTGTGCACTTTCCAGCTGCTGAAATATGTTCATTTCTGGCTGTGGCCTTAATTTTATTTATCAGCTCCTTCTAACAGAGAGGAAGACACCACCTCTAGCTGGTAGAGTTTCAGAGGAGGCACTGTGTGCAATACTGTTTCACATTTGAAGGGTGTCTATAGCAGACATGAGAAGTCCAGGCCAAGATTGGGGCAGAACAGAAGTATCCTAAGGCAGTCTTGTGTTTAAATGCCCAGTCTTGCTCCGATATTGCATTTACTATGTTTAAGTCTAGGGCAGCCCCAGTTCAGGCAATCTGGAGGCATCACCTCCAGAAGAAGCAAAAAGTAAAGTAAGGATGGAACTACTGGAGGAGTATTTGACTCTGGTAGGAGAGAGGTTTCCCATTTTGTAATTATAGGTATAAAAAGTGCTAACTTAGCAAACTGCCATAATTTAGTTTCTACTAAATTGACCTTCCTTTTGGACTTTGCCAGAAGGCTTGATTCGTTAGAGCTCATTGAGTTATTAGAGATATTTGGCTGGAAATTACTACAGGAGTACAAAGTATTCGTGACAGGCTGAATCATAATTTCAAAACTGGACTGTAGCAACTCAGAAGAGATGAAGTTGACTCAGATTTCAACCCAACTCTGCCAATCCATAAGTGTGTATGTCAAACTACTGTGTTGGAGGGACTAGAAATATCTTGTAAGCATTTCTCCTTTTTAATGTGATGATACTTTTGATGTCTAAATTATTTTCTCTTTCTACTTAAAGTAAGTTTTGACTTCAGTAGTTTACCATAAAATGAGCAGAATACCTTTTACTTTCTTTGAACATTAGACTCAAAGATTGCTCTACAAGAATGATTCCTTTTAAGCTTTCATGAACATTTACTGTAGCATCTCACTTAAAAATATTTAAGCATTCTATTAGATCACTGCATGTGACTCCACACTCTTTTTAAATCAAATGTGTCATCTTGTGCTGCTGCCACCTTAGAGACACAGGAGACAGTGCTCTGGAATAGTCAAGGGACATGAGAATGTGGCCATTATATTTTATACAAGATGTTAAATGATTAATATTTGTAAATTAATGCATTTATATTATATGTGCATGAGACACTCCAAGTCCTGCAAATATATCTGAGAGGTTCATTTGAAAAAAATGACAACTTCTCTTTTCCTACTGGAGTTTATTTGGGCTGGTCAAGTGAAAAAGAAATAGTGGCTTATAAGAATTATAAGACACAAGATATAGTGTATTTCTGGGCAATTATAACATGCCTAGGAAGGTGTAGCAAGGCATAAGGCTGAAAGTCCAAATGACTTTACCCACTTGAGAAATGCAATAATTCCCTAGAAATGCACCGCCTGGAGTATATTACTACTGTTATGAAATAGAATTCATGAATAGAAAGAAGGAAAACAGCGAGGAGAGGGACAGGCCTATCCATGCATGTACCGGCTAGTATTAAAGTGGGTATGACATCAGTCACAGCCAATCAAACAGGCTCAGTAATATCCAAAGTGCTACCGACATTTCATAATTAAGTAATGAGACATGACAGGGCATGAATTGTGTTGTATTAATTCTCGCCGAGTGTGTTGTTGTAAGGCAAGAGAATGAAGGCTGGGTGCCATCGGTCCAGCCAACTGTGAATTAATCCTTTCCCATTCTCACAATGGAACCTCTTATTGTGGTTTTATAAAATGTTAATCTTTAAAATATTTATATTGTTAATTAAGTGATGAGTTTCTAAGCCATGATGGCAATCAGCACAATTCTTTCCATAATTCTGAGCAGTGAATTGTGCTATCCGCTGCTCCCTACTCAGATCCTCCACAGTCAGTCAAACCAGCTGTTTGCTATTGTCCGTTTGCTAATGTATTCTAATATCCTGCCTCTTAATGCCTACTCTCATATCTGCATTCATTTGCATATAAGAAGCATCTAGATATGCTACTAATGGTTAGTGAAGTCCTTTGAGCATATAAAGTGCTATGGAAGTGCTAAATATGGTTTTTGTTTACTACTCAAAGAAAACACTAATGTAGTGAGGGGTACTGTGCATGTCCCTTGTCAGTCAGGACTTTGTTCCATTCACTGTGATTGGGAGCAGTGTTTTTTAATACTGAAAATAAAGCTTTTGGGGTTTGCGCCTTTGCAAAATTAGGGCAACCATTTTTCTTTGTTAGCAAGTGACTCCCTGTCAGACCCCACTTATTTAAAATATCAGTTTTCTATAGTATTCTATATGGTGCTCTACACTGCTCTTTAATTTAGTATAGAACATTTTCTTTGGTGATTTGAGACTGACTCAGGGATCTAGTGCTGGTGCTTTACACTGGCAGTAAAGGTTTTGGCTTTGATGTCAATAGGAGCCAATTCATGCTTAATAAGCTCATTGAATCTACATTCCTGAACAGGCTGCAGAAGATTTATTGCCATAGGCATCCTGAAAAGTACAGTATGGTTGTTTGCTACATAAAATCATGAAGGAAGATGCCTAGGCAAGCAAAGAAATCCACCTGGGCATTTGTCCATGACTGCCTTTCTGCAGTTATAGCTGGAAATGCTGTTAGTGTATTTAAGTCCCTGGAATGCGACTGAAGGGGCAGAGGTGGCCCTATGACATTCATGCATGGGGCAGGGTGGGCTCTTCTTGTCACTGTGACCTGCCAAATGTCCATGCCATGAAATATCAGAGCCAGAGATTACTGACAGGGAGAAAAACTGAAGCTTCACTTCTGCAAAGAAACTGCAGAGATGATGATTGTCATGCAGATTCATATGAAGATAAAAATGCCTAGGCAATATCACTGGAACAGGCGTGAAAATCCTGCACTGGCTAGCAGACATAGATGACATGCTTTTCTGACCCTAATACTGGTTATTTAATTTCATGAGCAAGGACGTGAAGAATTTTCTTGGGTGAACATTAAGCAAACATATACTACTTCAAAATGTTAATAGTAATCACACTTCTACATGTCATTCATACACTTAACTTGTCTCTGACAGTCATTTTCGGAGTGAGCGATTATTTAGTAGCATATAGTAACCCAAACACATAATTGAAACTGGAAGCAACAAAAGGTATTGTCCATATTTGAAACTGCCAGTCTAATTACAGATAGAAAAGCTACAATTACCTGGACTGGAATTGATATTCATTATTGAGATCATCACAAGATTTGAGCCAGGCCATTTATCAATGATGTTCCTGCAAAGAGAAGAAGACATTTTTTATCATTCTCCTTATTGTATATTGTAATCACACACTTGACGTTAAGTACTTGGTTCCTAGCATTTCATAAAGCCTAGATTTATTTGTAGCTTAAAAGAAAAATGTTTTCTTTTTCACCTAGACACCTTATATCTTTGTTTCCAAAATCAAAAGATAATTCAAATTTCACAAGTACTTCATTCTGAATGACGTTGAGAGCTGTCCTTGGAGTAAGGAACACAGCAGTGATCAGGTAGATGCTCAGTGGTACATCATATTGAAAATTATATATTACAGTGAATATAAATATACATACAGGTCCATATACAACCCAAAAGAGATATACAGTGTTATTAAAATAAGACAATATATTACACAAAATTTTTTGAGTAGTTCTTCAGAGGGGCAGGCGCTGATCTCTCTGGTGACCAGTGACAGAACCCAAAGGGAATGGCAGGAAGATGTGCCAGGAGAGGTTTAGGTTGGATATTAGGAAAAGGTCCTTCCCCCAGAGGGTGGTGGAGCACTGGAACAGGCTCCCTGGGAGGCAGTCACAGCTCCAAGCCTGACGCTATTCAAGTAGCACTTGGGCAACACCCTCAGAGACATGGTGTGAAATTTGGGGTTGTCCTGTGCAGGGACAGGAGTTGGACTTGATGATCCTTGTAGGTCCCTTCCAACTCAGGGCATTCTGTGATTCTATGATTCTCAGCCCAGCACGATGCAGGACCTGCCTTCATCCAGTCACTCTGCAAGGGCATGAAGCAGTTTTGGCTGGAAGCAGGCAGTCAGTCATGAAGCAAGGCAATGTGAGAATTTTTGGTAAAAGGAAGAACAATATTTCCTCTCAATATTTGGGTGGTTTAGACCCTCTCCACATCTGAACGGTACCTACTGGTCACCTTCTCTGCTGTGTTTTTTTAGTATGTCCTTTGCAACTAAGTTTAAGACTTGGGCACACTGCCAGTGTAGGGTCATTCTGGTCAAAACCTTTTAGCTTCCATCGTTTACCCTTCTGGTCAAACAAAGTCAGGCAGGTACCTCACAATCTGCAATGGTGGACAAAATTTGTATTTTAACTGTGAATTACTTTACATGTGGCATATAGATACTTTTTAGTAATGGACATGGAGTAAATTATTTAAACAAATAAATTAAAATAAATAGAATTAATACATTTATAAATATGCATGAGCCCCCATGTAGTTCAGACTAATATGTACTTACTATATATACATTTTTTGCTCTATGGGTTTCTCAAGATTTCATACTTCCCTTACCTTGGTTTTCAGCAGGTTTTGTGGCAAAGTCTAAATGACTGTTAAGGAAAAGAAAACTACTTTGGGTTTTTTTATGGTAGATTTGCACTAGGTTGATTGGTTATCAGTGTGTCAAAATTGTATCTGATTTGGTTTACTATCAAGTGCTTGATAATTTTTTTTTCCCAGAAACACAACATTAAAAATATTTTTTCTTTTCAAATTCTTGTATATCAGAACAATAAGTAAATATTTTCCTCTCCTTAGTGATTTTTTGCTTTCCAAAGTCCACAGCTCGAGTCCATTGCCCATATGTGGGAATCTAGTGCCATTTAAAACACCCTTGGTTTCAGCTTTGACACCTAGAGGGTGATTCAAAAGCTTCAACATAGGTGTCTAATACCATTTAGATGCCTTAGGATATCCTGCCTGGCATCCAGCTGCTGCTTCAGAAGGGCTCCGGTCTCCCACAGATCTTGTGCTGTCTCTGCTAGTCTCATGCAGATGCTGTGAATACCCCAGGATGTTTAAAATTGTGCTAAACAACTGTGCTTAGGCACCTGCACTGCTCCCCCTCATGTTCCCTGACTGCAGCAAGCATTCCTGGAGCAAGCAGCATAGGTTTATGTTAATGTTTCTGTATTTCTAAACGCCCCACGTAGGGGCAATCCATGACTATTCAGGAGCATTTGACAGCCCGTTGTCTTGCCATGAATATTTACATCCTTCTACCTATCGTACAATAAAGTAGGAACTCTCATATTCTCATTTCTTAAACAATCCAAACATACTTGTAGATTAATTTTAATGCACATATTTTTTCCGTTTGAATACATCGTGATTAAAAGTTCATGACCTTGATGATATCATGCAATTTGAGAAATCGCCAACAATGTCCATGGTGATTAAATATTCCACTTTGTAATTATTTTGTAACTTTTGTTCTGCTCTTTGCTCACTCCAAAAATTATCATAAAATTTTGAAAGATGTCCTCAGTGCAGAATATGTCCATAAAATATTAAATATTCAATTTTCCTCTATCATGGCTTGAAAAATTCATAATTACATGATGATCCACATAATAACTCATTCTGAAAAGTCATATATGGCACTCCCCCTGTGACTGAGTTAATAATTTACTGCTGTGTGGGATTTTCACTCTGCACTGTTAGTCTTGGGAACATTTATTAAGCAAATGTTCATTTGCAAAGATCAGAATGTGAATGAAGAGGGTAAGAATTTAATGAGGAGTGACAGACAGGTGAACTGATTCCATATAGTTCTTTACTACAGGAGAAAGCAGATAGCTTTATCTTTCATAGCCTCGATAGACACATGAAATGAAATATAGAAGACGGGGCAAAAGGAAAAAAAAGGTACTTTCCTAGAAGGGCCAATGGAAGGATAAATCAGAGGAACTCATGAACATTATTCAGACCAGTCGAAATGGCTGTTCATATTCTGTACCTTTGCACTTATATAGCAGCAATATTCAGATGTTTTGAGATCGTTCCCCATTTTTTCAACAGAGTACTTTCTGCATTTAAGAAAAAAAAATCAAGTCCAAGAGTATGATATCGTCTTATTTGACAGCAATATACTCCTGGAGAAGCAAGAGAAGACAACTTTTGTATTTTTGTTTCAAAATGCCTTGTACTTTATGGTTATCCTTTATCATTTTCAGATGTAAGAAAGACTTGCAAACAATATAATGCAGGAACTGGTATCAAAACTTAATTGGCTTTTTTCAGTAAATAATAAAAAGGTTTGCTACACATTAACCATGTAACTTCTTCATATGACTTTTGGGTGTCATCTAATAAAATGTAAGATAAATAACATTGATGCTGGTTTTTCTTTGTAAAAGAAATTAAAGGGAAAAATGGAATGCTACAGGGAGATTTTATAACTGATTTAGAGTTCAGTTTTGCAAAATATTAAGCATGTTGGTCCTCATACAGCAAAAAGCTAATACACTTCTTTAAAGGTAGATGAGTACAAACTTCAGTGTTTTACTGACTAAGGGACACTTCATTAAACAAGTCATGACTTCACCAAGACCAAACAAGTCTTTCTCAATCAATTGCCACTGACTGAAATGCATACAGCTATATACTTTCCAATGATATCTAAATATAAGGCCCCAAATGCTAGGATTTATACCTTCTTATATACAAAAAAGGTGTTGTGTCATACGTCCTGACTGACATTGGGCAAAACTGGGATTTCCAGTTGGGTTACTTTATGAATTTACTTTCATTCCAATATGAATGTTTTTCATTGGATTTTTCTTCTCCATTAAATTTTAAATTTTCTAAATATTTTTGGCCTCCAGGGCCCTGAAATATAATTTTTGAAAACTGCAACATTTATTTCTGAGATAATTGCCAAGAGGAAAACAATTCTCATGAAGATGGGAGTTATTCTTTGGGTGTGTTTTGTTTGGTTTTTTTTAATTTCTTTTTGGGTGTGGTGGATGATTATATAATCAATGATGCACAGTACATTTATGTTTTGAAAAAGGAAATAGTACTTCAAGGGAGATGTGGGGACAAAACTATGCAAAATAGAATTTTTTGAAAAAGGTGAAAAAATTATTTTTGTTTAAAATTTACACATTTTGAAAGAGAATTTTCAAACAGTTGTTGTCAGCATCATTTTCCTGGATATATATTTCCCTGGATATGAAGGTTTCAGCTGAGGATGACTGAATTTGTTTTGGCACTTGTTTTGATTACAGCTTTTAATTTTCAAAGGGCAATTCATGGCTTTGTTGGAAATGAGACAGAGGCTGTGGCCTAAGTTTCTGATGGGGAATCCCAGCTCCCATCCTTTACTAGCAGACATTTACCTGACAAACTTAAAAATGAACAGACAGACACAGGAAGAATTTCATTTAGTCACTCAGTGCAATGACTGTCACCTACACTTAAAAGTGCAGGAACCTTTAAAGAGAAATTAGAAATGCTTATTTCTCCCAACTGGCTAGGCAAGGACCTGACAGCGTTACACTCTGGTATAGAATTCTGTGCCATTTATATCAACATAGGGTCAGATAAACCCAATCTCAGTGACCAGAGCACAGAAAATAGGGGAGTTTGAACAGAAGTTCAGAGTTTGTGAAATGCACATCCTTCATTTATCCTTCAACAGAATGTAATATGAGAAAGTAATGAAGATGACTGAAGAAACAGTAAAGATAACTGGGAGAAGGAACATAAATGGTTGCAAAAACTGACAAAGGTAACTAACTCATGGAAATCACATGTCCTTTCTTAATGATTTAATTAAGTTACCTAGAAGTGGGACCCTTTGTTTTCAGGTTATTCCTAATTTTTTTTCAAGGATCAGCTTGGAAGGATCTTACTTAACAACTTTCTTTTTGACATGGCTCTGTCATGTCAAATAGGAGACTATGGACAAGGTTTGGTTTTAATGTACATTTCTGGGATATATTCAAAGAGGATGAACTGAGATATCATAAAGGGAGAATGAGGTGACATTGAGACCTGGAGAAAAAAATCAGATTAAGTTTAATCACACAGGCTCAAGATATAAAAAGATAATTTTTCCTAGAGCTTATTGGTTAGTTATGACAGAGATGGGAAGGACCTATTCACCGACTGCAAGAAAAGAAACTCATTTGATCAAAGACAGATGTATGCCATTACAGTCAACTGGGAGAAATAGGCAGCACTTTTATGGCATAGTCCATTTTATCCTGAAATAGATATTTGGCAAGATTAGTGATTCCTGAGTGCCTTTTCCTCTAAACAGACCATAAAGGAACCCTAGGTTGGCTACTTAGATACATCCGTGTGAGATTAATTTCATCTGAGAGAACTATGAGCTGCAAAGGTGAAGTGGCCAGGAAAAAGAAAAGCAATCCTTAGGTATGTGTGTTGTGGTATTCCTCAATAAAGATAAAAAAGTGTCAATGCCTTTGTGCAAAAGGGAGGTAAAAGCTTGTCTGCAATAGCCTGGACTGTTTTGATTATTCATTTTCTGGAAAGAGTAAGTTCCAACTGGAAGAGATGTAGCAAAAGTTTACTATGACAGATGAGTGGGGAGTCTACGTCGTGGTTCATCAGAGGTTAACAAACACTTTTAAAATGAAAGCGTATCATTTACAAATTTACCATCATTTCAGCAAAGAAAAAATGGATAAGAAGGGAGGTAAGAATTACAGCCCTGGTTGGGGGAACAACTTTTTACCCCACTCCTTTAAATGAGGTCCCGTGAGAGATGATGGGTCGTAATGCCAATTTCTTCACCTTCTCCCCAGGTCCAGCTCTTGTTGGAGTTGCCCCATATCTTAAGAGGAACAATATTCCTCACTTCAAGACCCATATTACTTATTAACCAGAGAATCCTAACCCCTGCTATGCTGAAGTCCCTCCATTACCAGCCAGAGCTTATCCACATTTATCCCATTTATGGCAGATAATAGCTTGTACTGAATTTGTACTCCTAAAACAATTCACACAAATAGAAAAGAATAACACATTCATGAAGAGACAAGCATATGATTGTAAAATAACACTGGGTAGAAGCTGTAAAAAAGGCTTGTGTGATGTCATGGATACCTGGTCATGAGACTCAGAGATCCAAGAGTCCTCATTCACCCCCATTTCTTACATATGTATTTTAAAAGTTACTCTTACATCTTAGATATACATATTTTTAAGCATCACTGCGGCAGACAACGTTGTTGGAAGAATGTGGCATTAAAGGAAACAACCAGAATTTGTAAAATATAATGAAGTTTCTGACAGCTTTGATGGGTAAAGATTAAAAAAAAAAGCTGGTTGAATTCTATGTAACCTTATTTGAAGACTTTAAACTTACTTGCTTGAGGAGGCTTCTCCAGATATAAACTCTTCTTCAGCAAGCCCCTTTTCCTCAGCTGTTTGCATCTATGGAGAAAATTAAATCCAGCTGAGCTTCATCTTTCAAAATAATTTTGATTATTTGCTTTAGGTCTATTTTCAATGAGACTTTACTGAAAGGAGATTGGGTTTTTTATGCACAAGATATGGATGGGAAAGAAGAAAAAGTTGAGTTTGATCCTGAAATTTTGTCATGAGTACTCTGTGTAAGATAGGGCAAGGGCACACTCTTCTTTCCTCTGCAGACTGGGAGCAATAATAACTACCAACCCCTATATGAGTTCTGAGTGCTAGCTTTTGCTATGGGAATAACATCATTCAGACTAGCTAGTTGTCCTGCCTCCTCAATCATATGAATTGTCCCATCTGATGATTGGTGCAATTTAGTCTTTTGCTGCCAAGCCTGGGATTCACCCCTAGATTAAGATACCTGAGCTAAGGTGTCTATGTGAAGGTGTCTTCCTGCAAGCTAAGTAGCTAACTCACATCACAGTCAAGGACACCCAGAGCTTGATTCAGTTGCCTGAATACAGATGTTTATAGATGGGGCAATTATGAAACAGATCTATGGCAGGCTTGTAACCTTCTGGAGTAACAGATGAAGGTCATGCCCCACAGCATGTGGCTGTATGAGGCCAGCAGAATTGACTCCTGTCGCGGTTTAGCCCCAGTCAGCAACTGAGCACCACACAACCGCTCACTCACTCCCCCACCCCAGTGGGACTGGGGAGAGATTTGGAAGAGCAAAAGTAAGAAGGCTCATGGGTTGAGACAAGAACAGTTTAATAATTAAAATAAAATAATAATAGTAATAATGGTAATGATAATAATAATAATAATAATAGGAAAATAAAAAGAGAGAGACAAGAAACCCAGGGAAAAAAAAACAAGTGATGCAACTGTTCACGACCCACTGATCAATGACACCAGTCCCTGAGTTGTGATCACTGCTTGCCCCAGCCAACTCCCCTCAGTTAATACACTGAGCATGACATCATATGGTATGGAATATCCCTCTGGCCAGTTTGGGTCAGCTGTCCCAGCTGTGTCCCCTCCCGGCTTCTTGTGCACCCGGCAGAGCACGAGCAGCTGGAAAAGTCCTTGACTAGTGTAAGCACTACTTAGCAACAACTAAAACATCAGTGTGTTATCAACTTTTTTCTCATACTAAATCTAAGCCACAGAACTGTACCAGCTACAGTGAATAAAATTAACTCTATCCATGACAACTCCCAAGATAACAATAGTTGAAGGAGTCTGCAAAACTGTTCAGCCCACCCTGAAGTAGTAACCTGAGTTGATGTAAAGTAGTACTTGCTCTGCAAACTCTCTCTCCAGACTTTATCAACTGTATAGACCAGATCTCCATGCTTAGCTCACATACATTCACTCACATGAAGGCTCCTAAATGCAGAGGTCTTAATTTTAACCTGAATCTGACTCCTCAGGCCTAATTTAGCTGCTTCAATACAGGTGTCTAAATAAAGATGTTTCAAGCTGGACTGCACTTGAGATGCCTCAGGATATCCTATTTAGTCTCCAGCTTCCACTTAGCAAGTGCCAGGTTTGCCCATAAGTTCTGTATCAGGTTTACTACCTTCATGCACATGACTCTAGGTTTGATACTTTAGGCTGTGTTAAGTGGCAATAGATACCTATACTTAGACAATTAAATCAAGCCTTTAGTGTTTCTTGGTGGGTATTTCAGAGGAAAAGGGGGAAAAAAAAACCTTGGAAGAGAAAAACCTGGATGTCAGATGCCATAAACAGTGAAAATAAGGACTTGTAACATTTTAAAATAATTTCAAAATTCTATTATTTTTTTTTTTGTTTTAATTCATTACCATTAAAAAGAAATAATACAAATTTCCAAGAGATGTCAATGTTGAATATTTTCTTTTCTGGCACAGTGTCAAAGAACACCACAAGTTTTGTGTCTTGTCTGTAAAAAAACATTTTCTCTAAACAGTTTTAAATTGCTGCTTTCAAAAGGTTGTTTCATTATGCCGTTCAGGTACTCATGTAGTATAAAAGAACAGCAACTGGTCAGATCTCCCTAGTAGGAACAAAATCGGTTCAGATGCTTTTATTCCACCTTATAAATGGCTTCTCACATAGAGCCCCTGCCAGAACTTAATGCTTTGGGCTTTCTGCATGTAGTAGTGGATGGTGCCTTGGGGCCACAGTTCAGAACATCACTACTGAGCTTTAAACTCTACCAGGGGCCAAAGGGAAAAAGTAAAATGTCACAATTAGCATTTGACAGCTCCAGTCGTTTGTTAAATGTGGGGGGAAACTGGGAGAAGTAGGAAAAATAGGCTTGTTGATTTTATTGGGGTATTTTTATTTATTCTGTGGCATTTTGCAATGACATATACAAACAGAAGTTTTGTAAAGGCCTATTGAAAGTTCTGATTGCATGTGATATAGTTACAAGAGTATCTGGAACTTGGGCATAAGAATGAAATAAACATGTAAATACTCATTAGAATAAAAAAAAAAACCCACTACTGTTAATAGGGCAATAAGAGCAATAAACTATGTAGTATAGATAAGCTTGAAATATTTATAACCTAGAGAGCAAAAAACTTCTTATAGAAACTGTCCTTATGTTAGTGAAGCCACACTAAATTTTCCAAGATATTTGTCAAGTTAGTTAGTCCTTGACAATGTTATGATTCCCGTGATACTACAATGATAACTAACATACTAAGGATATTTTGAAGCATCTAATCAATGGATTTAGTTTACAAATGCATGTGAAAATTACATAGCTGAGGGGAAAATATGTTCTGGGAGAAGATCAGATCATTTATTCAGAAATGCTCTCTGACCCCTGCTCTGTAGTTTGTTTCTATCACACCAGATAAGGAACCTATTGTCAGTATGGGATCAGCCAAGCATTTAGAAAGTTTATTTGATAATTACTATTAACCCATGGTATAGATTTTCCTTTCCTATATGCAGTGTCACAATATTTCCAAGAACTTTAACAATTATCATGAGACTATCTAGACCAGCTAAAGAACAAGTATCTAATTGGCTTATCTTTATCACTGGTTTAACCTAACAAGTTACAGACCAGATGATTTAAAATTACAATCCACTTTCAAGCTCATAACTCACTTTATCTAAAAAAGCTATCAGAAAAAAATCATCACTGGCTTCCTAAATTTCCTTGCAAAAAGTAGCTAAATAAAAAATGCTGCTAAATACAGTAATAAAAGAATGGAGGAGCTCAAAGGTCATTTAGAGCATATGGACATGCTTAATGAAAAAGCTCCACTCAAATGTTTTTAATCACCTAATAGAAATATTCACATGATGAAAAACTGTCAGTTCTGAAATACACTAAAGGATTTCTTCAAATTACGTTGCACTGAATTACTCTCTTTGACAACCTAAATCTTGTTTTCCTTTGATCTTCTGATAATGCCAACACATATTTTTGAGGGGTCTGGCAAGAAACACACAGAGGATCCTCACTTGCCAAAATCAATAACATCCATTCCCATGCCTGAGAGACAGAAATGCTGGATAATAACAGAAACATGCTCACTGGAGGCTGCAGGAACACTTGTTTGTGCCTAGTTCAGTACACCAGAGTGACTGCTGAAGAACGATTCAGCCTGGTAAAACTCCTACGTCTAGCACTGTCACGCTTGGTTTCTGTATCTGCCAAATCCAGTAAAGGTTGATTATGCAAGTTAGCCCTGCCTGAGGGCTTGTCTATCCTGAACACTGAAATTTCCAAAACAATTCTATTGCTCTTTTTCGTGAATCAGTCTTTGTGCTCTGTTTCTGCAGTTTTACTTTTCACCTCATTCTTCATCTCCTTTTTGGCTTGTAACGTCTCTTTGGTACATGCAGATCCAAACATATCTTAACATGCAATGCAGAGCCAAATCCATGCACTTAATTTATGAAGGGTAAATTATATTATTTCCCTTTGTATATGAATATTTCTTTTCTGTGTTAACATGAAATAAGTTTGGCCAGGGTGCAAAATCTGTCTATTTTCCTTGCAGCTTATTTGTTGTGTTGGGGTTAAGAGCCGTGAGCAGGGTTCTGTCAGGTTACCACAGGTAAAATAAAGTATGATTACGTGGAAAAATCTTCCTTATTATGAATATCATAAAATAAAACTTGACAGAGTTAGCAAACACCTGAGAGCTATTGGCTTGCACTATTGCATTTAATCCTCTTGTCCATATTTTTTAAGTAGAGCTTAAGGATGTGACCCCTTACTACCTTGTATAAGAAGCCCAGCCTCATTCTGTGCATAGTACGATAGTGCTCCATGAATGAAGAGCTGTTTGGTGTTTTTTCTCCTCCTTGTGCCACATCCATGGGTCAGAAGATAGAGTTCCAAATTTTCTTATGGGATTTCTTATGGTGCCCACCCCTACGTGGTGGCATACTTTGGAAATGCGTTAATTTGTATTTGTAATTGTTCTCTGAATGGAGGGGTGCTTTACCAAGTGAGACCTGATTAAAGTGTCCAGTAATCTGAGATGCCTAGGATCTGCTGTTTTCAAACATTTAGCCTTTACCACACTGTATTTTCTAAGCACAGTGATATTTGATTGTATCTGTGAACGACCAGCTATTATACAGATCAGGCGTCTTTCCTTTCTGCCTTTACTTACTCCAGCACCTTTTACTTCTCCTTATTCAGATTTTCATCCGATCGTTGGCACCAGGTTCTCTTGTGCCTTTCTCAGTTTCTTACACCTATCACTTTCCCCAGTCAGGTCTAGCTCTTCATTTACATGCTGGCTTGTTCTCAGGTGCTCTGCCGCCCCCCATTAGTTGTGCTCATTCTCCCTGATTTACCAATTTTTCTCTGCCTCCAGCTCTTGGCCAACCTGTTTACTCACCTTCATTTGTTTCAACACTGTTCTAGATGTCTTGTCTGAATAGTCTTAGCTTCAGCCATCCAGCTCTTAAACAAGTCAATGTGCAAAGCATGTCATCATAACTCTTGTTTTCACAGAATCACAGATTGGTAGGGGTTGGAAGGGACCTCTGGAGATCATTTTGTCCAACCCCTCTGCTTGAGCAGGGACACCTAGAGCAGGAGGCACAGGACCGCATCCAGGTGGGTTTTGAATGTCTCCTAGGAAGGAGACTCCATAACCTCTCCGGGCAGCCTGTTCCACTGCTCTGTCACCCTCTGTTACTTTTTGTTTGGAGTAGATTAGTGGAGCTTGTTGCAGCAGTAGGAGGTTCTCAAATAAACTCTGAAGAGGTCTGAGCTGGGAATTTCTACTGCAGCTTTCCAAAAGTTTATAAAATGCCCAGGTGGGAATAGATGCTCACATAGAGCACTAAAGGTTCATTAGCATTGCCTAACAACGTATCTTTCCTAGCTTTGCTCTTAGAAACTCTTGAAACCTTCACCAGGAAAGAAAAAAGAAAAAAAAAAAAAAAGGGTAAAAAATTCTGGGCTTAGCCTAAATGTGTTCACTGCTTACAAACACATTTAGACTGAACAGTTAAAGACTGGCAAATATTGCGCTAACAAAGAATGAGCCTTTGCAAGAAATGTGAACTCATTTTCCCATTTTAGGGGCAACAGTCCCTGACTACAATTGTTAGACAGTAGCTCAGGGCTTAAAAGTTGGAGAAACTGAGTCTATGAGTTTAGAAAGGGAAGGGAACCAACTAGCACAGAATAGAATATTTCAGTTGGAAGGGACCTACAGCAATCATTTACTTCATTTGCAATTTGATTTTTGGAAGAACTGTGAGACTGAGATGTCAGGTATGACAAGATATGAGGACAGTATTAGCCAGCTGATTTTACTGCAGAAAAACACTGCATCCACATCCCTAACGGTGCACAGCCTCAATGGCCATGGGACTGCAATACAGGGGCAACAAGGCAAGAGGGAAATTGTAGCTTTTATGTAGTATAGAGCTAAATTCCAGCAGGACTGGAATAAAATTCCTCACACTGTGTTTGACATTGCTGGCTGATTTGTGATGATGAACATCTTCAAAGCAGAGCACGTGGAGCATGTAGGTCTGCAGCCACATAAGCTCTTTTTGTCCTAAGGACTAATTGAGACCTCCAAGCAGGACATGGTCCAGGAAAGGACAACTCTGCAGTGCTCTGTTTTCTGCAGAGCTCCCTCGAGTAAATCTGATTTACCCAAGCTTGGCACTGAGGCCAGAATCAGATCCCCATTGTATAATAAACAGTGCTATTAAATGATTCATGTTTTATTTCAAGGATTCTCTTTCCAGGGGTAATACTAGGTTAGTCATACATTTATGACTAACAGCATACAAAACTAAATAAATTTCTTCCACATAATAGGATAAAGCAGTTCTGGTAAGCTAAAAGCCAGTTGTAAAGTACAGAAAATCAATGGAAATGTGTAGATGTAATGGGTTGATTATGTATGTTATAATGAAATATATATTTTGAAGAAGGCAGGAAAATAATTTATATATGTCATTGTGGAGATCTACTTAGAAACTTTCTATGTATATTTATCTTATATTTTCCAGAGAAATATTTTATTAGGCAAGCTCAAATATTTAGGCAAAATAAAATCATTTAGGGTGCATTTGAGGTTTGATTCAAGTTTTCATATACTGTTTACATTTTATTTTTGGAATTCTGGAATTTTGCAAAATTAGTCCCAGTTAAGAGATTTTTGATTAAGATTTATTTTAAAATATAAAAAGAAAAATATATTGCCTGTTGTAAAACGTAAAACTTCCTACTTCTGTGGAGTTGGCCTGTGTTCTACAATTCACATGGTTATAGGTATAGGTCACAGAACTGTTTCTAAGAAAACTCCTCACAAAATATGTCATCGGAGGCTCCCTACCCCTTTTTGTTCTTGCAAGCAACCCATCTTCATATTTCTGGAATAATTGAGGCAGAGTTCCTGCAGAGAGCAGCCTCATTGGCCCCAAAACCAACTGTAATTCCTTTCTTGAGCTTCAAAGGAGGGAGGAGTCCTGTGGAAAAAGTAACAGGAAATAATAGTAAAGAAATTATTGATTATCCAAATCTCTCTACTTAATGAATTCTTAGTCTGTTGGTCTTTATATTGACTCCCAAAAAGGCAGAAATAAATTCAGTGTCAGCCAGGCTGGTCAAGTAATTGAGGTCAGAAAATGTATACACAAGTGGTAAAGATCAATATCTTATGTACAATGTACAAACAGTAAGATTTATACCTCTAATGGAAACATGAGATATGTATAAATTGGATACCGATATGTATATATTTACATAGATGCGTATGCATATGTGTAACTGGATATATATGTTCAAATACATGTAAATGTTTCACCAAGCTTTTTATATAGAATATTGCCATAAAATAAGCTGTGCTTCCAAAAGGAAAATATTTTGTAAGATATGTAAACTGCAGTCAAGGCTGCATTGAACTACTCAAAAATTATTTGGTTAAAGGGTAAATACACCTTGTACCTCATAATGAAAATCTTATAGGTAGAGGTGGAGATTAACACTGCAGGCTGTCTGCAGAATATTAATAAAATTCAATATATTTTCTAAAAGGTATAATTTATATTTTGTGGAAATGAGTCCCTTTTCTAATAAAATTCTTCTGTCCTTCATTCTGTTCATATAATTTTTCTATAAATCATCCTGTAGGAATTTTTTCTAAATATTCATCTCAGAGAGAACCTATTTAAATAAGCCCTCTTAGCAAGATATTTCAGAATTAAAATTACACCATGAGCAATACTTTATCCAATATGCTTCCTTCTATAGAATTTCTTTGTGATTAAAACAATATTTTGTAGAATTACATTATGTTAAAATAGCTGATCTGAGGTGATGCTTCTAGTATATAAATACTATGTTAAAAAGATCAACAAATTATCCTTAACCATTTTAATTTAACCATTCTCTGAACCTGTGCAAAAGTAGCTGATTTTCTCTCCACATCTACATATATAGTGAAAAAAACCTAAGGGCATTGCACTCAGCTTCACCACAATGAAAGAATAAGAAAGGAGAAAAGTGCTGCTGGTTATACTTTATTTTCTTGGATTTGCAGTAAACTAGAACATTATGCTCTTTGTAGTCATGGAGAAATAAAGTCTGTGATGTCCCTGGAATTCTTGGGGAGGTTTGATCAAAAAAATGGGTAAATTGTATTTTTAGAGAAAAAGGCTGGAACCAAAGCAAAAGAGAAAACCTGTCACCATTCGCTAGATGGAGAAAGCTTATATTCCAATTCTGGGTCATATTTTGTAGTGCCTTCTCAGTCCTTGGGTTAGGAAATTGCCTGAAGCAGGAGGGGACTTCCACACATACACAACTGCTTTTCTGAATTAAGATTCACTGATGAACTGAATTATTTTCATCAAAAGATGGAAAACAAGCAGTAAATGAAGGCTAAAATTCTAGAAGTGGGCCCAAAACTTTCTTTTCTTCTTTAAGTTCATACTTCCACAACGTACAGAAGTGCACAGAAGTAAAGGTAAAGGTCATATTGAATGGAAGAAATGACATTTTTTCCCATGTTACACATAAATCCTACTAGATAACATATTTGTTGCTAAGATAAGTTTCCAGGAAACTTGGAAACTCAATATAGTAATGCTCCATATACATTACTTTGCATCTACAAAGAACTGTTAAATCTTTCAGGGAAACAGACTGATGCATAAGGAAAGGCAAGCTAATGTTTAACTACACAACCTGCACTATAGACTAACACTTCTGTTGAAGCTAGATATTTGGTCAGGGAAAATGTCATTACTCGGCTATAGCCTAGTATATTTATATCTAATTTACTACATATAATAACAACACATAGCAATATGTAGTGGTATATAATGATACACACACGCACACATATGTGTATACTTCTATTACTTCTAGACAGTATACCAAACAGCTTATTACAGTCACTTCTACTCTCAGTGAGGCTAAATGTTCACCTATTCCCGTACCTAGCGCCTGTAAGAATGGCCAATAAAGGAAGAAATTTGACAGTGGCTGTGTGCCAAATGTAGATTAAGCTGCTTCTAACATAAGCTTCCACACTTTCTACTACTAGTTGTAGAATTGTTCCCAGATTGCTGGCCTGTAGGTCATGGTACAGTGCAACATAACACACTATGGGCCGTCCAGGATTCATCCACATACGAGCTCGTTGTTTCAGGATACCTTTTCAATCAATGGAAAGAATAAAACTCTTCCAAGGTAACATTCATTTAATCTAAAGTAAGCATTTAAAATAAGTCAGATGATCCTTCCTGAGGAGTGTGATAAAAGAGTTAAGTCCTGACCTGAGACTGTCAGATAACAGTCTCTCGAAGGGGCATGGGCAGGATATCCAAAGGAGAAGAACAACTAATTCTACAAACTCATATTTGACAAGCAAAGAACACCTGGACCCCCCAGAATTCACATCAAGTTAGGGGTTTTTCTATCATTACTGTAGAAAGCCCAAATGTTTTTGATATCCAACCCCATTTTGAGTAGTGTTATATTCTGGGCAGTGTCCTTGTGTGTAATTATACAGTGCTTGAAAACATCTCTTGTCAGATGAAGATCTGTCCCTATCAGCTCTAACTTACCATCCTCTGGCTCTTGCATTATGATATAGAGCAAAAAGATATGACCCACATTCATTCTCTCTACCTTTCTTTATTTTATTGACTTTAAAGGTATAGTCTCGTCTTTCTAAAGAAGAATTTACATCTTCACTCTTGTTTCTGAATTTTTATAATCTAAAGGTTGTTTACTGAACATTTTCTAAGGTGCTACACTGCTGCTGCTGCCAGAAGTATCCTGCCTACATGGGGCTGGTAGATTTGACCTAGGATGTATGGTATACCTGTGCAAGAGCTGAGAGGTTGGATAGGGTACATTTGAGCATCTGAAATGACACTAGATGTCCCTGTTTAAGCAACTGAATCCCAGAATTAGATGTTCAAATCAGTTGCCATCACATAGGAATCTATCTACAATTTAGATGCCATAAAAAAGTCTCACACATCCACAAAGTGCTGCCAGATATCATATAAAATCTTCAGTAGATGTGTCCTCCTCTGGAACAGCAGCTTGAGGTGAAGTGGAAAACACCAGGTCTCTCAGACATCATTGGATGTTAATGTATTGACAACTAAATTGAGCCCAGAATCCCACCCCTAATTTAAAATTAGGTAAATTCTGAGTGGTTTAATTTAATTTCCTTCCAATGTGCTTTTCTCCTGAGCACACCATCCTGCTAATTTTTTTGCCATCAGAAGTGCTAATCTTCTGCTTCCTTTTCTTTTTGACCATAAAGACAGGAAACCATGACCATACAAACTTATGAGAAATTGATCAAAATATAGTGAAGATCACAATGGGTATCATTGTTCTTTGTGGGAAGCATGAAATGCTTCAATCATTACTTTAAACAGTATCTCAAAATACACAGTGTGCATTGTCTAGATGAAAACTTGTACATAGAGATAATTAATGTTTTGGCAGTGTCCAGTGACAGCCTATTCTTGAAGGTTTTTGTTTCTATTTTCATCCTTGCATATCATGAGAACCAATTATGGCTTTGATGTGCCTAATCTGGAAGAAAATATTTCTTCTAGGAAATATTTTAAGAGCCCTTTAAGATTCATAACTTTTCAGTGATTCAATATTCTTGTCTGTTTTAAAACTCAGTGTATCCTTCAGCTTTTTGACAGGCGCTGAATTTTAGATTTGGCAGATTTGGGTTCTTTTGTAGAGTGTTTCTCCTAGCTATATAATTTCAGTTTAAATAATAACACTTAGGTTGTTACCTCAAAGTTATTATCTTACTCTTTAGGGACTAGTAGGAAAAAAATCTGAATTCTAAAATTTGTATTACCATTTTTAATTTGTTATCCATAATGGATTAGAGAGTCCTGTGAAAAGAAGTTGCAAAGTTTAGTTTTCTTTCAGGTTCTTATTTACGCTGAGTAACATTCACTGTGATTGCTCATGGAATAGTATTTTACATGCCACAAATATTATGCCCTTTAATAATTTCCTTCCTGGAAGGCATCTTAATAAGGCATTCAGTGTATGATGAAATATTTCAGGGGCTGATTAGCTTATATTCCAAAAGGCAGAGGTAAAATGTAGCATTAGTTTTTCCTATGCCTGTGGAAAACTGCCAGGTCCTACCAGCACGTCTGATTTCCCAAAAACATAAGCCTTTTCAACTCAGTCAATGTTCCCTCTGTACAAGGAAGCAGAACCGTTCCTACTTCTCGCTTTCCTTCAGGGACATGCTATGGGTAAAAAAGCACAATTATCTAAGAAAGCTGTTAAAGAAATAATTCAGTCCCTTGGTTCCTTGGGTGACTGGAAGAGACCTTCAAATGCCATACTTAATTTCTTTCAACTTCCTTTGTTAGGCTTGGCTACGTTCAGAACGTTAAAAAAAAAAGAAAAAATATAAATGTAGACACTTCACTGAAACACTTACGTTGGGAGCGCTAATACTTGGGGTGTTCCATATAATCAATACGTACGCAAGCTATGCAACCTATTCAAATAATCCACTTCTTTATATTTGTGGCTCAGCTTTGTAAGATGCTGTTTGGTCTCAGTTCCTCCTGGGCCTTATCCATTCTCTGTGACAGACTTCCACCATCTCAAACTTAGCCTTTATTCTGCAAGATGAGGTACAATAGCTGAAACATAGCCATATATTCCCAGCTCAGTTGCACCTCAGGCAGGCTTATCTCTTCCTCAGGTCTTGTGCCACATCTCTCAGCTATATAGGTGCAGTGGCTTTAATACCCTAAACTAGCAGTAGCAGACCAAGTTTATGTTACTGAATCGAGTTATTGAGTTTATATCTGTCTTTGGGAGGCTTTCTGACATATGTTAAACCATTTAAAACATTTTCCCCAAGGTAATTTGACTGTCCTTCAGTAACTCCTGCAGTCATCCTGACTTTATGCAACTTTCTGTTTGTTTGGCACACTATAAATTCATTCACTTTTTTGTTTGTCCATTGCTCTGAGCACCGTCTTTTCTGGGGATCATACCAGATCTGTCACCCCATACCTGATCTCTGATCTCTGGCTTTTCTCCGACCTTTTCTTGCATTCTTTTGCCATTATACTTGTTTCTCTGCAGAATTTGCCTTTAATTCCATTGCTGTTTCTTCTGTCTGTGAATATAAATTACGCATATTGCCCCAGTCAGTATCATGGTTTTTTGAAGCAATCTTTCATTGCACCATTTTTGTTCTGGTTACCCCTGAGAAGGAGAGAACAGAAACCTACTATTGCATAGCATCTTTAGAAAATACGTAGAAAGGTCAACCTGCTCACAACTTCGAAAGGTACTTGCAAGAATAGAGCCCAAAGCACTCTGAAGAAGAAAGTTTAATTTTTATAAACAATATGCAGTTAAAGTATTTTTCCTTTTACTTTAAACAGCCTAAGAGGTAGGCTGTTATTGCAAAACACCTTCTGCAATTGAAAGATGGAGATAGGTGCTCCTAGAAGACAGCTTACCTTGAGCAGCTGCACTCCAATTCAGTTGCCCATGTGTAAACCAGATGCCCAGGTGCACTCACCTGGTCGCCACGTGCCATTTCAAAAGGGCCTGTATCTCCCCTAGCTCCTGCCTAACCAGCCTGGTGCCAGTGGCTCAGGGCTGTACAGCATTTCAAACATTGATTGCTTGTGTTGGTAATGTTGCTGTGTCCTCTGTGTCTACTTTAGGGTGAGTCCACCCCCTGGAGGTACCAATTCCTCTCTATTTGCTATAAGGAGGCCTAAATAATCACATTAGATCTCTCAAACAGTAAAAACTAGTAGGGCTGACACAAACAGCTAAAGCTGCTGGAACAGATCCCACAGGAAGCATCAGGCTTAAAGGCAGCCCTAATTTTTAGTAGAAAGATTGGAATTATCTTAGAGCATTTACAAAATAGACATGGCTTTTGGAATGGATTACAACTTTTTTGTTGTAGGGTCTAAGATGGGTTTTAGGCACTGGGAATTAGAGATGCAGACTGAGCAGGTCTGTTTTTAGCTGTCCTATGCTTCTGAAAAGTTGTGGATTTTTTCCGCACAGCTCAAGATAGATTTTTTTTTTTGTGATTTAACCTTTAATTATTTTTTCCCCTCTAAGATCCGTCAATACAGGGACAAAAAAAAAAAAAGTTGGTGTGAGAGGGGTTGTTTAGGCTGGTGTTTGCTTCAGGAGTTCCAGAAAAGCTTGGTGTGCCCTGTTCAACTACGTAACTGTAAATGTCCTTTTAAAACCTGTATTCCTATTTTTCTTGCTGGAGTTGGGAGATGCGGTTCTCCTTTGAACTTCAACTACTTCAGCTAATTGCTAATATGGGGCTGGTTTTTGAGGGAAGATCTATAGGAGGTGCTACACCTCCTATAATCATATACTCTCACTACAAGGTATCTCACTGTAAGGTATCCCCTTCCGCGAGGGCTTCCACTAAAGCATATGTAGTCCTTATTCAGTCTCATTTTCTCTCTGAGAAAACCATTCAAATGCATACACATATTCTTTTCTGAGTAACAGGGAGCACATTAACCTTTTGAAACAGAAATAGAAACTTGAATTAAATAGGAAGATATTTACCAAATTAGCATTTTGCATGCTCCCTGTGATATTTATGTAACTCATATTCAACTCATATTCAACTTTTTACTAATTTTATAACTACTATTTTGCATGGTTTCTTTTATCTCACTGGCATCTCTTACACATTGATAGATTTTCGTTTTCCTCTGATTTTACTCCCTTTTAATGTTCACTTTATATTTTGACGTGTTTGCTCTGATTTTCTTTCTGCAAAACCTTTCCTCTTTTACTATGTATCATTAGCAAAATTTTGTATTGAGCATGAATAAGTGTTAGATTCATGTCATGAAAGACATAAACTACACTTGTATAATCTCTATCAAGGAACACATTAGAATAGAATGAAAACAATCTAGCGCTGTTTGCTGTCTACTTCATAGGCATATATTTAATTAAGTTATGCTGCTCCTAAAATTCAAAAAGCTTAATCTTTTTCTGTCCTTAAATTAAACTCCCTGTGCTCTACAATGACCAAAACAAATAATCTGTGACCTACAAACAAGACACTTGCATTCCCTGCAGATTTACTTCATCTTCTCCTCTAGGTTATACATCTCTGAACCTCTCTTTTCTGTAATGACCTTCTGGTGCTCATTAGCATGCTGATTACCATTAACACAGCTATAATGCAGCAATTTTCTTCGTGTATGTCGAGGAGAAATGCTCATCTGGATGCAGTCAGGGGACAAAATTAACTGCATAAATCTACAGCACAAACTGGATCTCATCCAACTTTACATGAGTCTTCCTCCCTCTGCTAGGTGTGACATCATCATCTTGCTCCCTGCTGATGGCTTAATAAGTATCCCCAGGTTCCACACTATTTAATTTACCCCTTCTCTAAATTTTACATTTCCAGTGATAGCTGACCACCTTGCTGTGTTTTCTCTTAATATATGTTTATCTTTATTTTTTCTTCTGTCTCTCCTAATTAGTCCTCGAGTTGCATACACATTTATTAAACAAAGCTAATAAAAATATATGTGTATCTATGTGTACACCTATGTTTCACTGCTTTCAAACTTTGTGGAATAATTTGCAGATCAATGGAGCAGGATATTTTCTAGAAAATAATATAATTATGGAGGTAAGGTTTTGGATGGGATATGCATCTCCTGATCATAAAATAATTATTCAATATAAGAGGTGGTAAATACTGACCAAAGTATGTCACTTCTTTTGAGTCTGAGAGACAACACTTTCCCAGGATAATGTAGATCAACTTTATAACTTGATCTGAACTTTGTCTCAGAATGACACAAAGAAATATAAAATATGCTAATTTTTGTCACAAGGTAATTGGGTAGACAGTGATGGACTGCAGAGGGAAGAGGATTCAGACAATCAAAAAATCATCTAACTGAATCAAAAGCACACTTTGATTTTAGAAAAAAAAATTCTTAAATAGTCTAATAAATAACAGTAAACCTCTACAGTTCTAGACAGATAGATAGATAGATAGATAGATAGATAGATAGATAGATAGATAGATAGATAGATAGATAGATAGATAGATTGATAGATCTTACTTTAATTCAATTATCCTGAACTCATCTAATTTGGAATGAGGGGGATTTAGTTTTAAAATAAAACATAATTAAGAAATAAACTGGCTTTGAATAAAAGGAGATATTCAAAGAAAGCAAAAATGGGGCAAAAAAGATGGTAACAGGCAAATGAGGAGGTAACTAAGAAGAAGGAGAGGAGAGTCACAGAATCATAGAATCATAGAATAGTTTGGGTTGGAAGCAACTTTAAAGGTCATCTAGTCCAACCCCCCTGCAGTGAGCAGGGACACCTTCAACTAGATCAGGTTGCTCAGAGACCTTTCCAACCTGACCTGGAGTGTTTCCAGGGATGGGGCATCTGGGTACCTCTTTGGGCAACCTGGTACAGTGTTTCACCACCCTCACTGTAAAAAATTTCTTCCTTCTATCCAGTCTGAATCTCCCTTCTTTTATTTTAAAACCATTACCCCTTGTCCTATTGCTACAGGCCCTACTAAAAAGCCTGTCCCCATCTTTCTTATAAGCCCCCTTCAATACTGAAAGGCCACAGTAAGGTGTCCCTGGAGCCTTCTCTTCTCCAGGCTGAACAATCCCAACTTTCTCAGCCTTTCTTCATAGATTAGGTGTTCCATCCCTCTGATCATTTCTGTGGCCCTCCTCTGGACCTGCTCCAACAGGCCCATGTCTTTTCTGTGCTGAGGACTCCAGAGCTGGACACAGTACTCCAGGTAGGGTCTCACCAGAGCAGAGGGCCAGAATCTCCTCCCTCAATTTGTTGGCCACACTTCTTTTGATGCAGCCCAGGGTATGGTTGTCTTTCTGGACTGTGACCACACATTGCTGGCTCATCCCTGTTTTTATGTCCACCAGTATACCCAATTCCTATTCCACAGGGCTGCTCTCAGAGAAGGATAAGGACCTGAAAAATGCTAATCAGACGGGGAGGAGGAGAGAATAAGAAGAAAGAATCCTACTGAAGGGTCCCACGGTCCTGGCACCACTGGTGTCCAGTGTGAGAAACTTTGTAGGTTGACTCAAGTTTCCTGGGGCAGAGAAGGAAAGGCTCTCATCCTGCATTGAGTAAGGACTTGGCTGGATTATGCGTCCAGATCTTAGAAATGGACAGTTTCCTGTGCCTCATGATTAAGATATGTCTAAAGTGAATAGTGGGGAAGAAAGAAGCTGTCAAGGAAGTGTATCTGTAGCACGCCAAAAAGTCTTGTCCGATCCTGCACTTTCAGGGGCTGCACTGCACTCTTATGTTTTGCTGAGGAAAGAGAAGAGCCAGGTGGAAGACAATGAGGAGAAAGCAGGGCATAACTTCAGCAATGCAGTAATGTCACCTCCTAATAAACCTCTGTTGCCTTCTGCTGTGTTTCTTTTGCACCATGACACTCTTGTGGTATTAGTATAACTTCTGTGAGTGGGTTCCATAATTCAAACAAATCTAATAAACTTCTCAGAGCAGGAGCACCAATCCTGGAAGAGGCTTGTTCAATCTGTTTTTAAAAACTTCCGTTGATGGAGCTCTTATGGCCTCCCTAGGCAACTTAAGCTACCACTTTATTGCTAGAAATGTTTCCCAGATGTCTAACTGGAATCTCATTAATTTAAGTCCATTAATCCTTACCTCTTTCAACATCTTTTATATGGTTTAAAAATATTACTGTGTGTCTCCTTGTTTTTCTCTCTACTTCAAAATTTGTTTCTTCCAGTCAATGTTACTCTTCATCTACCTAAAATATCAACATTCAAGAGGAACAACAGGTAGGAAATTAAAAAGAAGACTGAGTAAAATAGACACCACTAAAAATTCTGTGGGATTAATTCTGTCCTATGAGCTGTAGAAGCATAAGCTGGCCAATGTGACAGCTAAAGGTAAAGCAGAAGAGTGGATGTCTTCAGAAAGGTCAGAGAAGTATCCCAAATGAGAATTAGAACAGTGGATGAGTAGGTTTTTCTAGTACACAAACTCTGAGAATCATTAGTAGGAGTTTCAGTTAGGAAACCTTTACTTTTATAGCAGTAGTCTTCGGGGGGAGGGGAGACACAATCCAGAATAATCCCAAAATAAAGAATTATAACAATTTTAAACTGCTTTAGGATCCAAACATCTTTCAGACCATTGTTCTTTGCCAAATTATGTTGAAACTAGCAACACAGTATCACAGAAATTGGTCAATGGATTCAGAAATTACCTGAGAGTTAGAGAGACACAGTTGAAGGAACACACATGGGCATACACCTGGTTTCCTTAAGAAATCATCAGCATCACCCTCCCCTAAAAAAGAGGGGCATGAAGGTCCGCTAACTCTATATGTCTGCCACAGAGACATCTGTATCTACCTTAGTCCTGGTGGGCTTTTGTAGTTAATGGAGAGGAACATATTTGTTTGGGTTGTGATTTCTCTCACTCATTTTCATGGCCCACTTTGTGGCGACACGAATCATTCTTTCCTTAGAAATACCTCTTCTGTTGCAGGAACACAAAAGGAAGGTCAGGCAATAAGGTCCAGTGCAGATGTCTGCAGCATGGTAGGTTATGTGAATTCTTGTAAACCATTTATTTAGGCTGCCCTTAGTCTCCATTTTCTGCCCACACACCAGACAAAATCAGAGGAAAGGCCCTGACTCTTGCATTGTATTGAAACCTTTGTTCAGCTCATCACTGTGTTGGAGGAATCACCCTTACATTCAATGCCCATGAGATAAAAACTCTTCAATGTTAATTTTGCTGCTCTTTGAAACATATTCATATGAGAAAAGTATCAATGCAGTGACAACCATATCTTTGGAAATGAGGTAACTGGCTATGTCATCATTTAAGGTTTATATAATGTCAATCTTGTACTTATTAGCATCTTATTAAACCCATGCATTTTTTATTTTCAGTATATGAAGAAAATCTCTTTATTGAGCTCTCTGCAATGATGTCTAGAGAAATCTCCAACTGTGCTTTGCCTAGTACTTCCTAAAAAATATCTTTCATAGAATCATAGGATCACAGAATCATTAAGGTTCAAAAAGACCTTTAAGATCATCGAGTCCAACCATCAACCCAACACTACAATGTCTCCTAAACCATGCCCTGAAATGTCATTTCTACATGTTTTCTGAACACCTCCAGGGATGGTGACTTCATCCCCTCTCTGGGCAGCCTGTTCCAATGCCTGACCACTCTTTCAGTAAATAATTTTTTTCCTAATATCCAATCTAAACCTCCCCTGACGCAGCTTGAGGTGATTTCCTCTCGTCCTATCACTAGTAACTTGGGAGAAGAGACCAACACCCACCTCGCTACAACCTCCTTTCAGGTAGTTGTAGAGAGTGATAAGGTCTCCCCTCAGCCTCCTCTTCTCCAGGCCAAACAACCCCAGTTCCCTCAGCTGCTCCTCAGACAACTTGTGCTCTAGACCTTCACCAGCTTCATTGTCCTTCTCTGGACACACTCCAGCACCTCAGTGTCCTTCTTGTAGTGAGGGGCCCAAAACTGAACACAGTATTTGAGGTGCGGCCTCACCAGTGCCGAGTACAGGGGCACTATCACCTCCCTGCTCCTGCTGGCCACACTATTCCTGATACAAGCCAGGATGCTGTTGGCCTTCTTGGCCACCTGGGCACACAGCTGGCTCATGCTCAGTTTGCTGTCAACGAGCACCCCCAGGTCCTTCTCCACCAGGCAGCTCTCCAGCCACTCTTCCCCAAGCCTGTAACACTGCAAGGGGTTGTAGTGACCCAAGTGCAGGACTCGGCACTTGGCCTTGTTAAACCTCACACAATTGGCCTTAGCCCATTGATCCAGCCTGTCCAGGTCCCTCTGCAGAAACTTCCTATGCTCATGCAGATCAACACTCCTACCCAACTTGGTGTCATCTGCAAACTTACTGAGGGTGCATTTGATCCCCTCATCCTTATCATTGATAAAGATATTAAACAAGCCTGGCCCCAACACTGAGCCCTGGGGAACCCTGCTCGTGACTGGCTGTCAACTGGATTTAGCTCCATTCACCACAACTCTCTGGCCTCAGACATCCAGCCAGTTTTTTACCCAGTGAAGAGTACAGCCATCCAAGCCATGAGCTGCCAGCTTCTCTATGAGAATGCTGTGGCAGACAGTGTCAAAGGCTTTGCTAAATTGCAGGTGGGTAAAGTCCAGGCAGAAAACATCCATAGCCTTTCCCTCATCCACTAGGTGGGTCACCTGTTCATAGAAGAAAGAAGGAAGGCTTTCTGACCAGCTAACAAAATTATTTGTTTATCTGTTCCTCTTTTGCTTAGTAAGTGTTGATTTCAGGGTTTCATTATAATAGGAAGTTCATAACAGTTTGTCTTTTAATTTGATGCAAATTCTTCTGATTATAAAGAATTAATCTGCTGTAAAAAAAAGAGTAATGAGGAAGATGGAGTAATAAAAAGGGTGGGGCTTTCTGGTAAACACATAACAGAAATGAAACCAGAATCAAATAGAACATTTTTGCCAAATACTGTTAACATGGGTCACGCTTAACAAGAAGTAAGTGTGAATAGCTTATTTTCTCTGCCCGATGACTGACGGTAGCCAGCAGGTAATAAATTCCCTTGTTGTTGCTAATAACACTGACAAAGAAAAACAACGATCAGTCTAGTGAGCTGTATGAAAAATCAGAGATCAATATCATATTAAGTCATCTAGAATCGAAAGTCCTGTAAGCATTTTCTAAACGCAGAATGGGGCAACAGGAGGATGCTGCTGTGGTGATGAAGTGTACACCATGCTGTTAGTTAGATGAGAAGATTACAGGGTAATCTTTTATTCTAGTTCCTATGTGATTTCAGTATAAATGAAGGTCTCATGAATATATAGGGTACCTAAAGCTCAAGTGAGGTTACACGTATGGTAAGGGTTGTAAGACTCAGTTCCCAAGGATCCTTGCTGTACACCTGGCTATGTAGCACTGTTGTGTATCAAGGCAAAGCTGAAGGATCTACAGCTGCCTTTTTTGCACCTTTGCTTCCAAGGGATGGAAATTCAACACAAGGCTGGACCAGAGCACAGCTCACAGAAAGGGACAATAGGGAGTCATGGAAACTAGGATGTGCTCTAGCTTGAATCATGTCCTTCACTGTCAACTCACTTGTCTTTCTGCTGAAGTGATAAAGCTGAGGGAAAGAGGAAGTCTTTGCTCTCCAACTTAATTTCTTAACATGGAGATCTGGGTGCTGTGATCCTGTGTCTTCCCTGATTTTAGAACGCTAGATCAAACACTGTGAAATGGAACTATCAAAAGTTAAGGGGCAAGCTGAGCATTAGGATCAAAAGAAGAGGAGGAAAATGCAGTCATACTTTACTTTTACAATAACAAAAACAAACACTAGTGTTACACTGGTAACAGAGAGAAAAAAGCACTGCTAATGGCAATCAGCTTGTCCTACTGGTCCAAAAAATCCTAATTATTACATTTGGAAAAAGCTGACAATTCTCAGGAGGACCCAGATACAGCAAGCTCAGCAAAAGTGTCTGCTAGGCAAATGCTGGCAGCTTTTCTGTCAGAGCCCGTGCAGCTGGGGATACACTATTATTGACACCAGAAGACAAATTCAACAAAAGACTTAGGGGTCTGGTCCCAGAAGTGGAGGGTGATCCAGAAAAGCCTGTAGAAACAACGGAAGTGTCTGAGACATTAACATGTTTGTGGTTTGGCCGTAAAATTTACTTGGGGTACTGAAGTATGTTGTGTATGTTGTCTAGGCATGACTGAGCATCCAGGCATCATAAAGCCACTGAGACTTTACCAGTTGAGTTTCTTCTGTTTAAGTCCCTAGCTGGGGCTTGACATGCTAGATGCTGGGTCACATGTGATACACAGTAGCAACCCTGAAATCTGCAGTCACAACCACTCTCTCTCATAAAATGTGTATTTCTCACTTTCATATAATAAAATAATACTTACAGTACTAGTTCAGAAACTGGGAGATCTTGGTTTAACCTGAGCTTGGCTTTACGGTGCCCAGCCTCACATCCTCTGTGAGTAGGACATACAGGGAAGGGAGAACACAGGTCTTCTTCAGTCACGCTGTTGAAATTGACCTGCTCTGCAGAAAAGTTTTCAATGTTTTGTAGAAAAGGAATAAAGGGGAAAGAGGAAGAAAGCAATAGTGAGAGCATGATGCTGTTGCCTGAGCACTCCCCCTGGAAGTATGGTGGGTTATTTCATCCTCCCGGAGGACGGGCTTCCCAGAAGTTGTAATACCTACTCCCTTTGCCCCATTTAGACTAAGCAAGAGGTAATTATCAGGCTGGGCAAACTGGGGCAGTCCTGGCATAAGTTCTTTTCTATGAGCTGATTTCTGTTTTCAGCTTGATATTATTATTCAATGTATTTATTTGAGGGATCACCACCGTTGAATAAATAAATCACTTTCAGAGGCAGGTAAATAAAGTGAATCTAACTATCCCTGCTTTACTCTGCCCCCTTATTGCCATCTGGAATACAGTATCATATGAATGACAACTGCCCTGACCAGTACTGGGATACTGCTGGATTATGATGCAGAAGAAAATTGTTCTTCAGTCTCTAGGACAGAGCTCCTTCATCCCTGCTAGCCCTCCCCAAGCCGCATATCAGCCTGCCCAGTCCCATCTCCAGACCGTCATTCCAGGTACTTGTTCATTCCAAAATAAATTGAACCCTGAAGTGCTGCCTTCAGTGTTTTTGTTTCCTTCACCTCACGCAGAACTTACCAAGTGAGGACTACTGTGTCCTGGTGAACTGTCAACGTAAAATGGGGCAAGTCAGCATTTCCTCAGAGAAATATCAGTGTTGTGCATTGATCTTGTACATATGCATCCTACAAAATATTTTCTCTCTCTTTCCCACTTTTTTTCGGCTCAGCAAAACTAAATCTTATCCTTTTTTATTATTCTGATGAAGACATACACATTTAAGACCTCATTATTTATTAACCATTTGTTTAATTTCCTTCAAATCTTGTGGGAAAACCTACCTCAGATGCAGACATCATATGACACTATGAAGCATATATATATCAAATACATATATATTTAACTTACATTTAAAGATGAGGACCAAAATCAGACACGCACACTGGAGATGAATTGCAATTTTAAATATGGATAAGCTACTGTTTCTCCATAATCTTTTGTTTGTTTACTAGTATCAAAGGATTAGGTGCTTGCAAGATATATGAGCTTTAAAGTACAGATTACATATATATATAGCGCAAGCAAAAAGAAGTTGATATGAACTGAATATACATGAAGAGCTAGGAACTGAAGGAAATTTATAAGGGAAGGAAAGGAAAGGGCACAACAGAAGTCTGTGATGAGTACAATTAAAGATAACAGAAAGGAAATCTTGAAGTGAATCAACAAAAGAAATCCTAAGAAAAGTAGTTGCTTGGTACTATACAATGTCAGTAGTAACACAGAAAATGCAGAAACATTCAATAAGTAGACTTATTATAGATGAGGAAAAGCCACATGACACAGTCTCTTTAGAGGATGATGAAACAATTTCCAGTCCAAAAGCAATTCAGTTAAAACACATATACCAGAATTATCAACAATATATCAAGTGACTTGCATGCAAGAAATGTAATAGGTTTCTAAAAGAGGAGTTCCCTGAGCCATAGGTACTGTCTTTCAAACAGCTCTTAAACTACTTTGAAACTCAAAATTCACAGAGCAAAATCTAAAGTAAATGGCTGAGATAATAATAGACTTATTGTCTTGTGCAAAATAACAGATTATATGGAACTTCATTAACAAAGAATTAAAGCACAATAATGTAATTAATGCAAATCAATATGGGCTCTTGGAAATTTGGTCTTGATACTGTAATGTGATCAGAAGTTTAGTCAGTAAAGGTAATTATGTGAATATAATACACTAAAACTCCTGTGAGGCATTTGACTTGGTGACTCGTGACATTTTGATTATGAAATTAGAACAATACATTATATAGTACCAATTAAATAGATTAAAAACAGGCTAATTGATGGCTCTCCAGATGTAACTGTAAATGACTAGTCATTGTTGACTAGGTACATTTCTAGCTGAGTTCCTGTGGGTTTAGTTCTATTTAACATTTTTATCAATGACCTGGAAAAAAATATAAAATCATCACTAATGAAGTTTTCAAATGACATAAAGATGGAGGCAGTAGTCAATAATGAAGTGGAAAAATCATTGATGAAGAGTGATACATATTCCTTCTGGCCTCAACCTTAATGCAAGCAGATGGCATGGATTTGAGCACAAGCATGCAGAAAAAACAGCCAAATTTGGATTATCACAATGGGGTCAACTGATGACTGGAGCATGGTTTGTGGCATCATGGTATATGGAAGGAAGACAGTTCATGTGATCCTGTTATGAAAACTAGGTACAACTAGGCATCTTGTCAAGGAGCAGGCAAGCTAAATGTGCAACATGCAAGTCTTGGTCACCTTTGATAAGGCACCAGGAACCCTTGTTCTGTCTGTGACGATACACATAACCATCTCTGATGGAACCCAGTTCTGTCTTCTCATGAACAGGAAGCAACATTTATCCACCTCATATAGTTACATATGCGACACTGAAACACTGAAATGAGCACTGCCCTATAACATATCATTTGTGTGATTTAGCTGAGGTTAAAACGGACAGGCAAGCATCCAGAGAAGCTGATCTTCTCAGTTAACATGCTTACTAGGTCAACATATGGGAGTTACTTTGATCTTGGCTCATGCAAGATATCAGGAAAAAGAAGCCTCCTATTAAAATTTCATGTCTTATAATTAATGATCCCTTTCATAAAATTGCCTCTAATATCTTTGAATCTTAGACAGACTGAGTCTACCTGCAGGGAGAATTTTCTTTGCAGAGATGCATGGAAGATCATAAATTGCCCTGTTTTAGTAATTTATTGGGTCTTCAAGGGGCTAAAACTTCCTTTTTCTAAAGAGCAGAATTCAAAAGAAATTTCCTGCTGTAATGAAATTAAATATGGAAACGTTAAAGATCTGCAACAGAGTCAAGTATTTTATACACAATGTCTCCAATGAAACTTCAGTTCTAAGGAAGTTTATTATATGATTTGTTGTTTAGGATGCCAAACAAAACAAAACAAAACAAACTATACAGCTCTCAGCATATCATAATGTTCTGGCTAAGTTCAAACCTGTGATATCAGCTGACTATCCAAAACTTATCCAGAGAGTGGTTATGAGAAGAAATTAAATAACAACTGCAGTATATACACACACTGAAACAGAAAGGAGTGCCCTTACAAACAGACATGTAAGCTGCAAAGCAGGTTGCAAGGAGCAGCTAGGAAACTCTTCACTGAAAGAGTATCTGTAAGAAGGGTGCAGGGGAACTCAAAGTACCCAGTGATGAACAGGCAGGAAGCTGGTGCAGGATGCAGCCACCGCAAGCAGACACCTGAGCATTGCCTAGATGCTAGAGGCCAAGCAGAACCATCTGAAGGTCCATGCCCAGTTCTCTAAGCTGCCAGTGAAGCAGGAGGTTTGGACAAAATGCATCACACAAGCACTTAAGATATTTCACCGCAGGCTTTCTGAGACAACTGCCTTTCTTCCTTTACATGTATAATATATAATAATCAATGAACCCCTCCATAAAATCAAGGAGTAGCCTTCAGAGAAATACTTGGTTTACATGTATTAGGCGCCTAGGCTTTTCAACCAATTATAATGTGGCTTAAGAAATTGTGCTAATGACTTTGATTTGCTAAACATCAAATTTGGGTGGAAATCAGATCTCAGTCACAGGCTGCCTGGATCCCCCATACATTCACAAGTCTGAAATTACTTTCTGCTAATACGCTCTGCTACTGGCTCTCATATTTATAACAGCTCCTCAGAAATATCAGAAATCTGTAGTTTGGGGTAGATCTAGAGATAAATATTTATGACAAGTTATAGGCAAAAATTTTCTCTTTCACTTCTTTTTTTAATGAGATTAAATGTATATTAACTTTAAGAGTAATGCAGCTTCAGATGAAGTAAGGTTCCTCTTTTCCACTATTGACTCACTGGCCAAATTACACTAGTACTGGTTTTCATTTCCACTTATTTAGAAGCTAGAGATCAAATTTCTTTTTTTTTTTCTTCTTCTTTCTTTCTTTTCTTTCCAGCTGTGTACAGTCTGACTACTGGTGTTATCAGATTCAAGGAGACCTTCCACTGTTACCTGTCAAAGGCAGCCAGAATTATTATTCCAGTTATTTTTTCATATTCTCACAGAGCAAAGCCTTCTTAGAACTTTTCATTGTGCTTCTAAATGTACAAAGACTTGTGAAGAATTTATTCAGCTCAGATAAGGCCGGGTGCATCCTAAAAATTACTGTCGTTATTTCTATACTGTTTTGCATTGTGTAATTGAATTTGGTCGTTGTGAAAGCCTTGGAGATTGAAATTGTTTGCTTATGTATTCACAAAACAAGTGTTGGAAGTGCGGGATTGCCCAGCTAGCCTGACTGGTGGGCCTCAGGAGAGGCCTGCTGCACGATTCAAAAGAGACTATGGCCTTCAGATCCAGAAAAATTCCTGGGTTTTGTGAGATTAAGTGCAGAAATCACAATCAGAAGCTCATATTAATTCTTTCCCGTGTTAAGTGTCTAACTCGGAGACATAGCTCCTCTCATCAGTCCACACAGTTGCAGGGGGAAAGATATGCAACTGCAGGATGTCATGGGCAGAATCACCCTGTGTGTCTCTGTTGACCAGGTGGGGCATCTGAACATCTCACTCACACGCCTAACATCACATCTTCTAGTTCTGTGGTAAAGTGCACCAGAACCCCCTTCTGGGTTGTTGTAAGGAACAACCTTCAGATGTTAACCAGGACTCAGCTACTGCCAAGATGGGCAGAAGGGACTGTAGCCCACTATTAGTCCCCTGGGCCATCTGGTCCCCAAGAGTTAGTTTAAGCTCCACACTGACCTTTTCATTCAGACTACAAGTTTCTCAGAGGTGTATCAAAGCTGGTAGCTGAAGTGGCAAACTAATCACTCGCATGTAGTGCATACTGCTGCAGGCACTGGGGTGATAAATTGTCCAATTTTACTAAGCAAGGTTGCTCGGATAAAAGAGACTCACAATAAGGGTATATACAGCTGTCTTTGTTATGGACTAAACAATAACAGGCATGGTTCTGATGCTTTTTTTAGTTTTAATTTTAATTGTCAGAGTCTTTCTCAAAAAGGGAAAACACC
Organism: Phalacrocorax carbo; assembly: GCF_963921805.1. NCBI lineage: Eukaryota > Metazoa > Chordata > Aves > Suliformes > Phalacrocoracidae > Phalacrocorax > Phalacrocorax carbo. The sequence continues at coordinate 170,585,810 of NC_087513.1, forward strand.
TTCAGTGAAAAGATTTTAAAAGCTGTAATTTACATAAATATTTTAGATCATTTTTGAAGTAACAGCTGTCACGAAAGGCTGTATTTCCATTTGTTTACAAAAATAGGAAATCATTACCATTTTGATGTCCCCTGAGAACTGAAAAATACATATATAAACACAAAGCAGATTAACACGGAGAACGAGTGTGTGTCCTTGTATTCACGGTGGCTGAGCTGCTCCCACTGCAGCTGGCAGCCATAAGTTTATACTTTTGCATTGGCCCCCATAATAATCTCACTTTCATATTTAAATTATTTAATACTATAATTTTCTCTCTAAGCAGTAGCTGGAGCTATATGTTCTTTTCTAACCTATGACTATGTCCCCTCACATTCAGGTGTTCAGAATATTTGCAGATAGTCTAATATTTTTTCTGGTTTTGTAAATTTATATATTCCAGATGTCAGAATGGTTTTCACACATACAAAACATACATAATATATGGTTTAGCTCAGCTGTAACAAGACAACAAAATTATTTGTGCTGAAGTCCCAGATATGTATTACTGAGCATAACAAGACATGCTAGCGTATGCAGTATCAAACTTACGTGAGCATCCTCTCATAAAAGTTGCAGACAACATAGACAGCTGCATTTCAGGTTTGTCTGAGATCTAGCTTTTTATTCAAAACAGTGCATGACACCAAGTGAAATTTGTTTTACCTCTTTTATGGCCATGTAAAAATTAGATATGTAGTCTAACTAGACATTTTGTCTACTTTTAAATTAATTGTCGATAATGAGTTACCCACTAAGGACTATTTCCACCATCATTCCCCACTTACCAACTGCCATCAAATTAATTCATTTCTGGAGAAGACAGTATCAGAAAGATGGCACAAGGCCAATACAATCCTTAGTATGTTTTGGTTCCACAAAATCCCATGTTTCACCAAAAAAAAACCCTGTTATGCAGATACAGTCTTGGTCCCACACTCATTCCATTTGAGCTCCAGGGAAAAGTTTGCATCACCAGCAAAGTTTTCAGGTCTGTTGCAGATGTTATTACCATGTTGATGGGACCCTGGCTCTAACCTTGTTATGATGGCACTGCAACCAAATATATACGTGCCAGTCTTGTGACTATGCCCGTATCAACACCTGAGCTGGTGCAATTACAGTGATGACTGCAGCAGCATAGGGCTCAGGGCAACCTTAATGCTAGGAATTTGCCCAGAATTGATTTGGTCTCACCTCTGCTAGGAAGCATGCTTCCTACATGCTTCCTGGCACAAGACCCAGCTGTCCCAAAGCCAACTCAGGCAGCTCCTATTGTAATTTCAGTCATAATTTTTGTTGCAGTATAGACATGCCTTTGGTGCCATTTAAAGAGTCATAGATGGCAAATATCCCTTGGGGTAATGAGGATTTGACTCATAGTTTCTGAATCTGTAGGATGCCATGTGTTCAGTGAGGACCAGATCTGGGAAAGGTTTGCAATGTTGTGATGTTCAGTGATGCCATGCTTATGTTTCATATACCAGCTCCCTGCATAATATTCAAAAATCCAAGTTACACTCTGAAGTTTTTTCACAATGGAGTGGGAAATGCTCGGTCTTTGAGATTAGGACTCGCAACAGCAGCATATTGGTAACTTAAATGGAAAAAAGCGGGAAGAGTTCAGTGCCAAAAATAGCCAAGGGGAAGCACAAAAGGGAAAGAAATGTTTTAAATCCTGTCCTTTCATGGAGTTAGGCACTTATACCAAGAAGTGACTGAGGGCACCTGGGACCACTGTCTCACTCATTACCCTGCACTACATAAGTCCCTTAAGGAACTGGTTGGCTTTTTTCTCCTAAGAGCAAACTGGAGCAAGCTTCGACCTATGATGGTTGGGGCACTCACACCAGACAGGTTCTCTGACCTCTTCAGCTCCTCACTAGCTCTCAGCTCCTCCAGAAGGTGTTACAAAATGTAGGCAAGCATGCAAAGATTCAGAAATATTTGAAATGGATGTCAACCTGAGCTCACATAGAGGCAGCATGAATCTGTTGTCAGTAATAGCAACATCAAAGTAAAAATGGGGGAAAGGATTAGATTTCTCTAGGCTACCATGCCTGCAGCTGTTTATACAATGACTCTTCATGCATAACACATAAACAGCCACTGGGATACAGAGATCCATCTTGTTTGCTTTCTTTCTAAAGTTGATACCTCACCAAGTGAATAAAATAGAGAAGAAGTTCTGCTGGTCTCAGAAGGAAGGAAAAGCTGCAGAAAAATTGGACAGGATCTGGACCAGCTAACCCATTTTTAAATATTTTGTAACTACTAGTTAGTGAAACGCATGTGCTGCAGTTCCTCATATAGTCACTGGAGAGAGACAGTTCTCTTTGAAAATACTTGAGAGCATGAACCACCTGGACTGGTTTTACTCTGCTCCAAATAAAGGAATAATAGAACAGTTGCATTTTCCCATAGGTTTTTTTTATGGCGTCTGTACCAGATTACATCCCTAGGATCCCACATGAACAATATTCTTGTTATTTACATCCTGATCTCTTAATGACAGGAGGTTTCCCACTCAAAATAAGATACACCTTGTAGCTGAGACACAGAACTGAAGTTTAAATAGTTCCCTCTGTTGCTTAGACTGGTCCTGCAGCAGCATGAGAACATGACATGGAAACACCAAGCAAGAAGCTAAGATCAGCAAATGTTTGAGACAGAAAGCTGTGCACAGGAGAATATAGAACAACTAAAAATATTCATTGAATTACTGATATAGTCCAGGCACAAGGCTTTTAGCTGCAATCTTCCTCTTTATGACTCTATTCAAAGTTACACATTGACTCCACTGAAGCTGTTGGGTTTTGGGGCAATGTCCAGAGTAGGTGGGAAGAGGGAACTGATACAGCAAGGATAATAGAGGGTTGAGAGGTAAAATAAATTAAGTTGGAGAGACACACTGGTGTAATTTGAGAAGGTAAATGGGCATATAAAAATGTTAGTGTGGCAAGGAAGAGAACAGCTACCCCGCAGGGAAGGAGAACAGTACACGGAGAAAGGAGAGGAAAAGAGGGAGAATGGAAGAGTGATCTGAAGGCCTGTGGCCAAGGTGAACAAGGCATTTGTGTATGATAACATACATAACATCACATAAGCGTGTGATCTACACACTGGAGTGATGGTTTGGTATGCTCTGCCTGGGAATGTATACAGCTTCATAGGATTTTTTGTCATATATGTCCAGACCAGTCTGGCTTAATCTTTCAGGCTGAAGGATCTACTTTGGTCATGACTAGGGATTTGGCCTTGATTTTCTTTTGGCACCTGAATCCTCTTGGTGCCTGAATCCTCTTCACAACAACGCAGAACAGGGGATGAAGTCTCTTGCTTTAAACACTGAAATCTCATAAAACATGAAAATACGTTTTGATATTGAAATCACCTTCCAGGTAGTTTCCTCTGAAGGAAAACTTTTCTTTGAGACGGGTCCCAGATAATATGGTTGTCATCAACTAATGCTGATGATTAGTGCTTGTCCAGACTGTATTTTCTTTTTAATTAAAAAAAAAATATATTTATTTGTTTCTAACCTGCCTAGTTTTCAGTTCAGAAATTTCTGTCTTCTTTAGGAAACTAGTAAAAAGTATAACAAGAAGAATGCTCTTTCACTCCTATGTTAGTCTGCAGAATAATTTAGGAATCAAAAAAGTAAGAGTACTGCCAAGCCTTTTCAGGTGGTTTAAATAATCCTAATTTGTCTGTGTTATAAAAAGTATATGATCTCTATACATAAATAAAGTTTGAAAGGGTACATAATTCACAGACAGGAGGCCAGACGAAAGCATGCCTAAAGTTGGTCAATAGTCTCTCAATCTCTATAGACTTCATAGTATTGGTGAGTCTCACCCATAGTTTCTGGTAGAGAAATAAAAAGTTTTCTACAGTACTGATAACATGAAAGGAAAGAAAGAATTGGATTATACAGCCTGTCTATATTTACAGCTAACCTTCCTATAAATACAAGCATTGAAATATCTTTTTATTGAAAATCTTTGCTGTAACCAATAATATAAATGTGACCCTGGTGCTTTAAAATATAGACTGAATCTGCTATATGCACTATTTTATGGAAAATATATTTCAATTGCTTGGGACAAACTCTGGTCACATTTACACAGACTATGTTTAGGAGGGGGGCATACTAACAGGAAAAAAAAATTACTTCATTTTTCAAAAAGAATTATTTCAGACTAGCAGTTGAAAACGATAGAAAGAAAGAAAACTCGATTTGATGTAACCTGGAGTATAAAGTGTTACTTTCAATTAGAAAATATTAGGAAATTAACACGCAGGGGTGTGCTGATTTAATATGTGTTAGAATACTAGGCAAGTTACAATTTCTTGTGACATGACGTGTTTTGTTATGATAAAGGGTTGGCAGGGTTGGTAAGAAAAACTTCTTTGCACATTGTATATAAACTGCACAACCTTTGCTGTATCAACTTTATGCTCCAATAAACAAGACAATAATGACAAATTATCAAAGCAGTCCTCAGATGTGACCCTCAATTGGAAGAGCAGCAATTTAATGAAGACAAAAGCTAGGTGAAAGCTGCTAATATCATTTACTGATAAACAGATTTTCTCAAGAGGCTCCTAGCTCAATCCCCTGAGGCCCCATAAACCTGCATAATTCCATTTAAAATATTGTGCAATTCACTAAATTAGTCTTTGAACATCCTTACTATCCAATTACGAAGCCCCAGCATGGACAGAATAATGAAATTTTTCAAACTGTGGAATGCATGTGGTCTTAACAAACTTATGACAAACACTGAAATTAGCTTTCAGTTTTGAAGCCAATGTAGACTATTGCTAATGCTTCAAGTCAGAGATAAAACAATAAAACACTATTGCAGTGGTTAAGCAGGATGTAAAAAAAATAAATCTTTGACTTATACAGAATTCTCAACACAGCCTACCTCCAGGAAAAAAAAAATCATAAGATCTTGAATGATGTTTTTGCATTTGCAAGCTATTTGGCCTGCTTAAGTTCTAGTAAAAGCTTTACTGAATAAAGGGTACAAAATACCTCCTGGACAGTTTTATCTTCCAGGCAGGCAGAAAAAGGCGAGAGTTTCAGAAGTGAAATTTATTTCTGTTCAAGCATTGCAAGCTGTATTATTAAAGTCATTTGTCATGGTTTGAATATTTCTGCCTGATTCACCATTAAATTGGCCTTCTAATTACCAACTTTGTCATGAAAAGCAGTTGGGCTGTTTCATTCACCAGAAAACTTCAATCCCTTAATAATAGCTTGGTTCAAATAGTGGGGGGAACATTGTTATGCTTAAAATTTAAAATGGATACGATAGACATTGAAAAAAAAAAAGAATCAAAACTGAAACAGAATGCATTAATGATAGTTTCAAATGTTGCCCAGAGAATATTTAGACTTTATTTTTAATGAAAGATTTATTAATTTGGATGATAAATATTTTACCCTTTAAAAATGCCAACTCATTTATTCTGAACGTATATAGAAAACTGAAATGAATCCGTGTAACTTAGGGCAGTGCATACTTAGACAAAAAACTCATGGCCCCAGTTCCTAATGTTAGAAAGGCTCAGAACAATCAATGTACAGAAGTGTTTGTGCTATTATTTGCTAAATTTATGCATTCATTTAGAATGATCATGCATGTTGATGTTGTAACTGCACTAATAAATGGTTAGGCAGATATCAAACTGGCTTCACATATCAGATATTTTCATGAAACTGTGACAGCAACACTGTGCCTGCAGTTTTGAATTACTTTCCTTGGAAGCTGTCGTATGCCATGCGCTTCCCCTTGCAGTTCTGTACAGTGAGCTCTCAGCCTTGCTGGAGTTCAGTTTATATGCCAAATCATATTTAAAGGTGTTTTTAAAAGTGAATGTGGGCTTTATTATATAGATTTCACTCTACAATAAAAATTTTCTTTCCTCTGTGACAAGCACTTTAATCACATGAATGAGATGACATGTAACATATAGCCTATATATTTGCACACAGTCTACATCTATATCTATCCATCTATACATTTTTTAAGATTTCAGTTATTACTAATATATCTCAGAAATTTAGGACGCTAAGGATTAGTGCCTTTTTTCTGTAAAAACAGACACTGAGCCCTATTTTATTTTGCAGAACAAGTCTGGAAATCTTAGTGTAGGCTTTTAATTAAGACTTGGTATCACTCCAGTCACAAGTGGTGTTTCCCAGGGCTCAGTACTGCGGTCAGTTCTGTTTAGTATCTTTATCAATGGTCTGGACGAGGGGATCAAGCGCACCCTCAGTGAGTTTGCAGATGACACCAAGTTGGGTGGGAGTGTTGATCTGCTCGAGGATAGGAAGGCTCTACAGAGGTACCTGGTCAATTGCATGAGGCTGAACAAGGCCAAGTGCCGAGTCCTGCACTTGGGTCACTACAACCCCTTGCAGTGTTACAGGCTTGGGGAAGAGTGGCTGGAGAGCTGCCTGGTGGAGAAGGACCTGGGGGTGCTCGTTGACAGCAAACTGAACATGAGCCAGCTGTGTGCCCAGGTGGCCAAGAAGGCCAACAGCATCCTGCCTTGTATCAGGAATAGTGTGGCCAGCAGGAGCAGGGAAGTGATAGTGCCCCTGTACTCGGCACTGGTGAGGCCACACCTCAAATACTGTGTTCAGTTTTGGGCCCCTCACTACAAGAAGGACACTGAGGTGCTGGAGTGTGTCCAGAGGACAATGAAACTGGTGAAGGTCTAGAGCACAAGTTGTCTGAGGAGCAGCTGAGGGAACTGGGGTTGTTTAGCCTGGAGAAGAGGAGGCTGAGGGGAGACCTTATCACTCTCTACAGCTACCTGAAGGAGGTTGTAGCGAGGTGGGTGTTGGTCTCTTCTCCCAAGATACTAGTGATAGGACAAGAGGAAATCACCTCAAGCTGCGTCAGGGGAGGTTTAGATTGGATATTAGGAGGTATTCAAAAAAAGTGTAGATGTGGTGTTTAGGGACACAGTTTAGTGGTGGACTTGGCAATGTTATTTTAACCATTGAACCTGATAATCTTAAAGGTTTTTTCCAACCTAATGATTTTACAATTCTATTATTCTATTCTCCTTAAGCCCTTGCATAAAAAGAAAGTTTTGCCACACTAGGTTACGACATTAATTTCATTAGTTCCAATATCTCCCTTTCGATATTTGGCAAAACATTAGGTGAAAAACCTTCCCAGTTTACTGAAACAAAAGATGCAAAGCTATATCTAAACCCACACTCAGATATCATGTTGACCCTCTCTTCTAAGGGAAAGATGACCTTTGCTTAAGGAATACATGCTTTAATAGGAGTTAAGATGACTTAAACATCAGACACACCTATTAGGTTGTTCATTTTCTTAGCACTGTATCATTCCTTGGCCAGTGAGGAAGGGCTGCCAAGCAAGTCCAAAAAAACATGGGTATGGCTGTCAGAAAAGGTGAGGAGGAACCAAAAGGCAAACTAAACTGTAAGGATTTTCTCTCTTTATTACCCAGGACTATTACTGACAACATAATGATGTGTCTGAGACAGTTGAGCAACAAGAACAAGAAGACAGGGAGGAACAAGTAGCGAATAGGGAAATATGAAGATGAAGAAAGCAATGCAATGAATGACACTGTTATTTCTTTCTGTATTTTCTTTACCAATTGTGTTTGGGGCCAATGAGTGTATGACACACAATGCACTCCCTTTTCTGAAACAATAGTTGTAAGTAAAATTATTGCAGGAAGAAAACACACTCACAAATATGTTCAGGATCTCAGTCAAAAAAAGTTAAAGTTCTTCATGTTTCAGTAATTTATGAAATTAAAAAGCCTGAGAGTACAGCTCCCAGGTCAGGATGAGTAAAAATCCACTGACTAGTGCCCTGGTGTGCTACACGAAACCTTAGGTCCTCCTGTAGAGTGTCTCAAAAGCCTGTGGGATTAAACATTTTCCTTTGACTACAGGCGTACAAGGTCCTGAATCTGGGTGTCTCCTCAGCTACAGACTGTGAATCTATATCTACCAATGACAAAAATATCATGGACACCAATGTTTTCTGCACAATCCTTCTGTTTCAATAAGAAAATTTATTTAACTGTGGGATACTTTCACAGAGGATGTTCTCACTGACTGTTGTACATGAGCTGAGGGATTATGTGCAGGAAAATGGTGCAGACTACAAGAAATTACAAATAAGTGAATGAGAAATGTGGAGTGCTAGAATGAGAAAGAATGGATATATAGATATGGTAGCAGCAATACTTCAGAAAATGACAGTGAGATACACACAGAAAAGGAAGGATAAATAGACAAAGATCCTACGTGTTTGAGAACAGACAAAGGATTCTTTGGGGCTTCTGTCTGTCCATGCCCAGTATAATCCTTTTTCATAGCCCTTTTGCCCTGTCCCACTGCATGTCTCCATGAAATGCAACAGGAGTTATAGCTTGGTAGCTTTGCTATATTGGGTTTCTGCTCTTCAGAATGAAGTAGCAGCTCAAGCTAATTGGTTCTGGGTTGACTATGTGGCTGTGTTTGAATGTAATTTATTTGCCAGCTTGTGTCTGGGCATCCTTGCTAGTGAGGGCGGTTGGTCTGCTCTGGACTAGGGTCAGCACAGGAATCAACATGGCGGGATGAATGGGTAGTTTGGACTAGAGTGAAACTTCAAAAACTCTGCAGATACAACAGCATAGGCAGAGCCAAAGAAACCAGTATATCTTCCAGCAAAGCATAAATGGAGATTGTAACTGCGAAACATAGCTTCCTGCAGGCAGGTTTTTAGTATATCTGACCAGGTGGCCAGAGAATGCCTAAATTTTGTCATCTGAAATACAGGGATCTGGAGAAAATCAGGGACTGCATCATCCTGAAGAAAATTGCTTCATACCTTTTTTTTTTTTTTTTTTTTTTAATTGTGGCAAAAGTATCATATCAGCATCCTGGAGGAGGCATGCTTGAGTTCTACATTATGGAGAAAAGGGGAAGATCAAGGGAAGAAAGAAACTTAGAAGAAGAAAGAAAATAGGCACAAAGATCTTTCTGGAAGGGATGCTGTCTTTGTACAACGTCAGCACAACAGTGTCCTCACTATTATCTAGATATCAGCCTAATACAAATGATAAATTAAAATTATAACTAATACAAAGACAATGGTGGAAGGAAGACATTCTCAGAAATAAAACATATTGCCATGATTGTAAAAGATTAACATTTTTCTTATTAAATGATGAGCTTCCTTTTTAATATCAGCATTATAATAGACTATACTATGAATCTCTTTATCATACCTAAAGCACTGTTAATTCATCTTTCATGAATACATTATAAGAGAGGGTTTTCCCATAGGCAAACACATCATACATATTTGCAAATGTCTTACATAATGATGCAAACACTATGCATAGAGAGTAGCTGTATTATGGTGAAAGGGAGAAACAGCACACGCACAAAAAAGACTTTCATTCAATTTCATTAAATACTTAAACCGACAAAATAAAGTAAGTCCAATTTGCTGTATATAAATCTTGCAGGCAAGGAAAAGGCTGCTGCTTAAATTTATTCTTTAGTTTAAATTCAGCTATTCATAATAAGGAGTTGACGACGGTAGATAGAACAAATGATTTGTTAACACGTCAATTGCATTTGTTCTTAAAATAAAACACTGCTCATTTTGCAGCTATATCTACCAGCAGATTCCTAAATATCTTCTTATTTGGGAAACAGTGTATGCAACATACTCTACTTTAAAAAATCTTATTGATATACTACAGTATGGAAATGAAATTGGGAATCACAGCCTCGGACACAAAATAAATAGTAGTCATTTTATTTAGCTTGTTACCATCTAGTCTAGTCCAAGAATATTACCTTAACAGCAGACTCTGAATTCATGAAGAGTTACATAAGGGCCCTGTTGTCAAACATAAAAACAACCCATTTAGTGCCTGTTTTGCATCTACATAGGAAGTTTTCTTTCATTATCCACCAGCCCCTGGATCGTATTATAGCCATTGTTTAATTTGTGCCCTGTTTTACAGATGACACTTGTACAGGCCTCATGGGGCTGCTGATAGAAGTGTGGCTGTCTCCTTCCCTTGTGTCAATTCTTTTGTGAACCTTTATAATTAGCCACTTAACAAATTGAAGAAAATGAATCTGTGGTTGTGAAGTGCTCACTGGTGCTAAGTCAAGCATGTGACAGTCCAAGCTGATACCTAAAAAGTCATGGCACTCAGCTGTCCAAAGGGTTAACAAAACCTCATTATGGCAGGTTAATACATAGAAATGAGGTATGTGATCACCAAGAGAGTGTAGAAAAGTTAGAACCTTTTTCTTTGGTTAAAATACATATAATTCTTTCAAAAATTAAGGAATTCAATTCCAGTGTCTTTCTGGGAGGAAGCTACCTAATTTTACAACAGGGTAAGTCACGTAGCTTGGTTTAAATCCTACACTGGCCAACTCTCAGTGTTTTATCTATGGGACTTTATAGGCAGAATGTCAACTCAGCAGTTGTCTTTTGCAGAGAAAGTGTGTCCCAGCTTTTAGGATGTCACATTTCCCATGTTCCTGTAAGATACACCACAGTTAATTTTCTGACATTATCTTGAATAAGTAATGCTATTTCTAACAAAAATTTAGCCTGCACTCATATACGCTTTTTCCCTAAAAATTATTCTTTTATTTACTTTTGCAAAATATTTTAGTCTTTTTTGTCTTTTCAGTTGAAAAACGTTATCTTGTTTCTGTTTTTAATAATCACAACCTGACATTTTATTTTCTGTGTTTGGCTTTTTTTGTGTATATGCAAACATGATTTCTTTAAAAAAAACAAGTGGAATTTTTTTGGTCAAAAATTGTTTACTGTGATTTTTAAAATTGGATTATTGTCTATTGGTTCTATGGTCAATATAGTAAAAGGATTTCAGGGTGTTAATTTCATACACATAAATACACATATATATACACACACTTATGTGCTAATAGATATCTGTAGATGTCCACCCAGATTTCATCATCCTTAGAGCTATTAATGTACCTGAAGGTGTGAAAACATATTTACATGAAGTGCATTTTTCCCTTACTGCAGAAGCAAGCTTTGACCCAGGAGTAGGAACCAGAATCTCCCCCGTTCTCAGGTGAGTGATTTAACTACTGAGCCCAATTAGTCGTGACATCTTCTTCCTGCGTAGTGGGAGGACACCAGTAAGGGAAGTGGAGTGAACCCTCCCCCCATACCCTGAACAGATGGTTGCTCATTGATTAGGGCATCCCTTGAGAGGTGGAAACAGTAGGTTTGAACCTCTGCCAATGGAAGGGGGATTAAATCCACATCTTCTTTAAAGTAGGTCCTTCTAGCTACTGAAAAGGAAAGCTGCACTGTGAAGACATTTTGCAGGAAAGACTGCTTTTTGAAAGGGATCTAACACAGTTATCTGAATCTGGAAAGAAGATTTCAGGCTGTGAATTCAGGCTGGTGTTGGCTCTTAATTAAGCAGGGCTCCTGAGATGCTGGGATGTAAAACCTATTCCTCTTTTACACTTTTCAGATCAACCAAGCCAGAGCAACGTGACCCCCAGTAAACTAGCTCTGGTGATTGTTGTTCTGATCACACTGTTGATCTGAAGCATCTAATCTTGTCCAGGTACTTTGTGAGGGATTTAAATCAGAACATGGCTCTGTGGATTTCACTTCAAGTTTTTATATTTCTGAATTTTACATTTCCAAAATGGTTTCTATACTATGGGAAAGCTCACCAGCAGTGAATTCAGTTGTGGAAGCACTCACTTATCTCTGTATATATTGTGTTGATACGGGCAGTCCAAAACAGTATATACAGATTTTAAGAACAGAGACCTATATTAGAGTAGGGTTGAGAAGAAAGTACTTCTCTTCAGAGGTCCATCTATAGCAGCCAGAGATGTAAATCTTAGTAATACAATTGTGGTTGAGTTCACTGGGTAGGTAGAAGGAAAAGAAGGGGTACTTTTCCCACCCAGTGGCTAGTGATGCTAAGTAGTTCTGCAAGAAGTTGGAGTCACTGTCCAGGCAATTTCTAACCTTCGTGACTGCACAGCTCAGTGGCTGCAGTATGCTGTTACAATATACACTTGATTCCTGAATACATGCAGCAGAAAATGACACTGGGGCTGCGCATGTCATAAAAAAAGCTGGCACATAACAAGATATGCAGCATTTTAGCACTCTTCCAGCTTCTCAGTGACTCACATCGCCAGAGCGTCACCACCTGTCACGAGATTCTTCTTTGGTCAGTATCAGCTGGGAAGCCCTTACAAGAAAGATGCTGGGAAATGCTTGAAACAGATGCAGTGCAGTACATACCTCTCCTAACGTGAAAGGAAGGTTGCTGGACAGAGGAAGATGAGACTGTGGACATGGTGGGGTTGGTTGTAGCAGAACAGACACCTAGGCAGGTTTTGTCACTGGTTATAGCAGTGAACATGATGGAAACAGCTTCACATGCTGAAGGTGTGAAACCAAGGAGCCAAGGTGAGCAAAATACTACTCATAGCTGTAGAGAACAGCTTGTTATGGACGTTTGAGGACCGGTGCAGGAGTGCAGCATCTGAAGTGAGAGGGATGAAAAATAAGACCCACCTGCCCCATCGGGAGTGGTAGACATACCAATGAGCTATGTAGGGGATAGCAGGTCCCATTCTTAACAAAAATCCTGCCTTACAATCCCCTTCTGGAACACAGTTTTTATGGTAACTGCTTCCCACTTCCTTTATCTTCTGAGTCATAAACCCCTCTGAGGCTAATGAGGGAGATAGCAGTATTATTTTCTCTGAATGCAGTATGTACCTACATTTTCTAGCTTGATATTATTCCACCTGACTCTACAGAATTAAATCAAAGGGGCTGCTAGGGAAAAACCAAGCTAATAACAAAACAGCGACAGAGATGAGCTATCTCCAGAGAAATGCCAAGCAACTGGGAAGAAGGCAGGGAGCTATTAACTGCGAGACAGACACCTGCTTGTCTCTAGTCAGGCTAACAGGTGTATATTCCCTGACCAAAGCCTAAGAGAAAAAGAAAATTAAATTGTTTAGAAAAGAAGTAAATCCCTGGCTAAAGAAGGGTGGTGTGAGGAGTATTTAGTTATAAGAAAAAGTTGCAGGGGGACAAAGAAAATAGGGGAAGCAGCAACTGCCTGTATCTCCCAGGCTAGCAAAGAGCTGTCCACTCCAAAAAAAAAGTTAACAAAACTCACAGGAATAAGCAAGATTCAGAAATAGGTCTTCTGCTGTTTTATCTCCCTTCTCAGAATGCTGTGTACTCTGCAATGAATAAATAATGCTCTGTTTTGAAGAAGCGGCCTTGCAGGCGCCAAATACGTCTGGTTTTGCTGCTTTTTCAAAGGTGAAAAACAGAGGGCTGTAGCCCAGCGATCTAGCCTAGGGACTGTGCAAGTATATCTAAAGAGGGGCTGTGAAACCTCTCACTAGCAGGATGCGTTAGGGAGAGATGAAAAGGTCCTAAAATATAGCTCACTATAGTAGTGATAGGCATAGTTTGGACTGCTGGAAATTGTACTCTTTTGCTTCTCTCAAATTCTGTTGGGGACCTCAGAGAAACAGATGCCATGTATGCTGGGTGCAGCATGGTCTTCTATGCTTCTGTAACTGTGCAAATTTCCAGGAGGCATGAGAGTATGAGAAAAACAGAGAAGCAGCAAAAATAATGGCTCAGTATCCCACCTGCTTTGGAAATAACTGAAGAACTCATCCTGGAGACTTGCAGTGATTTGGGGCCCTGGAAGATGAAAGATATTTTAAGGAGAGTTCATTAGGGCTGTGAATGTTCATTGACCTGATAAGCACTTTCACTTCTAAATAACAATTGAATCCACTGCGAGTCAGTAATAACCAAAAGTGGCTGCTGACTTAGTGCCATCTATAGCCTAGAAGATACATATACATCGTAGGGGTTATTACTACACTTAAATATTGGAAGCCTCAGCAATGAAATGATGATTAAAGGAAGACAATAGCAACATGATTCTTAAAGACATTCTCACTATGGAAAGAGCAAGGTGTTTCAGAAGGATGACATCCTGAAGCTTCCTCTGCTACAAACTCCATCACACTTATTCTGTGGCTACAGATTATTTATACCACTTTGATTCTCAACCTGGCAGGTTACATACTGAATTAGCTTCTAAAATATATATGTGTGTGTGTGTGTGTATATATATAAATTGACTACACACACAAACAGACAACTTCCCTGTATAGTTTTCCTTTCCCCATTTAATTGTTGCATTATTGAGCCATATTGACTTATATCTCTTCTCAGCGTGCATCATACATGTAACCTACAATTTACTCTGTGTTATTAATTCCCCCTGGCAAGTTGAAATTTTAAATAAAATGGCCTAGAATATATGATCATGATGAATTGAAACAACTTAGATGTATTACTCTATGTAGGAGGCAGTATTGACCTATTCTAAAATGCATTATTGGACCAATTTTAAAACAGAAGAATCACAGCAATTGATTAGCAGCTGTTGGAATGCAATTTACATCAATACATAAGTGTATTTTTGACATTTTCCAGTGTGCTGTTACAAGAACCCATATGCAGCCTAAATTTTGTTCCCCGCTCCTCCACCGAGCTTTAATACTTTTATCTGCTAATACCACGGTGTGAAAGGGCAAATTCTCTGGACTTGATCCTATTGTCAGCACTGCTGGTGTATATCACTTAGAAGGAAATGGAGCTATTCAGGATTCACACTGGTTAATCAAGAGATGACGATCATCCTTTGTGCTTCCTTCCAGAAGGAACTCTGCTGCATTGGATAAGATTATTTTGCAGTGATGTACTTTAGAAATAACTTCAAAAAAGCCAAGCAAAAAGCAGGAGGAAAGTTGAGCTTGCTCTCGCTGCTTAGCTGTATCTGTTCTGCAATCCAGTATTATATGTGGGACTACTCGTGTTAACAAGAAACTCTTTTGAAAATCTTCAGGCCACAAAGCTACTCCAAAAGGAACAAATAATCAAAACCAATATTTCAGAGAGATTTTGTTTTCCCTCTATCAGGAATAAAAGCATTTAGAATATTCTTCAGTAAAATGCAAGGCAACAACAATAAACACTGTTCATTAATCTCTTTATGCAGTTGAATTAATGGCCCTTTATATGTACTTATAGTCTCTAATAAACAGGCAATAATTTCTATCACTTTCTATCTAATTTCTATCAGTTAAAGAGCAAAGGTTGCTTTGCTTGTTATTTTTTTTGGCTGAAGATTAAAAGGCATCTGTGATAGAACAGTATGAATAAGGGAATAACATTTAAATACACTGGATTCAATTTTATATCACAGCTCTACATAGAAATAAAATCTCTGTGTGTATGTACATACTCATTTTAAATATGCAATAAAAGGCATTTTTCACCTAGAAGGAATTGTATTTGTCATTTGGTACAAAGCCCCTTTCAGAGAAATCGTTGATTTTTCACAGAGGCTCCTATAATTCTCATTCTTTTTGTATTATTTCAATCAGCAATGGATATACATCTTTGTTAGCCTAATTTGGGGGCCTACAGAGCAGGAAGAAGGAAAGCACAAAGGAACACACTTGACATATTGGTCTATTTGCTACCTCTTTTAAGCTCAATGCATACTAATGAAAGTGATCCCAACTATTCTTCTCCACTCCTCACTTAACAAGCATAATAATAAATGAATATTTAAACTAGCTGCAAATATATTAAGTGGAAACAAATAGGTTTCATTTGTAACAAGTGCACACAGGTTAATTAACAAGAAGGAGCTTTTGTGTTGAAACAAGGCTCCCTGATGCTGTACATGCAGGTGCCGTTAAGGGCCAATTGAGCTCTATAGGATAATTATGAAGTACCATTGTGCTCTACCGTTTGTTAACAAAGTGCTGCCTGCAATTTGCCTAAACCTATAAACCATCATCTGTGATCCTCAGCAGCAATTAAGTGACAAACATCTTCTCATCGGAGACTTGGGAAAACAAGAGAGACATGATAGCATTTAAGGAGCCAGATGGATATTTCAGAATGTCAACCCTGACAGCCTCCCTTTCAACAACAAAATATAAAACAGGAGCCTGCTTGGTGCCATGCTGAGGGGGAGAAGTCACATCCAAATTATTAAGAGGAGGGCAGCGTTAATAATCGTAGGAATGCTCATTTGAACAGCTCTTAGTGGGAAAGCCTTGGACTAGCAAACAAGAGAAAGATAAAACCCTTTCCCCTCTCAA
Source organism: Phalacrocorax carbo (assembly GCF_963921805.1). NCBI lineage: Eukaryota > Metazoa > Chordata > Aves > Suliformes > Phalacrocoracidae > Phalacrocorax > Phalacrocorax carbo. The sequence goes on from NC_087513.1 coordinate 170,602,116, forward strand.
AACAGCTGTAGCTGCAGCTCTGCTGAGTCTGGGTTGGGGTTTGGTTTTTTTTTTTTCCTTTTAATTCTTCCTTCTAATGTCTTATCTTCACAGATAATGCATTTCTTCCTGCGAATAAAAGTGTAAAAATTCTTTTTTTCTAAGAAGAGGACAAACCAACAGACAGAATTTTCTCCAGGGCATAAGTTACTAATTAGTTCTGCAAAAATAGCCTATATTAGGAAAAATGATAGATCAGCACAAAGAGGCATTTTAAAGCAAGAGATCTACTCTTACTGTAAAATAATTGATCTAGAAGTTTTGAGGATGTAATCTTTAAAACGCTTCTGTAAGCTCAGCAATAATTCCAGCAGCTATAAACTTTATAAAGGCTTAGTTGAATTAGTTCAATTAATTGCCTGGTTGGGAGACCCTCCAAAACTTATGGAAGCTCTTGTTTTCATAGAGAAGGATCTTCTGGGCATTTTGTTGCCTACATTAAATGATGTTCTCTAACTGATCCGTGTAATTGGTAGAGCTAAAAGGCTATTCAGTAACATGAAAAAAAATTATAAATGTATGAGTTTCACTAGCTAGGCTACATTTTTTTTTCCCCTATTGCCAAAACAACAGCATTTACAAATGTTTTCAGTAACCATTTTGAAGATACAGCTGAGTGTGTTTTAATTTACCATCAGGTCAACAGCTCTCTTGAAAGAAAAAATCAACCCAGGGCCAAACAGTCAGACAGGCCTAATTAAGTACTTCAGGAGTAGGAAAAGCGCTCAGATAACTGCAGCTGACTTGACCCTTTTCTTTGTACTTCACTGGGTTCTTGTATACCTTTGCCACTTTCCTCTGGATTTATGTTTTTATGAATTATTCAAAAACAGCAACTTCAGATCTACAATTAGTTTTCAAGGAAACAGATGTGAGAAAATAATCACAACTTAAACAGCTTAAAAATGGCTCTGATCTTGACAGAATGCAAAATGCCAGGTTTCCAGGCCTGCAGAATTCATCACTTTGCAAAAGTGTCATTAATCCCTGCGTGCTTTCTGGCCTTTCCTTATGGTGCTCTGTCAAATGTCATGGATCACCTGGAAATCTAAAAATCATGATGGAGCGTTTCTTTTCTTTATTGTGAAAAGAAAAAGAGTTAATTATTTCATTTGTAAAAAAAAAAAAATCGATAAACCAAAGATAATCAATGTAAGCGTACTCTACCTGTGTATAACATTGCACCGTGTTAGCTCACTTAGGATGGAAAACTGGCTATAAGGTATTTTGTCATGCTGGGGATTTTCTATTTGTTTTTCCACAGTGCATTTTTTTACCTGTAACAAATACAAGACAGACTAAATCTAGAGTACTGAGTTCTTTTGCTCCTTCCAGTGGCATCCCCAATAACAGAAGGTTCACGAGCTGATTCCTCCTTTCCCTCCTGAAAATTTTCTCCTTTGCCTTAAAAGTCCTGCATGATGCTCAAAAATGCATCTCGTAGCTTTTCTTTAGGCAGTTTGATGAAGGCTTGCTGCCAGCATCATGAATGTCACCAGCAAGCCTTCTCCCAGCTCCAGCGCACCACTTTCTAACTCACTTGGCACAGTAAGTTTTGTTCAGGGATGCTTTGACTTCAAAGTATGAGAGAAAAAAGCCAACCCCACATGCAAGGAGGGATGTACCAATGGAAATGAAAGCTGGAGTCGCAGGCACCACCCTGAGAGGCACGCAATGTCTGAGACTGTGCAATCTGGGGAGAGCAGAAACAAAATTCTTCAAAGAGTTTATTTAATCTGTTTCACTCCTTCCATTTTGGGAGACCAGGACTTAAGCGCTATTGTTAAGATGCAGTTAGGTGTTATTTTGCCATTAAAATATCAGATCAAAGAACACGAGGTTAAGTGAACACATCTGATCGGATTATTCGCCTTGTACTAAATGGCAGCACTTACGCACTATGGTGAGCAGAATTGACACTTGGCATCCCTGTGTTTATCTTTTATTCTTTGCATTTCATTCTGATTATGTCTTCTTAAATATGGGCATATTATGATGAATTATACTACTGTGTTCAAGATAACTTAGACTTCTCAAGCTTTTGTTGGATCTCAGGTAACTGGAGATTAAATACTTCAGGGCAAGTCTGCACAGCCTGATCCTGTATTCAAAATCATAACAGAAACGTATTTCCTGGGAGGCTGTGACTTTTGTTATGATTCTTCATCTTAAATGACCTTGGAGATCAAGGAAGACCTTCAGGTGACCTAGCTCTGCATTAATACAAGGCTGAGCTCCAAATAAAATTTAGGATTGCACACACCTGTGCTACAACCTCCGGTTACCTCAGCAAATGTCTCTACCTTGGCTAAGGACACACAAAAAATGCATAACACTGGGTTACCATCATTCATATGTAATCATCTTTGTTATCAAACCATTTACAATTTAATATCTTCTCTACAGGACTAAATTTTTTCATGAGCAGGAAATCTCTTTTTGTGTGCAAATTTCACCTAAATTACGACAAAAGCTAGAATTATTTCTTCATTGATGTATTTTCTGGAACAATGGCTGAAAGAGTCATTCATGACTATGTGATTCAGTAAGAACAATTTTAAAGGTTTAATGAAAGTGATAAATGTGTTATTTAAACATCTTTTCAGTATTTAGTTTGCTACTCTACTCAAATAATTCATTAATTGCCAGTTATGCAAATTCCATCCTGTACTTACAGGATTTTTTTCCACTGAAAAGAAATTGAAAAAATACCTACCATTATTGTTTTATTCTCCACTGGCTAGACCTTTTAGAATATTATATCCTGTTAATTTATAAACACATGGATTGTCACAGCCTATATAAAATAACTTTCAAACACTGTGAAAGAAAAATACCGCTTACAACTAGAGGCTTTTAACCTAATTAGCATAACTAAGCATAAAAAATAAATGATCAGAGACTATAATGTGAAAAATAATTGAAAACAATGGCTATGTTTCAGAACTGTACAAATCAGACCGATGGTTTGTCTTACATTATTAAGGTCCAGAGAAGAAGGATGGTAAATAAATGGGAAATAAGTACTGTAAAGATGTGTTTTGGGAACTTACATTGAGAGTATGCAATCCAAATTACCCAAGTGGATTTAAATATTTGAGTTTTATTTAGATCTCCTGCCTGTATTGGCTAGGAGGAGAGTAAATAACAATCCATTCATGCAGTCCTTACCCGTAAGAGTAGAGGGCTGAAGGCAGCAGTTCTAGAAAGCAATGTGAAAGTCAATTAGTGGTAACGTGCATAGGTACAGTGCTTCCCTAGGGGGTCCTAACTTATCTCAAAAAGCAGCAATAATAGCAGAAAAGGTGATCAAGACCGACTGAGGAACTTTTTTAAACTGACTGGTTGATATAAGCATAAGAACAAGTAGAATTTGAGGAGCCTGGCAGCATGGGAAAAAGGAAATCAAGAGAAAGGAAGATCCATAGGGCTTTCCGTAGTAGGAAAGGGCTATTTGAAAGGACGCATAAAGAATCTCTCCTGTCATGTAATCCACCAGACCGAAATCAGGAGAAGGAATATTTGTCCCTAAGAAGTTTTCCAAATGATTCAGCCTTAGATTTTCTGATATGGGAAGGAAATCTGTACCTCAGTCTCCTGTGTCTTTGTGTTACATAATTCAAACTGATGCGTTTTGTTGTGTTGGTTTTTTTTAAAGTAATTTGCCTTGGAAGAAAACTGCATTTATTTCTAGGAAAAAATACATCATCTGTTCTTCTCTGGTGTTTCTACCAAACAATATTTATTAATTGACTTAGAGAATAGCTGTGGAAAATTAGGCAGCTAAGGTGGAATTTACCCAACTTGGAATTTGAGGAGCATTGTGTATTTAACATTTGTCCGGGAATTAGAGAAGCAGAATTGCCACGTTACGCAGTCATAGCAAGTTCTTTCAGTTTAGTCGACTTGAATATAGGAAACAGATGCTATGCCAGCATTCAGCTAAGTATGCATCCCCAAAGTTAAGAATTTAATGGAAATTAGCCATATAGCAGTGGAACTACAAAAAAAAAAAAAAAAAAAATCCCGTTTCTTTGTCTCTCCTAAAAAAAAATGCAGTGCCTTACATTGTACTATCCGCTGTGTTGCAGTGATACAAGGCATTTAGTTGGAAGCAGTCACTACAGGGCATTTATGAAAAGGAAAAAAGGAACGCGCACAGCACTTGTGGCAAGCCTCCTCGTGCCTACAGAGCAAGTTTTGCATAAACTGTTGATGAATGGACCGGTCTACAAATACAAGGAGCTGTCATCTATGTGACGACCAGAAGGTGGCATAATCTCTACATTGATTGAGGCCTGTCAGCTCCGCCGCCGAGCACAGAACAGGAGTTTTATTTGCAGCGAAGCTGTTATCGGTGTTCTCGGGTTACAGCGATCCGAGCTGCCGGTCACAGTCCTGCCTTTTCTGGTGGCTCCTCTTACATCGTCGTGAAAGTCACTTGCTGGCTTCAGGCAGCTTTAGCAATACCATCTATCTGGGTTGCAGTATTGATGCTTGAATGCATTGTGCCTTTTTTTTCCCCCTTAGTTTCTAGTACTTCTGTTAGTGATTTTTTTTTTTTTTTTCCTCCCAGAGGAAAATTATCAACATTGTCTTTCATTGCCGAAGGAACCATGCTGTCCTTTAGTCATTACGGACCTGATCCTGGACCTCTGAAGTCAGTGGGAGTTTTGCATAACTCCTCTACGTGGTTAGGTGCAGTCTTAGAGCCACTTGCTATCAATTTATTCCACTTTGTATGCTTCAAATATAAGGATATTTTGCAAACATAAGGATATTTTGTGAAAGAGCTGCCATGTTATCTGTTGTATATAGACTATATTGCCCTGTTAAACTAAGAGGTCTCACTTCAGGGTAAAACCTGTTACCTTTCTCAGGTCTCAAGATTTCCCAGAAAATTTCAGGGCTGATTCCGAAAACTTGCCACCACTTGCATTCGCCTTTTTCCTTGATCTCTTCCTGCACTGACTGGGATGTAAGAATGTATTCATATCTCTTTCTTCACTTGTCTTTGGAAGTCTTGCATGAAGGGTGCTATTTAAAAATAAATTTAGTTGATTTAGCCTGTTTCCTACAGAAATCACCTTTCAATTAAATATTGGATTACTTTAATGTAAGAGAAACTTAGTGCAGGGAATGGCTACTTCATTTAGCCTGTGAATTTGATTTCAGTAACTCCATTTCTGTGATTTGATAAGTGTGTATGCTTTACTACAGCGCTTCTAAAAGGAATGAGAATGCAACACAATAATACAGTTACAGAGTTAATCTACAGCAAGGGGAGTTTGGATGATTCCTTTAGATTTTTCTATTCATTTTTAAATCCATTAAAGGAGTTAGAGAGATGCCTCTGAGTTTCAGCATTTTCACTTGCAGAAATTATTACGCCTTCAGCTCAACAAGAGAAGCTTCTGAGCCTTTTATTGGTGCTTACGCTTTCCACCCCGGCTGTTGGCACAGGCCAGGTCTGCCAGAAAGCGGGCAGGAATTCTCACGGACGTGGTGACAGAGGAAAGGCAGTACCAGGGGTGCGGCAAACAGAAACTCAGGGGCCCAGTGTTGCTCTGCAACCTCCTTGACTTTAATAAGACCTGCATAGGTGCTGCTGCAGGACTTTCCAGCACTGAGTTAGCACGGAGCCAAGTCTGGGATTGAAATGCCTTCTAATGCAGGAAAAAATGGTAATTTAAATTTACTATCGCTGTTCATAGCAACAGGAGAAAGATATCAAAGAGGTTTAGAGGAACATCTGCTTCGCTTTTTTTCTACTCAGCTACCAGGTAGCAGAGGCAGCGGTCACCAGTATTGCTGTTCATTATCTGTACAGACTAGATGCAGACCTGATGCTCTGCTACCACAGACACTAACCAAACAGAGAATACTCGAAAGGCTTTAAACTTGAATCACGTTTTACCAGTTCCTGAGCTGTCCTGATTCTTCCAGTTTTGTTTAAAGACATGGGATACAAAAATCTCCTCTTAAGAAAAACCAAACACAAACATTTTAATAAATGTTTCTAAGAATTTCTAGTAAGGCTTTCTTTCCTGCCATTATTTGTCAAAAGGGACAGGGGGGAAGCAAATGTATTAGAGTTTTTCTCAGCATATTTTCATGTTGCTGAACTAAAAACACAAGGCTTCATTTTAAATGCACATTTTGAAATTTTAGTTAGCATCCATCAGAACAGTTGGCAATTATGTATATGCTGTATTTTAACCAAGTTTGCTGACAGAACGGTATGCTGAAAGTTAGGAAGAAATTACTTCTAGTCTTCAGATAGCCTCAAATACAAAACTAGCAGGATTAACAAAACTTAACTTTGGAAAGAAAAACAGGGGAAAACACAGATTATTTACTTTAGCTCTTAAATCAGACTGAAGTACTCTGCATGAGCCAGCAGTGTGCTCAGGCAGCCAAGGCGGCCAACACCATCCTGCCTTGTATCAGGAATAGTGTGGCCAGCAGGAGCAGGGAAGTGATCGTACCCCTGTACTCGGCACTGGTGAGGCCGCACCTGAAATAGTGTGTTCAGTTTTGGGCCCCTCACTACAAGAAGGACACTGAGGTGCTGGAGTGTGTCCAGAGAAGGGCAACAAAGGTGGTGAAGGGTCTGGAGAGCAGGTCTTCTGAGGAGAGGTTGAGGGAACTGGTGTTGCTTAGCCTGGAGAAGAGAAGGCTGAGGGGGGACCTTATCGCTCTCTGCAAGTACCTGAAAGGAGGTTGTAGCGAGGTGGGTGTTGGTCTCTTCTCCCAAGCAACAAGAGATAGAACAATAGAATCAGTCTCAAGCTGTGCCAGGGGAAGTTTAGGTTGGACATTAGAAAAAACTTCTTCACCAAAAGGGTTGTCAATCTTTGGAACCGGCTGCCCAGGGAAGTGGTTTAGTCACCACCCCTTGGGGTATTTAAAAGCTGTGTAGCTGTGGTGCTTAGGGACACGGTTTAGTGGTGGACTTGGCAGTGCTAGGTTAACGGTTGGACTTGATGATCTTAAAAAGTTTTTTTCCAACCTAAATAATTCTGATTCTATGTTTCTATTCCATGATAGTCAGGTAGAAATATTGACCAAAGCTATTTAAAAATTGCCTTACAAAATCTTTCTACACACTTATTTTCACAGCTACTGGATCTATTAGAGATCTAAAGGAGTTAAATATAACTTGATTGTAAATATGCAAAAATCAGTCTGAAAATTTTGTTTTGAAATCATAATGCCTGCCATAAGAGCCCTTTAGAAAAAAAAAAAGCACAAGAGCTTCTACATAATGTAAGAGCCAAGTGAGTTATGCACTTTAAAACCTCTGTCTCACCCACTCAATTTGACCAAATCTTACATTTATACCTTGTAAAGTTTCTTTTTTTTTCTCTACAGCCTGTTGAGAGGGACTGTTGAAAAGTATGAGGCACTAAGTCAGATATTCAGAAGCCCTTTATCTTTAGCTCTGCTTGGCTTAATTGGAGTAAAGTACCATTTTTTTTCCCTATAATCCCTCAAGCAACTCCATGTGGAAAACATCTCTTGTGCTTTGTGAATAAATCTTGAGGGTTCAAACTGTGAAGTGAAAGAAATTGGACATTTTTTATTTAAAAAAAAAAGGGGGTGGGAACCAGATAAAAAGCCAGATTAACTAAATGAAGCTGAGGAATGAACTGAATTGAGTCTTTCCTGTCTCCATCCCTTGGAAAATTCAGGTTTTTAATTTGTTTTAATACAAAATTCAAACTGCTGCTGAGAAACCCTCTCATTGAAATTGTTGGTCAAAAATTTCTGTGGAATGTTCGGACTTCCATGAAACAGCTTTTTAAAATGTTTCAATGAATAAATATCAGGACTGATAATGTCTTGCAGTAGCAGTTTCAAATTCACTACAATCCCTCTTGAAAGCAAATAAGTATCAGCTATGCAGATGTGTAACTCTGGACTCACTGACAAACTTCTGACTATGTAGGTGCTATCTTGTTTTTATTGCTGGAAGATGAGCTAATTTTTTAATCTAATAAGCGGTAAAATATTATCAACAGGTCTCTCTCTTCTTATTACCCCACTTTTTATGTCAGAGGCATGAGAGGGATGAAGATCTTGATAGCAGATTAAGTTTTGTTTAACATCTGGATTAAGTATGCCAAGGAAAAAATTTTTTTAAAAATAGTATTTTACCTTTTCTTTTTGTCTTCAGATGTTTGGGCAAGATCCCCATGCATTGCAAAGTTAAACTAATTTAAGCCTCGTGGGTCACCAAATCCTCTTTCTGAGGCTGACTCCTCCAAACTGCCTGGCCATTTTTTCAAGATGTGCTGTCCATTAGTTTTCTCACTAGAAATTTTATTTTGTATGTATGTATACACTGTGGACTTAGTATAATCTCATAATCTCCATATAATAATGGAGAATAAAAACACAATTTACCATAATCAAAAATAAGAACAACTGATACAGAAAACAATTGCTCCTTGCAAATAAATAGTTGCCAAACAACTTGCTTCCAGAAAGCTGGAGTTAATACATTATCCTAATAATGAAATTATTGAGCTATGCCGAGCCAATGAAACAACAATCCTCATGCAACAGATGAAGTCCTGCACTTTTGGGTCAGCCAAAAACCAGCTCTCAACAGCGACATGCTTTCTCTTCCTCTTACTGCCTCCTCCAAATCCAAATCTGAAGATTGTTAGGAGCATCCTTAACCAGTTGGTGCTGCTGGGACAAAGCAGGCAGGTAGTCATCTGAGTAACTGAGACCAAAACCAGCTAGAAATACCCTGCATGTTGTACCTGGCTTAGCAAGCAGGTCACCACCTGCCACAGAAGCTGGCGTTTCTGAGCAGTTTTCAAGGTTGCCCCCTATCAAGTGCATTGCAGCAGCCAGATCAGGAGGCACCAAAAGCACAGATCCTCTGGGACCGCTCATCAAGATAGGAAAGTTCCTATTATCTGGCTGCCTGGGGCAACCAAAACCCCACTTAATTACTGTCCTTCAGACAAGGTGGAGACCTGCATTTAAAAACTCCATGCGCACTGAATGAGCAGCACATAAAGCTGAAATGGAAAACTGGCTCCCTGCCTCAGAGTTTCCAAGTACATGCCCTTGAAAAGCAGAAAACTAGCGGGGGAGGCTTCCATCCTGCCTGGTATTTTCCTAACTTTTTCTGCTTAGTGCAGGCAGCCAGTCACCACTCAGACTCCATTTCAGAAAATGGGGATGTGGCTAGATCCCCAAAATTTGAGCCATTCATATCTTCCTCTCCAATAGCAAATCTCTGGCCCATAATGTTTTTGAACAAGACACAATACTTCTATTTCTCCTGAGCCATTATAATTGTATCTCTATGACCTGATCTCTTGGCAAATTATTCCAAGCTGGCACTAGGCAGTCTGTGCTAAGCTTAGGTAAAGGAACTAAAATCTGATGTCACGGCATGTTGTCAATCAATCAGGAATGCCAAATTCTTGTCAGTACAACAACAGTATTATTTGCAAGACTTAATTTTTGCTTGTACGTGTGCCTTGTACTATTTAGCACCAATGTTTTTTTCAACTATTACAAAAATGTCAGTTATCGTAATGTGTTTTTATACACCAAATGGAAAGATCTTTTAGCACTGCTATAACATGGTGACTGTATTACTATAATTTCCCATATTGCTGCTCCTTCATAGATGTATGGATTTGATAACAAAAAAGACAACTCAGGATGGTTCTGAGATCCCTGTCATGGTATTTTTCTCCCCCCACACCTCTGCTGCAGATTGGAGAAAGTCTGGAGTTATGGGTAGAGTCAGGCAAGGTAATTAAGGTCAAGGGTTAAGAACAGGTTCATTCACACTCAGGAAACTCTCATCTGCCAACCCTGTTCCTTCATCCTTTGTCTCTTTAGGAAAAGATACCCATATACGGATTCAGTGCCTGGTAATCACATCCATCCCTTCTTGACCGCAAGACCCCTGGTTAAAACAGTATTAGTTTCCAAATGGCTGGTTTTGCCCTGCATTGTACAGGAGTGGCCCCATTATCTAGTGTAGTCTGACACAAGTGCTCTTCATCCTCAAAGCTGCAGCTATGAGGCTCAACATCTTGCTCTGGGCACATGAGGCTCTATGTAATGATGGCAACTGGTAACGCTGAATTTTGAAACTTGAGTGACACCACTATGAATCTGGAAAAAAAATTAAAGGGAAAAGGACATCCATCTAGGTACAGTATGGTTACATTGTCCACTATCTTTTTGTTAATTTAGAGAATGTCTTAAATTATTAAAGTTAATATCTCTTTTCTTTTATGAAACAATGACTTTTGTGTAATACTGCTGACTTTCACATTAACATTCTTGACTGTTCACAGTTGGTTGTAAGAGGAAAGGCTTTGACTGAGACAAAATATAAGAAGATGCTCATCAGACAAAACTGTCTTTGCCATGGAAGGGAAGCGTTCAAAAATAGACAACAAATAGACATATAAAATTATTTCAGAGACAGAAATTATGATGTACAATTCAGAGAAGACCATTATTATGCATGTGATTCAGATCCCCACACAAATATGAGAAGTGATGTTTTGGAAGGGATGTTTTGATGTATTATATAGTGGGATTCACATTTTTACAATGCTTCCAGCATCCAAGCCTTGCAAAACAGCTTTTCTTCGGCAATAAAAAACAAACATTCCCTCCTCCTAAATAATTAGTGACATTTGAAAGTGAAGATGAGTTGTCAAAACTGCTGTATTCTTTGAGAAGAGCATAGGAAGACATTTATTTATCTCCCAACTACACAGTTGGTTTTCTGTGCAGTTTGAGATTGCAGTGATATTGCTTTAGTTATCCCCTACAAACTAGCATTAATTATTCCTCACTCTACTGATTTAACATTGCTTCTCCACGTGTACCACAAAAAGGACAAGCACAGCGGGATTTTACTCTGTCTCTGTTCCACCTCTGTAATATGTGCGTCTCCTTACTGCATGTGCCTACTCCTTGATTTAAATGCTTCTTTTCTTCTCTGTTAAGAGGCACAGGAACAAAAAGTCTAAGGTGGTTAATATTTTCAACTCAGCATGTCAGCTGCCGAAAGTACATGCTGCAGCCCCAGCCCAGCAACACACTGAGACAGATGTGCAGGGCAAAGCATGAAGGTTCATGTTCAGTAGGATTACCTCTATGTTTGCAGTCAAGCAGGCTCTCAAAGACTTTAGTAGAGTACCATTATCAGCAGCAGGCAATGCATATGTTAGCTGTGTCCAGGTTTTTCATATTCTAATGAACATAGGCCATTATAAATCCATGTCCTTATTTTCCATCATTCAAAGAGCATCTACTACCATTGTCTTCTGATATCAAAGTACCAGAGAAGAAGAGGACAGGGACATCTGAAAAGATAGGCACCTACAATAACTAGAAATCATTCTGCTAACAAAGTATTAGAGGAGCGTCTCTGGGAAGAACTTATTTCACCCAGTATCACAGGAAAAGAGCAACAGAAAAGAAATAGAGTAGTTCTTCAAAAATGTGTCAGGTTTTATTTCAGTAAATGTATGTGATATAGCAAAAGTTATACTAACTGAAACACATGTGTCTGCTGTAAGAGGTGATTTTCTTTCCTTCCAGCTACTGCTTGCACTTTCTGCAGGTCTGAATTCATCTCACCAGACATGGTGAGACGAATGCTGCAAGCCAGACCTCCCATGACCCCCACGGTAAACCTGTGAAGCACAGGCTGGATCCTCCTAATAAACCTGTATTAAGAAGATTTCTCTCCTCTTAACGCAGACAAACACAGTAGCACAGATAAACAGTTTAGAAGTTCATATTTCCTTCCATTGATGTGCTCATATGTAGGCATTCACTACAGGCATCTATACATTAAATTAATTAAGTAATCCCAGTTTATTGGTCTGGCAAACACAAGAATCAAGATTTAAAAAAAAAAAATTAGAAACCATGGTGGGCTTAGCTATTTTTTTCTGAAGAGTGATATGTCTAGACCAAAGCTGGGCTGTTTGTAGCCTTTTGCTTCTATTCATTGTATGTAACAATGTTATAAGAAAAGTTAAAATCACAGCAAGCAAGCCTCAGAAATTAGTTGTAACCACAGGACATACAAAGAATATATAATAGTCTGACAAAAGCCAGATGATTTATTGGATTTCCTTGAGTTATTGATAACCTTTAACTCATCAATAATGAGTGGGAGAAACGATGTATTCAGAAAATGACTCTATGTTCTGTTTATGCAACAGCGTTTGATGATGAATGTGCTGCAAAGAGGAACAGCTGAGCATTCAGAGCTAGGGAAGTTTCTGTGAAGGACTTTGCGGTCATCAAGAAGAAATAATACCTCCCCACACTTTTTTCTAGCTGAACCTCTTCTGATTTTCTTCTCTGGAACAGGTGTCAATTTTTGGCTGCCAGCGAGTGACAAGTAAACCCCAGTGAAATTCTCTGAAGCTGTAGAAATGGGTCAGTAGGGGAGTAGTCTCTGGGGCAGGTGCAAATGTGTTTAGCTTTGAAAGACACTTGTGCTCTGGTTCTGTGCATTTGTTTATTGCCTCATCCTGGGCAATATAGTTAGAGCTGCCAATAAGGAAAAAAAAACACCCCTGATGGAAGAGTTTTCCATCAGAAAGGACTGGTTGGCAGAGACAACCCCCTTACGCCCCAACCTGTTCCTGGAAGTGGGCTAATTAAAGCACTTGCTTCAACAGAGCAAAATCACTTCATTTTGATCTCTATCATTTTGACTTTCAAATTATATATTTCCATAGTATTTCAGATTACATTTTCCTGAGTGTCTGATTTCCTAGGAAATTATTTAAATGCCATCTTTTCATTTCAGTTGGAAAGAGGAGGAAACTGAAATATAATGATTCCTTACAGGATAATTCTGTAATTTCAACTACTACTGCTGATTGACAGGACTTCTTAGGAATTAGATCAGAAAGTGTTTTGAGAGCAAGAAGAATTTCTATTGAGAGAAAGAATTAGTAACAATGAAATTTATTTTGAATACAAATTTCAGCTGATGAGTAAGTAATCAGTCATCCTAAAATGATCTGTCCCTGCTGCTTTATATGATCTTGCCTCAACAGAGCACTTGCATTCATGCTTGGGATCCTTTTGGAGCATTTTAAATGAAGAATATGCACAATTCCTTAACTAAACAAAGACCCTTCTATCTGAAGTGTTGTCTTATCTTCTCGGTAGTGTAAGCGCAGTAACATATAATTCTTGTAGAAGTATCTAAAGAAAGAAAATGTAGTGAAAAATATTAACTTGATAGGAAAGAAGCAATTTTAGAGAGACAGGAGTAGGGTTGTGGAAACAGTCCCACAGAACAAGTCGCCTTTAGGAATTCAAATCTGAACGCTATATAAAAGTGCCCATAAGAGTATCAACAGCCTCTGTGAAAAGAGAAATGTTATGTCGAGCACTGTGGCTGAATAGGAATATGTGTGATCTTAATAATATACATGTATGTACTCCTGTTGCCCACAGATCACAAAGTACTTGAGAAGCACAGCTGATTTGAGGCTCAGGACATTTAACTCTTAGTGGGCAGAAGGAGCCTACCGTCTAATTCTCACAGCTGAGGTGCAACAGATGAAGTCCTTCAGCTGTGTGTGCTTCAAGTCAGGCAGTCTCTCAGATGTGGAGAACTAGGTGGTTTGATTCCATAAGGCGCTGAATACTTCTACTTGGACCTCGGCACTATGCCTACGACCCATCACGGACGAGCTTGAGAAAGAACTGCACCCCCAGGCACTGTTATTCATGAGGGGAGAACTGTCATTTTTCAGTTTTTATAAATGTAACATTAGGTTCTTTTTACAACCTTTTAGAGGCTTATAAAAGAGGGACAGTGAGAAAAGAGTTCACAGTTTTGAAACAGTAGGAATGAGGGAGCTAAGAAATGAGGAGAGACAAAAATATCGAACATGCTTAATTCCTCCAACCTCCCTAAAATCTGAAAATCTCTTTTGTCTGAATTTTAAGAACCAGTGCACTCTTTGCTTATTTCATCCAAACGATCTCACACAGAATTAAAATAAATGAAAAGTTAGGAAAAAACAGAGACCTAAAATCACAATTATTATAAATCACTAAGGGATTATAATGATTTTCCCCTATTGTGGCTTGCAGCCTAGAAACAGGATATACAGTAAGTGCTACTACTGTTAGCTAATGGAGATTCTCCTTTAGCTCAAGCGGTAGCGCTGTTGCTTTGGGATAGGAAGGTTGTGATGTCTTGCCTAAAGGGATATAAGTGTTGCAATTCAGGTCCCAAATGAGAAAAAGTCTTCACACTGGTGCCCAATTAGTGATCTGATTCCTGGTGTTAAGTCTAATGCAATTTAGCACGCACCTGCTGAATAGCATGCATGCCAAGTACCAACTGAACTGCTCCGGCTCTTTGTCTTTGTTCACAGAGAGTTGAATGTTTTGTTGCAGGGTAGGGAGTAGAGCATAGGGGCAAGGGGTATTTGCAAACATTTGTGTGAATGAAATCTGCGGATTTGCTTCAGCAACATTTCAGAGCGGCTCACATTCGCTCTGCAGCAAATGGATATGGATATTCACTGAGAGCATGACCTGAGTATATAAAAGTTATACTAACAATGGGGTAATACCTTACTATCCCAAGCGGCGATAATCTGACCTATTGACCTAAGAGCCACCAAAAGAGGCAATTCCTGCCTTGAATTTACAGTTTGAAATAGAGAGAAGAGACGGCCCAGTGGATATCCTAGCCTATATTATTTTATTCTTGTGATTCTGGATTTCTTGTGGACATTGTGGAAAAATGTAAAGTTTGGAAAGGATTTGAATGAGATCAGGTTAAAGGCTTTTGCAACACATAAGCTTGTAGTGAGCTGATACTGTTTTCTAAGGGTAGCCACAATTAATTCATTTAGATTAAAATAGTTAAAAAGATGCCTGTCTAAGGCTCTAAACACCCTCACATATCATTAATAATACAATAAAATCCCAGAAGAATGAAAATAATCATACCAACAGGAACTCAGCCAAGTAACATCCTACAGAGACTCCTTTCCAACCTTTTATCGTTGTGGGAAACATACCTTCAGCCCTGTTAAAGAATGCTATTAAACAGGTGTCATTTGAGAACAACCATATAGGGCTATTTTATGCCAAAAAGCAAAGGACTGAAGCCTTTTTTGTGTGTGTCAGGGAACCTCAGGGAGCACCCAATTACCCCTCCATTGTGGAATGAGAGAGAATTCAACTTGGGCATCAACTGCTGACTAGAGATAACAGCCCTAGTACACACAGAAAAAACATGTAATTCATATTCAAGCAAGTTTTGGGTTCTAGAGGTGTGACAATTCTTAACAAACATGTTAAGCTACCAAAGTCAGTGGATGACCACAAAACTCCAGGATGCTGATATAATTTTTTAGCGAGAAGCCCTACACAGAAAACTAGCTGCTACTTTTTGTCTCTGAAGCTGTCCTAGCTTCAGTCTTCATGTGGCTTTAAAGCGTAAACCAACAGCAACGAAAGGCTCTCAAAGCATCCAAAGCACAGATAATATCCTCAAAAGTATCAGTCAAAAGAAAAAGTTGCAATCTCTTAGCCAGACACAGCTGAAAAAAAGGATTGGAAAGTTTGCTATAAACTCTAATTGTCAAAAATTGGTGGAAGATCCAACCACCCACTTAAATTTGGATGCTAAATGGGAACAAGGGCACTCCAAGCTCTCATAAGTGTTCTAAATGTTCCTTGCCCCTTCTCGTCTGCACCACTATTACCTACATCTTATCTGATTTGGCAAGATTTTGTTGGCAGTGCCTTTTTTTTCCAAGCCACCATTCTAGATGTTTGCTCACATAATACAAGTTAGACAGAAAAGCAAACAAATATTATGCATTTCTAAATGAAATTGTGGAGTATAGCAAAATAACCAAAGGACTTATGAGATGTGCTCCAGTTTAAAATTAAGAACATGCACATTCATGTGCATGAGAACAGATCTGGGTTGAAATTAGAGCATATGCTGCATTAATTAAAGCATAAGCAAGGTGCTTTAGGAAGTACAGGTAAGAGCTTAGGCCTCTTTCAACTCTGATTTGTGGTCCAGCAGAAGGAATTCCAGGTTGGAAATGGGAGGGTCTAAGGTGTTGCCTCTGATGCAGCACTCTGCATGGCTCTGATGGCCATTTTCTCCTCATCTCCAGTAGGGTCAGAATGTTACTTCTAAAGTCAAAGTTATGGACTCCTCTCTCAGAAGACAAATGCACTCCTTTAGTAGCCTAAAAAGGAACAAAACTCTCAGAGCTCCCCATAGCTCTCGCCATTCCACAATGAGACACAAAGGCTGGAGTTGACAGCAAGTCAAAGTGGAATAAGATTAACATTTTTAACAGTAACTATTTTAACAAAATACTAAGGGACTTGTGAAATTATGGAAGCATGGAAGTCTTCCTGGAAGATATGTTAAATCAAAGTTATTGGAATGGAATTTGGATGTGCTGGATGCAATACAGCAGGCTGGGCCATGCAAGAGTTCAAATCATATTATTTTAACTATTTGAATGAGTTCCTGTGATCTTTAAACCCATGAAGAATGGATGTATTATATATCTAATATCTAGGATCTAAATCATAAAATTTTTTATTTTAACCGACATTCTCACATGGTCAGATGCAGCCTACAGTTTTGTATTAATTTTCAAATAGGATTCAGTAGAACTCAACACTTGTGAAAACATTAACTCTTCATAGCACAGTTGAGAACTTCTTGTCTTCTTCTGTGCCTCCATAGGTGAAACCAACCATATCTACAGCTGACCCTCTACAATTCAGCTGGGACAAACGGTTTTGCTATTGCTTTTGCTTGCCCACTGGTTTCCATACAAAACAGAAGAAGGCCATGTTAATTAGTTGCACAAAATTCAGCACACTAGCTCTGAGAAAAAGCAACTTTTTCCTTTAATTTCTGGACATCTTTTGATGAGCCACCCAGTACTGACTCAGCGGTGCTGGACCTTCACTTGGGGCCCGGAACACTGCAGCTGCTCTAGCTCTGCATTTGCCTAGAGCAATGTGCCAGCTGTCTCTGACTGTATTACACCACAGTAATGCGAACAACTGGAAGCAATAATGTGTCTCCCCATTTGCCTAACAATACCAACATGAACAATAATTCAGAAGACTGAAGATTTGTGCTGTAATTTAATAAACCCCATGCACATTTCTACAATTGAGTATCACATCTGTGCAATGGATCCTAGAAGTGTAATATTCTTTTATAAGGGACCATTAACCAATCTTAAGTTTATAGGTTTCCTTAAATCTTTTTCATCAGCTGTTAAACTACAGTAAAGAGAAAATTGCCTCTTATGAGACAAGGGATAGTAAAATACAAAGACTGTGATTAAACGTCAATCAATTAAGGATTATAATATAATAAAAATGCTGACTGATGATTAAAATGAGCACTTTCTGGCAGAATTTTATAAGCAATATTAAGAATTGTTTTAAAAAGTCAATAGAATAAACCCCACCTACATCTTATTATGTATCAGTGACATTGTCTTAGATAGGTCTGTTTAGAGAAGAGGAGAAAAAGAATTGTTATTCTGACAAAAATACCTAAGTAGCAGTTTGTTGTAGATTTCCACATTAAATAGGATACATTTCTTTCTGTCATTTATTTTATTATACCCCTGACTCCTCCATTTTAAATCCATTTCTAAATGGAGTAAATAATGCTATATATTTTAGTTTCAGCTGGCATTTGGCAAGTTCATGCAACTAGGCTACATTCCATGAAAACAGGTAACAGATCATGCAGTAAACAATATAAATAAGTGACACACAAAATATTATTTCATGTAACAGACCTAAGAGAGTGGCCCAGCTGAGGAGGGGAGAGCAGAAAATGTAATGTTTGTATACATCTCTTTACTGAAGATGTTTTAGTGATCTTTTATGGAAAAATCTTATGGAATTTAGGATTAGATTAAAAGGATTCTACAGAAACTCTTACACTGAAAGAACACTAACAGCAAATATTAAGCTTTTTATAGTTCATAGGAAACATCCAGCAAAATGCTGTAGCAGGAATATGTTTTTTTATTAAATTCTACAGTCTGTTTCAAGAGACCAATAGAAAAGTTTTCATTTTCATAAGGGAAACTCCATATAATGTACATCTTGCCTAATATTCACTTCCTGTGCTCCTGCTTTCACACTGCTGAGTGGCTGTAGATAAAAACCACATCACCATGTAGAGTCTTTTATCATTATATTTTTGCTTTTGCTCCTTCCAATTCACCATCTTTCAAAGCAGGCTGTATTTATTTCTCCATCCTCCTTGGACTATGCCATGTGTTTCCCAAAGATCACCTCTGCTTTACAAGGGGCTTCCTTCCTTCTCTCTACTTTCATCCTCTTTTTAACTAATTGTTTTAAGTGGCTCTTGTCCTATCACAAGTATGTCCTAAGCTTCACATCTAAGAACTAGCGGCTGTGTCACCAAAGTGAAGAAGGGTTTCTTAGGAATTTGAGTCTTGAGCTTGAGAGATGGGCATTCAACAAAGCAGCCTTCAGTTAAAAGTTTGATTGATATTCACCACTGGGATCAAAATTGTTAGGTAGCAGAGAATGGCACAAACAGACACACACAGCATGGTCATCTACTGTCTTTGGGAAATTAGGCTGAAAACTACTCTTGTATTCTGTTTATCTCTCTCCAGCTACAATAGACTTCCCATTCTTGCTTGTCTCCATAGCCATTGGATGCCCAATCTACAATTTCCTATTGCAGGTTCCTGTGTTGGTCTTCCATTCTACTCCATCTGATTCCTCTTAAAGAGAAGTAACACCAAGAACATGACAAACAGTAAGAAATATTGTTCTTCCTTGTGCTTTATCCTTCTGAGTTCTCTCCCTCTTGATCAGATTCCCGTCCCCATTTCCTGGAACTATTCCAGATGCCAATCTCAGCTCCCCACCTCTTTTTTGCTGTTAGATCTTATATTTAACAGATCACATCCATCTGCTAGCTGACCTTTCCCCTCCTTTTGAATGCCTTACCAAAATTTAGTTTAGGCTTTTGCATCACTGTTGGCAATACTAGCAATTCCCAGTTCACTGGGAATGAGTATTCTCTTTGCCTTTTTAAGCCATACTCACTACAGTAATGAAGAGCAGGAATTTGCTGAGAGAGGTATGTAATCAAAACAAATTTGCCATAATTCTCCAGTTGGTAATGATAGGGTGGAATTAAAATAATTTGTCTTTGGACATATAATGCAGACATCATATCCGAGCTCATCATTTCATCTCCTTACCCTAGATTATTTTTACGGTCAAAGTGTAGGGAAGGATTTCTAGAGTGATGAGTTTACGCTGAAGGTGTTAAGTTATCTCACCTAAAGATCAGCACAGTGGGTCAGCCTCGTGAATTGACTCACACCGCAGCCACATAATCACTAGACCCAACACCAAAGAAGGGAAGAGGAGAAGAACCTGTGGCTGATGGTGGAGGATGAGTCAAAGCAGGCTTTCATTTCTTAGGAGCAAATTATTTAATTGGTTCAACTCTCAGGTCAAACTCTGTTCTAACTGGACACCAGATCTGAGCTGATCAGTGTGTTCGAAAGGTTCTTAGAAGTTCTTACATGTGGAAAATAACTACAGAGTGACAGGGATTTGGGAGTACACTCATGGTCATGTGACATCATGAATGTATTCATGTCACAATGTGATGTCATGTGTGTCATATTTTAGTTTTTAATGGAAGCCACTACACAAATAATGACCAGGCCAACTGTTACACAAGGTATTTTTCAGCTCTGAAAAAATTTCTTCTATAAAATCATGTCTGCTCCTCATAGAAACTTTAGAGTTGACACCATTTATTTGAATGGGAGTCCTGCTATTAGAAGTAGTGCAGAATCAGGTTCTTGTATGTATAATTGTGGTTTTTTTAAAAAAAAAAAAAACCAAACAAAAAAAAACCACCAGCAAAACCCAAAAAAACAACTACATTTGATCAAGAAGTTATAGACACCTGGCTTAGAAAGGCACTATTATGTCAAAATTCAATTACACCAACGTAAGACTTTACTGTTCCATACCCCAAACCTTTTATAGTGGCAGAGTGAAAGTGACGCTGGCCTTAACCTGGATAAAAAGCTTACCTAGCTGGCCTTTTCTATTATGTGTCTTTCTCAGTTTTGGCATCTCGTGACAGTAATAACCTGAAAATTATCTTCATCTCCTGCCACTTCTTGACAAGCACACTAGAACATATCCCAAGAGACACTGCCAGTTCACTGAAGAATAATAGTATTAATGATGATATAATAAAGGAAAACCTTTTAGGTCACCAGTGTATGTATATGTTTCTGTCCTGGCAGGAGTAAAAATTAGCCAAATGGCTGTCCTAAAACAGCAAAGGATCTATTCTTGCATTTCTTTTGCATTCAAAACAGACTTTAAATTTTGGTGGTGCAAGAGCAACCAAAGTAACATATTAGAATACATCTCTTTTAAAATGTGATCTTGTTCTTTATAACTTCCAGCAGTCACTGCACACTGACAAAGTGCTGGAATTTGACGTGCTTACTTTGTGTCTCCGAAGTCAACCACAGAACATGTGTCAGTCATGTGGTATGAGGGTATATTTTTATGGTGGCTGGAAATGGAGGGGTTAAAAAAACCTCTTTCAAGAAAAAAAATCCCTTTGTGTTTCAGTCTAGGTGATACACACATTGAAAAAATAGTGAGGACTGTAGGTAAAAATAATCAGAAATCAAAATAAAAGACCTTTTGTAAGATAAAGTATTTTATTAATAAAGCCAGTAATATTTGGGATATTCTATCTGAAATATAGTAAAAGTTTATAGTAAAAGTTCTCCTTGGCATGTATCAGTTGTAATAAATAGGCTGGGGGTTTTATTCCTTCACATAGGTTCTCAGCAAAAGCATTCTTTACAGTTTTATTCATTTTATTATTAATGTACTGGACTGAGTTTAAAACTAAGGCAAAGTTAATCAGAAATCAGAAAAAAGCTCTCAGATTACAGACTGAATCATTCTCTCCATCCTTACCATGTGGTCATTTTTGCTGATGCCAGGCATGTTTTATCCAGCTATCACAATCTTTTTCCTCTGAAGGATGATGACTGAAAATGCTGCACTAGTAGTTATCCATCATATATGCCTGTGGACGACCATGGCCTTGTCTGGGATCTGTTCTTATACCAATTAAGTCTGGGTCTCTGCCAGCTACAGACCCTTGTTATGCCACTGAGAGAGAATCAAGGAACCAGAATGATTTCCTGGTTATTATAGATTATTGAATTCCTTCCATCCTACTCATGCTGAAGGCTAGACTTGAAAAAGACAACTCAGAAGCCAAAAGCAAATGAGATACTGTAGGATCTGTTCTTTATAGCACTGTGCAATTTTACTTTGAGCCAAGAAATGTTGTTTTAGTTAGGAACTGAGAGGCTGCAGAGGTGGTTCAGGAAATCACCTTTAGAGAAGCAAATAGTGATACTGTGAAAGCGTCTTTTTCTGAAACATTTACTCTATAAAACCTCCTCTTCATCCCCCCAAACCAACCACGTTAGGATGCACACAACTCAAATTTAAAATACTCTTAAGTGCCTGGTGAGATTGTGGGTGGTAATAGGACAGTTTGAAGACACTGAAGTTTTTTTGTTTCTTGATTACCTATGTTTACTGTTTCTTTTACATTGTTATTTGCAATCATTTATCAAATATGTCGTTTATAGTTGTTCATCCCAAGAAGCAACAATTAAATTTATGTGACCCAAATTTACAGGTAGAATGTACTAATTTAAGTTTCCTTACAACTCTGTACACTCTTTAGAATAATTTAGATACATCTACTTGTGAGAATAAGAAATGCTGCTGTGATTTATTTGCATGTCAAAGCATAGGAAGGAAGTTTCATTATGACCAAAGGGTTAGAGCAAATTCTACCTTTATGTTTTAATCTCCTGTGGCAGATGCTGTTCTTGTTATACTTCTCTCTTCTGAGCAGATGAGGAGAATTATATTAGTTTAATCTCATCTATTTGTAGCTACTGGAGTGCACCAGACAAGGAGTTCATGAGCAAGGTTGAGGACTTCAGATTTTTTTCATATTGGTCCTATGGTGACTTAGGCATGATTAGATTTGCCATCTTACTTCCAATAAGTCGACGATATGCTTTATTATAAGTCCAGTTGTCATTTACATCATCTTGGCTGTGCAAAGGGATCTAGGCAGAAGCGAAAACCAGGACCCAAATTGCTAAGTGACTTATTTGGGACTTCAGACGAAGTGGGGTCTAGATACGTATGCAGAAAAAGATAGGTAAAAGAATTAAGCTAGTACTGAAAGTCTAGAGAAAACAGTGGAATATAAACATGGCAGAGTGAAATGATCTCTTAGTTTTCAGTCAGCATGAATGTTGGGGTGTCCTGAACAGCATTTCCAGAAACTTCTTGCCTGCAACTAGTTATTCCAGGAAAAGGAGCAGTATCCTTCATGATATCATGGATCTGAATGACCTTCCATTATGAATTAGGAAGAAATTTTTCCTCTTGAACAAAACTAGCAAGAAATCTGTTGGGCTTCTGAGGCAAGGAAACTCATGTGCACATACTGTGTGCTTGCATCTATCCTACCTCTGGCTTTGATAATTTTGCACAAATTTTTAACCACTTCGGCAACAAATTTCTGTAAAGTTGCACAGCTGAGTAGAGGGGAGATGGCCAAAAGCAAAGGACCAGCACGCAGGAGCACGCTGTCAAGACATAGGGTGATAAACTGCACTAATTTCTCACATTTCTTACAACTTCAGGAAGGTAGACCCCAGTCAATGAAATAAGATTTTCACAGATTATTATTAGACCCCTTAAAATAATACCTTGTAGCTGTTTGCAGGCTGTGAAAGACTGAAAGAGCTAATTTCCAAAAGAAAGTGAAGTGAATTTTGGGAAAAGGATACTCAAGGTTGAAAATACCTTATAAAATAAGAATGAAAACGTAAAAGTTTACATCTAGGTGTGCATTTGAGTAGAGATGCAATACTGAACACAGGTACAATACTACTATTTTAGTTGCTCCTGAGTATCTGAAACAACCAGCTGGAGTTAGCAGATATTGTACAGGGCCTATGGGAGAAAAGCATAGTCTGCAAAGTCATCTGAAGGCCAGGAGGGCATGATAGGGCATCTGTAAAGGGTCATGTTTTGGCATCAGTAGACACCTATGTTTTGGCAATTTAATAGCCTTACTGAGCTGTTCAGCCAACTAAATACAAGTTTAATGAGCCTAAGAGTTTCTTAAACTCCATTGACTGTACTGAATAAAGTGCCATTGACTACAGTGGGAACTTAGACACAGTTGACACACAGACATCTACATGATAAACCTTAATTTAGGTGTCTTAATCTGTGAGCTGGCTCCTGTCCCTCAAGCATTTCTCTTTCCTGTTTAAACAGAAGCCAGTGATGTGATCAGCAATGAAGTAAAGACTGTCTACCCAAGTGGCAGAGTTAACCCACGATGGATGTATTAAATGCTTGACATGAGAGAGGGGGTGAGCATGAAGAATGTTGAATTAATGAAGTTGTGACCTGCTGCTTAAAGTCTACCTGTTGCATCTGATGTTCAGTTAACAGCCCATCTAACTTGTGATCACTTCTTTTGTGAGCAAACCCTGCTTCATGCTGTATCCAGACTGGAGTTGTTCTATGTGGAAACACAGTAAAACGTGGTTTTCTCTCCCCATTGCTGTCTTCTCTTCTTCTATTCTGTTCCATCCTCCCAGGCTCCTCCTGCTATGTTTTGCTGTACAACTACATGACACAATAGGCATAGAGAGGTAATAAGAAATAAAGAAAACGTCTTTCATTAATGGAAAATTTCTGCTTTGTGAGAACTGGGATGTGAATTTGTGACTGTAGTATCAAAAAAGAGTAGCCAGCTAATCAGATAATCGCTATTTGCACTCAGGTTCTAACCAATACTTGATTTCAGCTGTCTTACGAAGCCCACCCTTCAGTCTTTGTCTAGCCTTTTACAGAGAAAACTGTATTTTCTGTTGCAACATTGCTATGGTCAATTTTTGTATTTTAGTTGTTGCTTCACATTTTCTTATTTCTATCCTGAGTTTCCATAATGAAAAAACTTTTCAAATATATGTACGTGTGATCCTTGATTTCATATAAAAGTACATTTTGAATACACGCATTAAATTTTGTTATTCTTAAGTAACAAGTAAAGTATAATAAATGTGGTTTTTTTCCTCTCTTAAAAAATAAGATCTAGGGAAGATAATTTTCTTTACAAACCCAAGTACATGTTAAGTAGGCTAACACCTTAGGCATCAGAAATTTTTATTAGATTACAGAGAAAGACTTTCCTCATTCCCACTTTGCTGAGGTTAATTAAGACATTGTTATGCATCTTTTCACTGATTGTTATAGGAAACTGTACTTTTCCACTATTTTTCCTGCCCTGCTAACCCCTAAGACTGAGGCAAAACCCACTGACACCCTTTCTGGTTAAATCAAGCTATAATGAAATACTTTATTGGTGACTCCAACAAGTCTCAAAGGAAAACACAGTAAAGGAAATGTCAGGCATGCATCCTTTAATTTTTTTCTTTCCTGAAATCTTGCAGTAGATCCTGAGTGACTCCACAGCACTGGCTGCAAAGTAGGACCCTTAAATAAAACATCACAAGTGTTTAAAACTGAAAACTGTGTGCAGGGATGGGACAGAACCCTATTAGGGACCAACACAATAAAAGATCCAACAGTCTGATCACTGTTCTGATTTTTTAAATGTATATTGAACGGTCTTCTCAGCCTTGTTTTGGAACTGTAGATTGCATTGCTGTAAAACACACATGGATGGATGGCTGAAACTGTGGTCTGCATACACTAGGTGAAATGTATCTACTGACTTACAAGCTGGCTGCATGTGTCAAAATGCAATCCAGTATTTTTGTAATAATAGCTAGCAGTCATAGCTGTAAATTATTTATGGAGACTATTCAGTGCAAACAGGTTAGTGCACACATCCTCTTCAGCTTGACTGCCCTGGTTTTAGATCACTCAGACATTCAACTCCTTAGAGATCTGCTCTTATCATTGCAAACCCCAAAAAGGTACCAAAACTGCAGTCATTTCAGCAACTCAAAGCAGCTCAGCCGTTTGCTAAAGTTCTACCTCAAGGTTCAGTGAATAAACACCATTCCAGCCCACCTCCTTCACACCCACCCTGGCCCTGGCGATGTAAGTTAATATCAGACATGAAGAGAGATCGATCTCTAGAGCTAAGACTCCAACGTGCTTCACTGTCTTTGTGCAGAAACATGGAAGAATGTACATAGCAAAGGCCACTGATGATCTTAACACAAAGTGACATTTCACTAATGCTGTGTTTCAGAAGATGGGAAAACAACAGCCACCCAATGAGTACTTCTGGTTAGATTTAAATGAGTACAGCACCCTATTGCAATGCAGTACACTGATTTTCCTATGCATAAAACTATTGAATCTCATTAGCATTTTGCCCTCACCAGTCCATTTCAAACAGCTGCACCTACCCTACACAATCAGACGACTGGGGGTTACTGAATTTTATGTTTGAACAACACATAACCAGACAGAAGTAATCTATCATGTACAGAAAAATCCCAGGGCTTGACTGCTGTGACAGATACAGTATGTTGAAACATTTACTGTGTATTAGACTGTCTCTAGGACAAGTTCAGCTAGCAAGAGTTTTGTAGGGGCTGCTTTTGCCACAGATATTCCTGATAGTTCTGAACTTGTGGTAGTGGCTCAGTCATTAACCTGCAAGTGGTATAAAAGTTTAAAATACACTAATAGCACTGGCCTCTACCTGGGGTGGATTTTCTTGTGGATAATTTTGACAATGACCAGCTTCTGCCTCAGTCTCAGGAATTTGGATTTTGGCTTTGGATATATTATCCATGACATTGGACAAAGGTTGCAGGCTGAGAAAAAGGGAATGGAAAACCTGTACAGAGACAACATCATTTCTTTCCAGTCCTTCAGCCTCCTTGCCTTGCTGTTGTACAGCTTACACTGCCACCAATTGCTCTGGCATGCTCCCGTGCTGGGCCAAGAAGAAAGTCCCTATCCATGTATAAGCAGATGCTTACAGACTAGCCAAAAGTAACTCTAAGGCATGTTCTCAATGAGAAACCTGCCTGGGGCTGAGGAGATTATCAACTGAAATCATACTCACATCTCAGAGCTCTTCTTGTCACATGGCTAGAGTCTCTGGGGAAGAATACAGGGCTGTTTATGCTCATTCCCCCCAGGGAGTTTGGCCCCAAATCTGACACAATTTCCAATACAGATTGAAAAAAATGTGCTTTGCCAAAGACATAGCTTGCACCCATGAAGGACTGAAGTGTGCCCAATTAAATATGCACAACGTGGCATAATGACAAAGGGTAAACACGCAGCAGCAAGTAGATCTGCCTGCAAGGGGAGGGGAATAATCACAACACAACGCAGTATCCCTGTGGCCTGCAGCAGTGCTGGTAAAAATGTGGTATTGAGTTACTATGATGATGATCCCGGGTTTCAAATGGACCATGTAATAAGAGGTCAGAGCCCATACATGCCAGATACTATCATTACATTCACTTTTTCCCTTTTTTTCCCTCTTCTTTTTCTGGTCATGAGAGTAAAATTAGATCAATGAGAATATCAGCCAGAAAGTCTGGCTGGGAATGCACACAGTTAAGTAAAGCCCACATCACAGAGTTAAGAAACACACATCTGTAACTTTCCTCTGTATTGCACCTTTAATATGGGTGGGACTAGGAAAAAGACCTAAAAGCAAAATCAGGAAAAAATACATTCAGATAAATATATGAAAATAAGATTATATCATTTAAGTCTATAATTACTGAAATAGAATTATATAATTCTCCAGTTAAAGACAGCTGAAAAAGGAGAGCATACCCAATGCCCTGGATACATTTTGCAAGAGTCTGGGAGGGATTCCACAAATCATAGGCATTTTCTGGGGCAGCTTTCAGGCATAATTACTGTAATTGTTCAATATTTTAAAAGTGGAACAAGCAACAAACATCAGGAACAAAATACAAGGTGGTTTTTCCTCATTCATACACTATTCTGGCTTTTATTACCATGCTAAACAGCCCAAATCTGTATTCCCAATGAACCATACAATTCCCACTGCCTGGGTGTCTGTTCATTGCTCTGTGTCAGGCACAAAGCATCTCAGCATGGGAAAAAAGCTCAATACAGGAGCATGTGAATTCAGAGCATGCTGCACAAACCCTTATTGTGAATATAACCACCTCATGGGTCTTAGTGCTAAATTATCTGCAATCCTTCTTTAGAAAATGGAGAGACACCAGCATCTTCTGGGGAGATTTATCTCACCTGAGATTGTAGCAGAAATGAATTTCCTTCTGGTTGTGTCAGAGGGCAATTCAGCCCACATATTATCTTGACTTGCTTTTGGAGCTGCCCACATTTCTCTGTCCCCTACAGAAGATTTTGTTACTAACATAAACTGGATTTGTTAAAGGCTGAAGTTAGATAAGAACTTCTCATCCTAGTGATTCAATGTGCATGAATGCAAATATTCATTATTATTTCAACTGAGGTGTACCATTTTGGTCTTGTTCCTCTTTTGAATTTATCTCACATATTTTTATTTGAAATATAATTCCTTTCCAATTGAAAAATTAAAGGCAATTAAACTGTTTTGAAGTAGACTATCTTTAGCCTTCATACGAGCTTCTCAATAATTAAGATAATACTAGCATTAAAAACCATTTCATAATTTCTTTTGGCAACTTTACTGCATTTTGTGTTTTGTTTTTTTTTTTTAATTTTCACAGGGCACATGATACTGAAATAGGGTATAACTTTCTAACCAAATCTCAGTATTTTTAAATCAAGCAATTTCCTACAAAATTAATGGCCTGCTCTTGCTTATACGTAAAATTAAGTAGCAACAAATGTAGACACCTAAATCATTTGCTCACACCAAATATTTAGACTGGCTTTATAAACTCTAGAATATATTGGACTTTTCTGAGGCAGAAACTTGGAAGTGTTTGAAACTGGTACCATAAAAGGAAAGGGTTCTTCATATAGGATTTTGAAAATTAGACAGTTGATATGTTTAAGTAGTGCTGAGAAGGTTAATTAGTACTCTCACAGTGATGGTGAAGTATAGGCTTATCTAATTGTAATATTCAAAGACCGTTTTAAGGAATAGAAAGAAAAAATCCCAAATGGAAAATGTGGCAAATCTAAGACAAGTGAAATATCACCTCCACAGGCTACACTACTTCTTTCAGTCCAAGCAACTCAGTTCCTAATGTTCAATAACATTTTCTGGATATAGATATGTATGTGTATATATACATATAGATATTCATGTATGAAGGTCTAGGTATATATATGATAATTAGATTTTTTAGTTGCATTCCTATTTAGCACAAGGAATTTATATTACGTTGCATCAAGATCTTACAGAAACACTAATGCAGAAAGCTAAAAAGGTTAATATCCTCAGTAGACAGTATCATTTCATCAATAAGAGAACTATTCAATGACCCTGTATTGGAGTGAACTCAGCATAATCAATTAGCTTTGTCAAGTAAACAGATCTGTCCCTTTGGCTGCTGTGTAACTTGATATTTCTTCCTGTTCTTACTGACTCCGTGAATGGAGAAATAAAATACCCTGAAATTATACCAGCTCTGACTGAGGAAAGCCAGCTATTTAAAAAACTGCTTTACTGAAAGTGTCTGTCATTCTTAACCAGAGGTTTTTGTCTTCCAGCAGAGAAGGGCAGTAGGACAGGGCTCAGTCCAGCACCACAGAACACTCAAACAAAAACAATATTTTCCATGTTTTGATTAATTAGATGCAAATCAGTTGGCAAGCAAAATAAAATAACTACTGTGCCCTGCACCACTTGACACAGCTGACTTGAGTAATTACCTTCACAATGTACCATCCTTTGCTTGCTTTATCATTTGTCTTTCTCTTGTTTTTGTTTTGGCTTTAAGAAAAAAAATAATAATGTAATTACTATTACAGTAATTTGAAAGTAATGATTTCTATACACATTAGCAGGCTCTGAGACACAATCTATGATAGGTCATGAGATAGTAGTCTCAGACTGGCCTCGCGTAGTTTGCATTATGAAAAAAAGCATGGGAAGGAGAGATCATTACTCTGCATAATTAGCAGGCTTAATTAAAAAATGGCCCAAGATATCAGCTGTAGCACCAGCTCAACAAACCCCCTAGGGCTTGTTCATAGATTCTGCTGCACTCTGATTATACCAGTATGAATCCAGAAATAGCCACCTGGAATCACTCTCTCAGATGGGCATTTGCTAAGTGCTAGTACATTGTTATTAAATCGGTTTGTTTGCGCAATTTTGTAAAATGATACGGGCTTTTAGACCTTTAGCAATGCAAAAAGAAAGTGTGGCCAGCAAGGTAGAGCAATTCACTCTGTGGGGCTTCCAGCGTTCCTCCTTTCTAGTAAATGAGGGCACTCAGAAACATGTTAATCCAAATTTCTCAAGCTCTATAAACCCTAATCAGTTTCGGTTTGTCAAACAAAACCCAACTATGACAGGTTTAAAAAATTAAATCCCCTCAGGTTTGAACATCCACATTTCAAATAAAAGTGAACTGAAATCTGAATTCCTTTATACACCTCATATTTTTGATATTCACATAAAATCCTCCTCAAAGTTTACCACCTCACTTCTGTGTTTATTTTTGTCCATTCTGGACAATCCGTAATGCTTCCTTCCGAGGTACATCAAAACCCTACCTGCACACTACTGACCATGTAAACAGGCTGCTCATATTAGACAAGCAGTTGCTTTTGCAGAATATATCTAGGGCTAGATAGGAGCTAGGAACATAACTGAACTTGTTAGGGAGTTAAGATTTTCCTGTGTTATTAAACCAGAGATTGGTTTGATCCAGTGAGAACATAATTGTCCAAAGTGGAATGCCACTAGGACATTGGAGCCAGCAATGATGATTAAAAGTCCCCTTTGATATGTACGTACTTTGCGTATATTGGCAGTTAAAAGTTGGGATCACACCAGAAAGGCAGACAACTAATGTACTTTTTCAAAGGGCCTTTGTAGGCTGATTGTGGGGGTATGTTATAACTTATATACTTATCTATATAACGATATATATCCAATATCTAGACATTTATACACTATGTAGTTATAGGGATGTTTATAACTCTTATTATACCTGTATAATAATGCTTACTACTGCAAGGACGAAACCAGAGAGACTTAGTTTATTTAACAGCAAAAACGTGACTTTGTGTTCTTCCCCTCAAAACCTCTGGGGCTGTGAACAGGCAAGGAACAGGTTAAAATCCCTCAGGTCCAGCCCATGACAGCTGGGCACTCTGCAGCACCCTGTTGGAAATGGGAGGACCTCCATTGCCCTCGGGCACGTTGGGCACATCACATCTCCGGGAGGCTGCCCGGTGGAACCTGTCCTCTCCAGAGACCTATTTAAGTACAAATCCTATTAAGATATTTAGATAATATGGCAAGATGTTTCTTTTTATGCTGAGCCCTTCCAGCTGATTAGGCAGGGAAATCCTTGCTATCTAGTCAAGAAGTTTTCTGGCACGTTTAACATCTTGGGAGTATATTTTTGTGTTTCTTTAGGTTAAAGATATCCTCCTAGGAACTTATCTGTGAGAGGAAGGAGGAACTGAGGAATATATATGTCTGTGGAGAACAGACAAAAGTTTCTATTTCATGGGAGAATCCTGAACCAACAAAGTCCTGAAAGGGAATGACATACTGTGCAATGTATTGTCTACTGTCAAGTACAAATAGTGTGCTTTTCAGCAGGAATGACAAGAATTTCCCTATTTGTAACCAAAAGGCATGAAGGAAAAGTAGAAATCACCAAGAAAAATGACTGAAGGATAAATCAATATGAGGTGAAAGGTCAACAAGCGGCCTGCTGTTAGACTGCCTAAAAGTATTTAATACATTCATCTGATTTTATTCACATTCTTTAAAAAATTATGTGAGTGAGAGACAGACATGCAGCAATACAGCCTTTTTGTCCTGGTGAGAGAAAGGCTTTGCTGAGAAACATGCACTGATCTAAAAGTAGTGTTTATCCCTAGAGCTTTGGCACCCCTTGAGGGTTAGCCATTATTGCAAATGCAATGGCAATCTTTCAATACAGACAAATTAGCTATTTTCTAGAGAGCTAATTCAGTTCTTCAAGTTGCATTAATTTATCACAGTTTAATTACCACTAAAATTATACTAATTCAAATTAGAGGTGGCAGTCATGTAACACATGTTATTTGATACCTCGTGTGAATTCTTGAAAAATAATGTTTGTTCTGTTAGGACAGGACCAAGTAATTGCCAGCTATAAGGATGCATGCATTTGACAAATATTTTTAACATCTCCCAGCTAAGACAGTTTCTGTAGTTTTCTGTCTTCACCCCACTATTCAGCCTTTTTTTATAATCTGGAATGTAGCCTGTTTTCTGGGATGGAGAGTGTTTCTTGGCATTTTCAGTCTTGTGTTTAAAATGGTTACAGACCTCTTTAATTAAAATACTGCTCTAATTAGGCAAGGAAATTACAAGGAAAATTAATAAAACTAAGAAGACTACAAAAATGCTTCCATAATTCAAATACATCTGTATGTCCCAAATGGGGCAGGATCAGAATTCCAGAAATAAAAGGTTAAACTAAAAATAAAAATAGCAGGGAATAAAAGCATGGAAACCAGCAATAAAATTCCAGGAGGGTAAACAGCTGACACATACATAAGCTCAACTGAGAGGGGTATAGGAAATAGGTGAGAGGAAGAGACCTCCTAGGCCAGCACAGATACTTGTGTGGTACAAGCCTTTGGTAAATTGCTATTTTAAAACTACGGAGGCTTTTCCCACCAGTATTTATGCTGAAAAGCTGTGCCAGTGTCCTGTCTTAATGTGTGAACTTTCTTCTGATTTTCAGCCTAAGTTCAATCTCAACAACTCTAAATGCACGTTCTTTAACAAACACTTCCTCCTTTGAATTGAACAGGTCTCTCTTACCCAACATACCAGCCCTCTTGATATATCAAAACCAATACTTTCCCTTTACACCTTCCTAGTCTTTGCTCACATTTTCTTTCTTTATTCTCCTGATTGCGCTAACAAACTCCTTTGCACCTGTATCTAGCTGAATTCTTCTTTCTTAAAATTGGGAACCAGAATTGCATTTAATATTTCATTTCTCTCATGAGCACATTGTACAGATACCCCATTAGTTCTTTTCTCCTGTGAGGAATATCTCTGCCACAGACTTTCTTGGCTTTGCCCCAGCTAAGGCCAGCTGGTGAATCACAGACATTGAGTGATCAGTCAACAGATCTTTACTTTCAGTCTTTCTCACGTGATGAACTCACAACTTGTAGCTGAAGTTCTTACCGGTTCCCCCCATGCATCACTCTGTTTTGCTCCATTAAACTGAAGAACTCTGAAGCTTAAATGCAACATTTTAAATGTTTGTGTTTCAGGATAGGCATTAAAATCCACATTTAATAAGGAATTCACTGGGAACTCCTAGGAACTCATCTGATCTAAAGCCTACCAATTTCCAGGTACTCAGATACTGGCTTTCATAATGAAAAATAATCAAGTCTCTTTACTCTTCAAGTCATAATTTAGAATTGTATCCTCTAAACTCAAGCCCAGTGTTGCACACAACCATTTTTGCCCCACACGGAACATTGCTTGTCTTCTTTATTTCTTCAGATGTCTAGTTTCTAAATAATAATTAAAAAAAACCTGTAACTTTCCTCTAGAAAGTTCCAGAGGCATCCTTTTTTTCAGCAAATCTGCCTGAGAAGAGCTGACCTGCATAGCCTCTTAATGTAACAGAGTAAGTTTAAAGACTTGCAATTTGTAGAGCTAGATTATAAACCAAAATTATTTGAGGAGTTATTGAAAACAAAGTTATTGAGGAAAAATTTCTGTTGTTGGTTGGGTTTTTAGTACATTTCCAAACAGATCACAAACACCTTGTGTGATTCATCTCATCTAACTTTAGCCATTTAAAACCTATTCATGCTATCCTAGCTGGGCTTCTAGACTTCCTCTATAACCAATGGAGAGAGACTTCTTAGACTTTCCAGCCTACCAGCCTAAAATAGGTGTTTAAGATAGATAGCATTTAATGTTTTATGATTCATTCCGCCTATCTTTAGATTGTCTAGAAGTTCATATCTTTCTTCACTGACTATAAAAGAAGTGTATCCAATTACCATAGACCATGAGTAACTTGAGGACAGACAAGATAGACAAGATGAACCTCAATCTTTGATCTAATATGTTATTTGAAATAGGAATGGTAATTAAGGCCCATGCTGGTACTTTTGAAAAATCCAACCTTCCTCTTTAATGAAGTAAAATTTCTTGGAATGAAACAAAAGAAAATGAACTAAAATACCAGGCTTTTCAAATGGTCAAGAAAGAGAGACTTAGAAAATGGTGAGCCCTAAACAGGAAGGACAAATCTATAAATTAGGCACTCAGAGCATTCAGTAAGTGTGAATACACATGCAAAGAAAGTGCTAACAACTTGAAAGTCAGAGGGAACTTCCCTTAGTGAGAAAAATCATCAGACCATAAACTGAAAATGAAAGCTCTGCAGCATCTGGGGTGCTCAAAGTGAGACTTAGATCTATTATGTATTGAGGAAGAAGCCTAGGACATTTCTCTAAGACAAAGTGTGAGAGGCATTTGCTACATCAAGGCTACGTTCTGTCCATGGGCAACTGTTAGTAACTCCTGGTGAGTCCATGGGAGCTATGCATGCTGGTTCAGAAGTGTTTTAGTTGTAGGGACAGATGCTGGCAGGGTAGTATTCACCTTGCCCTAAATTCAGCCCTCCAGAAGTCATCAATTTTAGGCTAAACTGTGTCTACTGTCATCACAGAGAGAGAGAAAGAGAGGAAGATACAATCATTTGCAAGGAAATTTAATATACATTCTTGCTATTTCATTTAAATATCTGAGGAGGTGCATCACCCACCACTACAAGTGTAAGACTCAGACAAAACTGATTTTGTCTCAAATCCACCAGATTAACTGACTGATTCCCATTAAATGTGAGAAGCTTCTGAGCACCTTCAGGCACAGGAACCACAGCTCCTAACTCACTGTTGTAGGCAGTGTCCAAGATCATAAGCCACCGAGGAACTTGTGAAAAAAATTTATTACTTCAGTATTAGAAATCCCATTGACAATGATCATAAATTACTTCTAAAGGATTCTTTTCAGAGTTTATTTTCTCTTGCGCCATTTATTTTGAGAAGTTTTATTAAAGGATAAAATTATTTATTTTAAACAGGACAACCTTTCAGGTAAAGATAACAGTAATAGCAGTCTCAGTTTACATAATGGAGATGTATATAGTAACATTAGTGCCTGATTTCAGATATAGCAGAGGACTAAAGACATTCACAAACTTTCTATTGAAGAAAAAAAGACCCACTGAGAAAATACTACAAGATTTTACAAGACTCTGGTTTGAGTCTTACAGTCCAGTCACATCTGTGCATGGCAGAGAAGAAACATTTTGTTTCATAGGATGAAGGCCCACCTCCACATCCTGCAGCCTGGTTATTCTGATGCTGCTGATGTTGCCCCAGTTTCAGCATTCTCCAGCGTCTCTACGTGGTATCAAGTTACCAGGCGATGTGTCAAGGGGCAAACCCTGGAGCTCCATATGCCACAATTAGGAAAATCTATTGCACTCTCCAAAAAGCAGAGCCACCGTTGCACAAGGTCACCAAACACTAATAAAAGCAACTTCATGCCACTGAAATTTGTAAGGGTAAAACTTCCTTGGAAATACTTGGATGGAAAACAGTAACTTGTATTCCATTAATACCCATGGATAATGTAAAGATACTAAACTAATTGTATTTACAAGAATGGACTTTTTGTTAGCTACGATGTGTTCATATATGAAAATCATGAGGCAAAAATGAATGCTGAAGATAATTTTTGTTAATAATACCTCTCCTGTGAAAATGCTGAAGAATCAAATTCTCAAGCACACATAAAGGGGCATGAGAAACTTAATTTCAAGGTCTAATTCTGGTTTTCTGTTCCCTGTTAAAATAAGTGGCATTTTTTTCCCCTTCAGAAACCCAGCATCTGCAATACTAAATTAGTACACAGGTCTATTGTATCCTGTAGTCTTCCCACAGTGAAGCTGTTTGTTAAAAGAAAAAAAGATTTCCATAACAAGCACCACACTCATTACACAATGCTGGTTAGCTTAAAAAAAAATCCTCATGATTTCCTCAGACAAAATTTGTCTTTTAACATGAGTGAGATGCACTATTTAAAGACATTCCAATTTGTTTTCTTCATTTTATCTGTTTTATAATGATGACAGGCATTTATTAACCTGTCATGCTGAGAACATATGCCACAATCCTCACTATGGTTTATGAATGCCATGGTATCTTGGTGATCTGTTATGCAACATCACAAGTATCTCTTACATGTAGTCATTTCTTCATTTCTTTTCTCAGTGGAAAAAAATATTGCCAATTATTCACATACATATGTGTATATATTATTTATATTTTTATATTTTTAGATTCATAGATTTTTAAGTATACAAGGGGCTATTATAATCATCTACGGTGACCTCCTGCACAACACAGTGATTCCTTCAGTAAACCCAGAAAGCTAAGCTGTAGCTTATTTTTTAGCAAGATATCTACTCCTGCTTTAAAGATTGCATGCAAGGATATATCACATTCCCAGGTAAATACATTGCACTGTGTGCGTTTATTACAGTTATAGATTCATAGAATAATTTTGGTTGGAAAAGACGTTTAAGATCATCAGGTTCAACTGTTAACCTAGCACTGCCAAGTCCAGCACTAAACCATGTCCCTAAGCACCACAGCTACACAGCTTTTAAATACCCCAAGGGGTGGTGACTAAACCACTTCCCTGGGCAGCCTGTTCCAATGATTGACAACCCTTTTGGTGAAGAAGTTTTTTTCTAATGTCCAACCTAAACTTCCCCTGGCACAGCTTGAGGCCATTTCCTCTCATCCTATCGCTTGTTACTAGGGAGAGGAGACCGACCCCCGCCTCGCTACAACCTCCTTTCAGGTAGTTGTAGAGAGCGATAAGGTCTCCCCTCAGCCTCCTCTTCTCCAGGCTAAACAACGCCAGTTCCCTCAACCTCTCCTCAGAAGACTTGTTTTCCAGACCCTTCACCAGCTTCATTGCCCTTCGTTGGACCCATTCCAGCACCTCAATGTCCTTCTTGTAGTGAGGGGCCCAAAACTGCACACAGTACTCGAGGTGCGGCCTCACCAGTGCCGAGTACAGGGGCACTATCACCTCCCTGCTCCTGCTGGCCACACTATTCCTGATACAAGCCAGGATGGTGTTGGCCTTCTTGGCCACCTGGGCACACTGCTGGCTCACATTCAGCTGGCTGTCAGTGAAAAAGCAAGGTTAGAAAACACATTTTGTATTTGGAACTGAAAGCAAGAAACTGAAAAATCTTAGACTTCTGCACACAAGTTTGTAGACAATCCCAACATGCCAAGCAGTAGAAGACAAGTTTGTTATTGTGGTTCAAGTTTGAAACACTTGCAGTCATACCATCACAAGCTTTGAAAATGAGAAACAAAAGCTGAATATAAACATTTTTCTTCAGGAAGGCAAGCATAGTATGTGGCAGGCAGAACTTGCTCTTCACTTCTTCAGTGAGAGCTCTGTATCTCCAAGGACATACAGTATTGTGGTAAACACCAGTGAAAATTTCTTCACGGCAAGATTTTTCTAACCATTTGAACCACTCAGACACATTTTAGAATGGATAAACATTGAAATATCTTGTGAAAAATCGCATCCTCTGCATAGATGGAGTGAAACCTCATGCTAGAGTAAGAGTTCAGAATGTGCAAGGGCCCTGTGAACACTGGGAAGCGACTTGTCCCTTTTGTGGGTACAGATAATCTACCAACTCAGAGTATGTCATGGGTAACACTTTAAAATATGAAAATTGTCCGGTCTGTTCATGTGTCATTTTAGTCTATTTTTCTTCATCCAGTTATGTGGCAATTGTGCTATTGAACTTCAAAACATGGCAGAGGAGAGGGAGTCTTTGTGTGGATAGGCACTCCCACTGACACTTCCATATTTTTATAAACTGGAAGAGATTAACCTAATCCTTACTCTTGAATTAGTTGGCACTAATATATGAATTGTTCTCATGACAAAAATTCATTTTTATCCTACACATCAGCGCTCAGGAGATAAAAAACTAGCTTGGGAAGTTGTTGTAAGCATTTGAGACCCATGTAAGAAGGACATGCTGAGAATCAGGTTTGGAAGGATGACCCAGTAAAATATGGATCTTTAGATAGAGAGAGTTTGGATGCCCGATCTAAGCTCACAGAAACAAGGGAGCAGTACAAAGTGTTAGGATTTTAGATGATTAGAAGTTTTAAAAAACATGCTGTGAAACCATGCTATAGGGTACAACTCTCTTCACAAATAAAAATAATGAGTACAGCCCTTAAAGTGGACATCTTGGATTTTGATGCTCTGCAGAAGATTCACTCAACGAATAAGCTCTGTGGTGTCAAGCCGGGAAGTCGCTGTACAGGAATTATCCCTTGCAAAAGAAAAGAGATCAATCTTCCGAACCACAATTTTCTAAAATTCATAAATTTTTTAAACACAATTAGAAATAGCAGATAAGTGTAACATCCACCTCCACTGCTGAACTGAAATTCCACTCCACTGTTATTTCAATTGAAAAAAATATCACCTCAATCTGAAAAAAAATCAGCACCTACAACTGTGGAGGATAAGAAAAAATTCTTAAGTTTTAAAAGAAATCCATGTTTTGCTAGATATCCTTCTCCATCTACAGAAACCCAAAAAATTCCAGTATCTTCCACTGTGATCTTAAAGTTGAATGCAAAATCAAAATATTAAAGGGTGTGTTTTGAGTTCTGAGGTCCATAATTGATAATCTCAGCAATGAAAATAACAAACTAGAATATTATGCAAAATATTATATTCTACAACTGTATCAGCTCCCTGATAACTTGAAAAGTAAATTAAAATAAGATAATGAGTACTAATTTCTGGTGATCCTAGAGAGATAATTTTCCTTCTGTCTAAAAGTAAAGAGTTTTTGTGGCAGCCAAACATGTACGTTTAATCTGGAATCTGCAAGTTAAACTGTGATCCTTGGGATTTTGAATCTGAATTGCTAAGAGGGATGGAGGAAAGAAAGCTGTTTAAACTGTTTTTATTCAGTGAATTAAACAAATACATCTCCGAGACTACATAGACTGCAAGACTCTACTGAGAAAATACTATGTCTACGCAGGCAGTTTCAAGAACTGCCACGAACATTGAAAAATCTTAATATTCTCACCATGCCTCATGCCTTTGAGATTCACCTGAGGACATTCTGTGCCTAAGTCCCTGCCTCTGCTTAAAGACTTGTTAAAATATATGAAAAGAAAAAGTGAACATATACACACACCCCCACACAGAATCTGATTCCAAGATCTTCCCTCACAAAATGCTGTCAAATTAAGGCTTGTCCAGTATTCCTGTATAACTAACATGTTCCTGCCTAGCTTTTTGTAAAGAAAAATAATTAACTGAAGTGAAAGTCACTGCATTTTTACTTGGGTCTTCAGTTCTAATCCACTAACACTCCAAAATTTTAATCCAGAATATTAATTCTGCTAATAGAGGTATTTAAAAAAATTATGGAAGAGTGTATTTAAAAAAATAATCTTGATTTGCCATGATACAAAAGCCATTTACTGCACATATGCATGAATAACAGGTGTTTACTGAAAGTACAGTTAGCAAATAGAGGACCTGGAAATACACCAATTATAATGGAACATGGAACAAAACTGGGGTTTTTTTCTACTGTCCCAGTTTCAGCTGGGATAGAGTTAATTTCCTATGTTTTGGATTTGTGCTGGAAACAGTGGTGATAATGTGGAGATGTTTTAGTTGTTGATATGTAGCACTTACACTGGTCAAGGACTTTTTCAGCCCCCCATGCTCTGCCGGGTGCACAAGAAGCTGGGAGGGGGCACAGCCGGGACAGCTGACCCCAGCTGACCAAAGGGTTGTTCCACACCATATGACATCATGCTCAGTATATAAAGTTGGGGGAAGAAGAAGGAAGGGGGGGACTTTGGAGTTATCGCATTTGTCTTGCCAAGTAACCATTACACGTGATGGAGCCCTGCTTTCCTGGAGATGGCTGAACACCTGCCTGCCCACGGGAAGTAGCAAATTCCTTCTTTTGCTTTGCTTGCACGTGTGGCTTTTGCTTTACCTATTAAACTGTCTTTATCTCAACCCACGAGTTTCCTCACTTTTACTCTTCTGATTCTCTCCCCCGTCCCAGCAGGGGGGAGTGAGTGAGCAGCTGTGTGGTGCTTGGTTGTTGGCCGGGGCTAAACCAGCCTAATCATCTGCATCACCTAAATCATCTACAAAACTAGCTCCTCCTCAGTCTTGTTGAAAACCTATGCTTCATCTGAATTTTCACTGGACCACTAACAACTGCAGAGGGACATACCCTGACTTCAAGGAAGAGAGGGAGTCATAAACAAAATTGTGGTTCAATAGGAAATTTCTAGTTCAGTAATCAGCCTGACACTAAATTTTAGGCCAGAAATGATTGTCAGAACATTTTATCAGACCTAGTTAACCTGGTTTAATGGTATCTGTGAATTTTCATCCTGCTACCCTTGAATTAAAGGCAGTATTGAAGAAGAGGAACTGGATCATATTCCAGTGTTAATTCCAGTGAAGTTTTAAACCCTAGTAGTAGGATTTAGCTAACTGAACCTGGGCATCATAGAGGTCATTGTCAAAGTCAGGCTTGTCATCCTAGCCAGTGAAGTGATGTAAGCACTTCCAAAGAACAATTTATCTGATCATTAAAGAGGCCTGTAAGACAGTTGAAATGAGTGTGCCGCTGGCTAGAGAGGGACTGGCAGTGTGGAGAAGGTGCAAGCCTTTTGAGTTCAAATGTAAAGGGAACGGATGTGCCTTACAGCCTGTCCCACTGCTGCACATGCCCATCTGCAAGCAGTGTGGGCAACACACTGCAGGGAAGACACAGACGTTTAAAAGAGCAAGAATTATACCTCTCAGACTTAATCTTTCATGTTCTTACATGGTGACAGTGAAAACCATAGGGCTGCAAACTGAAGGACCAAATATTGCCGCTAAGAGCTTACTGGTTTGCTAAAAGCTATTAAGAAAATGGAAGCTATTAACATTACACCAAATAATGGTTCAATAATAGCGGCCTAATGTGAAATTGAGATACTTTGTATCATTCTAAAATGATCATCCAAATAATGAACTGCAAACTCTTCAGCAGAAGATGGTGTTTTCCCACAAGTGCACAGCTATGCCATTAAAATGCAGCAGCTTGCATAGCTGTTTTTACATGCAGATTTTCTGTGGTGGTGATCTGTGAGTTGTACACCTACACTGTAGGAGTAAAGACCCTATCGGATACACCTTATCAGCAAGGGAAAATCCTCCCGAGTCCAGTTATCAGTAAGGATCAGTAATTAGAAAATGCTTAAAATCTTCAACCCTTCAACTCTCAGGAAAAGTCTACCTTGAACAAAATTCAATGTCTTGTACTAGCAAGTGAACAATAAGCTTTGAAATCTCAGATAAGGGCTCCATAATCTCTTTTTAAAGTATTCTTCGTTATACCATATTGGCCAAAACACATTGTCTGTAATATGAATAATACCTATTAAGGTATGCATTTTATATAATAAACATAAGACAATAAATATAACATATTTACCTTTTACTATAAAATATACATACAATATTTTATATACCTGTAAAAATTATAGCAGAAAAACATTTTAAAAATATTTTCTAATAGAACTTCGGTTGGTCACCGAAAGGTATTTTTGAACCTGGGTGTTTTCTGCATATTATTAAATGATCAGCTAGAAATAATTGTGAGAGACACCATAAATCAGAACATCAGAGGGCTTCATAAAGTGTTATCAGTTGATGATATTGTTACAATCAACCTCACATGGCTGAAAGCAATAGCAGTTTTGCTGATGATCTCCTTTGGCAGGTCCCAGTCTAACAGTCTATGCCTCATTCCCACCCAGGGTAGTGAGATAAGGAGTCACAGAGGCAAAAAAGGAGACACCCATAGAGAACAAATCTGGCTGAAATTATTCCCTATGGGTTCAAGGTACTTAAATTCTGCCCCATTATTCTAATAAGTGCCAGTATAAAGCACATTATGTCCTCCCTATCTTTCTGTGAAAGAAAAGCCCATGATATAAGAGAAAGACTTGTACAAATGTATTTACCTGAGATGCAACAACTGAGAAATTGGAAGCTCTAATTTCAATTTCTTTACGCTCTTCCTGGCCTAAAACATCTGAACTTTTCAATATGAAGCAAACCTAACCTCAAAATAGTATATACAATATTAGCTGGGCTATCTTTTGCTAATTGTTCATTTTAGTCTCTCCAAGGTAGAAAGGAATTAGAGTGCTTTGATGAGAAATAATGGCCAAATATATTGATCTGCGCTGCAAGATCTGCAAGCGAGTCCAAAATGAAATTATCACAATTTAAAATCATATAAAGAACGTATTGACTGTCTGCAAACTAATTCAAGTGTGTCCTAACACAGAAGGATGGCTGCTAGTAGTGCTGGTATTGGGCCAATAGTTTGACAAATTATTTGGATGCATCTTATTATTAGGCAATTATTCATCAGAAATAGAATGGAACAATCAGGTTATTTCTGATGATGAAACAGTGTGGTTATGACTGTTTTAACACAATGAGTTACTTGCTGTTACTTCATTTGCAATGTGCTGATTTTCTCTGTGGTCATAAACATGCCTTCATACGCTTTGTTTGTCAAGTTTGTCCACATATGGATGAAAAAAAATATACTTACACATTTACATTATAGATAAATGGACTGGTAGTTGCATACTCATACAGTACACATGCAATGCATTTAATCAGAGCTGTGAACAATGTACAGCCAGAGCAGATTGATTAAGAGGATTTTTTACAGGATCACCGGAAACCCTCAATAGCACTTGACAATAATCAAAGCTTTAAATACTATAGCAGGAATTGAGCTGGCACCAGAGAGGCTAACTCTGCATGTCAATACTTAAAAATGAGAGTTGTTGTGTGAAAAGGAGTGCTAAACTGGAGAAGTGCCAGCTGTTGAAAGCCTACATTTAAGGCTGTCTGAGAACTGCCAGTGTTTCCGAACGAAGATCGGAAGAGTAGAGGATGGGTCTGAAAAAGCAGCATCCACCCACAGTGGATGGGGCTCAGTAGTGGCAATGCAGCACCTATACTCCACTGCCTACTGTGTCAGCCTGGGCTTAATTTCCTCTCCATTAATCCATCTAAGAACGATACTTCTGTTTCGTGTGAGATGCTGAATACCTGTACACAAAAACGCAACAGAGCAGATCAAACCATTTTCAGAGCCGTGTTAAGGAATTGCAACAATTTTTAATACCTGACCTGCCCTGATAATTGCTGAGGCCCTGATCCTGTGAAGAGTGATATGTGTGCTCAAATTTACATGCTATAATTAAACCCAAGGAGACTACTTTCAAAGCCTAGAGTTAAACAGGGAAAAGTTTGTAATGAGAAGTCATATCTTTCATTAGATCTGCAGATATAATTGGAA
The DNA here is from genome assembly GCF_963921805.1 of Phalacrocorax carbo. Classification (NCBI taxonomy): domain Eukaryota; kingdom Metazoa; phylum Chordata; class Aves; order Suliformes; family Phalacrocoracidae; genus Phalacrocorax; species Phalacrocorax carbo. The sequence goes on from NC_087513.1 coordinate 170,645,009, forward strand.
AAAACAGACAGACTTTCTTGCATACAAGTCCTGTTTCATGTCTTCAGGTCTTGGCAAAGAGCCAGGACTTTGCAGGATTGAAGCCTAAATGTTATTAGCAGCATTTCACTAGGTATAAATGCCACTGTAAAAGGAGCTTATTAAAAACTTGAGTTTCTTTGCTTAGAATCCTCCCAAAACACCCAAAAAATATGTTGTTCTCTAACTGACTCCTCAGAGCCGTGAAAGCCGTATGAAAATTTTTATGAAAGTATTGCAAATAGTCAGCTTGATCATTTGTTTCAAAATGGTTTGTTTTGTTTAAGAAATAATTAAAAATTAATTGAGCTTAAGCATGAGGGAGAAATTGACTCTGTAACCCAGCATTTACAGAACTCATCTGGGATATGGGACACCAGCATTGAAGCTTCTGCTTTAACAAACAGTTCATTAGTTTTACAAAGCAGATCAACTTTATCAAAGGAGATTAGCGAGTCCTATTTTAGAAGAACCAAAATCCTCATGATGAGGGTTCCTTGGGTTGATTCCTTGGGATCTGGGATGCATATCCTCTTCCCAAAGTTGGGAGGTGCTTTGGCTACTTCTGCACTCTTAAATCACACACTCTGTAGTCATTTCTGTCTGCAGGAATAACTGGTTCATTTTTTAAATTCATTGGGCCATTAAAAACAGATATCTATTGCTTTTTAAAAACTTTTTTTTAGAAAATACAAAAGCTGTTCATTTTTGGAGCAAATTCAGGACTTTCTAGTTTTTGTCTCTGGTTCTTACCAATAATTTCCAGCTCTAGTAAATCCAAATCAATATATCTCTGCCTTCAGAACACCACAGCCATCACTCGCCTTGAAAAGGTGCCACATATATGAACAGATGTCAGCTTCAAAGGTTAAATCTGACTGGGTAAATAACTTAACTGGGTACAGTTATTATGCTATTTGCATCAGTTTCATTGAGCCTTGGGTCACCTCCACAGGTGCTGACCCTGCGTTTCAGGTGGTGATCCTCCTGATAGAGATGAAATCAGGTCTGTTTCTCAAAACATGAGGATGGAGATGGCAATGCCTATGACCAAGCCCAGAGTAACAGCCCTGACAATGTCCTCAATTTGCCAGGTGCCAAGGGAATAAGCCTGCATTGGAGCTGCAGTATATTCCAGACAGTGATCTGATTTTGATGAATAGTGAATCAGGACCACTAGTTTCACCACAAAGCACATATCTCCCTTAGTTTATACACAGACCCTGAGCTTGGGCTCTGTAAGTGTTCAAGAGAGTGAGCACACTCTCCTGAGCTTGGGTAGAGAGCAAGTTCATCAGGTCAGTGGGCTACCTTGCAAAAAAAAAAAAAAAAAGTATTTTCAGGTATAGTTTTCATGAAGAACCTGAATTGTAGCCTGATGAAGGCTGAGATGGCATTCTATATAAAGTGTAGGTACTTGCTCATGCTGTTTGTATGCTCTGCTCTAAGCATCATAATAGGGAACCAGAAACTGGATGATATGGACTTCCATATCATCCATTCCTGGCATCTTTCTAGTCTTTATATTCATGCCTGGAACCACCTGCTGACTTTTGTAGATGCACAAGCATTTTTATGGTTTTGTCACATTTATTTTACAGCTTTAGTGGCATTCACCACCTGCCCAGACAACACAGAAAGTGGCACCCAGTGAGTGTGAGACATGGCTGATACCACTAGACCTGTGCCTGGTGGGGCTCTCAGCACCTGGCTTTGAAGGTTGGGGAAATGAGCAGGAGAAGAGATGGCTGGCTGGCCAGGGGCTCCCTTTCTTTTGCCAACTCCACTCCATTCTGCCAGTTAAACAGTAAAACCAGGGATATTTCAGATGAACAAAATATACAGCTTACAAAAGAATAAAAACTATCATTCCCATGTAAGCGTTGCCATCTTAAACAGCACATACAGCCATGAGAAGTCATGTCAAACTTTGATTTTTGAAAAGTACTCTTGACTCCAGATCTGCTGCCTCGGTTCACTGTGATGAAACACTGGCATAAATGTATCCCTGAATAGTCACAGTTTAGCTAATTTTTGTCACACTCTCCAAAGCCAGTAGTCTCATGAAACACTAATGCACTGTTGTTGCTCATTTCCCTTTGAAACCAGCTTAAAGCACACCTCCATAGTCTGACTTCTGTTCTGTCTTTTGCCCCTGTGAAAATTCTTCACATCGAATGGCTACAAAAGTTAACAAGTAAATGATAAAGGATAAATCATTAAACACATGTGCAGCAAAACTTTTTTCCATGTTTTTTACCTTAACCCCTAACCTTCAATACACCTTTTCTATCTTTTATTTCCAGCCGTCAATGTGTTACACCTGCTTTAGGCCTGGATGCAAGTAAAGGAAATTTAGGCCTCAGTTTCTATAAAGCAGCCAAACAAGGGAGTTTGTACATAAAGATATGCCCATGAGGCCTTATCAACAAGAACTACCAGCTTTGCACCCCTGGCTCACTTCTAGGCTGTAGCTGTAGAAAGTTGTGGTTTGCTGCTTAACTAACACCACAAACATGCAGAAGACAGCTGTGGAAATGGATACTTAGTACAATTACAGTACAACTACATTCTGAATTTTATTTACATTTACTCTAATCACAGTCATCCTATTCTGGAAAGCTAGCAATGTAAATATCTACCTAATGACTGCTAAAATTCATGGGTTGAGAAAACAAGTTGCTTCCTACAAACAGTGATAACTTATTTCTTAAAGGAAAACAGAAGAAAAAAAGAGACAGAGAGATTCAAAATAGAGTTGGGGGCAGATATTCAGATATTTCATCTTTCATTTTATACGTCTTTCTCTGCATCACTAACATGACATTGGTATTAATTAACTCTTTTGAGTCTCTTCAAATGCTTCACCTGTTTCCCATTTACTGATTGAGCCTCATAAGTCACAACAAAGAACGAGAGACAGAGGGTGAGAAATTTCTTTCCCAATGAATATTAGCCATTCATTGATTTGGAACCAATTTGGCAGCCCTTGATTACCTACTGGAAAGCACTGAATCAATTAGCCATAAGGGATCATATCCCAAAGTTCTTATTCAGACTTTTTCAAGGAAAACACACTTCATTCAATGAGAACTTAACCTAGAAAGGGATGCAAATATTGGAATTTGGCCCATTGATTGTGCAGGGGATATCTTGTACGCAGGTGTTATTAAGGTTTTGCTAACCAGGCTGTAAATATAAACACTTCATTTCTTTTTTCTACTGTAGGTATTATGCTTTAGTATTATCTTAATATTCAATGAAGGCTTTGTCCATGCAGGAAAGGATAAACTACTGGAATATAAGAAATTTGCAAAACATGGGAAGAGGGAATAAAAACCCTAACTGCTTAAAGTGGTAACACCTGCTAAACAAAAGGTCTGTAGGGTTGAGCTACAGAGGACTAATTCAATTTATCTGTCAGTGAGATTGCTTCCTGTCAGCTACCTCTGGCAAATCAATACATAAATCTATATGCAAATAAATAGCAAAGTAACTACTATTTTTATCTTTTTCAGTAAATGTAGATGAACAAAAACCGACCCAGAAGGGAAAGTTTAGAGGTCACTGTAGCAAATACAGCAGTCTTGTAAATGGTGTTGGTAGCTGGTCAAAAGGACATTGAAGTAGTATAACTTCTGTTGATTTGGCAAAAAGTGTAAACTGGAAAAGTAAATTGTGTCCCATTATTTCAGCTCATGGTGGAGATCAAGTTACATCCCTGGCATAACATGGAATAGCTTCCACTGAAATTAATTACAGTTATTCCTGCTTCATTCAAAGGTAAAATTTTTCTGCAGGAAAGATCAGAAAACCATGCCTAGCATGGTTGTGCTCACATTTATTGCTCCTATCTATCAATGCTGACAGATCTTGTACATTGGTCCATTAGATAGTTTGGGTCTTCTTCCAAACCTAAGAGAAAATCCAGGTGATTATCCTAAAATCCTGCCATGTTTGTGTGATTCTGCTCCCATGATTACAGCCCGCTGCATCTAAACTTGTGCTTCCCTAAAAATAAATTTTGTCTTGAAGTGAGATCTCCACAGCAGCTTCAGACAACCATAACTGGAGTGCAAAGTGAACTCTCCCTAGCATCCAAGGAAACGCTTATTGCAGAGCTGAGTGTGTGATGCAAACTGAAATTTTTTTTCTGTGCTAGAATGGAAAATTATCTATTTTATTTCATGGTAGTCCTTTCAGCAGTGAGATCATCTACTCAAATTATTTGTCCAAATCTCTTATGTGGGACTTTGCTCAAAATGCTCGCAGTTAGAGCTGATCAAATAATAATAAAAAATATATTTGAATAATGTATTTGTTAATGTATTTTTAAAGTAGCAAAATAAATTACCAAACCTAGTTATTTGGTAGTAACTGAATTTAAAAATATGTTAACAAATAAGTTATTAAAGAGAAAATGCTTATCAACTACATTTTTTTACAACAAATATTTTCTTATCCTCAGTGAAAACCTTTTCCCTTGCTTCAGAGATGGGCTCTCTTGGTTTATTTATATGACTTTAACAATCTTAGTGTTTTGATAATAGTCAGGATGAGCTAATCAAAAAAGTAGAGGAAATTTTAAAGGAGTAGAGGTTTCTGTCCTACTTTTCTGATTTTTGTCTTTTATCCGAAAATCATATAATTCAAAATAGAGCAATATGATAGTAAGGTCAAGATGTTCAGGCAGTTCCTCCCAGAAATTGCACTTCAGAGCCAGACTCTGTCCTGTGTCTTTCTAGTGCCAGGACATACTCAATGGGCTCCAAAGGCTATTAAGGAAAAAATCCCAGGAAAAGGAGTTGTAACAATAGCATCATGAACACCTAAAAAGCATGTTTTTCTTCAAGGGCAATAGTATTTTGGTTGACAATCTGACAAACAAAAATCTTTCCAGCCCAGTAATAAACCTAATGCCCAGTGGTCATTTCAGAGATCAGATTCCACAGAAACCCTTAGATTTGAGATGCTCATGAAATTTGGGTCTGAATCTACTCTTTACATCTCAGGACTTTTAAACTCTGAAAGCATTCCCCAAACACTCAGAAACCTGAGAATCCCTGGTTTTAAGATAATTCAGGTATGGCCAGCATTGGCCTGTTCTTTAACTCCACAAGACTAGAAACCACAGTAGTGAAGCTGGCACTTAGTTTTGACCTGAAGTTGTAAACTTCCAGAAAACTTCACCTACTTCTTCAAGTACTTTATTAAAACAATTAAAGTTGAAGCATCTCAGGAGACCTAGTGCTGGACTTTTTGCCTGACTAGCACCCATCCATTGAAAATAAAACATTCAGTTGTCTACAAATGCAATGTCATATTATTTTTTGGGGAGGCTTTTTGCTGGCACTGTTTAGAACAGGTAGATCAACACATGCTGTAATTATATTTAGCATAACAACCTTATTTAATATGAAAATGGTTATAGTTATTCTTTACTGTCACCTGTAATAAAGCTACACTGCATGAATTACCCAAGTAAGGGTGCACTATTTAGTTCATAAATTTAAAAAAAATCTTTTAAAAAATATTTACTGTTTACAAATAATGGTAAATAAAGGTTCAGAGCAAAGTTACAAAACAGGAAGTTTTTTTCTGGCTTGGTTAGAAGGGTGTATTTTTATTCTGATGTTTTCAAAATTTCTTGTAAATGTTTTACTTGTTTTCCCTGTTTTAAAGAAATCACATCAAAGACCCAAGACCAGATGTCATCACATCACAGAACCTCTCCTCTCTCTATGCATTTAGCGGGTGACAATGTCAGTGAATTCAGTACACGTGCAACTTGATTACAAAGCAAAACACGGTGCTTTTCTCCCTAGGTACTTGCAGAGGGGATGCATAATATTAGACACCTCTTAAGGTAAAACCTTTCTAAAAGAGGAGTGCTAGAATATTTTGGCTGCTTCCTCAAAACCTTCAGAAGGACAACATCACTGAGGAACAAAACGTACCTTACAATAAAAATGTGCCCTATTGTCTTGTCTCAGGAGAGCACTTTTCATTTCTTTAAGCTTTCCAGAATAGGCATTTTGTTACAATGAACTGTGCTTATTATATTCCTTGTATGGGAAGGCTTTGCAAACTCTCGGTGAGACTGCAGATTCCCTTAGGAACCTCAGTGCGCTTTTCTGAGGTCAAATTCTACCCATCATTGATGAAATCTAAATGAACTTATCTTGCTGATTACAAGTAGGATCCCTTCTGCAAGGATGAAATTGCCAATATTAGAACACCCTTCATTTTACAGAGCCTGTGGGACTCAGTTTCACAACTCCCCACAAATTTCAAATGCAATCCAAGCAGTTCTGAGGTTCCCCCCACCCCGCACCATAACCCATCAAGATGGGTTATCCACCTAACCCATCACGATGTTTTTTCCTGAAAATGTGAACAAACATATAGGGCAGTTAGTCCAGCTACTAGTCACACAATCCAGTTGCTGACTTCGTACCTCATGTGTGATCTTTTCTTCCCCATACAGTTAGGAAAAAAACACAGTATGTCACAAGGAAGTAGACAGGTGAAAAAAAATATTTCTATATATTCATATATTATAATATATATTTATATTTGTATATTTATAAAATAAATTATTCATAATAGATTAAGATTTTTACTAGAGCAGAATTACAGTTTTATAAAGTACTCTTTTAACACCTAAATCATAGAAAAATCCCAGTCTTCATGACACACAAGTCTTCCATCATTTGTTTATAACATAAAAAGCATAGCTGACACCTAGTTATATCTCAGGTCTCGATGTGAACCATCTTGCTACCAAGTGTAGAGTTGGCCAGAATGAAACAGCCATTCTACAAATGTGTGTGTTAGAAAATGCAAACTATACATGTGAGAACATGAGAAAATTCAGATTGTCCCTCTTCTGTTTTGCATTTTTAATTTTAGCTCCGGGTTTGTAGCAACACATAAGGAACGGGCAAACTTCATCCATGCTTAAAAAAAAAAAAAAAGAAGAAGAAAAAAATCTCTGCCCATGATTTATCCCACTTGCAGCAATCTACCAAAAGAACTGCAGGCCTTTGCTCTCCTTCCCCATCAGAATGACTGGTGCAGAAAAACTGTCACATGTTCGCAAGTCACGCTAGCTGCACATCCCTCCCTCTTCACCATCACTTTGGGGGGCTGCATCTGTCACTGCAACACAATCTTTATTTACTCTTTTATTTGTCCATGTTTTTACATTTAATCTGGTTTGTTTAACACTTCTCTCCTGTTATTTTCTCATTCTTATGCATATATTCGACTCTGCAGTTCAGCCGGTCTGAAAGCAAAAAGCACTGGAAATATCATATTTCACATAATTTTGAACATTTTCAAGTTGAGCCACCACCAGAGCACAGAAGATACTTTTGACAAAACAAAGTTTGGCAGACTAGTCGCATTTGGTTTATATTTTGGTTTTTAATTCCTATTATGCACATTTCTGAAATGAACACTGTCTCTCCATTTCTGGGAAGGAAAGCAGCTCAAGATAAAATTGTGTCACGGATTTCTCAGTCCAGCGTTTCTCTCAAAACAAGATGAAGAGGCCTCCTTAGATTCGAGGAGAGATACAGTGTGCACTAATTAATGGAAGCTGTTTGTTTTCTCATTTTATACATGCAAAGTCAAGAAGACTCTTAGCTCTGAACAGTGACAAAGATCTGGAAGAACAGACATTTCCTCAGACAAGCTTGTGGCTGGAAAGAGATGACAGGAATGTTTTGTAGGGGAAAATAAAATAAAGAAAAAATAAGGCAACCCATTTCATTTTAAAAGGCTTCTTCCCAGTACTATTCTGCCTGAAATACTAGAAGGTCTTTGTGATACTAGCTGGAACTGCTGTGAGGTAATTATATGTAGTTACATAAAGCAGCCTAATGCTAGCCCAGCAAATTGTCTAAAAGAAGGGAACGTATTCCTTGTTAAATGTTTTGTCATGATGACCATGCCCTTTATTTATCTCTAACACAACATGCTTATTCTGCCCCATCTACTGTTTTCACCCTGCAAATTTATGAGGCTCTATTAATCTTCTGCCCTGCTGACTCTCTCTGTTGCAAAGTGTCAGCAGACTTTTGTACCTTGCTAATGTACAAAGTGCTTCCTATGAGTAATATCAGCATTTTGCCTTTTAATTGCACATATAATTTTTAGGTCTTACAGCTAATAAGGGAATTGAGACCACAGTTCATCATTGTCTCGAATGGTACTCCAGGGGTGTAGGGACTGTAGAAGCTCAGAGAAGAATATACTTGTCCTCATTCCAAGCAATAGTTTCTCTCATTATAGCAGCCCCATTCACACCAGTCCAGTTACAGGTCTGCCAGCATTTCCATTATAAGCCCAGCTTTTTGAGGTTTCAAAACTGTTGTAAAAATTTATAAAACATAGGATACATTCTTTCAGCTTAGCTTATTTTTTGCATTATTATTATGCATCATCGATTCTGCATCACTATTATTATTATTGGTATTATTATTATTATTATTACTACAACTTTCTATAGAAGTTGATTTTATTTTTTAAAGACCTCATTACTTACAGGGAGCAAATGGTGCTTTGCTCATATGGAAACTAGGTCATGAATCTGTTAATTGCTTGTTCCATCTTTTCCACCCAAAACCAAATTTAAAAAGTGATAGTATGGTGCTAACCTGGAACAATGCACAGTAATTTTATACTAACAACCTTTAATAAGGTGTTTTACCCTCATCTTGAAATGCACGTTACCAAGGAGTATTCCTATTTTTCAATAAGTTGGAGGGAAAAAATGTAAGTTTGCCTTCCTTTTTCCTACGGTGGTTGATTAGAGAGAAGACCTCATGTATCATATGTTGGAGGGTTTGAAGAACATGTGCCAAATTGTGCAATTAAATGCTTCTCTCATAAGTATGCAAAGCAATAAAAAGTAAACAGATTGACTACTGGAATATCATGCCACGGGAGCTGCTTGTAAGCAAATTGCAGCCTGTTCTTAACTATTGGGCATTACTTTATTGTGGAAAAGTCCACAGAAGAATCAGAGGTCAGGTGTATTTTTCAGATCCTGCTAGGAATTGTGCAAACCCAGGCACAACTTTGAGTTCCTTGTCATAATGCAGGGAGTGTGGGGGCTAAAAAGGGGCTGTGGCTATATGGCCTCTAAAGACACTTTTCTATCAGAAGATGAGAAGTTTCTGTATGACCTCAGAAGGCTCACACCACGCAGATCAGCTCTCATTTTCATTTCCCCTGTCCCTGGACACCTGTGATGCCTGGGTGAGATAATACATCAGAATGTCTCATGTCTTCCCTCTGGTTTCCTCACTCTTGTCCCACAGTTTGCCAACATCTGGATCATATTGGCTATTCATCTGAAGGTTTTAACATTTGGTTGTTATATCATCTCCAGTTCCAGTATTGTTATAAAGCAATGTATTATTCATGCAATCCAGGGCTCAATTTTCAAACTTGTGGACTTCATACTATATTACCATCATAAATATTGATTTCAAGGCACCCACAAGCATTTTTAGCCCTTCACTGAAAACACAAAAAAGAGACATCTGTACTCTGTGGAGCATAAAATCAGAGGCTGTATACACATGGCACAATGGGATGCCAATCTAGAGATCCCAGACAGATGTCCAGGCACACAGTGGGCACTCGTGCAGATACATGCCAGGGCCCACAAGCTATGTAGCCACATCTCCACACATTTGGGGGCTTAGACTAAGCAACCGTGACTCTCTTAACAAGTCTGGACCCTTCACTGCATTGATACATCTACACTGCTTCCTCTTCTGGGGTCAACTCACTGAATGGTGGCAGCATGCTGACAGATGGCTTTGATTGGCAGGTCAGTTTATAATAATACCGAAAAAGGAGAGGAACAAAGGGCATGGTTTACATAATCCTGCCACTAATTTTGAACATTCAAGTGGGTTTGTCCTCTTATGAAAGCCCATTCTTTTTTGCTTATTTGTGGGACAAAGATTATGAGATAAACAGTAAAACCTGCATTCACTGGGTGGGTTCAAACAGGCTCTGGGTGAGCATTCACAAACTTCCTCATGAGCTGGATCCTCACTCCAGCTTCCTGGCTCTTTGTTTGCTTTGTTGGAAAGATTACCCCAGTTTCAACTGAACAGAGCCTTGTTGTTACCACTGTTACCATATTTCTGAGAAAAAGATCCCAACTATACTCCTTCCAGCCAAGTTTCTCACCTGAGTCAAGAATGATGTTATCACTTTATAGCAATGACACGACTAGTGTCTGGAAAACCACTGCAAAACAGTCTTAAGGGAAGTATTTTGTTTGTATATCCATATATATATGTATGTGTATAAATAGGTGTGTATATATATTTATATACATGTGCACATATATATGTATTTATAAAAAGAACAAAGAATAAATACCTTTTAAAAGATCCATGTATTAGAGATAAGCAAGGTTCACTCTACAGGCTCAGTCCATCTCAGCACTACAGTAAACCCATAAACCTTTCTCCAGTATTCACATCTCCTGAACTGCACAACCAAATTACAGGCCTTACACTTTCCGTTGTCCCCTATCTATGTTACTTACTTTAAAGCAGTACTGTAAAAATTCCTACTAACACATTTATTACTGATAGCAGGAATAGACCTAGAAATCTGTATTTGGTAGATTTGGGGAAAACATACAACACCGTAGAGGCTTATAAAATGTTTTTAGGCAAAAAGTAGCTTCATAAAGATGTCACTAATTGTTCACAGGATAAAATGCGGAAGAAATACAGACACTTCCATTAGCTTTTCTAAAAATGTTACCAAACATTCAGCACTCTATTTTCTTCTGTTTAAATTACTTCTATCATCATCCTTCTTATTATTTTATTGTTAAACAATTTGAATATTTTTTCTTACCTTTCATGAAAATGCCCTTCGTCCAGTTTTCCTTTGTAGATGCCATTACTGTGTCTCCCCTCAGTGAAGACTGATATTCCAAAGGAAAGTATTAACCTTAATTCACCTCTCTAGTTAAAAATAAAAAAAAAACTCCTGAAGCTTATATTCCTTCAGTTCTTGAAATGTTTATAAAGAAAAAGACTTTCCTACACCAACTGCATGAACTTGACTTCTTTATTTCTTTTTCTGGCTCCTCTTTTTAAACTGAAAGTAAGTACTGCACATAGCAGATTATCAAATGCACTTAAAACAAAGCTAGACTACATTAATTAGTGTTGTATGTGTACTTGAAGTTGTAATATAGTTCAACCTCTGGCACTCAGCTCATTAATTTCAAAATGTATGTTACTAAACCTCTTATCTTGGTTTTATCTAATTAAATTATTAAGATGAAACTTAATAAAATCAGAGGTTTTTAAATGTCATTCAAGGCACAACTACAATTAAGAGATCAAATATTCATAGTTTTAGAAGACTCAACCCAGCAAGACCACTTTTTGTGTATGATCAATTTTGTGCTGATTTTTTTTCCAAACTGAACTGTCTTTATTTCAGTAATGTTATGATTTGCAAAGATAGACAGGAAATTACTACATACCACTCTGAACCAATAGGTTAATTAAGGTTCAATCTAGTATTGATATGTACATATTATAAACATTTAAATAGTATAGATTAACAATGGCATTAGAGCTAAAATGGTGTTGCAGGCTGTTATTGTCCTCTAAATACTGCAGTGTCACTGGGTCAGCCGAAGATACTGTCGCAGTGATCTGGATGGCAAAACACAAGTGTGTGGTGTCTTTTAGACACCTTGATGTATCTCAGGTATTTGGTGGCAGACATGACATAGGCAGTAGTTATGCCCTTCTGTAGTAGCAGCTGGAGCCAAGACCAGACAGCCAAGACCATTTGAAATGGCAATAGATATCTGTATGGAGGCACTTAAATCATCTCCAGACCACCCAGATATTTTGTGCTGTAAAGACTTCAATACTTCTGTCTGAAACATGGAGTAAGTTTGTTCTAGGAAGAGAAATATGGAATCACAGAGTAACCTGGAATGCTACCTTGCAGCTGGTCAAAATAACAAGTACCAGTCACAGAATCAAAGACCCATTCAGGCTGGAAGGGACCTCAGTTTTTTATTCCAATCTATTGCTCAAAGCATTAGCAGATCTGAGGTCAGACCAGGTTATTCAGGGCTGTGTCTAGTCATGCCTTGAAAACCTCCAAGGACAAAGACAGCACATCTCTGGAAAACCTGCTCCACTGTCTGACTGTTCTCATGGGAAACAAGTTTTTCCATATATGAAGTCTGAGCATTCTTATTTCAACTTACACCTGTTGCATTTTCATATAATCATAGAATCACAGAATGGTTTGGGTTGGAAGGGACCTTTAGATGCCGTCTAGTCCAACCCCCCTGCAGTGAGCAGGGACATCTTCAACTAGATCAGGTTGCTCAGAGCCCTGTCCAACCTGGCCTTGAAAACTTCCAGGGATGGGGCATCTGGGCACCTCTCTGGGCAACCTGTGCCAGTGTTTCACCACCCTCACTGTAAAAAATTTCTTCCTTCTATCCAGTCTAAATCTACCCTCCTTTAGTTTAAAAGCATTAGCCCTTGTCCTATCACAATAGGCCTTGCTAAAGAGGTTGCCCTCACCTTTCCTATAGTCCCCCTTTAAGCACTGGAAGTTCACAATAAGGTCTCCCAGCAGCCTTCTCTTCTCCAGGCTGAAAAAACCCAACTCTCTCAGCCTGTCCTCACAGGAGAAGTGCTCCAGCCCTCAAATCATTTTCATGGCCCTTCTCTGGACATACTCAACAGGTCCATGTCCTTCTTGTGCTGAGGGCTCCAGAGCTGGATGCAGCACTGCAGGTGGGGTCTCACCAGAGCAGAGTAGAGGGGCAGAATCACCTCCCTTGACCTGCTGGTCACGCTGCTTTTGATGCACCCCAGGATACACTTGGCTTTCTGGGCTGAGAGCGCACATTGTTGACTCATGTTCAGCTTTTTGTTCACCAGCAACAAGGACCGTGTGGACATCACAAGAGGGGGATGTAGCTTCACTGGCTGGTCATATGTTGGTCTTTGAATTCTGTACACAGTACAGGAGTTGTGCCACAACTAGCTAATGTTCTGCAGATATTACATACTGAGAATTTCAGCAATGGCTATTTTTAGGGTTGCAAAGTTAAGCACTCCAATTAAGCCAGGAAGTGATAAGTGTTTGATACGGGCAACAAAATAACTGTTACTAGTCCAATACAGTCCTCCTCAGGCTTAACTAGAGGGTGATGGTGTATGTGTGGTTTGCTAGGGTTTCACAGACATTTTCTGACAAAAGAGGAATAGGATGGCAATAGCACTATCTGTACTCAAAGAGATTATCTCAGACCCACATATTTCCCTTATATTCAGAAGCTTCTTCCTTCTGCTTCATTCCTTTCCCCTTCAGCACCCAAACTTTCTGTGCCCGTACTCAGCCTCCAATTTTCAGACTTGTCATCTCAGCCCTGTTGTCCTTGATGTAACTTGCACAGATGGATGCTGCTTCTCATCACTTCTCATCTGAAATTGAGTCTCCTGTTTCCACTCCTGCTCTTAGACCAGTGAGGTAGCTTGAATATCTGTGATTTGAATTCATATCCACACTGAAGCACACTGAAGTGTTTGCAGTGTTCACCATGCTCAGTGGTGAATATCTTGCCTGTCACAGGGTGAGGCACATGTTCACTCATGTCCCAAGCTGAACACAAAGCTAAGTGTCAAGAGGCCAAAGCCCTGGGTGTGGGCACAGATGCATTCAATGAGCTGCATAAACCCAATGGTAAAAGCCTTAATGCATGATGAGCTAGCACATCTAATGCTGTATTAATGCCTGTGGAAAATATGTACAGCATCACCATAGCTTTGATATGGGCTAAGAGAGGGTTCTGTCACATTTCTGCCCTCCCTTGGCCCTTCAAAATCTCCTTCAGTATGTTGCCTTCACAGAAACAGTTGAATTTAATTTTGACTGGTGCAAGAGCCACCTGCCTGTATATGGCTGCAAATACTGCCTGGTACATGGAAGAGCTGGTGCAGGTAGCAAGCCAAGAGACACAGCATCTAGGGAGGTGTGTGTGGGTACAGCAGGTTCCAGCCACAAGAAACCTCCTGCCATGAAGACAAGAGCCAGGAGATTAGGTGCTTGGCAGCTTCTTGCCTGTTTAAGAAGCAGCATTTCCAAGTTCTCACTAAATCTCTTTCCAGACACTTTTCCTCAAATTAAAAGACAAAAATCAACCCATTGCTCTGCCTTGAAAGCTGCCAGTCTCCAAAACTGTGAATGTAGTAGATCCAGTGTTTTCTCCTTCTTGTTGATGTGATTATGATTGTGGCTGCAAGTCCTGTTCAGGATAAATAATTCCTTGTACAAAAGAAGCAGCAAAATGCTTTCCATTTTGGAATGGGCAGAATGCCAGAAAAATCAGGCAGGACTGAAAAGATCATAAGAACACTTGAAGGACATAACTATAGATGAAGATCCCGTTTTAGCAAGATAAGTCAGGACATTCACGATATCGGGCGGTACATTGCCGCTGCTGAAGTACATGGGATTGGCCTCATTAAACTACTCTGTTGGTTCAGGATTGGAACACAGGTATTAATTCAGTGGAAGTGAAAGTGACTTGTCTATCTGTGAGATCTACCCATGCACTTCCAGAACTAAGTATGGCTGCTCTCACAGGAATGACAGCCATCATTTAACAACAAAAATATTAAAAGGTATTGTCTGAATTAAGAAAAAAAAACCCGACAAATTTCTTTGAGGCAGCCAAGATGTCTGTCCTGCTTTGTCTACTTCTGTCTTCTGAGGTTGCTTAGGTAAACACCCACAATCTTCATAAGGACAGACCAGCTCAGTGGGTAAGGTTGGTATGCTATAAAAGACTCATTGTCTATATTCATTTTAGACTGCACCTACAGACGATTTATAGAAACAATACCTAGGTGGCACTGAGGAAGCTATCAGTGCTATTTACAGACAATTTAAAGGAATAAACCTGCAGTTACGCCTGTGTTTGCTTTCCCTTGTGGTCTCCCTGCAACGCTTTCTAATCCTATTGTGACTTGATTGTTTCACAGCAAAGTGCTCCACAGAGGCCAGTAATTGGCACACAGGTTCAAATTAGATTGCTGTGTGTTTAGGAAAGCAGGGGTCATTTCCCATCAGCACCGCTCATTAAGAAGCAGAGTGGTAAGTTTTCTATTACAGAAAAGACTCGTATATAAGTATGTGCATGCTTGGGAGGGGGATTTTATATATAACCTAGAGCAGAATGAGTCTGTGATCAACAATATGCAAAACAACTTTGGTAAAGGAATATATTAACTATATACTCAATAGCAGTTTTCTTAATTCTGCCTCTGTCTGACCATCGTGCACAAATTCCTTTTCAACATGTAAATATGAAGTCAAACTTGTGGGTGAATTCAGAAGCTGGCTTGGAGGCAATTGAAAAGTTGGCCTTGAGTGCCCCTGGCTCTTGTGAATTTTAATCAGGCTTTCAGCGTTCGTTGCACATCAGCCAAGTTTCTGTTCTGGTATACTCAAGGCCCCAGTCAGCTCCTGCGCATTTGCTGTGGGGAGGAAAGAGAAGCCGGGGTTCAAAAATGAGGCAGTTGGGCCTCAAATTAACTGAAGGAAAAGAGATAATGTCAGTATGCACCAGAAAGGAGAGTGAAGGGCAGGTAGGATTAAGAAAAAAAAAATGAAAGAAGAAAAAAATCTCTCAAGAGAAGCCAATTAGCAAACACCCTATGCCACAAGCTTAATTGTTCCCGGTGACAAACAACTAATCATTTGATAACATTTAAACAGAGGAGAGGTATTGGGTAGTTCTTGCCTCACCTGGGATATTCTGGGTACCTGACTTTCCTCAAATGCTGAGTAGTGTCCTTTCCTCTAGGATGACTAAGGGAGGTGTCTATGTTCTGCCCGTGGCTCCTTCAGAACCAGAAAGCAGGCACTGCAGCACTCCTGCCTCTGGGGAAATCTCACTTGCTAGGCTTGCATCAACCATTTTTAACTCACACATTATCATTACTGTGGTATAGCTCCTATTTTGCATAATAGCCTAGTGGTTAGAGGTCTCCTGCCAGAAAGAGGACACCCAGGGTGTAGCTTGAGGCGGCTGCAATCCTATACCGCCCCGCTGCACAGGAGTCCCGTGGGCAGAGAGTGCTAGCGTTATTTCTAGCGAGAGTATTTTCTGCTCCTTAATGAACTGTAGGGAGGGGGGAGGGAAGGTCACTGTCTGGAAATGGCATGAGGTCGGACAGAAGGCGAGCAGATGAATACACAGTGCTCTGGCTTGGTGGCAGCACATTCACCTGAGACCAAGCAGATCTGAAATGTTGGTCTGTGCCCTGAGGAGTGGGTAAGTATTTCACATGATGCCTTGGAATTAACCCCTGGAGGACTCCCCATCCCGCCTGGTCACTTAATTTCATGAACTTGTTTCAGGTTTCAAATGCCAGTTTTATGGAAATGTCTTGCAGGAGACAGATGGGGTCTGACATGCGTGCATCTCACTATTTCCTGCTCCATCTCCAGTGGATCCTTATCTAGTGACGGATATCAACATCCTCCTGGACTCTTCCCCCATTCACTGGGTACAGAGCTGATATACTGAGGTCAGTCTTGCAAATTCTGCCCCTAGAACACCATTCAGTAGATGACCCCGTTCTTAAAACTACTTTGTTCTTCCCCTCATGTGGCTACTAATTAAAATGTTTCTCACACTCTTCCCCAAGTGCTGAAGTCTTCCATGATGGGGACAGGACTTCATGAGAAAGGCCTGAATGGGCCAGCGGAGGGCCATATCCTGTATTTTGTGGACACTACATTTTTGGAGTCCAGTAGTGTCTAAAAGTGCATGCCTAAGCAAGATTATAAGGACAAAGTGTACGAACATACAGAGTCTCTTCCCTAGTCTTCTCCTGGTGTCCAGCTGCTTTCAGCTACACGAATTCCTGAAATCATCTGGGATTCTAGGTCTACAGTAAACATCAGTTTATTTCTTTTTCAAGGTACTTGTCCAATGTCCTTTGAACCTCCACAAACTTTTTTCTTTCCAGGGAAAACTTACTCTGCTGAAAACAAAATATATTGAGATCTTAAGTAAACTAACTCATGCTTCCTTTTCCCTCTCCTCTCACCAGCAATGTGCATTTTTTACGCATAAGAATGAAAAAAAAAAAAAAAATGCTGTGTATGTGAAAGAGATAGCAATCTTTATTTTTACTTGCTCCCTCTGACATGAGCCTTAAACTATAATGATGTAACCTGTCATGGAGAGTAATATCAAACCTAAGATGATGACATAAAACAAGCAAGAAATTATACCTATCTATGCCATTTTGCTGTGTAAATTGAGTGAAATTTCAGACAGTGTTGGCATTTCTCCTTCCCACCTCCCTAGTCACCATCAGCTGGTGTTGGTTGTGCTTTTTAATCTGCATTATGTTTTATATCCAGCATGGAAAGTCACAGCTTTGCAGACTTCCCTTATCTTTAGATTGGGACTGAGTTCCTCTGTCTTCTCATCATACGTCTGTTGAAATGTTGTAAAATCCACAGTCATCTCTGGATTGAAGATGTGTTAGCATGTAAAGTATCAGACAGGAATATAGTTGTTACTTCAATTCTGCTGAGATTTGCCTTCGTCTCCCTAGGATTTCACCACATATTCACTAACATGCTGAGAATACATCTTTTTTTCCTAGTATGGCAACAGAAACACTGCTGCTCTCTGAAATCTCGTTCATTGTAGTTGGAGTCTCACAACTATAAATGTGTGTGAAAAAAAAACCTGCTTGTCTGCTTTTTTCCTAGAGAAGACAAACCGTGAGAAACCAGCATGATATATTCAGAAATATATATTTCCATCTAGTGTCATGCCAGAATAAAAGGCATAAATGCACTTTCAAGAAACTGGGGTTAAAGAGAAAAAAAAAAAAGAGAGAGAAGGAAGAAATGAGAAAATGGACATTTGAAAAGTTACAGAAGAAAAAAGGCTTTTTAAGGTTCTATTTTATGACAGAGATCATTGTAAGAACATGAGAACTGCAGTATCAACTCGATCAAAGCTCCAATTAGCCCAATATCTTGTCTCCAAACACCATCAGTAGTGGTTGTCCAAGAAGATTATAACCATGATACAACAGGACAAACAGCTAAGAAAACTTCTTCAGAACAGTCTCTCAGTCACCAGTAATTTCTCAAATGGACGTCTGTCCGACTGAGGGCCCTGGGTAGACTTTTCTTCCATTCTTTCATTAATTTGATTTAAACCATAAACATTTTTAGCATATACAACATTCTCTGACAAGTTCCACAGCTAAAAACCACTTCTTTTCTCTGTTTTGAACCTACTATTTACTAGTCTTGTTGATGCTTCCTAATTCTTCTGTAAGATGATAAACATATTTGTCTTCTCCATACCACTATGATTTTATAGCTTCTAGGTCATCTATCTTCTAGGCTAAGGAATTTCCAGTCTAACTAGTTGTATCTTCTACTGATACTAGTAGTACCAGTGAACTGCTTCCCCTCTCCCCCAGTTCACTAATTTATAGTTAATTTTGCTTTAATGTTTCATAACATGTACACCAACACACGCAGCGTGGGGAACAAACAGGAGGAACTGGAGGTCTGTGTGCAGTCACAGGGCCATGATCTCATTGCAATCACAGAGAAATGGTGGGCTAGCTCACATGACTGGAATGTGGTCATGGATGGTACAGGCTTTTCAGGAAAGACAGACCAGCAAGGCGAGGTGGGGGAGTTGCTCTTTATGTGAGGGAGCAACGGGAATGCATCGAGCTCTGCCTTGGAGTGGAGGGAGAACAAGTTGAGAGCTTGTGGGTAAAAATTAGGAGACAGCCAAATATGGGCAACACTGTTGTGGGTGTTTGCTACAGGCCACCTGATCAGGAAGAGGAAGTTGATGAAGCCTTCTACAGACAGCTGGAAGTAGCCTCGCAATCACAGGCCCTGGTCCTCATGGGGGACTTCAACCACCCTGATATTTGCTGGAAAAGTAACACAGTGAGCCATGCATGATCCAGAAGGTTCCTGCAGAGCATCAAGGACAACTTTTTGATGTAGGTGGTGGAGGAGCCATCGAGGCGAGATGTGCTGCTCGACCTCATCCTAACAAACAAGGAAGGGCTGGTTGAGGATGTGAGAGTTGCGGGTAGCCTTGGCTGCAGTGACCATGAGACGGTCAAGTTTAGGATACTGAAAGGTAGAAACAGTGCTACAGGTCGGGTTGAAACCTTGGACTTCAAGAGGGCCAACTTTGGCCTCTTCAAAGACATGCTTGGAGGAATCCCGTGGGCCAGGGCTCTGGAAGGCAGGGGGTCCAAGACAGCCGGGCAGTATTCAAGGATCACTTCCTCCGAGCTCAAGATTTGTGCATCCCCAGGAGGAAGAAGTCAGGCAGAGGAGCCAGGAGGTGCACATGGATGACCAAAGAGCTTCTAGAGAAACTCAAATGGAAAAAGGAGGTTCACAGTATGTGGAAAAAGGGACTGGCCACTTGGGAGGAATATAGGAATATTGTCAGGGTGTGCAGAGATGCGACAAGGATGGCCAAGGCCCGCTTGGAATTAAATCTGGCAGTGCATGTCAAAGATAACAAGAACAGTTTCCTGAAATACGTCAGCAGTAAAAGGAAGACTGGGGACACAATGGGCCCACTGCTGAACAAGGCAGGGGCCCTGGTGATGCAGGATGCAGAGAAGGCGGAGTTACTGAATGCCTTCTTTGCCTCGGTCTTTACTGCTAAGGCTGGCCCTCAGGCATCTCAGCCCCCAGAGAAGAGAGGACAAACAGGGACAAAGAAAGACTTACCTTCGGTTGAGAAAGACTGGGTCAGAGATCACCTATGCAAACTGGACCCTCGCAAATCCATGGGCCCCAATGGGATGTACCTGCAAGTCCTGAGGGAGCTGGCGGATGCTCTTGCTGAGCCACTCTCCATCATCTTTGAAAAGTTGTGGAGGACAGGAGGGGTGCCCGAGGACTGGAGGACAGCAAATGTCACTCCCATCTTCAAAAAGGGCAAGAAGGAGGACCTGAGGAACTATAGACCAGTCAGCCTCATCTCCATCCCCAGAAAGGTGATGGAGCAGTTCATCCTGGAAGTCATCTCTAGGCATGTAGAGGACAAGAAGGTTATCAGACACAGTCAAGGATTCACCAAAGGAAGATCATGCCTGACCAACCTGATAGCCTTCTATGATGGCGTGACTGGCTGGGTCAATGAAGGGAGAGCCATGGATGTTTTCTGTCTTGACTTCAGTAAAGTATTCGACACTGTCTCCCTCACAGGCAAGCTAAGGAAGTGTGGGTTGGATGAGTGGACAGTGAGGTGGATAGAGAACTGGCTCAACAACAGAACTCCGAGGGTCATGATCAACAGAGAGAGTCTGGAAGGAGTCCCATAATTAGCAGTGTTCCCCAGGGGTCTGTGCTGGGTCCAGTCCTGTTCAAAATATTCATCAATGACCTGGATGATGGGATAGAGTGTAACCTCAGCAAGTTCGCTGATGATTCCAAGCTGGGAATAGTGGCTGATACAACAGAAGGCTGTGCTGCCATCCAACAAGACCTGGACAGGCTGGAGAGCTGGGCCAAGGGGAACCTCATGACATTCAACAGGAGCAAGTGCAAGGTCCTGCCACTGGGGAGAAACAACCCCATGCACCAGTACAGGCTGGGGGCTGAACTACTGGAAAGTGGCTCTGTTGAGAAGGACCTGGGAGTGCTGGTGGACAACAAGTTGACCATGAGCCAACAATGTGCCCTTGTGGTCAAGGCGGCCAACAATATTCTGGGCTGCATTCAAAAGAGTGTGGCCAGCAGGTCGAGAGAGGTTATCCTCCCCCTCTACTCTGCCCTAGTGAGGCCACATTTGGAGTCCTGTGTCCAATTTTGGGCTCCCCAGTTTAAGAAGGACGTGGAACTGCTCAAGCAAGTCCAGTGGAGAGCTACCAAGATGATCAGGGGGCTGGAGCATCTCCCTTATGAGGAAAGGCTGAGAGAATTACTTGGGTTTGTTCAGCCTGGACAAGAGAAGACTGAGGGGGGATTTCATCAATACCTGTAAATATCGAAAGGGAGGGTGTCAGGTTGATGGGACCAGACTCTTTTCAGTGGTGCCCAGCGACAGGACAAGGGGCACAAGTTGGAACACAGGAAATTCCACCTCAATATGAGAAAAACCTTCTTTCCTGTGAGGGTGCCAGAGCAGTGGAACAGTCTGCCCTGGGGGGTTGTGGAGTCTCCTTCCCTGGAGATATTCAAAACCCACCTGGATGCGTTCCTGTGCCCCCTGCTTTAGGTGTCCCTGCTCAAGGAGGGGGGTTGGACCAGATGATCTCCAGAGGTCCCTTCCAACCCCTACCATTCTGTGATTCTGTGTAAAGATGCGCTTTTGTTGACTGAATAGTACTACAAGGTAGAATGAAACAACTTCGTATGCGCAAAGTTACCCAACCTATTTCTTTCTACACACTTCTGGCCATTCAGCTTTACTGAGACCACCACAATCAGCAAAATAGCCACTAGTTGCACAGGTCAAAGAATTTAACTTAAAGCATAAGACCTGTTCAAGTCATTGCATTTCCTCATATGCTTACACATATGTACTATGTTCAAAGTGACAGTGGAACTATAATAAATCTTCTGTGATGTGTGTTGCTCAGAATTGACATAACTTGTCAATGTTTCAAAATATGGCCTAAATTCTGTTGGTTGTCCTATTATCTATCAAGTTGTTGTTTTTTTTTTTTCTGATATGCGCTATTTCTAATTTATCTCCTCTCTTCTTAATTTATTCTAGAGCTCCCATTAAATCAAAATAATTCAAAAATCCGTTCAAAGAGTTAAATAAAATAATTTCATCATTAGAAAGGACTGTATAAAACTATTAGGCCAACCAGTCTATCTTCTGTTAAATGACAGGTCAAAGAAAGTTCATTCTTAATAATGCAAATCACAAATCAGTGTCTCAGGAACAGCATATATGAAATTATGTCTGAAACATCAATGACAGGTTTTTTCCCTTATAATTATTATTAGCTTGGTAATAGTCATTAGTGACCTATCTCTTTCTACTGATTTAGTAAAGTGCACCTAATAACAAGCAGGGGTCAAACGTACAAACCAAATGACACTGCATTCCCTAGATACATAGTGTAGTTTCTAATGATGTAATAAATGCCTTGCAGTGTTTTTGTCTCACCCACCAAAATTAAGCCTATTAGAGTAAAATATGCCAATAGAAAACATTATAAATCTTGACTGGAATATAAAACAAATCTCTATAAACAGTGCTAAAATGACAAACTACCTCTTGTGTTAGAGAAGCTGAATCTAAAGTAGCTTTTATTTCAGCTCTCAGTTAAAAAATCAAGCCTTCAGAAATGGCGTATATTTATTATATAAATAGCAAGAAAGAAAGATAGCATATCACATTACGGACTCTTTTTTGCAGGAATTAATTGTGACTTCAGCAAAAATACCTTTGCAAATAATCCATCTTTTTTTCACAAGAAGGAGAAAGTATTTTCTTATAATTTTAGACTTTATACGGATATTTACAAGAAGTTACCTTCTCTTAGACAAAAAGAGTTGGTTCACAGTTCAGGGAAAAAATAATAATAATGCTTATCTCAATCTCTGTATCAAGAGTATCCATAAAATCAGTATCCATAAAATCAGCTAGTTCCTTACTTAACCATGCTGGAACCCACTCAAGCCATTGAGTCTAAAACTGTGGTATTATTATTCTTTGATGTCTATAGCTCAGCAGCACAAAGCTGGTCTCCAAGCACTTACTCTCTATAAAGAAACACAAATGTTTGGCCTTTGGGCTGTAAATATTGTGTCACCATTGATTTTTAACATATAAAGTGTATTTTCTTGAATGTCAAGTATTCCTAAAGTGCAGGGACTCCCATGAGCATGGAGTGTCAGGAATTAAAGACAGTTTAAAAGCAGGAGCTACAAGCAAGGAAAGAAGAAAGTAATAGCAAGAAATGAGAGAAAGAAGAAATGAAAGAATAACTAACATGAACTTAGCTAGGTATTATATTATAATTTATCTCTCAGATGAAAATGTCACCTGGAAAGCATAATAACCTGTTATCAGTGAAGAGAAGACTGAACTGTGATACTATCAGAAAATCTTTTCTTACTACATAACATAGTTTTCTTTAAGGATTTGTGTATCTCATGCACTAGAGGAGATTTTTTTCCCCCTGCTAAATAATGGGATTGATTTGGGGATCAGACACGCTGGTGGTTCACAAATAGTGTTGGTAGCTGAATGGAAATGTGACTCTGGCAAATTGCTTCTATTGCCTTATAACACTTCAGTGTTTGCTTTTCTGCATTGTATCAGCTGTTTTGATGCTATTTCACCAAACTGATCTGCTTGAGAGAGTGGTTCAGAGCAGGACCCTGACTTAGCCGAACTGCATAGACTAGGAGCAAGTCATCCTATTCTCCTGGGACAGAGGCAAGTTCTGCATCACCTCCAGCGACCTCTGCCTCCTGCCTGAGTACAGAAGGATAGCTAGAGGTGAACATAGCTGCCCCCCTCATTTACCCGGGATGAATGCAGGCTGTGATAGTACCTTGCTCACACAGCCAGGAAAGCTGGGAGGGATTCAGCCTAGTGGATGCAATGTCTTTTACTGCGTAGCCTCAGGCAGTGCAGCTCTGCAATGTCCTTTACATAGGCTGGTGGTAAATCACCAGCCTATCCAATAATGAATGAGAGGAATACTCCTTCTAGGTGATTATTCAGAGCAGACCTATCACCATAGCTTATTTCTATAGCCAACACAGACAGTCAAGGTTCCTGAGAGGGCAATGCAGAGTATCTTAGGTCAGGTTCCTCCTCTGACTCTTACACCTCTCCAATGAACTTGTGTGATTACTTCCCTAAACCAGACCTTTGAATAGGAAATTCAGTCCAGACTGGAGGAGAGACACTGACTTTCCTCTCTGGAAAATGTCTTCAAGCAGCTGTACTATAAAAGTTGTGGTGGCTAAATCCTTGTTTGCTTTTATCCTTCCCTATCCCACTTGCCATAATCAGTAATCATTTGAAGGATATTACACACCTGATTCAGGGATTCCTTGGAACTGTTTTCTCATTTCTTGTGTTTACTAGATGTTTCTTTCTGAACTTCAAAAAGTCTGGCACCCATCTCAATTTTATCTGCCTAAGAACAGTCAGGTTGCCATCAGACATTGTCTCAGACATTTACATGAATATTGACTATTTAATGCAAAGCATTCTTTAAATATACAGGCACATATGCCAGCTCCTTTCAAGAAGGTTGAAGAACTCCAAGTTCTGAAACATTTAAGAAATATTAAAGGTATCGTTTTGATAAAGGCTACCTTCTGAGAGGTGGTGAGAATTTCCAACTCCCAACGTTAAAGTACTCATCTCAGCAGCAGGCATTCAGGGGCTGGAAAACCTGCCCTAGAGACCAAAGATAATCCATCTATTTAGTTTATCAAGGTGAAGCTTAAGAAGTTATTTGACATGTTAAAAAGTGCAAGTATAGGGAAAATACTTCTGATAACAGGTTCTTCATATATCAGCAAAAGTTTCCCAGAGCTAGAGGGAGGTATGTTCAGGAGTAAAAGCAGGATCTCATCTATTTAACTAAAGCCCAGGAACTGCATGTATAGTATTCCAGTGGTCATATCTGAGATATCTAGCAAACTGATCTTCCTAAAGGAAACTGGTCCTACCTGATAGATCCTGCTTAAAAAAAAAAAAAAAAAAAAAGAATCATAACCATCTAGTTAAGATCACCTAAGTTAGAAACCTAACTGAGGTGTTTTCAACTCTAAATAAAGTGATTACATTTTAGGAACCATTTGGAGAGTCCTTCAGATCTTCTGAGACACATCAGTGTTGGGGGTTTTTTTAGCGTCTATGTAAGAATTTAATTTAAGAAGGCTGCTTTATTAAACAGCAAAACATTTAAGGAAAAATTAGGTAGACAAGATCTCTCCCAAAGCATTTATTTTTATCAGTTGGATTAAGTCCTGGATAAAATCTACAGATAACAGTTTCATTAGCCTTTGGAAAAATGAACTAAGGACTGCATTCTTTGGCTAGAAATTACTCTAAGAGGCATAACCTCAGCTATAAGGTGTGATAGAAGGATCCCAAGGTGAAATTCCATGTCCAGTGATGATTAGGAGATGATACAAGATGCGTCTTCATCTGGACATAAAACATTCTTGTAGAACAGTGATTAAAGTGGCAAGCTACCTGCTAAGATGTGTATCTTGTCAGGTCACACAATACCAGCTCTTAGGTGCTGCCAACTGACTTCTGAGTAAAATTTAAGGTGTATTTGAAGCACGCAGTAGGACCTGTTTGCTTCTGAGATGCAAATGACTCCAAAACAGTTTCAAACTAAACCTTCTTTGTTTGAAAAACAGCTACCCGTAGACACCATGATCTCCAAATAGAACCTACTTCCCCTTGTGATCAGAGCCCCTGCAGCTGTGGGTGGGGAGTCTTCCTCTGGATTTTGCATGAGGGGTGTCTGCTACCTAAATGTTCATTTGTATTTGTGGCAAATGGCTTCTGATCGGTACAGATGATTTTAAAATACGTACTGTTGATTAAACCAATAGAAAACAAAGCCTATCAATTTGTCAAAAAGGAATTATGTGGTTTTCAGTTGTACTCATTCACAAGGGAGAGTTATTTTTTTTAAATAGATGAAAACATTATTAGCAACACCCACACACTGCTCCTAAAAACGCCTGGGATTTAAAGAATGCAAAGGTTGCAGGTACTGCTACGCATTTCCAGAAAACTGTTTAACTTTATATCTTAGCAGTAAATTTACCTTTCTCTCTCTCTGTCTCTCTCTTACACGCTTTGAAAGATGATACCGACGTTTTATTGTACGCTGGGAAATACGACAATAGTTCATGTAGTGCAGGAATAGTTTTGAAAATCTAAAATACAGCTATTGATTGTCTCAAACTATTTAATCTTCAATTAGATATTGAACTTTAGAACTGGCAGAATATATACGTTTTTTTCTATCCTTGAATAGCAGTTCATTTTTGTCTATGAATAATACATCTTGCTACAATAGTGCAGTCAGATACCAGTATAATTAGATACATTTCTGAGGTCTGCCTATGGTTCATGCATCAAACACTGATCCTTCAGGCTGCCTTGTATAGGTCTATAGGCTTGGGACGCTAAAGAAATGAACACAGTCATGCTAACAGTGCCCTCACTCCAGTTACAGATGTAAGATGACAGTGACTGCTCCAAGGCATACTAATTACAAAGTATTTAGCAGTCAGTCTCTAGCACACACCTGCCAGAAGCGGAGATGGGGGAAATGTGATATCCCTGTTTCTTATGTTACCAGAGCCCAGCTGGAAGTTAAGTTCTTAAGAGGCCAATGACTGTACAAACCATATGTTATCACAGTTCAATCACACTCGTAGCTTTCCCCATTTTAACGTATATTTGGCATTACTAGATAATGTGACAACTTCAGACTAATCAGATGGATATCTTAACCAGTGGGAATATTAAGGTAATATAGTGCTACAGATAACATCCATTGCGTTATGTTCGTGTCACACTTGTATTTCTGTATAATGGCTCCAGCTCCTAACCTGTTCTGACTATAAAGTTTGCCAGGAGGCAGCCCATTTAATCTAGACACAGATTTTGTTATTTCAACTTATGCCTACTGTGTGATCTTAATGTTTTGGGTCCAGATAGCTCCTAGAAAAAAAACCAGCTCTGTCTGAGTGCAAATTTTGCTGTGTGGATTTACTTATAGCTGAAAGAAACAATGCATAAATCAGTTAGAAAAGTCTAAAAAGAAAGTTAAATTAGATCTGTCTAATTTTTTGTTGTTTTTAATAACTAAAGACAGAATAATACCACCTTTAGAAATTACACTTGTTCTAAATTTCTTTGAAGAAAATAGAAAAAAGGACCAGAAGGGAAAAGGAAGAGCCTACCCATTTAGAAGTAAGAATCAGAGACTAAGGCAAACAAGGGAACCTTGTGGGTTTTGTCTACTACAGGCCACCTGATCAAGGGGAGGCTATTGATGAAGCCTTCCTACTCCAGCTACAGGAGGCATCGCACTCACAGGCTCTCGTCCTGCTGGGGGACTTCAACCACCCCAACATCTGCTGAAGAAGTAGCACTGCAAGCTGTAGGCAATCCAGGAGACTCCTGGAATGCATTGAGGATAAATTGATAAGCCAGGTAATAGAGAACCCTGCCAGAGGGGATGCAATACTAGACCTGTTGCTCACCAACGTAAGTGAGCTAATCGGTGACGTCAAGATTGGAGGCAGCCTGAGCTGCACTCGTCACGCACTGGTGGAGTTCACAGTCCTGAGGGATATGGGTCAGGTGAACAGTAAAGTCAGGACCCTGAATTTTAGGAAAGCAAAATCCCAGCTTTTCAAGGAGTTAGTCAGTAGGTTCCCCTGGGAAACTGCCCTCAGGGGCAAGGGAGCAGAACAGAGCTGGCAGGTCTTTAAGGACACTTTCCATAGAGCACAAAAGCTCTCGATACCCAAGTGTAAGAAATTAGGAAAGGAGGGCAAGAGACCAGCATTGCTGAGTCAAGACATGCTGGTTAAACTAAAAGGAAAGCAGGAACTGCCCAGGCAGTAGAAGCAGGGACAGGTATCCCGGGAAGAGTATAGGGACGCTGCCCAGTTGTGTAGAGAGGGGGTCAGGAAGGCCAAGGAGCAGCTGGAGCGGAGCTTGGCAAGGGATGCAAAGAATAACAAGAAGATCTTCTATAGGTATGTCAGCCAGAAAAGGAAGGTTAAAGAAAGTGTACCACCCTGATGAGCAAGACTGGCAACTGGTAACAATGGATGAGGAGAAGGCTGAGGTGCTTGACAACTTCTTTGCCTCAGCCTTCACTGGCAACCTCTCTTCCCACACTTCTCAAGTGGATAAACCGCACGACAGGGACTGGGGGAGCAAAGTCCCTCCCACTGTAAGAGAAGATCAGATCTGTGGCCACTTGAGGAACCTGAATATACACAAGTCTATGGGACCTGATCAGCTGCATCACAGAGTCCTGAGGGAATTGGCTGATGTAGTTGCCAAGCCACTCTCCATGGTATTTGAAAAGTCATGGCAGTCAGGTGAAGTTCCTGGGGACTGGAAGAAGGGGAAACATTGCACCTGTTTTTAAAAAGGGTACAAAGGAGGACCTTGGGAACTACCGTACTGTCAGCCTCACCTCTGTGCCTAGGAAGATGATGGAACACATCCTCCTAGAAGATATGCTAAGGCACATGTTGGACAGGGAGGTGATTCAAAATAGCCAGCATGGTTGTCCTGCCTGGCCAACCTAATGGATTTCTATGATGGAGTGACTGCATCTGTGGACAAGGGAAGAGCAACAAATGTCATTTATCTGGACTTCTGTAAGGCCTTTGACACAGTCCCCCACAGCATCCTTCTCTACAAACTGGAGAGATAAAGATTTGATGGATGAGGAATTGGTTGGATGGTCTCATCCAGAGAGTAGTGGTCAATGGCTCCATATCCAAATGGAGGTCAGTGACAAATGGTGTCTGTCAGGGGTCATCACTGTGGCCAGTACTGTTTAATATTCAATGACATAGACAGTGGGATCGAGTGCACCCTCAGCAAGTCTGCAGATGACAACAAGCTGAGTGGTGCAGATGACACACCTGAGGGACAGGATGCCATCCAGAGGGACCTGGACAAGCTTTAGAAGTGGGCTCATGTGAACCTCATGAGGTTCAAGGCCAAGTGCAAGGTCCTGCACCTCAACTGAAGCAACCCCCAGTATCAATACAGGCTGGGGGATGAAAGGATTGAGAGCAGCCCTGCCAAGAAGGACTTGGGGGTACTGGTAGATATAAAACTGGACAGAAGTTGGCAATGTGAGCTTGCAGCCCAGCAAGCCAACAGTATCCTGGGCTGTATCAAAAGAAGCATGGCCAGCAGGTTGAGGGAAGTGATTCTGCCCCTCTACTCTGCTCTGGTGAGACCCCACCTGCAGTGCTGCATCCAGCTCTGGAGTCCTCAGCACAAGGACAAGGACTTGTTGGAGCGGGTCCAGTGGAGGGCCACAGAAGTGATCTGAGGGCTGGAGCACTTCTCCTGTGAGGACAGGCTGAGAGAGTCCGGTTTTTTCAGCCTGGAGAAGAGAAGGCTGCTGGGAGACCTTACTGTGGCTCCTTTCAATATTTGAAGGGGGCTTATAAGATGTGGACGGACTTTTTAGTAGGGCCTGTTGCAATAGGACAAGGGGTAATGGTTTTAAAATAAAAGAGGGGAGATTCAGACTGGATAGAAGGAAGAAATTTTTTACAGTGAGGGTGGTGAAACACTGGAACAGGTTGCCCAGAGAGGTGCCCAGATGCCCCATCCCTGGAAGTTTTCAAGGCCAGGTTGGACAGGGCTCCGAGCAACCTGATCTAGTTGAAGATGCCCCTGCTCACTGCAGGGGGGTTGGACTAGACACCTTTTAAAGGTCCCTTCCAACTTGAACTATTCTGTGATTCTATGATTTATGGATGCTCTTCAACGTAACTGGAAATAAAACAAAGAATAGTTTTGCAGCACAGCATTTCATTGCTGCTGATTAAATTCTCTATCCAAAAGTTGTTTCAATGAAGCCAGGCACTCTTAAACTGAGAAAAAATTGAGATTTTAAGTCTTACTTCTGACACTGGTGAGGAAAAAAACAGCTTTATGAGAGTAAGGGAAGTGCTTTGCCTAGAAACTCATGAAGCAACTGATTTGCTGGAATCAGAGGGTAATTCCAGTGTGTGACAGCTGGCAGAGTGTTCAGCACTCTTCCCTAAAAGCAGGACTTGAGCCACCTGAAGAACTGAGCAATTTCTCATCCAAATGGTCTACTGAAGATCTGGACTTCTTAAATTACTTTATTCTTTTCCAAATAGTGCCCTTGATTTGAAACTACTTTATAAATGGAGCAATAAGAGCAACAAGAAGTTGTATTAGATTACCCTTAGATATTCTCTCTTCTCATATGGATTTAAGTCTGTTATTCTCAGTGTATTTTCTTTGGACCAAATTCTAGTTAAACTCTAGATTGTGCATTGCATTTCATTGCTTTGCATGAAGAATCTCATTTGCTCACACACTGTGTGGAACTGATACTGACAATATTTTTTATCAGTCTGCACAGTTATAGTGAAGAAAACCCACCAATGAGGTTTTGTGATTGTATTACACACAAAACACAACAGAACAGAGCAATGTAAGCAACATCAGTGGCTCTTCTCGCCACATAAGGAAGAGTTAGATAGGAAAGGTGAGAGTTACATGTATTTTAATTACTTGCCTAAGTAGCCACCTGAGCAACTGCCCAGAAGAAGCGATGGTTTCTGCATCTGAGCTCTTCTAGTGGCACCATAAGGAAAGGCCACCCAAATGGCCTGAGGCACCTGAACCACTCAGATCTACTCCGTCAAGTTTCTCCTTAGCCAGTTCCCTGGATGTCTTTGGTCATGACAGCCAGTTATCCGAATCTCATCAATAATCTTAGTTAACAGTAAAGCATAGGGTAGATTCTGTTGAACTGCTAGAGTTTAGGTTAAGAATGCCTGCAAAGAGGAACCATGGATTGAAAGTGCTTCGAATTTTTTTGCCGTTATTAAAGCAAAACACGCCTTTAATACCTTAAACAATATTAGGGATTTTTTTCCTAAAACTGACATTTATTATGAATGTTTCTTGAGTATACACTGGTGTGTTTTTTTTAATAAAATAAAATATCAGGCTTTGTTTCGCATTTATTATTAATGAAAGATACACGAATCTCTCTTAAAATTGTTGTATCAGGTGATATTTGCAGGTGCAATTGTTTTGTTTAGCAGATGCTATTTCAAGAAAGGGAGAGAGATAATGTTTCCCTCACAGTCCACAGGATAGTGTCTCAATAGGGAGCTGGACACATACCTATATTTCATAATATATATGCTCATCTACAGACTCCGTTCCACCGCGTCCTGCCTCCAGTGCCACAAAACTGCATTCACTCATGTATTCCTATCTCCAGCTTCATGCTTTTCTATGTGCAAACAGCACATCATACACATCCCCATTATGAGAACGTCTGAGGGGAATAATCTCTACTTGCAATCAGAGGTCAGAAATCATGCTGGAGTGTGTTTTTGAAGGCTGGATATATGCACCACTGGTGCTGGTATAGCACATCTGGAAAGAAAAGCAGTCTGGTGGAGCTGGGATGCTGTGACGTTGTGCTACCTATGGAACGGTGACGTGCTGAGCTTAGAAAAATCTGTCAACAGAAATGTAAGTCCTAAAACAGGAGACAACCTCCACTGAAAAAAACACCCACTTCTGAAATGTGCCCCACAGCTGCAGTGATGCTTGGAAAGCAAGGCCAGTGCGTTTGAATTGCCACTGTCTTACTGGATGAGTTACGAAATCTGTTTGGGCACCTTTTTCTTTCTTCTTTTTATTTTTTTTTAATTAACTGCATTTGGTTTGGGGTTTTATTTCTGCAGGTTTGTGCCCTAGTTGCACTTGGCACAGGCATTTGAGCTGGGATTTATTTCAGTAAAGCAGAAATGAGCTTGCTGGGAAAATCATGAGGGCTTTCTCCAGTCCCTCATCTGAAAGGCCCAGAAACCTCACCTTTACATTAGTACCTAGGAGTACTTACTCCTCCTATGTATTAATGGACAAAAATAGGCACTTCCAGAGGATGATTCACCTCTTTAAGCTGCATGTCTGTCTGCACTTACCATACAGGTGATTACTCCTAACCGAAGTGCTCTACTGGAAAATTCACAGGTAGTCAGGTTGAATCTGAATCAAACAACTCCTCTGCTACTGTTTGGAAGATATACTAGAAGAGCTCTGTATGAGGGAGAACATCTGAGGAAATCAATAGTTGCCAGGTGATGTATAGAGAAAATAGAATATATTTGGGTTTGGGTTGTTTTTTTTTAACCGCCTGGTTATTCATAGGCGGTTATTCATAGCTGTATTATGTACCTGATTATTTAATAAACTATTTTTTTTCAATAGCAAATGTCTGTAAGTGTGTTTTGGCAGATATGTCTTGCTTTTTTGATCTAAAAATCAAATATTATTTAAGTCTGATAAGGGCAAATTTTTATGTTTGCTTTTTGGTTATTGTTATGTCTCAACATATATTGACACCATTAGATTTTCTCTGTGTTTCAAAATACTAACAATGGGAGCTAACATTTAACCCCTATAGTTAGAAAAGGTTAAAAGAAATCATACAGCAGGAGTTGCTGTTTATCTCTTATTAGATTGATCAGCAAACAAAGACCCAAACAAAACCAAAACTGAGCTGGCATCATACATTTAATGGATGTATAGACTGATGTGAAAGCTGTTGTAAATACCCATTCATGAAATCCTCCTCTAAGGTCAGAGGCAAGGCAGTCTGTCATGTCTTGAAAGAGAAGTTAAGTATCCCTCCTGATGATTCAGACATTGAACTGTTGACAAGGCTTCACAAGAAGAGGATATAAACCTCATTTAAATCACTGAGTACTTTGCCTGTGCCTGAACAGCAGGATTGAGAGAGCAGGGAAAAAAGGGTATGTAATAAGACAGAGAGAATTGTTCATGGAAAGTCATTGCTAGAAAATGCTGACCCTCCGCTATTAGCTGCTAATTTTAAAAGGGACTTTTAAACTGAAATACTGCTGTGTGGAAGAGTTTTCTGAAAGACATATTCAAACTGCAGTGGGTAGGCAGCTAATTTTCCACGTAATATTATCCGAGGTGTGGAAGATACTGACACGATATAGAAACACAAAAGACAGCACATGACCACAGTATTACTTTCAGTGAGTTCACTACCATCTACAGACAACACATTAAGTAATGAGTTCTAGCAGAAAAGTCCAGTCAAGCTGCTTGTGCCAATTCCCTAACTAAATATTTTATATGTTAAAGTGTTGCTGGGACCCAAACAGTGAAATTATAAAGCATGAGTCTCTGTTTAGTGCCTAACACCCTTCATTGGCTGGCGTTTGTAGTGTAGAAAGAGCAAAAGAGAGGACTAAGAGGAGTTAGTTATAAAATGCATTCGTATCATGTATTCTCTGACTTTTGCCACCAAACCAAGTATGTAGCAGAGCCATGCGACCTGGGTGTGTGTAACAGCATCTAAAGATTTCTCAGCACTATTCCATGTGAAAAATGCAAGAAACACTTCTTCTAGTTAAAATATCTTGGAATAAACTAACACACTCTCCACTTTAAATCAGATAGGGAAATGTATTTTTTAATATTTGTGCTATCAATACCATTAAAAGGTGCGTACAAATAACAGCAGGCATCTGAAAAGACTGCCTCCTAACCCAGGATGTGAAGTCAGTAGACTCAAAGTCCTAAGGAAAGAAATGCCAGTAAAGAAAATGAACTCTATAATTGAGAAATTATGTTAATCTAATGACAGATGTTTCAAAAAGAAGATGGAACAAATAGGATGAAGATTTTACTTCTATGTGTGCTCCAAACTTGTCTTTAATACTACAGAAACTCTGGAGCACTGTGTGTAACTGTATAGACAGCTGCATCGTATGCTACTGTAATCCATAACAGATATAAGAAGAAAAATTACTTTTAAAACAGAAGATCACAAAGAATGCAGCAGTGTTTGTTTACCTTTGCTTTCCTTTTTCAATACATCTTAAAGATTCCTAAGGAATCAATTTAGCTGCTTGGGTCAGTTTGGGCCAAAAATAATTTGAGACTTCTGAAAATGTTAATATAGGTGCTAAAATTTATTTTGTTAATTGCTGGAATAATCAATAACTAATTTTCATTCTAAACTAGGTCCTTCATGTGTCTTAAATAACCCAACGGAAGATCATTTACATCTCAATAACAACCCTTAACAATGTCATGTCATTAAAATCCAAACTAAATCTCAATAATGTAGGTTAGTGACCAGTAAAGGACTTATTACCTGGGTCAAGTCCCTGGGGGCTGTGGTGGGCCAACTGATGAAAACCTTGCTTGCGTGTGGCTTTTACTCCAAAATATGAGCATGGGATCCCATAGGAATGATCCCATTATTTGGTGCTGTGTCATTTTCTAAATGGTTATACATTACACCTATTTCAGGAGCAGATTAGTAACATGAAGGTCAACCAAGCATAACAAAACAAAACAACACAACAACCAAAAAAAACCACACCCCAGACACCAGAGTAATATGTGGTAGAGAGCTTTAAAAATAAACAAATAAATATGGCTTTGAAAGCTAACTTGGAGCTTCACCTTGCTTTCATTAAAATGTTTCCATGTAAGATGGTAATTAGCAGAAATGGGAAGTAAAAGTATATTAGCCTTATGTAGTAGCTAGGAACAGAGAAAGGCATAACTATTTTAAGATGCATTTTTAACAGTGCTTTTGTGATACCAACACACTTGCTGATGATATTGAAATTTTTATGTTAATTAAACAACCCCTAACCACTCAGTACATCTCAGATATATACACTTTGTAATTACCTCCATTATTGAAATAGCTAGTTTGATTTATCCTTGCCACAGTAACATTCTAGCTTCTGTTATTTTTGTCTTTAGAAAAACATAGGTCCCAGTGAGGGAATATAAAACTATTACTGTAAATTAAATATTAAAGCTAACTTATTTTTGCATAAGAACACTGTCAAATAATGGTGATAACTGTTCCTAAGAAATGAACTTTTTTTTGCCTTTTTTGGAACACAAATTAAAATCTAATTTTCTGTTCTTTTGTAAATTTCATATAGTTAGCAAGTATAGTTTTACTGATGGCACTAGCTTAACAGGGAGCTATTACAGTCTTAGCTTAGCGATTAAGAAATACAACATTTGTTGAAGAGCTAGGCCTTTTAGTCTAGAATGGATTATCACTTGATCCTTCCTTAAGCATTTTTATACAGGAGTGCATTATCCTTGGAGCCACCCTGGGCTCCATGCCTCATTAACCTGGGTGTTAGATAAATCAAAGGCAGCCTCAGAGACAAAGATAAGCAAACTGCAGGCCAGCAAGACGATGATGTATGGATCCAGGAGGCTAATAGGAAAGTATTGACAGGAAAATGGTGTGCTTATCCTGCAATCACTGCATATTGCAATGAGAGCTCCCAAAAGCAGATGGGATACACTTCAGGGAATGCAGGAGTAGGAGATTGTTAGGCAGAAATGGATCCTCACATCTTAAATTCTAACAAGAACTTTGTTTCTTTGTGGCAGCGCTTCAAGCACAGCAGAGAGGTTAGTACCCAGGCAACGGCAAACTCTAAAAACTGAATTCATGGTAGGGGTAAACATTATTATTATTTTAAGATTGTAATATAACCACCAAAGCTGAATTTTGCATATGCCAAACATTAAAACAAACACACTTTGCAGAGACAATACACAGAACAATTCCATACGCTCAGAAAAAAAACATTTAACACTAAGAATACCCTATAAAGCCTTCTGCAGAAAACAGTGTTTCAGCTGCTAATACCTTTCCAATAAGGAAGGCAGTGTGATCAACAAAAATTCTTGCAAAACAAGGTACGTTCTGTGACATCCCTTTGTGCCTGTTTTCCCTTCAGTTCCAAGGGTAACATGTTCCAGAGCATCCAAGCCTTAGCCACAAATCACCTCTCAGGTTCAGTAAGCAGTCCACTTCCAGCATTAGGAAATGACGAAAAGTGCTCCAAGGTTTGTAAGGCCTATTGCTGTTTTTTCTGGGGTTTCTTTTCCAAGACTCAGTTCACTAGATTGATTCCTGAAGTATTTATTTGTGTGTTTGTTTGTTTAAAGCACAGCTTTAAAAATAGCTGATTTAAGGGAAAGTCCCCCAGAAAATTTTGGATCAATCTCAGTATGATCATACAGCTCTTGGAAAATAAAGCTGGGTTTGGCATGATTCATTCTCCCCTTTACTTATTTCTGTTGACTGTGGTGTTTTGTAAGACCTTTTCTCTTAAATGTGCATAATTTCTCTTTCAAAATAGCAATGTCCTCCAAAAACATTACCCCACCTTAAAATCAAAATTTACCATGTTGGCTTTTTCTTTCTGTACTTTGACTATCAGCCTACTAGTTTTAAATTAGTATGATCCACTGGGATCAGCATTAAACCCTAAGCCTACCTGCTGAACAGAGCTGGTCTTATTTTCCCCAGTGTTGTGACTTACTGGGGACATGGGCCGGACAAAAAGCACCCAGCAGCAAACAGCCTAAAATTTGAGTTAAGCTAAATTTTATACACAAAATTTGAGGCTATTTCCTTAGCCTGGTCTGATGAGCCAGACTTTTCAACACACAACAGCTGGTGCTCAAAAAATGAATGTGCAGTGAAGGAAGATGCTGTTTGCAGAGATCCTGTGTCTCTTGCTGTAGGTGGGAAAAGAGACAAACACAGGAAAGGGATCAAGTGATGGTAGGAAGGGATTCATGATGTCACATTCGGTATGCATGAGCAGCACTCCAGAGGGCTGGGTTCCCTCTCCATTTCCACCATAGAGATGCCAACCATGTCTCAGAACATATTTCTTCTGCGATTGTCACTTTTTCAGTAGGTACCTTGAATAGAAGCACGGTCACTGTACATGGATTTGTGGGGAGATGGGCATCTACTTGAGCAAGTATGTGGAAGTACTTGGATGGGCATCTGCTTGAGCAAGTACTGCTTGAGCAAGTACGCGGAACTGCTTGAGCAAGTCCAGTGGAGAGCTACCAAGATGATCGGGGGCTGGAGCATCTCCCTTATGAGGAAAGGCTGAGAGAATTACTTGGGTTTGTTCAGCCTGGACAAGAGAAGACTGAGGGGGGATCTCATCAATACCTGTAAATATCGAAAGGGAGGGTGTCAGGTTGATGGGACCGGACTCTTTTCAGTGGTGCCCAGCGACAGGACAATGGGCACAAGTTGGAACACAGGAAGTTCCACCTCAATATGAGAAAAAGCTTTTTTCTTGTGAGGGTGCCAGAGCAGTAGAACAGTCTGCCCCGGGGGGTTGTGGAGTCTCCTTCCCTGGAGATATTCAAAACCCACCTGGACGCGTTCCTGTGCCCCCTGCTTTAGGTGTCCCTGCTCAAGGAGGGGGGTTGGACCAGATGATCTCCAGAGGTCCCTTCCAACCCCTACCAATCTGTGATTCTGTGATCTCTGAGGGTAACTATCAATTCCTTGTTTCAGGTTGCTCACCTCAGCATGCCTGAGGTGATGCACTGAGGTGCTTAACAAAGGGAAATTTAGAAGGTGAGAAGGCCCATGATCCATAAATAATAGCACCATAGTATATGAATTCAGGTTTGCACTCAGCACTCCTAGGTGGAACCTCAAATTAATGGGAGCTTATATACTTGTTCTTTGCCATGTTGCAACAGTTTCCCTTCCTTTATATTCATCTTTTGTGTTTCTACCTTCCTACAGCCTACATCCAGCCCCTCTTCTAAAATCCCACGTGGCTCCATGGACTACTACTTCCTCCTCGCTCATAATCCAAGATAAACTGTTCCTTCCTCTTTTCATACAATCTTGGCATAACTAGGGAAAAGGATAAGAACAAATGTGAGCAAGCTCCTCCATGTTTGCTACTAATGCTTGGCTGGCACCACAGATGGACAGACAAAATGAAAAAGCTTTATTAATGGGCTCAGGCAGCTCTGTGGAGGCCAAGCTTGTCTGTGTGCCTGCTATAGGTCCCTGCAGTGAGGAGGAGGACCTAGGGGCTGTAGGACCCATAGAGAGCCCTTAGTGCTGACCTCAAACATCAGTTTCTTTGCCCAGCAATTCTGTCATGCCCAACAAATCTATACTAAGCAAGCAAAAAGAAAAAACCTATGGATTTATAATTTGGCTGAGTTTGGGGAGGTTTGAATAATGATGGTGAAAAAGCATTATCTATAGTTTCAGCAACATGTCTTTTTTCTGAGATGCTAGACCTTTTTAATAAAAGGTTGTCCAAATATCTTTTCTAGTGATATACTATTTATAGTCGAACCTAGTCCCAAAAATGCTGAACAATCTTTGCTGATTATTTTTTTCTAAAACAATTTTGTTTCAGGCAAAAACATAGCATATAAAATTACAGTCCAAATAGTCAAAGAGCAACAGAGTTAAAACAAACTGAGAAAGAGGCTTGTAAGGGAAAATTGCACAGAACTTAACCTATATGTTCATGAGCGCTCCACCTTGAACTATTATAAATATCCTGCTTTGAAAGAACTATGGAGTTTTTAAAATTACTTTCTTTTTACTTGGCTATTCTGAAACAATGGTTAAAGGAAATATCCAAGTGCAGAATAGCTCCAAGCCACAACAGAAAGAAGTCATAAATAAACTATTTTGTAATTCTGAAGTTTTAAATAGTAACATTCAAATACTATAGACTTTTTACTTTTTCAGGTTGTTCTTCCATCTGTTATCTCATTCCCCTTTCTCTCCCACAGAATACAAAACTGTTAGGTGGGTGACATACCAAACCTTGACAGTTTGGGAGTTTCCTCCTCATATTCCAAAAATCACTTTGCAGTTTTCATCCAGAGGAATATACAGTTTTCTGCTGTATAATGTAGCCACCACCTTCTGTGCGACAAAGCGTTGTAAAGTGCCTTCTGTGAAGTTCAGGTATTGCCAAATGGGACAAATCAAATCCTACAGAAATATAGTACTGCAGATATAGTTACACTTATAGACACAGTAATAGTTATGACCAGATATTAAAGGAGCTCAGTACACCACAACTCCTATTGCTTTTCTCTGACACACTGGCTTCTGATCAGTTTTGGAACCTTGACCAACATCTATTGAGTTGATTAATCCAAAGTTGTGTTTTTATAAAGTCTGGCCTCAATGTGGGTTCTAGTTATACACTTTTGAAAAGATATTTCAGGAGCTTTTCATTACAAATCGTTATTATTCTAAGAATTAATGTGATAATAAAAAGGAATTTCCTAAAATATAGTTAATGATACTGTTATGTTAGGCAGCGTAATACTACAAATGTCCTCCTCTGGAGGGACACACGGACCATTTGTCTAGGTTAGATACATTTAGAAACTGAACTGACCTTCAAATTTACATGAGATGTTAAAGAGAAACTCACTTTATCACGTATGCTCTAGAAAACCTCCAGTCAAGCCTTGACACTAGCAATAGCAATGCAAAGCACACCACTTTCAAAACATGCTTAATAAATTAAAACACAGTCTTATTTACCTACTTACTCGCTTCTCAGTCAGCATGAGTCAATTCCCTGACAGGTTTACTAAAATACCACTTGCATTTTTGTTATCATCACTGGCAGCATGATTTATGCTAGGATATGCTAAGATTATGAAGGCTTAATTATATATATATATTTTATATAAATATACATGTACACAGGTACGTATATACATTTCTAACAGTAATTCCCACTGTGAACAGGGCATTCTGAATACTTCCCCCCTTGAAAAATAAAACAAAATAAAATAACTTAAGCACAGCCAGAATGCTGTGCATTTTCCAACGACCTCGCTGCTTTTGATTTGTTTGTACCGCTTTATCTGGTCTCCTACATGATCCCAGGGAACAGCTTGATTAATGCCCACTCTAACCGGTACAAGGAGCAGTCGCAGGCAGGTAGTTATTCAGAAGAGCTGCAGGTACTCGGTTTGTGCTCCGGTGGTCGCGGCGCCTTTAACGGCTCTCTCGGGGTCTGCCTGTTATCTGCTTGCCCCTGCGGCCGGCAGCTGTGCTTCCCGATGGCCTGATGGACTGGCTGGTGTACCTGGGGACGCGGGCAGGGTGCATCCATTACTCATTTGTGACAATAACCAATCGAGGAAGATGTAGAACTCAATTCCGGCAGAAAGACCTATAATGTTGGAGTCAGGAGGTTATCGCTGTGGGACCTGCACCTTGCTCCTTACCCCTCTTATCGAGAGCTTTACAGCCTCTGCTGGAGCAGCATCTTGTAAAGCTGAGGGCTGCAGATCTGGGGCCCAGATTAGCATGCATCTTCCTAAATGCTACAACATTTAATTAAAAAGTAAATGTTAGTCAAATTGTTACTGGCTGAGAAGATGCTTTTGGTAAACAGGAGACAAAAGCTAAAGGGTTTTGCCACAGAAGGAGGCAGCAAGCAATTTCCTTAAATCATGTCTTTGCAGAAAATGAAAGGTTTCTCTCTATTCTCATTTCACAGTGAAACTTTATACAAGGGACCGGCACAATCCCAAATCCAATCCATAATCCCTGTTAATATAGGTGAGAATCTGTGATTAAGGACAGCATAAAGACCTTAGCACTTGAAAAATTCCACAGGACGTAGCTTTTGATAAAGCACAGGTGTTGTTTGATGGCTGTCTATTCATACTTAAATGTTCTGAGAAAGATTCTCTCTTTCAGAGAGAAATTAGGAAGAAAAAACTCAGGAAAGATCATTAGGATATCTGCAATGTAAGAAATTGAAAACTCGATGATTTGGAGCCTTTTCTCTACATATCTCGATCCTCGGAGGATCCAGGTAGGCTTTTTAGGTACCTTAACTGTTTAAAACAACTCAAACTTTAGAAGGAGCAGATAGAAATAGTACTCATTTATCACTGATGCCTTAAATTATATTTAGGAAGCTCATTTAATCAGTCATACAGACCACAGATTCTGGCAGTATTTTAGCAAACTGTGCCTGAACTGGAAATGGAAAGAAATTCATTAAAAATGGTTTTATCAAAGATAGAAAGTGCTGGCTTAACTGTGTAAAACTATTAATTACCAAAATACTGGTAGATGAAGTCACAGAATACAGTAAAAGAATTTAATTTTATTCCTACAGAAGAATATAATCCTATTCACTCAGGGATAAAACATTAAATCTAATAAAATCAGCATTCAGAAAAAATCTGTAATCTTTTGTACACCTTTTTAGAAAATTTACAGCATATTTTCAAACTGGGATAAATCAGGAGGTTCAATCACAGAATATTTAGGCATAAAACTGACAATGTTATGCATTTACCTCCATTTATATCTACTTTCTTTAGGACAGTACACCATGATAGATGAAAAACATTTTAGCATAGCTCATTTAAGTATGCTTTCGTCTTATTTTCCCCTGGTTTATTAATATATTTTAACATTTTTCAGCACTTCCAATGTGGACTTTAGCAAATATGAATTATTCAACCACATGAAAAGCCCTGTAAAGGTAGGATGAGAATAGAGATAGTGGTAAAAAACCTTCTACTTTGCAACTCTAGAATAAATTCAGCTGAAGCAAAATTATACTCTATCAGACAAATAAAATCAGGAGGAGTAAGACTTAGAGAAATATTCAGAGCAGGGGTGAGAGCATGGTGAGAGGCAAAAAGGAGGAGACAAATAAATTAGAAACTGGAAATGAGCAGAGCCAAACAAGAGCTCTGTGTATTGAAAACCAGTATTTGCATGAACAGAGATATGCTTGCAAAAGAAAGAAAGATGAGAGGGGGGTGATCGCATAGTTATTGAGTGAACACTGCTACAGATGGGTTATTTTGCACAGGCTTGAAGACCCAAGACACCATGATACTAAAACAGAGGAAAGAGAGGCAAGACCTGCTAGGTGGCCAACAACCAGAGTATATTCTTCTTCTCTGAAAGAGCCATACCAAACGCTCTAAAATACTGAGGGTTTGAAACACCAGGAGAGAGTTTCTGCAAGTCGTACTTAACTTAAAGCAGGAACATAGAGGAAGGCAATCAGTCATTCCTGTTCTCAGCTGAGAAATCAAAACCCATTAGAGCATCAGGAATGAGCACAGCTAAAACAGCTACAGCTTGGCTGAGGATCTAGGGATTTACAGCTCTTCTATCTGCAACTGGAGAATATGAAAGAAGTGGCCAACCTCACTCTTGTGAAAGAAGATTAAGGACACTACTGTTTTAATCTCCCTTGTGAAATGTTTAGACCTTCAGAAAATTCCAAGTTACTAGAAAAACAACGGAGTTTATATACACTAGGGCCTATCTGGGAAACAATAGAGCCTATATACTATAAAATTGTAAGTGTCTGGGCCACGGGCTAAAGCACTGGTACTGTACAAAAGTCGTGCTTTATGGCATGGCCGTTGCAAAGGCCCACCAGTGCAATGCCTGGACACAATTCAGGGAACGGCACCGGCCAAAGACTGCTCTCTACCTGGCATGGATCAGGCCACTATGCTTGGGGAGAACTAACTGTGCCATGCCACTACCTCAAAGGATTAGAGAATTGTCCATGGCCCACTGAGCATACTCATATGGATGTAGACTTTAGGTGACTTGTCCCTAAAGCTGCTGTAGCCTAAAAGACAGCATGTACAGACACTGCAGGGGCAAAGACCATAGAATCATTTAGGTTGGAGAAGAACTCTAAAATCATCAAGTCCAACTCTAAACCTAACACTGCCAAGTCCACCACTAAACCATGTCCCTAAGTGCCACAACTACATGTCTTTTAAATACCTCCAGGGATGGTGACTCAACCATGTCCCTGGAGAGCCTGTTCCAATGATTGACAACCCTTTCAGTGAAGAAATTTTTCCTAATATTTAATCTAACCCTCTCCTGACACAGCTTGAAGGCGTTGCCTCTCGTCCTATCACTAGTAACTTGGGAGAAGAGACCAACACCCACCTCACTACAACCTCCTTTCAGGTAGTTGTAGA
Organism: Phalacrocorax carbo; assembly: GCF_963921805.1. Taxonomy (NCBI): domain Eukaryota; kingdom Metazoa; phylum Chordata; class Aves; order Suliformes; family Phalacrocoracidae; genus Phalacrocorax; species Phalacrocorax carbo. The sequence goes on from NC_087513.1 coordinate 170,687,763, forward strand.
GAGCGATAAGGTCTCCCCTCAGCCTCCTTTCTCAAGACTAAGCAACGCCAGTTCCTTCAGCTGCTCCTCACAAGACATGCTCTAGACCCTTCACCAGCTTCGTTGCCCTTCTCTGGACATGCTCCAGCACCTCAATGTCTTTCTTGTAGTGAGGGGCCCAAAACTGAATACTCTGAACATATATACACATAGTTGTGGGCATGACATGTACAGTAAAACTACTTCTGATGAACTTTTCAGGCAGGATTCATCTGCCCTTGGTTTAGATGCCTACAAATTGAACATTTAAGTCTGAGCCAGTGATGTACGGTACTTTAAAGTCATCAGGGAAATATGAATCCACCTCCAAAAGTCCCCCCAGACAGCTCAGGTTTGTCACTTAGGATGAGGTCAATTGTTCTCTGAAGGTGTTGCTTCTCCTTATTGGCAATCCATAAAGCCCATAATGATGAGATCAACCTTAGATGTACCAATTTTAGATGGTTAAAGCTAGCCAAAATGAGTTCTACCTCTGCGACTATTTGGCTGTTCAGACACGGCAGTGGCAAGTGTGTGCATTGAAAAGCCTAAACAGAGCCCTGATCTTCTTGTCTCACACATCGACATCCCACTTCATTCTCCCTAATGGTGAAATTTGGTTCGACAGGCACAAACTGATTTCCCTTTTCCCAGCTCAGTCTGCTTTGAGCAACAAATCCATGAAATACTTGCGAGATAGTGTCAGAAACAGCACTGAAAGGAAAGACAGCAGGGTGGAAGAATAACCACCACTCAGGGCACAGGGCACAGAATAACACCGCTCAGCACTACCAGCTGACTGCTGTTCCCAGGGGCATCTGAGAACAATATTCACAATGTAGTTAGAAGTTTATTTTTAAATGCATTCATACATTTGGTATTATCTAGACAGGAACATCTCAAAATACGATATAGCTTTATTCAACTAGGATGACACACTTTTCTGAATTAGGTTTCAACCCTCTAAACAAGGGGTGAATGTGCAATAATGTCTTAAGTAATTTTTAGGTCAGCTGTAGATTTCATTAGGTAAGCGTATGAACCTCAATTTAGAGATGAGGCAAACAAGTTCAGACCCATGTGGTCAGATCCAGACAGCTTACCCTGTTTTTTAATTGAATGCATCATAAACATTTTAAAACAGTATACAATAAATTCACATTGCTTTATTTTCCACCCTATTTATGATCACCTGTTTACAATCAGTCACTACCCATGATCAGCATATGCAAGAATGTAAAAAGATCTACTCAGTTCAGCAGCCCAGCTCTAATGAGCAATATTACACCAATGAAAAGGAAAATGCCTGCACTGACACTGCTTATTGTTGGTTCTAAAATTAACCTTATGACTATCGCTTTTTACCAGCTATAAACGAAAGCATTATCAGAAATGTTCTTTGTAAGTCTGAAATAAAATGGCTCACTAGCCACGACTAATAAGTGATGAACTTACTTACAAAAATAGATCTGGATAGTGCCTTGCATGTACCTCGCAAGTAGACTGCTTTGAAATAACAGGTCTATAACAGGAGAATACTTAATTACAGACCAATGATAACATGTTCAAGCATATCAGCTGCAATGATACCTGACCCTTCTACGACGTCCTAGCATTTGAAGGTTTGGGTTTTTTCTTTTTAGGATTTTGAGGTGACTCAAAACAACATTTTCTGACATTATCCCCTTCATTTGGAAGATCAGGAGAACTGAACTGCACCACAGCTGAATAACATCTTCAAAACTTCAAGTGAAAGAAGCAAGATATGTCCTTAACTCTAATTTTGTAAGAAACTCACTCAGAACAAACTGCAAGCCTAATATTTTATGGTACAGTGTCTTTGGAAACAATGTATTTCTACCAAAACAGAGTTATTACCTATCCATATATACCATATGGGACATAGCTGCTGGAAAGCTGCTTGGCAGGAAAAGGACCTGGGGGTCCTCATGGGCATCAGGTCGAACATGAGCCAGCAATGTGCCCTTGCTGCAAAGAAGGTAAATGGTATCCTCGGCTGCATTAGAAAAAGTATTACCAGCAGGTCCTTCCCTTTTTTTCAGCATTGGTGGGACCACACCTGGAGTGTTGTGTCCAGTTCTGCGCTCCTCAGTAGAGGAGAGACATGGGCATACTGGAGAAGATTCAACATGGAGCCACAGGGATGATGAAGGGACTGGAGCATCTCACGTATGAGGACAGGCTGAGAGAGCTGGGACTGTTCAGCCTGGAGAAGGGAAGGCTCAGGGGAGATCTCCTAAAGGGGGGGTGCAAAGAGGATGCATCCAGGCTCTTTTCAGTGGTGCCCAGTGACAGGACCAGAGGCAGTGGGCACAAACTGAAACACAGGAGGTTCCCTCTGAACATCAGGAAACACCTTTTTTTACTGTGAGGGTTTTTTACTGGCACAGGTTGTCCAGCGAGGTTGTGGAGTCATCTCCATCCTTGGAGATATTCAAAAGCCAACTGGACATGGTCCTGGGCACCCAGCTTGAGCAGGGGCTGTTGGACCAGATGACATCCAGAGGCTCTTTCCAACCTCAGCCATTATTTGATTCTATGATTTTTTTACTAAAAGGAGTTATCATACTTCCATGTATACCCAATACACATTTCCCCCAGGAGTACTCACACAATACATATTATGCAGTTTCTGTGACAGCAAGAAGCACTTAAACTAAGACTATGTGCAAGCTTTGACCACATTCTGTTGACCTACACAGAAGCAGAGTTTGACAAATTCCAGGTAGGTTTGGAACATCTGATGCTAAAATTTGAAGTTTGAAAAAAATCAGTTATACATTAAAGGAGTACACGAGTTCTGTTAAAGAATAACTCAGCTGCATCTCTAGCCTGTCTAGATCTAAACTTCTCAGAGGTCACTGTCTTCCTGGTGATAGAATAAATGTGTATATAGCTGAATTTCAGTATCACTGCGTTTCATGGAACACAGAACTTCAAAAACATGTTCAAATCTGCATGAAGCATGAAAAGCTACTCCCAGCACATGTTTGCAAACAAGGAGAAATTCTTGAACTTAATTCAGTAGAAACTGGTAAAAACATACAAAAGTTTTCAGATAACCATCATCTTTAAATGAGGTTAGACCAACAAAATATTCAGTAGTAAAGAAAATAAAATTCACCTTGATTTCCTCAGTATGAAGGGTTCCACTTAAAATCAAGAAGTCATAGTTTGGATGGATGGTGGAAATTTGCTTGGAGTTAGACTCGGTTACCACCAAAGAAAAAGTGAAGGCAAAGTCAAAGAGTATATAAATGAGAAGAGCTATTTATTATGTCTCGGACAGCTGAAGAAATGCTCAAAAGTCTTAGTGCTTTTTTTGTGTCTCTCCTCTTCCTTGATAGATTATGCTGTTGAGGTGGATTGACATCATACCTCAGATAAAAATATACGTGATTGAAAGTCTGAACTTTAAATTTAAAAGCTTAAACTTATGTTAAACTAAACTAAACCTAAACTTAGCAGTTTAAAAAGAAAGTTTCAAGCCAGAAGAGAAGATTGAGCTTTGATTTTCCCAGGAATTTCCACTGTGAAAGAGATGGGAAATGAACAAGTTTTGACAGCTTATGTTTTGAAAAGAATAATTTTATATAGTTCATATTAGTTAAGAATAACTGGAATAGCAAAATAAAATATAAAAGTCTCAAGAAAATAAAACACTATAGAATTTAACATTAAAATATCAAACGCAACATCTTTTGAAACAAATACTAAGTTTGGAAACAAACAAAAAATAAAGACTATATTTCAGATAAAACCTAAATAGACTTTTCTGATTTTTTAAAAATTAGATAATTCCTACTGTTTTTCAAAACAAGATGTCATTGGAACCAATACACTTCTACAGAACAGTTTGATGAATCCAGAACTTTTTCAGCAAACTTATTCTCTTCTATAGTCCTTTCATGGAGTCATACTGTTGATGTTTTGCCATCAGGATAATTTATAAGGTATTGACTGCGTTTCAGTAAATAATTAAGCCAAAGCCGGAGACTTTTCTCAGGCAGAATTCCCACTGAAGCTAGCAGGAGCTCTGTTTGAATTGAGGCAAGAAGCCTGATCCAACATACTGAAGTTTTAATGATTCAATGGACTTTGCAAAAGGGTCCTAATAAAACTTAACTAAAAAAAAAAAAAAAAAGTTGGTTTATTGCTGTTAAATGTCATCATAATACTTAAGAGGTGCAGAAGCTGCTCAGTTTGAAAGGAAGCACTTTTTGAAAAGAATAATGGTGAGGGAACTTTGCAAAATGTCAGCAAGCTAAATGACTACTATATTTGTAAAATAAATCTGTTCCCTGCAAATCTCCAGTCTTCCCTTTGTAGGTCAGTATATAGCATGCACTTTAGCTGCTTTTAAGTCTGCTCATATGGAAGCTCAAAGAGATCTCCCCTAGCCAAATGTGATTTTGTACGGCAAAATAATTGTATAATTAAATGTGTTTTTCCTGTATTTTCTTCTCCATGTGTTTGCCTGCCAACATTTCTCCCTCCCTTTTCTTCCATTATATCACTTGTAACAGAGATGAAGCAGCCTTGGTTTCCAGTGAAATGGAAAGATAGCAGCAGGTCCACAGGAAGAATTCAGGATGCTTGCCATAAACCATCTACCACATACAGCAAACCAGGATTTTTTCCAGGATTATTCAGAGCCAATGCAAGCCTGCAACATACAGTGAAACATTTATCTTGAACACCCTATGGTGATCTATGGTGATTTTAATGGAAGAACAGTCATTCACAAGTACATGGAACTCCCCTCTCTTTTTCTTTTATTTTTTTAAATCCTTTTCTTAGTTTTGTTGCAGGATCTTTACATTTTAAAAATTTTCTGGATTATCCACTTTAAAAGTACCTCCATCACTGACAAGTGCAGAATCTGTTTTATGGATACTTTTGACATGATTTAAGCCTACAACGTCTTCCTAGAGAAACCACACTCCGCCTGTCTTGTATGATTTCAGTTTTAAAAGCACAACCTCAAAATACACATAGAGTTTGTCCAAAGATTCAGAGACATCAGTGAAATATAAACCTCTCATTTTCACTGGTTTGATTTGTGGGTTTGGGAACTCACATATTTCATTTTGTATAAAAATATTTTTAATTGTAAAAAAATATAAATCAATGAGACATAATAATATTCAACATAATTTAATTTTACTGTTAAATAAGTTAACAGTAAAATGTAACATAACATACTTTTAAAACAAAACTTAAATTTGTGTAAGAAAATCTCTAGGCTCTTGAATAGTAAATACTTCTCTGACAGTTTTGATGGTACTTGGACAAAAACAGAAAATGTTGCTAATTATTGCTCTAAAAGTTCTGCCCACATAAAAGTAAAATCCAACGTGCAAAACCCCAGCATTTTTCCATGAGCAAAATATTTATTTGAAGAAAAAGCTGTGGAGTAGAGATTTGGTCATTCTTTCTTTTACAGTCCTGGGAGATGTAAATTATTGAATTCATCTTTTAAAATACAATCACAAAGAAAACAATTCTTTGTCTCATGAAGAGCAAAACATTTGGTTTATATGACGTTGCTTTACTGGCTGACAGATTTAACAGTTATACTCTTCAATGCTACACAGCTTTACGCCTATGTTAACATTTAAGCAGAAAAACACATTAACTGAGATTAAAACTACTGCACAGGCTGGAACTCCTGCCACTTTGAAGAGTAATAGAAGCTCTGGGTCTGGGGCATTTTTTCTTCCAAAAGTGTGTATCCTCTGTGTTTTTTACCTAAGACGTGTGCCTGAATCTGCAGACAACCTCCAAAACCATGAAGGAGCAGCGTGCACCAGCCATTTTGATGGACTACCCAATATAAAACCATTGTGGGTCAACGAACTACCCTTTTCTCCCCCCTACTGAGCTGTGTGTAGCAAGAGGCAAGCAGAAGCTGAGAAAAAAGACCAGGGCCTATCCACAACTTTACTTATCTGCTCCAAAAGGTGCAACCAACTTCCTGGAGAGTCTCCTACTACATTTTTTTCATCTTGAGATGTGCAGAATGGAGTCCCCAAGCTACTTCAGGGGAGGGGACCTGAAGCAGGGACTTAAACCTCACATCATACTGTATCTAGAGCCTCAGATTTCCTTCCTCTGAGTTGAAGCACTGCAAACATGCACAAATGCAGTTAAACAAATGCTTGCACCAATACAGGAAAGGGATTTTAGGCAGAAAGGAGAAATACAGATGCACACCATGTGCCAGTAGCCTCTGCAGAGGCTTACTGTGGTGCAGGATTTAAATTCTCTGCATACAAACAGTTAATCACCACAACCATTTAAAATGTCAATGGAAAAAAAAATGGTTTCCAAGAGCATATAACTGCCCAGATAGCTTTCATCAGCCCAGCCACATGAAAGACCCAGAGGCAACTGCAAAACCACCGTCAACACAAGTGCCTGTGGAGTCCTCTCTGGTGCCAGATCCTGCTGCTTCGGTTATAAACAATATCTCCTATAGCGTTACATCTAGGATCTCTGGCTGCCAATCAAGCAGGAAGAGAAGGAGAAGGAAGAACTGTCTAATGCACTTGAGTAAATGTACTATCTCCACTAAGTGCTATATTTTATACCTTTGTGGTGTAAGTGGTTTTGCAAAAGGACAAACCTCCAAAATGTTAAAAACTCGTTGCAGAGAAAATGTAGTGGTGGCTTTGATGCTTAATTTTTATGAATATGAATATTTTTACAGACTTCAGTCTCCCCACAAAACATTAGGCTAATGGACATAAGTTAATTGTTCTTAAGTAACTTTATGCTCAGGCATTCTTGCATGTTTGTGTCAATTTGGGCGGTGCTTCTAGCAAGCAACAAACAGCAGGAGGTGTTTGCAGCATGCTTCCGTTTTCCTCGTTGGTCCTAAGACAGGGGCTCCCACTGAGACTAGGGTTTATAGGCTGAAAACAGTCAGGGGAAGCCATGGTTTCAGGCTGCACACACTGCTCTTGCCCGTAGCAGCATCGTAATTTTGCACCTGTGCCTGAAGTAGTTCATTCTGTTTCCCTGTGAATAAGGCTGAACATGATGCTCAAACTGGGAACATCAGCTTTTGGTGCCCAATTTTGACTGGTTTCTGGTCTGTGTGTTGGATTAGACTCATGTAATGGCTCAAATTTTCATGAGACTCAACCCAGTCATTGTATTTGTGTTCACTGTCAACTCAGGACTCAACTGCAAAAGAGCAGACGAGTGTTAAGGCTCCAGTCTGTGAACAGCAACTGCCTAGTTTTTATTAGGGTGTGTGTTTACCACGGTGGCAGTGATTCCATTTCCACAAGTCAAGATGAATAAGAAAGGTGAGGCAGACTGCAGTCCTGGATATCTAGTCTATAACTACTCTGTATTTATTTAGACATGTCAGCAATAGCATTTGCATCAGGGGCTAATTGCCCGGTCAGTTTTATGCTAATAATTGACTGTAAGCCCAGAAGTGCGGGCAAAAGGAAAAAAGGAAACAGGAAGGAAAAAAAAAAAGAAACAAACAAACAACTTACTGAAAGCTAAAGCTAAATAGAAAACTTGTCTCTGATAGCTTTGGCATTATTAAATAAAAGGGAAGATATGGATAACTATTGCTCTGAAACTTCCACTAATGAAAAAAAAAAGTCTGCTATAAACATATTCCACAATTGCAGACTGTGGCTGAAATGGTAGTTTAACAATGTCGTGCTTTCCCTTCCGAGCTGTAAGCTTTTCTTTCAAATTGAACTAACTTTTCACCTATAGTCACCTGTTAGAATTTTAGTCAAGCAACTGCCCTACGTTGGCAGCACTGATTTTATCACACATTATAGAAAGGCTCAGCAGATCCTGGCAGTACGTAATTAAACAGCATGTTGGCATCTTTTCTTTCTTTGTTTGTTTTTCAAGTGACTGGCTAATCAAAACATTTAGAACTTTTTTGCAAATTCTTCAATAGGACAGCTGAATGTAGAGATGAATGCCTTAGTGAGAATATGTAAGAGTTTTTCCAAAATCTCATTAAAAATATAAATAAATATTTCTTATTTACGATACTAAATACAGAAAATATCTACTGGAAATTTATATTAGCAATGAGTTGATGGTCATCTCTGAATTCTGAGGTCCCATCAGTTTTCTACTGACCTGACATTACTGAAGGAAAGAAATTTACTTTAGACTTATAAGTGAAATTCAGATTCAGTATGTACCATGTTACTTCTGTATCAAGCAGATATTGCACAGGTCAGAACCAAGTGCGATATGATACTAAAACAACACAGGTGATTAATAATGGAGACTTGTTAATGTGAAAAACGTTAACTCTGCCTAAAGAGGAGTATACTGTGAGACATTTGTTTTATTTTTATCAATTAGCTTAATCTTTGATTTGAATTCTACACCCTCTGGCATCAAGAAGATGCTTGTTTTTTTTTTCTTTTTCTTTAAACAAAGGATTATTCTTCCTCAAAAGGGGATTGTCTAGTTCTTTTATTGTTTTATGTCACACAGGGGAAAAATGCTTTTGAGGCATTACCTCTGAATTTAACAGGGACGAGAGTTTACTGCTATATAATCATTAGTCAATGCAGTAGCTGAAACCTTAAACAAAAGAAAACAAACTACAAACAGGCAAGCATCCCCTAAAGGCACATCAGAACACCAGAGAGAGGAAGCATGGATTTCAAACACGGCTGCCCAAGCATGTGCTAAATATTGCCGCTCCTGACTTTAAACAGCACACCAAGGAATACAACATCACCTTCTAGTCTTTGAAACAATACTAGGAAGCAAGCGAAAAAGAATTGAAAGGGTTTAGCAAATGTACTTTACTTCTACTCTTTTATATTTTGAGCCATGATGAAAATTGTATATCCAATGTCATAAAACCCCTCAGTATAAAGGAACTCTATCATAATGCTATTAGAAAGATATCATTAAACCTCAAATGTCTTCTTCCATGACACGTACTTCACCATAACAAGCAAACTGCCTGATCCCTGTGAACTGTCTCTGACAATTACTGCTCGTACCGTGGTTGTGAGCCACAAGAAAGCTTTGGAAAGATTTTTACCATGGCTGTCCAATTGCATGTACAAACAATCGCCAGGGCCACATTTGCTTTAATATGGGTGATCGCCAGCCTGGGGTAACTGTAAGTACTTGGAAGGAGCTAATTAGAGAACTGTATTTCATCCTGATATATGGCCAAATGCTATACAAATAATACATACAGTGAAAAGCATCTAATTTATGCTACATGTGAAAAAGGAAGGTGATGTATCTAACACAAATGAGAAACATTAAATACATTCTATTTTCTTAATTTCTTTCTACTGGCATATTAACTATGAATTCAGAATATATTGTCGGTGTTATTCAAGACAGTGATTGCTTCATTAATTTAAGTATTTGTCAACCCAGAATAAATTGTAGGTCAGTGATTTGAATACAATCTACATCGGTAATGATGTGAGGCTGGATCCAGCCCCCTCTGCAGAATCATTTTGGCATCTGTAAGGTTTCAAGCAGGAGTCCAAAATACACCATCTGATGGTTGTTCAGTGATCTATATAGCATAAGCTCCTCTATAAAGATAGGTGTCCAGCATGCAAAGGCTTTAATCTGTATGTAATCGACTGAAAAAGTGACTCTGTCACACTCCATCTACACAAGAGAAATGCCCATCCACTGAAGGATGCTGGTGTAGGGAGGTGCTCTCTGATAACGGTACTTTATACGCTTTCTGAGCACACGACTCCAGAACTGCTGCTTTAGTTTGCAAGAATGAAATTCACCGCTTGTGTGTCAGTAATGACAAGGCAATTTGCAGGAGTCACTGGGAAAACAGAGAAGACAGGAAGCACTCACAGGAGTTTATGGGAGTCAGGTGCAGAACAATAAACTAATTCCCAGAAAAATTATGGACAAAAGGTATTGAGAAAGAAAATGTCCCGGGAAAGGATGACATTCCAAAAAGAATAGGTATCAGTCAAGTCTTTAGCAAGAGTGTTGGTCTTCAGCTGTTTTTGTGAAAACATGGAAGGACAAATAGAAGCTGCATGAGGTTTTCTGCGGGAGCAGCTTCATAACACACAGTAGGGTTAAGGGAGACAAAATAGTGAGATTTTTGATATATTTTATTCCCCAGACTGATTTTTCCTGAGGAAAGCATAAGCTCATGGAATCACCTCTAGACTCACTTCCAAATCTCATGGCCACATAAAATCAACAGAAAGCAAAGGAAGCTTCCCTCAGAGACTGATGTTTTGCCCAGTGTCACAGCACTGTGACTGAGTGGGAACTGCTGTGCCAGGACCTCTTTTCCATCACTGCCACCAGAGCCCCCCTCAAGCTGAACTTATCCTGTACTTGCAACAGCTTCATAGTTTCTGTAGTGGGACATAGGTTCAGTGGGACAGCAGAGCAAAAGCCTTTTTTGTACTTAAAAAACAGTGTAAATGGCTGAGGCCTCTGCATTAGGTAATGAAAGAAATGGTCTACCCAACCTGCAAGATACCTGACACCCCTCCTAGTACTAGACTGGATAGAAGGAAGAAATGTTTTACAATGAGGGTGGTGAAACACTGGCACAGGTTGCCCAGAGAGGTGCCCAGATGCCCCATCCCTGGAAACATTCCAGGTCAGGCTGGACAGGGCTGTGAGCAACCTGATCTAGTTGAAGATGTCCCTGCTCACTGCAGAGGGGTTGGACTAGACGGCCTCTAAAGGTCCCTTCCAGCCCAACCCATTCTATGATTCTCTGATACTAACGAAGAGCAAGTGCTTCCTTCTATGGTCAGATTTCAATATAAGGTTTAGGTCTAAGGTAGCTGTTATTAAGAACACATTCCTTGAAAAATTTACTTTTTAAATATATTTTGAAAGTCTTTCACTTGCCAGAAACATCCTAAAGATGACACAAACCACATGCTATACAACAGCACTTCAAAAACAGACTTTTTATTGGATAATGATGTGGGATGAGAGATATTTCATCTTTCATACATTTATTTGACAATGATGAATTTAATTCATTCTATCACATTGAATGATACATTTATATTCAGTATGTAGTTTAAAATTTCATAAATGATTAAAGTCCTTCCCGTTTTAATTATAATATGAAGAGAGCAGCTAGAACTTATTTGCAGAGAATAATGTGCAAGTCAATAAATTTGGTGAGTACTCCTGACAACATATAAATGATGACTTTAGTTGCCTTACTACCTGTGGAAGACAGCTAGATAACGAGAGTCCTTGTGTTTCTTTTCAAGCAGAGTGAGGATGGAGTTCTGTTCACTTCCAAACTGCAACCATCTCATTTCAGCAACTCTTAGCAAATGATTCGCAGAGCTTTAAAAGTTGTCCTGTACATCCTGTGCTAATGGAAAAGGTCAGCTTGCCAAGCAGAGGGCTGCAGACAGCTATCATCCACCAAGTGGTGAGCTGTAATTTACCTTACCCGTGTAAAGAAGAAGATTCTTCAAGCTGGGAGAATCAATAAGGGCTCAGAATAAACAAGGCAAGCAGCTTTTGGCTTAGCCTTGCGCTACACAGACAACAGTTTAGGTTTCTTCGTGCTTGACCCTCATCAGTCAGAGTTGCAGAGACCACCCCTAGTTAACTCGCATCCACTACGTGCGTGACCAAAAGCCTAATGGAAAGATTTCATTGACTCCTTTTGGCTTTGGATAAGGCCCATGTGCATCAGCCACTACAAGAGGGCTAGCAAAGCATCCAGAAGTGATGTGAGTACCTGTCCATGAGACACTGAACCCATACCAGTAGCACACAAGTCAGACGTATCACAGGTCTATTTTTTTCTCTTCACTGTATTTTGCCTCAGGCATCGCAAAGGTATCAGAAGAAACTTTGGATAAACAGTCACAATTGAACATACGCTCTTCTGGTCCATGCAGACTCATTGAAAAAAAAGTTGCAGTATTGACCTTCACTCAATTTTCTTCCTGCCACTCACAATTTGCAATACAGTAGATCCCAATTTATTCTGTTTACGTTCTTTTTTGACCTCAGAAGCTTGCACAAAGTCATAGCACCATAAGTATTTATTTATAAAGAAAAATATTCATAAACTTTTCAAGCTGGAAGCAGTATTAAAACTAAGTGTTATTTTTTCTTTTAATCCTAATTAAAAAACAACGAAACCTAACACCGACAACTAAAGCAATTTTGATCAAATTTTGTTGAAAGAGAAGAAAAATGCCTGTGGGCTGAGGAGTTATATGCCAAGGTATAGTCCAAAGGAGGCTAAACCAAAGGAATCAAAAAGTCTTCTAGCAAACAAGGGCAGATAATGGAAACAAAGACAGACCTTTAACTGTAGTAATGCTGCTGGGTGCCACTATAATGAACTGAAACCTACAATCTCCTAGGGTTAATAAGACACCTGTCTTGAAACTAGCAGTCATATTGGTTTTCCAAGCCTGCCACAATACTTAAAGTCTTGATGAAGTTCTTACTGTGCCAAAGGAACTTACTAACAAAGCCACTGAGTCAATTTAACCTAGTGAAACTGGACCCTGTAGACTGGGTTATCAGAGTTTTGTGTTGAGATAATTACAGCACTAAAGAGAGCATATGGGCTGTCAAGGCTGGCACATGGCCTGCGCCAGCTGTTACCTGGGTGCTTTGGAAAATCTACTGAACAGCATTTTGGACACACAACAGCTATATGTAAGTTTTCCAAGATATCTAGTGGGAGATACTCATAATAAATTTATTTTTTATATGGGGGAGGATTACACCCAATAACGTAACTGCAAGAAGTATAACCTTAAACTTCAAAAGGAAAATACCAGAGGGAAACAGTCTTGCAAAAAGGGAAGTGAAGTGTACCAATAGCAAGCCTCACTTGCTAAAAAGAGTAAACTATCCAAGGAACTAGCTATTGTACAGCGCCACTTAAAAACATACACCTATTATACAAACACACCTACTTAAAAGCTGTTCTGGAAACATGTGTCTAAGTCAATGGGATTTATCCTATTATTCCTGGTATTGCTACTCCATAAAAAATGTCTTCCAAATGCAATGTCATAGCTAATCAATAATCATTACTAACAACAATTATTATTGATTAGCTGTGATGCTCTTACAGGGTCTGCCTTCATGAGGTAATATTACCAATAAAAACATTTCAAATATGCTGTATCCAATGAATTAGAGAGAAAATATAAAGCGGAATAAAACAGAAACGTGCCCATACCTGATACAGAGCGCAACAACTGTAACAACACACCCCAACATTTTATAACATGTGAGGACTGGATATTATGATTATGGCATCCAGGTGGATTATAGTAAATGATATTTACTATTTGGATCAGCAGACTTAATTACTCAAACTGAACTTCCTAAGATGCAAGGTCATTCTAACTAAGCCTGCGGTATCTGCGATGTCTGTGACCTGAGAGAATGACTTGGAGACATGAAGGCTGACAAGTCATGGGGGAGCCAACGCTTAATTTCCAAAAGCTGACCAGATGCATCAGAGTTTTGAGAGCAAAAGTGTTTGCCGTAACTATAGCTGGGATTAGTGGCACTGCTGCACCTCTGAAACCCATCCGCAGCATCCCAAATCTTAGTTTCTCAAAGCAAGTTGAGCTTCGAAAGCTGAGGTAATGAAGACCCAGCTTCAGTTGCAAGTCACCTTATCATACAAAAACTCAGATTCATTCCTCTGACGTCATTGCCTTCACAGACCTAATGTAAATATATCATTATTTGTTTCACATAATTCAATTTCATGTCTTCATGAACCTCTTGAGAAATTAATAGGTGGAAAAATTAAGTTTACTCTCTTTGAACATGTAATTTCAGTAGGAACATAGTTAACCCATATTTCTGCCTTTTCTGACTCAAAAATATGTCGACAGCGTTGCTTGTAAAGAAGGGTTTGTAATAAGTTGGTGCCATTAAGAATTTTCTACATGCTGAAATTCTTAACATACCTTTGTTCATCTGCATCTATCTGAAAGCATTAGTAATGCACAGAAAAGCTCAAGGACTAACTATATTGGTATCATACCTTTTTCAAAGCAAAATCTGCCTTTTTTAGCTCTAAAACCCTATTTGATTGAGAAGGAGTGTATTTTGGAGTTGAAAAATTCAGCTATTAGATTTAAATTTTTAAAACCCTATCCCTTAAAAACATTTAGGAAATCCAGTTGTATTACCTCAAAGTAAGGGCATTACCACATTATATTTTGCAAGCTTTAGCAAATAAAAAAATCCCCCAGAAGAATCTTAATTCTTATCTATGGAAAACATTAAACTGCTAAGCGCTAACAACTGGAATTAGTCCTTAAATCTCTAATGAGAATAATAAAACATGAGTGCAGTTTGTGCTGTAACTTGATAAGGCCTGAATTTACTTGCTGTTAGTAAAAGTTCCTGATCCAGCAGTATGGCGTTTTGCTCCCTGAGGTACAGGAAACAATATCTGTCCTTTAGGAGCATCCTCTGTGGTAAGCACTTCTTATCAAGGCTATCAAAGGACTAAGATAGCGTAATATCTAGTAACAGCAGCTTTATGAGCAGATCCATTACTGATTTAAATCAATCTAAAGCAGGTAGTTCTGCTTAACCCGTTCAGAACAAAACTGACCTCCCAGCAAAATAATTTCTTCTGAAAGTAATGCAAACTATTGCTGTGCTACTAGGCGTGATATGCTTTGAATCTGAGCAGCAGAGCAGCAGAAGTGAGGAGGAAACACCACAATGCTATAAGTCACCCCCCCCGCCCGCCCCCCCCCGAAATGTCCCTTATACTAAAAGGCTGTTACTCTGCAAAGATACTATATTTTCCTTCAGTAAAATTTAATATTGTCTACACTACTGATATGAACTAAACTAGGACACTATATGCAGAAGGAATTTGACTGAGCCTGTCTAAAATCAGATTGCTGTCAATTTGTCTGAAAAACTATTCTTTTTAAAAAGTCAATATCTAAACACTCTCCACTGACATGTTCTGGCAAAACACTTATTGCAAGACAGTCTTCAGATTGTATTTTCTTATAAATACATTTTTATTCTTTGCAATGGAAAATGTAATTGTAACTGTTCTTAAACTTCTGAAAGTGAAATGAAAATATTACATTATCAGTCAGCAGTCTACCAAGCTACAGCTATTTAAATTCTTAGTATTTTTACTTACTTTATACCAATAGAGTTTCCCTCCCAAGTTTAAATGTAAAAAGTCATTAAAGGTGTATTTTGTACTTTTTCATATGAAGTAGGAAATAAGGGGTTTAAATACAGTCTAAAAACATTGCAAATGTCATTTATTTGAAAGATGATTTGCTAATTTTGCCAGTAATTAGATAACAGAGGTCTCTAAGCATTACTTTTTGATTAGTGTTTAGAAAGACAAAAAACCTATTGCACTCAGTTTGACACAGCTGCGAAATGTCAATCGGCTCCCAGCCAGGAGTGGCCCACCAGATAAACACTGCACTTCGAGACATTACAAGAGTGTGTAAACAATATACACAGACGACAGCCTCTCGCTGCTACCTTCAGCTCAAGCATTTGTACTAAATGGTCACCTTCATAATTACCTTGGGCCTGATCCTGTTCTTTCCAAAGTCAGTATGAGTTAAATTATTGATTGCAACAGTCGGTCCCTCGTGTCTTAGGAGATAATGGGATCGAAGTGACATATAATCAGCATGCGTAATTTGAGGATCTCTAACTTCTTGGATTCCCTCATGACTTATTTTGGAGACATTGCCTTTATTTCTGAACTACTCCTCTGAATAATAATAAGAAAAAAGAAATTCAGATTCTAGTAAACAAGCAGTTTGTTTTTCATCCTAAAGAGCAATTTCTCAGAGCTGCTTTAGAGTCTGACCTTGTAATCCTTCCATAACCCTTCCCTGGTGACCCAAACTATGCACGTACTTTCCCACCTTCAGTCTGAATCCATTCCCCTGCCAGAAATCAAGAAAAATCGCGGAGAGGGATAAACACACGCAAAAAGTCAGCACTTCTGTTTCTGGCTTCATTACAAAGGTTCACAGACCAAATGAAAACTCTTACATATTTGAACTATTTTAATTACTGCAGTTTAGTATTCTCCTCAAATGCAAAAGGTTACGCTCTTACTGATTCTTTGATTTAAACATTTCCTATTAAACAGTGTAATTTTAGTTCAGTAAGTGCTTTCACAGTGCTTTATGCAAACGTGAACACTTTGAGATAACCAAATCAGCATGAATTTTGTATTAGAAATATATTGCAACATTAATAAAACAAAACAGTGTATTTTCTTATGATAATGTAGTTTAAAGAATTAGGTTTATTTTCCAGGTTCATACCATACAGGTGAAAATCTATTTATTTACTCCTGCCTTTATTGGTAGCTATATATTTCTTATTAGAGAAGAAATTTGATCCTCCAAACTATTCTGCTTGAGCATCAGAAAATATCCAAGTGCTAAAGGGAGAGACAGTACCCAAAAATATGCTGCTGAACTTCTCTTTCTTGATAAAACTGGAAGCTGCTCTGTAACTTGATCAATTTCTTGCATCAACAGAATATTGCTTTTTAAGGCTGGTATGGGAGAGGGATATCAAAACAGGCAGAGATATTTTCAGTTCTTCAGAAAGAGATTAAATTAAAAAGCTTTACCTTCAGTACCTTTTCAAAAAGACCTTAAAGAGGAGAAAAATCCTTTTTTCTTCTATCTGACTCAGGAATAGAATATATGCTCTTTATAGCATATATGGCTTTAACACTTGCAAACTTGCCATCAAAATGAAAGCTAAAACGGGGCCCAGAGCGATGGAGTGTAGTTTTTAAGAGTATGTCAAATTATCTTCAATAGCCATTTTTTAAATAAAATATGAATTCTTGAAGCAGACAGCAAAGAATTGTATTGAGGGTAAAATCTTTCATTCAGACATAAATTTAAAGAACCCACATCCCTGCATCTTAAGAAACCCTGGAATACTGTTTTCCAATTGCCATGGGATGTATATGCCAGTAGTACGAATGACTTTCACATGCCAGTTTTAACAAAAGTTCCTCTAAATTTATTTCTTTAAACACACTGTCTTTTGGTGGGTCTACAGACCTACAGGAACAGATGAACAGTAGTATCTGTACATGTGTTTTGTTCCAGGCTGTAAATGTAATCCCATTGCATCCTATTTCAAGGTTACCAAGAGGGAGGAAGGCATTATCATTGTTTCTTCAGTCTGATTGTCCCATTTAGGTGATGTACATACTCTGAGCAAATTAATCGCTTTGCATTTTGCTTATATTTATTAACTGAGATTAGGAAAGGCAGTAAAATACTATATCAAAGCATTATGGAGAAAACAACTGGAATCAATCTCTCTCGTTCGTCACAGACAGCACTTATTTAAATCTAAAATATGTTCTTTGCTGTCCTTGGTCTATTCTGGTAGATAATAGCTTGTACCAAATATAGGGCTAGAGACCACTCTCTTCTTTTTGAACATAAAACCCAGAAACAATAAAAAAGACATATCAAACTTCTATTAATAGAAGAACAACAACAAAAAAAAAAACCACCAAAAAAACCCTGCAGTCTCTTAGATCTCTGCTCGTTGAGCTAAAAAGATTTTATTTCCGTTTTTGAAAACTGTAAGTGCATTATTTCTGCAGGGCTACTGCCAGAATTTAATCATTATGCCCCATCATTCAGACATTCATTTGGGGGCAAACCCTGCAATAACAAGAAATTCAGAAGGGCCTTGTAAAGAGGCAAAGTCAAAATTGTTAAGTAATACAGTGCATTGTGACTCTGTAAATAAGGCAGCTGCACACCACACTCCTCGTTCAGCAATTGTGCAAGAAAAGCATCATCCGACCGTAATTTCTTAGGCTCAGAAATGAATTTAAAATAGGCATGCATGCATGTATCCAACGCTGATTCAATCTCCCCAGTTTTTGAAAGTTTAAAATCTGAAACACTGCAACACCATCACCTGCTCATTATTATTTTTTAAACAAAGTTATAATGAATCTCCCACATAGGAAGGAAGATAAGCAACAATATAGTGCAGGCTCCAAGTTAAATCTGGTTCAGACAGCGTAATAATGATGTCATTAAGGCTCCGAGCTGAATGGGAATCAGACAGTACTGTAGTACAGCTGCAGACATAAATCTGAAAGAACTTTTTTGGCTACATTCTCAGACTTACCTTGAAAGATATTTAGGAGCTCCAGCAATGTGAGTTGAAAGAAATGTTCTCAAAGGGAGGTTCGCAGACTGAAGAACCCATGTAGGCCTTATAGGCACTTTCTTCTGTGGCACAGGAAGGAACATTTTGTTAAATGAATAAACTAAGAGAAATAATTTCAGAAGAAGTGCAAACCAGAAAACAAATAAACCTTAATACTACCACAAATAAATGAGACTAAGGCAATTGTGGGACTGCTCAAAGCCTTTTTGCCTTGCTGAATGAAAGCAATCCCTAAGACTGAATGGGTAATGAGATCCTGGCTCCTGAGATTTTAGCTTTCTTAATCATGTTCATAATTAATTCAAGAACATTGATAATTTCATTACATTCTTTTTGTCTTATCAATAAATGATGTGCCTGCACTTTTGGTCCTGTGTACAGGGAGAAAGGAGATGCTTTGGGTAATATTGCACCAAGAATCGTGTATGTGTATATATATACACATATATATTATCTATATGACCCAAAATAGGGATGTGGTAGTTATTATCCTTAACCAGGCCTCTATTATCAGAATATGATGACACGCAGTTACAAATAATTAATAAGCTTTTTATGCAGAAATGCAAAACCCTTTAAAGAAAAATATGCTGCAAACAAAATTTCTGTCTGAAAGACAGGTACCTAGAACAAAATATATTTTCAGAGATATTTAAGCATGGAATTTTCATTAATTCAAACTACAAATATATTTTTAAAGCATCTCTAGATTCTGTTTTTAAAATATCATTTAAAAAAACCCACCAACTTTAGCTCCTTTCTCTATTTGAAGAGATGTGCCCTTCTGTTTGTCCTTCCAAACACATTTCCAGTATCAGCTTACATCTAACACCAAGCTGTACTCATCCACTCAGTTGAAACTGTCTGGGGCTTTTTACATTTTCTTTTTTTTTCTTTATTTTAATGAAGACTGAAAGCTCTTTCTTTATCCATCAGTCAGTCAAAGGGGAGGCATCCCTTCAGGGTTTACTACTTGCTCTACGTAATCTTCAACAAAGTAACAAATCTGTTTTGCTCCCTTTTTTCTGTTGTTGTTGATTTAGAGGGATCATTGTGTTTAGACAGCAGAGTCTGTAGAAGCAAAAGTTTCTTACCAGAGCCAAATACTGCTGTGTTATTTGCTCTCACTCACACCTTATTTCATTCTGACATCAGTGAAACCATTTGCAGAGAAAGTGACCCTGCACCATAAATGGGTCCCAAACAGCCTAACAAGCGACTGTAAGAACCTTCAGCACCCAAGCTATACTCAGAAGATGTCTACCACACTGCAGCAATCACTGCTTTTTAGCTAATTATCTTTTAAAGGTAATAAAACCAGGCATTTCCTTCTTATAAGCAGGTTAAATGCCAACTTAAGGACAAATATATTCTCCATCAAATGCCTTCTTTTTCCTTTCTGATGACAACAGCTTCATGGGGATATTGCTTTACTGAAGGTCTACCTGGTCCAACCAACCCCAGAGGTGACTTTTAGCCAGCACAGTGCATGCGAGGTCAGTCACATTCTAAATATCCCCTAATAAAGAAAAACCATTGATGGAGGTGTGGATAAAGGGTTTCCATTCTGAACCTACCTATCAAGGTTAGTGGGGAAAAAAGCTTGAATTTCATGTATGTGTAATGTTTTGTGGTCATAAGTAACTTAGCATATATTGTTTATACTGCTAAAAAAAGAGGCCAAGGAGCAATCCCTGGTCCAAGGTCAAATGGTACCATCTGACTCCAGCCCACAGTGCTCCCATCATTGAACAGACATGTCTGGGGACAGACTACCCAAGAAGCCCAAAATACTTCTAGGGAACATGCTTGCAGTTAAGTTGGGTGGATAAGTGGGGCACTGCACTCAGCCTGGTCTCCTAGCCTTCCCTTATTTTTTATGCCTCCAAAGGTAAAGATATCCAGAGGTGCCAAAAACCTTGGTGTCAAAGAAATAGGGTATCTCCAGGATTTAGGGAGCTGAGGAGAGCTGTCAAGCAATTTTGTTTTGTTAGGGGGGTTCCTCAAGCGATGGGAGAGGCAGCATAAAGGATCTACTATAGTATAAAAGTAAATCTTTCCCTCTTCAAGTTGTAAGCAATGCTATGTGAGGATAACAAGAGGCAAACTCAGGTAAACATAGTACAGATTATTTAGTATGCTTGATGTGTTTAATTGAAAATATTCAGGGTCTGAAATACTGTTTGTACCATCCCTCCTAGACCACCAACTCTGTCCCTTGAGGCTGTAAAAACAAATCCAAACTGACTTAGGCAATCCAGATACTCCTATTCCCAGTGGAGACAAGAGTGTGCAGTCTTGAAGAGGCATTTATCCTGAGCTCCTGAGCCTCAGAAGGCCATAGCCATAAACCAGGACTGAGCCTATACTCAGATGATCTCAATTACCTCTGGGAGGGGCTCGTCTCCTCACTGATAGTGTAAAAAGCCTCTGACTACATTTTCAGTTCAGGCATTTTAAGGGAATACCTGGAGTTAGGTGGGATACAGCCAAACTACCATTCTTGGATGCAATGAATTAAGAATACTGAATGCATTCAATTAAGTAGAAAACACTCTCCCTTAAACCTTGCTGTTTTCAGAGGACAGAATTCAAGAAAAGTAGGCTCAGATCCTGGATTTTGATTAGGTTGCTCTTGCTGTAGGTCAGTGTAGTGCCTTCAGGTGTTATGAATCCAAGCCTTATTGCTGATATCAGCAATTGTAATCCCTCTGAAATTTAGGGCAACATTTTGTTGAAGCAATTCTGAACTATAAATAATCTTGAAATCTCTCTGAACTTGATCATAACTTTTGCTGCAAGAGCTATTGACAAGATGGCAAGCATCTATAGTGAGCACATGGACTTTTTCAAGAGGGTAGTCTCAAAACTGGAGCAGTTTATGTGTTTAAAATCACTGACGCTTTTTTATTTAGCAGTTTAGATATAGCCTTAGATTAACCATGCTTTACTCCTAATCTTTAAAATGTAAGTAGTACTACTTGACTTTGGAAAGACACCTTAAAAGGGTCTAAGGGATTCAGAAAACCATCCTGAAATGCATGAGGAGAATCCACAGCACAGTTGCTGATAGTTATCAACATTTTTTTCAGTGATAAGGCATCTATAAATTCACAAAGACAACCATTATATTAAAGTTTCTAGAATTACATTTCAAAACTAAATCCACTCATATAAGCTTGGGCAAAACTATGTGGGTTTTGTAGGATGAACTGATTACAGGAGAAAGAAGTCCAAAAAGAGCAACCCAGAATCACTTAGCAAGGCAAGCTGTTGCCTGTGACAGTGATGTATGAGACATGGGTGATATATATACTGGGTGGCTTTATCAGTAAATCATTGAGTTATTTACTTCCCTGAGGAACTGGGCCTGTCCCTGGAAGAGACTGCACTGAGAGATGCACCAGTGGGGAATTAATATTGGCAAAACAGTCAATTTTGATTTGTTCGCACCAAGTAATCATAAAATATAATTTAATAAATAATAAGCCACACATGTGCTTCCTCCTCTAAGTACTAGTGCTTTAAAAATGGTAGAATCTGGATCTTCCTGTTGTTTTCCTCATTAACCTGAACGGAAAAGTCTCCATAAAATGGGTTAGCTTTAAATAAAGTATTTGGCCAATACATCCCTGGCAGGGTGTGAAGAGTTACACACTGAAGAATAAAAAGGAAACAGAGTATGAAGCTCTGTAAAGAAAAGATATAATACAACTTTTATTTTCTCTACATTGAATATTAAAAGTAGAAGACAATCTCCACCATCTGCAAGGAACAACCGTGAGGCCACTGCAGTTTTGAGCTTCTGCCACCGACCTTTGCTATAGGGCCATCCATAGGGACTCTCAAGCACAGCGATGAACAGGATGCTCCCCACAACCCCCCAGCAGGCAGAGCAGCAGTCAGAACAGCCACTTGTGCCTCACCCCTTCCTGAGCTGCTGCGCTTGCATGGGCAGGAGGATCAACTGTGCTCTGCACCTGGGCTTCAGCACCGCGCTCCCAGATTCACTGCCTGAAGGTGCTGCAAACCTGGTTTGAGAGAGAGCTCAAAGGGCTGTCCTGGTGCTCCGCATGACAGTGCTGTATAAGTCCCTTAGTTCCTTGCCTTATGGTAATTATTTTGTTGGTTTTGGTTTTTGTTTGGTTTTTTTTTTTTCCACCTGATTTTAACAAATCTGTAGTTAAAAACCTGTAGACTGAAAAACTACAACATATATACGTGGTCAAACTGCAAAATGAAATTTTAAAAAATCCATCATTGATGCAAATCCTATAAATATTGCTACTTACTTCATCAAAAGTAAGCAAGAAAGCTCAAATACTGTAAACAGTTGCTGTGCAGAAAACAGCTCAACATTATAGAGTGTTACAGGAAATGTTTCTGCTAACATTAACACAAGTTTCAGAAAAGCTTTGCACAAATAAAGAAAAAACAAACACTAATTTTCAGTGCAATAAAAGCAGTGGCAACTTTACCATTGCTAATGCACAGAAAATGACAGTTGTGATGCATAGCATATCATGGCAGAAATGCAAACAAAATACTTTTTCCTCTTTAATTCCCACATAGCATAGCCATTCATTGGAATTACACCACACCTTCAGCACCGTACAGTGAATTGGCTTTATTCTGATTTGGGGCTGCCACGCATATATGCATATATTTTTTGTTATTATGTGAGAGCTGTGGAGAATCCCAGCCTAAAGTCTAATCATTCCTAATGCTATATGCCAAGATTTTCAAATCAGAAGTGTGAAGTACACTGGACATGGTACTCACCTAGGTCATGAAAATATGACTGGATGTTAAAGCGTGGCCAGACCTAAAGACTAGCGACCAGCAGTACAACATCCAAAAGGTATCTGGTTACAAGTAGCATTTCTTAAGGCTTTATGCTAGGCCCAGAACATCTTGATTAACACCCCTGACAATGAGGTGGCAGACATCCTCAGCAAGTTCATGAATGACTTCAAAACAGGAGGCACAGTGAATATGCTGGAAGGCAGCCATTCAGAGGGATCTCAACAGGCTAGAGAAAGGGGCTGAAAGGAATCTCAAAAAGTTCAGTAAAGAAAACTGCAAAGCTCTGTGCCTGTGACAGAATAATTCCATGGATCTAGATTTCTATAGAGGGCTAACAGGCTAGAAAGTAGCTTTGGAAAATATAACCTAGTGATTCTGGTAGACAATAATTTGAGCATTTGTCAGCACCATGCCCTTGCAGAGATGAAGACCAGCTGCATACTGAGCTGTGTTGGTAAAGCTGTAGCCAGCAAGTCAAAGGACATGATTATTCCTCACTGTTAGACACCTCTCTGATGCATCTGGACTAATGTTCGGTTTTGGACTCCCCAGCAAAAGAAAGATAGTGACATACTGGACCAAGTCCAGTGAGGGGCCAGCAAGATAGTTGAGACCTTGAAGCTCACAATACCAAGAGGAGGCTGAGCCAGTTTGTTCAGGCTGAGTGGACACGGCCCCAAGCCACCTGCTGTAGCTGAACTGTGTTGAGTGGGGAGTTAGACCAGATCACCCCCTCCAACTTGGATTATACCGCTGTTATGTGAGCAGAAAGGAGTTAAAGAATACAATGACATATTCCAGACCTAAGACCATAGTATATTCAGTAAGTGCTCAGACCATGACCTGTACAGTCTAATGTTTCCCATGTTTTAAACTCCAGAGGTGGTGAATTGGTGTCATCAGCTCTTTATAGTACTTCTGTCAATGCAACTCCTAACACTGACATTTTTTCATTAATCGCTTTAACTTCATTTACAGAACAAATGTAAATTGCATCAAAGCTTCAAAACAACTGTGAAATTTCCCCTCTTTAAAATGACTCTTAATGAATGTGAAAACAATCATTACAACATAAGATATTAAACTGCTATATACAGTAGTTTTGTTCTACTTGTTCTGACCTACTCAAATGACATTTGCTTGAAGTATTTTTAATATCAAAGATGATCAATAATTTCCAAGTCAAAGCAGCCATAGTCATCAAAGGCTCTAGAAGTGAAAATGTTTTGAAGACCCTCTTTACATAACAATTCACAGAATCATCTAATGTCCTGAGTTGGAAGGGACCCACAAGGACCATCAAGTCCAACTCCTGCCCCTGCACAGGACAACCTCAAATTCACACCATGACTCTGAGGGCGTTGTCCAAGTGCTTCTTGAATAACATCAGGCTTGGTGCTGTGACTGCCTCCCTGGGGAGCCTGTTCCAGTGCTCCACCACCCTCTGGGTGAAGAACCTTTTCCTAATATCCAACCTAAAGCTGGCACATCTCCCTGCCATCCCCTCGGGTCCTGTTGTTGGTCACCAGAGAGAAGAGATCAGCGCCTGCCCCTCCTCCTCCCCTTGTGAGGAAGCTGCAGACCGCGATGAGGTCTCCCCTCAGTCTCCTCTTCTCCAGGCTGAACAAACCTAGTCACTTTAACCACTCCTCGTATGGTTTCTCCTTGAAACCCTCCATGAACTTCATGGCCCTCCTCTGGACACTCTAGTAGCTTTATATCCTTAATGTACACAAAACTGCACCCAGCACTCGAGGTGAGGCCGCACCAGCGCAGAGCAGAGCGGGACAATCCCCTCCCTCAGCCGGCTGCAATGCAGTGTTTGATGCACCCCAGGACATGGTTGGCCCTCTTGGCTGCCAGGGAACACTGTTGGCTCACATCCAACTTGCCAGCAACCAGAACCCCCAGGTCCCTCTCTGCAGAGCTGCTCTCCAGCCTCTCGTTCCCCACTCTGTATGTACATCCAGGGTTGCCGTGCCCCAGGAGTAAAATCCGGCATTTGCCCTTGTTAAACTTCATACGCTTGGTGACTGCCCAGCTCTCTAATTTGTCTAGATCTCACTGCAGGGCCTCTCTGCCCTTGAAAGTGTCAACAGCTCCTCCCAGTTTTGTGTCATCAGCAAACTTTATCAAGTCCTGCATCCAAGTCATTTATGAAGACATTAAAGAGTACCGGCCCCAAGATGGATCCATGTGGAACCCCACTAGTGACTGGTTGCCAGCCCGATCTAACTCCATTTACTATGACCCTTTGAGCCCAGCCCATCAGCCAGTTGCTCACCCATCACATTACATGTTTATCCAGCTGTACGCTGGACATTTTGTCCAAGAGGATACTGCAAGAGACAATATCAAAAGCTTTACCAAAATCCAAAAAGATAACACCAACTGGCTTCCCTTGGTCAAATAGGTGGGTAACCTTTTCACAGAAAGAAATTAACTTTGTTAAGCAGGACTTTCCCCTCGCAAACCCTTGCTGACTGGGACCAATGACTGCATTGTCTTTCAGGTGTTTTTCAATAACTCCCAGAATAATCTTCTCCATAATTTTACCAGGCACAGAAGTGCCACTGACAGGCCTGTAGTTACCAGGGTCATCCCTGTTGCCCTTCTTGAAGATTGGGACATTTGCCAGCTTCCAGTCACGTGGGACCTCTCCAGATTCCCAAGAGCATTGAAAAATCATTGAGAGAGGTCTCACTATGACATCAGCCAGCTCTTTAAGTACCCTGGGATGAATCTTATCAGGCTCCATCGACTTATAGGGATCCAGCAAGTCCTGCACAAGTTCAAGGTTGATTGGGAGTTTATCATTCCCACAGTCATGGTTCTCACCTGCTTGACTTCCTACACTTTGGAATTGCCTGCTCCTGTGCTCTTAGGAGGTGGTACTTAAAAAGGGACCAGCACTGATGGACCCCAGCACCTTCAAAAGCTTTTTCCCAGGGGACATTACTAAGTAGTTCCCTGAGCAACATGAAGCCTGCTCTTCTCTCAGCAAGTTGAGGTGTTGCTGGCAGTTTTCCTTCTGTTACCATAGATTTTAAACTTCTTTTATAAAGGGTTAAATATCATAAAAATGTGACCTAATCCCAAACACCCGTATTCTACTCTCACCATTTGTTACTCTCCCAGATTCAACTCTTTTTAGGAATCAGAACTACCTCTGGTTCTAGTAACAGTAGGAGCATTGTCCACTTATTCTGCTTTTTCACATTACATACGTGGAAGTCCAGTCATACTCATCATATATAGAACTTCACATGAAACAATATGAAAAAGATGCATATAAGTCGCACATACATGAGCCAGAGGGATGTAATAGAGGAGGAATTTGTAAAATAATGCTTTTAATGCACAGGCAATATTTAAACAGGCAAGTATGTATGTCATTGCAACTGTTTCAAGGAGCAGATGGATAAGTATGTGCATTGATAGTGACACAAAATACAGAAGGTAAGACTGGTCAAGAGTAAGAAAAAGCACATAAAGGCTGAAGAGGATAAATACAGAAGAAAGGCATGGAGGTTACCAGAAGAGTAATTACAAACACTATAGAGAGAAAAATTTAGTTGTTGTGGAAACAGTAGAAACCAGAACAAAAAAGATCTGCAATAGATTGAACTTGATTTAAATGCCATAATCACAGAAGATATTAAGCATTTGGATTTAAAAAAACATTAACAAAAACCCAAAACTTCTGATGTAGCTAGAATAGTAGTGTTCAGTTAAATACTCCTGAAACTGGAAGCTGCATTTACAGTAATTCACATTTTAAAAGAAAAAAAACACAAAAGGTCATAGGAAAGAGAATAAATTCTAAACGCAGTTTCAACTTTGTACAAAATAATAAAGCGAGCTGCTTTTGATTGAATTTGAATTGACAGCAAAAAATTTCTCATTTACTGTTATTTGAAGCTTCATTGAGTGACTTGTGGTTCGTTACCAGCTTTCTCAATTGATGTATCACTCTGCAGCCAAATAATGGACAAGTGACACATGCTATGAAATATGCATTTCACTAAGAAACTGATTTCCACATCTTGAAAACCCTTGGTAGTATTTATGCTTGAAATTAAACCAAACACTGAGCATCGATTTTAATATGTTCAGATGAAATCAAATTGCCCTAACTGTGTTAACACTGTGGAACATGCAGTAATCCATGTATTTTATATGCTGATAAATCTGAAACTACAGTAAATGCATAATTATGCCATCAGTGATATCTGTTTCTGGTGCCTGTTACTCAGATATTGTGCTATCTACAGCTTTATGCATGAAAGTACCACCAAGGAAGCAATTAGTTTCTCTCACAAGTTACCGAATCAGTTTAAATCAAAAATCGATAGCATTAATCAACTGCATTTGAATTTCAAGGAACAGCCTTTCACTTCCTTGCCTGTGGAGTACCGATTGACTTAGGGGGAGCTCCCTGCACTAAATATTTGGGGAACTGGGAGTTTGTTGAATCCCCGCACATTTCAGTTCTCAATGCTGACAGCAGTGCTGTTCTCCCCATCCATATTAGCGTGATTGTCTCAAGCCTCTTCCCATGTGAGCCAGAGAAATATTGTTCTGATAATTTCCCCTCCAGGACAGAAAGAAAAAAAAAAAAAGTTCAGGTAAGAATTCAGACTGCGTATTGCACAGTTACAAATTGGTTCTAATACTTACAGGCAAAGTTCAGATATTATAAAGGAAGAGAGGAAAAAAGCAAGGGGGGAAGAAGGCAAAGGGTGGAAAATGGGAAGAAAGGAGGGCAACGGGGAGAAAAGGGAGGGAGGGGAAATGGAGTCACCAAAGCATCATTTCCAGGTAGTGCCACATAGGCAACTGCAGGGTTTGCGTTTTCTTTTTTCTTTTGATGATGTTGAAGAATTTTTGATTCATTGACAAATGAGGAAAAAAAACCAAAATTATTTGGAATTTTTGACAAAATAAAAAGAATTTAAAATTAAATTAAATTTTAAAAATTAAAAATTAAAGATTTTTAATTAAAATTAAAAACAAAGTCAGCTTGTCATGTGAACCTCTTCTTTAATTAGACCAAACAGATTTAAAAGTTAGTCTGACAATGAGTTTTTAATTTTTCTCGAAATGGAGGAGCTGGCCTGGAACCTGGGACCTGGAGCACCGATGAGAGCAGCAGCAGCTTCTGAGCTCTGTTTTGAGATCTTCTAGATCTTCTAGGAACTTATCTGAGATCACTGGGGGATTCCTGGGAACCCTTCAAGGAGCATCAGGGTGCTGGTGCCTTATGAGGAAAACTACAGGAGGGCGTGACTTCCAGGAAGCTCTAGACTGAGGACATTGTAGAGAAACCTCTAACCTTTAGTGATCTGACCTTTGGACTATCACAGTCCAAAAGCATGGGAGCTCAGGTGTTTTTTCTCCTCCTTCCTGCCAATAAGGGTGAAGTGCTGGAGAAGGAGTGAATGGATTTTGTGGATCATCAGCTTGTTGCACAACTGGTATTCACAACAGGGGATTCTGCTTTTGTGACCACGGGACCTTCTCTGAGGACTGAGGAACCCAATTTGAGGATTTCTAGTAAGGGAGGGAATCCACTGAACAAGCAGGGCAAAAGCATCTTTGCTGGTATGCTGGTTAGCCTGGTGAGATCTTCAAACTAGGAACAATGCAGATGGGAGATGACCACTAGCAATCACGTGAGAAAGTGGTGGACTGAGATGGCAAGCAAAGGGTGTGATGTGGGCAGAAGAGACCTCACAATCATCAAAACAGGGCTGAAGGGTGACCATCTCAACCATATGCACATAAATACGGGAATGACTACAGGACAGTATCGTGGGAGTAGTTCTTACACGTTTTCTGGGAAATCAGTACAACCGGGTGTTTCTGAAGTATGTGCAAACAGTGTGCACAGCATGAGACACAAACTGGAGGAATGAGGGGTATGTGTACAGTTGTAGGGTTACGATCTTACTGAAATACAGATATGGTGGGGTAGCACACACAGCTCGAGTGCTGCAACAGACGGACAAAAGTTCTTTAGAAATGACAGGCCAGGGTGGCAAGGAGGAATGGAATTAGGAAAGCCAAAGCCTGAATCTGGCAAGTGATATCAAAGGCAGCAAGAAGGGATTCTTCAGATGTATTAGTTGCAAAAGAAAGACCAGGGAAAAATGTGGGCTTACTGCTGAATGAGGCAGGGGACCTGATGGCAAAGGATGTGGGAAAGGGTGAGGTATTCAATACCCTCTTTTCTTCAGTCTTTACTTGCCTTTAGCAATCCCAGGTCCATGAGGCCCGTGGGAAAGTCTGGAGCAAGGAAGACTTACTTTCGCTGGAGGAGGGTCAGGTTAGGGAATATTTAAACAAACTGGACATACACAGGTCCATCAGACCTGATGGGATACACCCACGAGTGCTGAGGGAGCTGACCAACCTCTTTGAAAGGTCACGGCAGTCACAGGAGATTCCTGACAACTAGGAGAACGAAAATGTTTCTTCTAACCTCAAGAAGGCAGATCTGGGGAACAACAGGCTGATCAGACTCAGCTCCTTCCCTTTCAAAATGATGGAGCAGATCTACCTGGAAACTACTTCCATAAACATGAAGGATGGGAAGGTGATTTGGATTAATCAGCATGGATTTATGAAAAGGAAATCATGCTTGACCAGACTTGTAGCCTTCTACAAAGAGATGACTCTCAGTGAATGACAGCAGGGCAGTGGATTTTTGTTATCTTGACCTTAGCAAGACTTTTGACACTATCTCCCATAACATCCTCAAACTAACGAAGTACAGGCTTAATAAGTAGACACTGAGGAGGATCAAAAAACAGATGAACTTCTGGGTTCAAGGGGTTGTGATCAGTGGCACAAAGACCAGCTGGAGGACAGTCACTAGTGGTGTGCACCAGGGTCCATAGTGGAGCCAATACTGTTCAACATCCTCATTAATGACGTGGATGATGGGACAGAGTGCACCCTAAGCACATTTGCAGATGGTACAAAACCTGAGAGGAGTGGTGATACTCAAAACCCAGCTGGACACAGTCCTGAGCAATGTATTCTTTTTTTCGTTCTTTTTTCTTTTCTTTCTTCTTTTCTTTGAGATAAGGAAGATGAGCACTACATTTGGAGGTGACTGTCTCTCCTCATTGATTATGGAGAGCCTGGATGACAGTTTACACAATTTTTACATAACTAGCATGATATTCCTCAGATACAACGCAGGCATCTTACAGCAGATGCAGTTGTTGAAGTGCTTGTTTAGTCAACAGAGAGAAACAGGCATTGTTATTTTGTGTCTGCCTTATCCTGAAGCAGACATACACATTTGGCAAAGCAAACTGCTCTACAGAAGAACCACCAAAGTAATTTTTTCAAACTGGGACTAAGGTACTAAGGACTATGTACTTTTGACAGTTAATAATAAGATGGTACATGCTAAATTGCATTGTGACTGTGCCTACATGAGCCAGCTTTTAATCAAGCTGTTATTATGTTCAATGAAGTAGAAAGAGAACATAATAGGACAGCCCTGATTCTCTTTTTACAAAAAAACAGCAAACAGCGTGGCTCTTACCATTACTTTTAGAAATTTATGCCTGGATCAAATTAAATAGTTCTTCCCTTTCTTTTGCTGCTTATAGTCATTGCTGCATAATTTCATGCTGTTTTGTTCTTGATTCTGAAACAAAACCAAATATATGAAGAACAGTTCCACAAGGAACACTACTGTAATTCTTTACTCCATTGCTGGAAATAGCAAGGGTTTTTTTAAGGAACAAACTTCTTCATAGTAAAACTGCTACTAAAATAAAAATATAAACAATTATTGCAAATATATAGTCACAAGAAACATTAAATTTGTCTCTTAAACAGGTTTATTACTTCACTACGTATTTGAATAAAGATTTGTCTTCTATAGCTTTGGCACAAGAACAGATTTATTTAGTTTATAGAAACAATTATTTTTTTTCTCCATCAGCTACCCAGAATGGAATTGTTTAGGAGGTGTGCTTTGTCAAATGTTATTCTGACAAAAATAATCTGTTAAAGTATATTTAGATCTTTTAATAAACATATAGGCTTCAGTATTGTTTACGGCTTGTTCACAAAAGCTTCTAATTTATCAAGCCTTTTTACTGTACAACACTGGAAGCAAATGCAAGAGAGGCCTCACCTACATTAATATTGTTGCTCTTGTCTTATGTTACTTATGGAAGATTCGACAATCCTGGTATTACCGACATAGCCAATACAGTGGAATGCATGCAAACATAGCGTCCAACTTTTAAGCGATGCCACTGCCCAGGGCTGTTAGAAGCTTTAGGAACAAAAGACACTTTCAAGGTTGGCCATCTTGCACTGGAGGAAGCGTAGTTACCAGTCCTGAGATTGGTATGATGTTTCACACTCCTTTCCGAAGCCATACCTGTACCGTTTTCTTTCTAAGGTATTACTATGTCAGTGTCACCCAGCAAAGTTCAGCACCCTTGGAACACATGAATCACACAAGTCTATGGTCATCAATCTTTCTGTTATAATTTTTGCCATTAAAAATCAATTCACCTATGTGCTACTACAGCATGGGAGCGAAAACTGCAACATGCCTGTTAGTTATATGTAACGTATGGGATGCAATAGGTATTTAATGGGATTATTCTACTTTGTCCACCTATTTATGTAGGATCTCCTGAGGAGAAGACTGGCTGTATAATGCATGGACAAAGCATGCTAGGTAACAGCCAATGGGCCTTGGCCAAGCTGCCCTAAGAGCAAAGGGAATATTGCCATCGACTTAGCAAGGCTGCAGGTGAGAACAGTCTTTATTTGCATTCTTGCACACCTGATGGCAGTAAAAACAAGCTCTTTTTTTATGCCTTCCTTTAAAAATGTTTAAAAACCAGCTGAGGAAATGGCTGTTAACACAACTGCTAGCATATTTAGCAACCTCAGCTTCTAATTCCTAGCTCTCAATTTGTTTTATACAAAGTTTACTAGAACTGAGAGCGCTTGGGTTAAATAGCTCCTGCACTGGAGAAACTCCCCCCTCTACCATTGCTCAGGAAGCACAGGGGATGAAAAGATGTCTCTTTGGCAGCTGGTTTGTTAAGTCTGCCAACTGAGCATCGAGTGATTAGCAGTGCACCACAAAACAGAAACTGGTACTGTACCAGTGGTGCAGTAGCTACATCATCCATAATGACTGAGAAAATACCCTTGGCTTAGATTTCTTAGCATGCTTCACACTTCATACGTTGATTGCAGTTACAATGTATAGAGAACAACATTTTCTAGAATAACTACTGACTTACATATCTTGACTCTTTCACAGGTTCAGCAGGTCAGTGTCACTTAATTTACTTCTCCTTAATGTACCTCTCATTTTTCTTTTTGAAATCTGTCCCCCTAAATTGTGTTACCTCGTGTTCCACGCTATCATATCTATCCTTTTTTATTTTTGCTTTCCAATCCAAAACTATTCTGTCCATATCAGTCATCTCCCAAATCAATTTGCATAATTATTTACTCAGTTATTCTCATTAAGTAAATTATTAGTCTTTTCTTTCTTCTACTGTATTTACCCTATGAATCTTTTGATTATTTTTCTTACTTTGCCACTCTTCATTCAAAAATCTATTTGTGTAACAAGCTTTATCTTTTTTCATTTCTCCTCCTCTATTACCCTTCCAGTCTTTCTGCCATACTTCAACACTCATTTCTTTTTATTTAGCTTCATATTTTCTGAAATACTGCTATTCTATATGATTCTGTCTTGTTATGTAGACAGGCATTTGACACACAATATACAAAACTGTTCAGCAGCTTGCTTTTCCACACATCCTTTCTACTGGAAATTGACATAGTTAAAGGACTTTAAAAAAATCTTTTTCCATAGCTCAGTGACGTAACCACATGTGTTTTTGCAGGCATGACTTTCTTATTCCAGATAATAACCTACCCTTTGCATAATGTGAATGGCAGGTCTACAGAATACTGCAGTGTGAGCCTGTTAGCGTTCTATGACACACATTTTATTAGAAATGGGGGGGGGGAAAGGTCCCATCTGTTATCATCACCTCCTTGAGGAATCAGAAATTGTTTTGAGACAGAAGACTCTAAAACATTCAGACTGTACACAGAAGGCAGAAGAGTTGTACCTACATCTAAAGATCTCATCCTGCCATTTACAGGTGACTTAATGTCTTTCTAAGGCTTGGATTAATTTTAGCATGTGAACCAGTCAAAATGTAGATAGATGGCTTCCAATTTTTTTTATTTTTTTTTTTGCTGAGAAGAAAATCCCCTAGGCTAGATAGTTCAATCCTTTTTATACTAAGTAGCAAGCACCTTGAATGTCTTGAGTGGTGCATTTCTTTTGCACCCTGACTTGAATGGCAGGGCAACTCAGGCTTGCAAGATGATTGAACCTACTGACCGCTATGTAGGTAACAGTCTTTCCTACTTCCTTGGTTTTATACTACAAGCCCCCGCTTTGACAAAATTTTCATAGTACCCATCTTCCAAAAAGATTTTGGATGGACAGTCAATCTCTTGGCATTATTGGATTGCATTATTTCCATGAAGAAGACTGACATCATGTTGTTCATCTCTCCCTTTTGAGGTATGGTATCAGAAGGGCTGGGATTCACTACTAACCCCAGGCTAGCACCGGACAGGAGGACTGGCTAAGGTTATACCTACACTAGAAAATGAAATGGGCCTGTGCTTGTTTTCTGGCCATGACTGAAATGGCAGGGTGCAGTGCATACCTGTGTATCAAAACTCATCTTTCTCCTCCCTCTTCCAAAACACCGGCAAAGAACCATTCCTTGCTCAATCTATCTCCTGAACAACACTCAGCTATCACATGGCAGAGGGCTAGTTTGCAGAGGGCTGGTTTGCACAGCTCCAAAGTTACATGTATTAATCAATGATTAATTGCAGGGCTCAGTGTATGCCAGTGCTAGAGCCTGTGATTTGGCCCCATTCAGTTTACTGGTGAAGATGTAGTTAACCTGACTAAAATTAAGAGGGCAAGTACCTTAATACACCACCAGTGGCATAGAAGAGAAGCACAGCTGGAACTGTTGGAGGATCTCCTGCCACAGAAGGAAAGAGTGGCCTTCCAGCTCCTAGGGGAATGAATAAGAGGTAAAAGTTTTCTCCTTAGAGCTCGCTCCTCTCTAAAGTTCGGCAGTGTGAGAGTATTAGAATGACTGTGAGTAATGGGCTATTAATTCTCATTTTCAAAATGAGACAATATGACACCATTTTTTACAGTGATGATAAAATGGCAAAATTAATTATTACTTTGCCTGTTAGAAAGTATCTAATGTTACAGACAAGTGATTTTGAAATGTTCTCTGTATAGGCAAGTGTGCACAAACTGTATGACTGGACAAAACAGAAATTAAGTATGGCTGTTTCTTAGGAAACAAGGCATTACAGCTTGTCACAGTATCTGTAAACTGTACGGCTTGACATACCAGCAGTAGTTCCAATGGAGTGGAAATCTATTCAGAGAAGAGTCCAATATAACTCAAGCCTGAGTAAACGATGTCCAGAAACTTTATGGGCTGAGCTTTTCTTTAAACAAGGAAAACACATGTTTTTTTCTGGTTAACTCTGCGTGACTGTTAGCATATATGTGAACTGGGAAGACATCCTTGTAGGTGTGCCTGCAGATGAGGAGGCACACACAGCAGACATATTGATAAGGACATAGATTAAATTCACACATACAAATGCATAAACACATATACTCGCAATTGTGCACAAAGGGGAAGTTTTCAAAATATTTTTAAAATAAATTTATTTAATTATTTTTGATGTCTCAGCTGAGTTCGCTAATAAATTTGAACCACCGTATAAAACTGGATTTTACACACCAGCTGAGAATACCTTAGTAATATAGCAGATGGATAGATGAACATTGTCAAAAGGGGATTCAGTTACCTATTCCAACTGCACCTGTGTCTTCAACACTGTAGTGAGTTGACCTTGGTCAGCTGCCAAACACCCACCCAGTCTCTCTGTCACTCCCCCTCTTCAAGAGAACAAGGTAGAAAATAAGATGAGAAACCTCATGTGTTGAAATAAAGACAGGGAAATCACTTACCAATTACCATCATGGACAAAACAGACTCAACTAGGGAAAAAAAAAAAAAAATAGAGTTGAATGATGAAAAACAAGGACAAAACAAAAACACCTTTTGCTCTGCTCCTTCCTATTCTTCCCAGGCTCAACTTCACTCCTTCATTTCCAACTTCACCACCACCCCCGCCTCCAAGCTGCACAGCGGGATGGGGAATGGGGACTGTGGTCAGTCCATAACAGCTCCTCTCTGCCGTTCCTTCCTCATAGTTTTCCCCTGCTCCAGCATGAGTCCTTTCCATGGGGTACAGTCCTTCAAGAACAGGCTGCTTCAGTGTGGGTCGCCCATGGTGCACAGGTCGTGCAAGAAAATCTCCTCCTGCCTGGGCTCGTCTCCATGGGCTGCAGTTCCTGCCAGAAGCCTGCTCTGGCAAGGGGTCTCCATGCACTGCAGTGTGGTATGTGGTCCACCATGGGCCTCTCTACAGGCTGCAGTGGATATCTGCCCCACGGTGGAGCACCTCCTCCCACTTCTTCTTCAGTGACCTTGGTATCTGGATAGGTGCTTCACATTTTCTCACTCCTCTCTCCCACCTGCTGTTGCACAACATTTTTATCCTTTCTTAAATATGTTATCACAGAGACACTATCAGGTTTGGCTAGTGGCAGGTCCATCTTGGAGCCAGCTGGAACTGTCTCTGTGTGACACTGGGGGCAGCTTCTGGTGTCTTCTTACAAAAATCACCCCTGGAGTCCCCCCACTGCCAGCACCTTGCCATGGACACCCAACACAAAGACCTGGCTTAGAGTGCTATGGATCACTCTCTGAAGAGGCTCTTTTCTCTCACTTGGCAGACTAGATGACTAGCCATGGTAAGATCAGAGGAGCCCCACAGCAGCACATCAAGAAAAACAAAATCCAAGTGTACTTGAGCCTGACAGAATCAACAGAAAGATATTCACAGCACCCCAAGCTGGGGTTCAACAAGTCATTGTGAACTAGGCAGCCAGGTACTTCCATTTTCTTTCATCTTTCATTCTTTTTCTTAGGTATTATGTATAGATGATTTTTCTTAACTACCGCATTCAAGCTGAGAGTTTATTAGAGTTTGTCTATAACTTTGTTGGTATATGTGTATATATTTATACACACATACACAGTATATCTATAACATTTCAAAGAAATAATTATGCTTCCATTATAATAATTAGGACTTATAAACCTCTACTATGAAAAATCATTTAAAATGTATTATAACTGAGCATGTCCAGAGAAGGGCAACAAAGCTGGTGAAGGGTCTGGAGAGCAGGTCCTCTGAGGACCAGATGAGGGAGCTGGGGCTGTTTAGCCTGGAGAAGAGGAGGCTGAGGGGAGACCTTGTCACTCTCTACAACTACCTGAAAGGAGGTTGTAGTGAGGTGGGGGTTGGTCTCTTCTCCCAAATGACTAGTGATAGGATGAGAGGAAACGGCTTCAAGCTGCATCATGGGAAGTTTAGATTAAATATTAGGAAAAATTTCTTCACTGAAGGAGTGGTCAGGCATTGGAACAGGCTGTCCAGAGAGGTGGTGGAGTCACCACCCCCGGAGGTGTTCAAAAAACTTATAGACGTGGCACTTCAGGGCATGGGTTAGGAGGCCTGGGGGTGTTGGGTTGATGGCTGGACTTGATCCTGGAAGTGTTTTCCAACCTTAATGATACTATGATTCTACGACTCTATAACTGCTTCTTGCGAAGGCAAACTTTATGCCTTCATTTTAAAAAGAGAAATTATTTGTAAAAGCCTAATCTGACAGAACTGCCAGTAAGTGCTGATGGGAGATACCAGGAGGCTCAAGAAGAGAAATCCCCGCAGCCAGCTGGCACAGGGCTGTCACAGGACTCTCCCAAGGAGGTTGTTACCACATGGAGGAAGTGCTGGAATTAAATCTCCATTGCTCAAAAATTTGTGTTTTGTTCAAAAAGATCCTAAATAATAGAATCTCACACAGTATCATGGCTCAAATACTTTTGCAGCCAGCAACAGACTGCATCAACTATTTCCTACAAATGTAGGAGCTAAAGTTCAGAAAAGAACTCAAAGTTCAGAAGAAAAATCCCTCCAGCATACCAAGCTGAGTGGTGCAGTTGATTTGCTAGAGGGAAGAAGGGATGCCATCTAGAGGGACCTTGACAGGCTTGAGGAGTGGGCCCACATGAACCTCATGAAGTTCAACAAGGCCAGGTACAAGGCCCTGCACCTTGGCTGGGCCAATCCCTATATCCATACAGACTGGGGGATTAACTGATTGAGAGCAGCCCTGCCAAGAAGGACTTGGGGGTACTAGTGGATGAAAAAATGGACATAAGCCAGCAACCCAAAAAGCCTAGAAAGCCAACCGTGTCCTGGGCTGCATCAAAAGAAGCGTGGTTAGCAGGCTGAAGGAGGTGATTATCCCACTCTACTCCACATTCATGAGACCCCACCTGGAGTACAGCATCCAGCCTCGGGGTCCCCAGTTCAAAAAACACCTGGACCTGTTGGAGCAGGTCCAGAAGAGGGCCATAGAAATGATCCAAGGGCTGGAACAACTCTCCTGTGAGGAAATGTTGACAGAGTTGGGGTTGTTCAGCCTGCAGGAGAATGCTCCTGGGAACACCTTATTGTGGCCCCTTTCAGTATTGGAAAGAGGCTTATAAGAAAGATGGAGAAAGACTTTTTACCAAGACCTATAGTGACAGGACAAGGGGCAATGGTTTTAAACTGAAAGAGGGTAGATTTATGTTGGACATAAGGAAAAAATTTTTTATGATGGGGGTGGTGAGACTCTAGAACAGAGAAGTTGTAGATGCCCCATCACTGGAAGTGTTCACGGTCAGGTTGGATGGGTCTTTGAGCAACCTGATCTAATTGAAGATATCCCTGCCTATGGCAGGGGAGTTTGACTAGGTGATCTTCAAAGGCCCCTTCCAATCCAAACCATTCTATGATTCTTCAGAAATACTGCTAGGTAATTCAACAGTCAACTCCTCTGTCACTAAGGAAAAGAATAGCACTTTTTTTCAGCACAAAAGATGTTTACAGGTCATTGCACACAACACTGAGACTGGGACAGCTCAGATGTGTACAGCTTGTTGGCAATGTAATTTTATGAACGGGTGACTAAACAACAGCATTAAGGAATTGCTGCTGTGTGACCCCAGACAGGCTGCATATCCTCCCACCTGTTTCTAGCCTGTCTACTTGAAATCTAACTTTTCTGAGAAGACATTATCATTATCTTCTGTCTGTATTATTCAATGTCTGGTACAATATGGTCTCTCCCAGCTAGGACCACTACCTGCTATTGTGACATAAAGAGCAAATAATAGTATTCCAAAGTATTTCAATACTACCTAGTTATTCCTTAAACTGGATATTATTCCCAAGCGTCTTCTAACATTATAATTTTTCCCTTAAAATGCAATGTACCCATCAGCATGGCAATCTGTATTTTTATTGTCTCTAATATGCTACTTCCTTTCTTCTTGTCTTTCCTTCTTTCCCTCTCTTCTTCTTTCTATCTACCTATCTATCAAGGGTGTACCTGAATGACTTACAAATATCTTCTCATTGTCTTATTTTTAAGTCACATCTGTTATTATCACATCTCCAATTATTTTTTTCAAAGCAGAAGCTCCCCTCCAAACAAAGAAACAAAAGCTGTAATAACAGATAGAGTGACTTATCTGTACGTATTTTCACCATTATTTCACAGGAAATTTTGAAGCATCCATCTTCATGGCATTGTTCCATCCTGCTTGAAGGATTATGGCAGTCTGTATTCAAAGGACGAAAGCAAAGTTAGGATTATCTGTGGAACTCCAGACATATCCAGTGTTTCCCTATCTTTCCTAACTATTAAATACTAAGCTGTTCCCTGGAGGTCCTTATTAGGCCTATTTTTTTTCCCATCTTAAAAGTTATCCTCAGACATGATAATTTTAGATTTAGGATCACAGTACTTTCTGATGCATGGGACAAACGAACTCTGCCGTAACTAGTTTGCAACTCCATTCCTTGATTTCAAATACATGTAATGGTTAACTGCTTGCTTCTTTTTTCTTCTGCTGTTTCACCATAAAAATATAAGTAGGTGTGCTTTTTGACCTCTCCCCTTTCCTCACACCACCACCTGCCAATGAAGACGTTCTACAGCATAAATAATTAATGCTGTTATCTTAATTCCTAGGCTGCTACCAAGAAGCGTGGCCTCTTCACAGCTTCCTGTCTGTTTCCTGAGTCATTGCTGCATCCATAATGAAGTGCAACACGAATGTAACATTAAAGCTGCAAATTTAAATACACAGATGTTTAAACACACTCTCACAGTAATGCTAGACGAGCAGAGCTGAATATGTCTTCTATTTCTGACACTTAGCAAATGGAAGGTCTTGCAAAAAAATCTGTAGGTAGCAGAAGGAACTTGACTCCATACAGTATGAAGACTCCCTCTTTATCCATGATAAAGATCCTATGTCTCTGTGATTTCTGCAGTATTGATGGCAGCTGTACAGCAAAAATTGCTTCTCAGTTTACCTCCAAGACCCAGAAGCAGGAAACACAAGAATTCGTTTCCTTCTGCAATCACAAGGTAGGCTGATATGAAGCAGTTTCAGATTTTTCCCAGAAGAAACACATTAATGATGGGCACTGCTTATGAAGCATCATTAGCTCAGATTCACAGTCAGTAAAATTGTGTTAAAGACCATGTCGGAATCTTTAACAAGACCTGTTCTCTGATGGATTTCAGTCTCCAAACAAGTGCTTACTCAGATGTGCTCCACAGCCTTACAGAGGAGTTGTAGTGTTGTGATACCATATTGTTGTGTTGGTTAGGTTGCAAATTGTCAGGTAAGAGACATTGCCCATAAGACTGAAACAGACATTAGAGTCATTGCTGCTGGCACAAGCATGGGATGATAGTGAATACAAGGATGGCACTTGCTATCACATTTAGAATCACCTATAGAAAGCCTAAATACATAATCTGTTTTATTGCATGCCAGAGAGGAACAACTTGAAGTACCAATGAGCCACAATACTGGTGCTCTCAGAATTTCAGAAAGTACCTCCGTTTGTTTAGGACTTCAGGGGATGGCCAGTCATTGGTTTACGTTATTAAAATGGAGATAATCCCTTTGGTTCAATTCAGCTACCTTCCATAGGCACCTAAAGCCATTTGAGATGCCCTAGGGCATCCTACCTGCACTTCTGCTACTACCACAAGGTCACCAGACTCCCATAACTCCCGTATCATATCTGCCAGGCCCGTGAACATGTCTGAGATACTTTAGGGCATGTACAATGGCCTAAGGCACGTATGTATGGATGATCAACTTGAGCCCTTAGCAATAGACTAGAATTAATCTCACCTGAAACAAGCATTTAGTCTAAATTGCTTTCCCAGGCTCTGGCCTGTTATTAGTGGAGAAATACAGGCACCTTCAAAGGGTATTCATTCCTTACTAAAGTAGATATCCAAGGTGACTGAGACGAACTGTCTTTGGAAATTTACATTTACTTTGTTCAGGAATACAAGATTTATAGTAAGTGACTATTCACTTATTTATCTACTAATGCAATTTTAAGTATTTTCCTATGGATAAGTGTATTAGAATTAGTACATATTTTATCCCAAATATTATTTAAAATAAGGCAGCTGGAATGTTAAAGTTCCTAAAGTCTCCAAACACAGTAGTTTGACTTCTGTTTTATTTAGTACCTTGTAAAGTTTTTGGTTTTCAATGGAACAAAGCTCTTTTTTCCCTTAATGTTCAAAATATTGTTTTCACAATGTGGAAACAAGTGAAATTTACACTTTTGAGAAGGAGTATCATGAGGCCTACCCTTGAGTTATATTTCCCAATTCCAGTTTAGTGGTGCACACAGATGGGCCTGTCTTTAATTTAAAGATTAATTTCGAGAGAATGTGGTTTTCTAAGGCAGCAGTTTCCAGCCTTTTTACCATACTGAAAATCCCTCGTATGTATTCCCATGGAGGCTCCAATATATATGCAACAAATTTAAGCGGTGTTTTCTTGTTTAATTTAGTATGTCCTCATATTTGTTGGTGAAATCCTTAATATAGACTATTGGTTGAAGAAGATAGGCTACTGGTATCCAATTTCAAAATACAGAAGGGTAACAACAGCTACCAGACCTATATTTTAAATATAATTAATCAAATAAACCAGCATAAGCAAACAGACAAATGACCAACCCCTTTGTTAGGGACTGGAAGGCAAGAAGTGTGAAGTCACATCCTACCAGAAGGCAACACCCATTAAACATGTTCAAGTTGTTATTTTGTTGTTTTTTTGTAAATTAAGATTTCTTAAAACTCTGAATAAGATTTTTAAGACTTTTTTCCCTATAACCAGATGAGATGAACCCTACTGCCTTTATTGTCTGAACAACTACACGTGTTAAAATAGCTGGAAATCTCATCACAATATCCAGAAATATATAAGAAATACTGCTAATAAATTTAATTGCATAACACAGATTACTCCAATAACTTGCCTTCAAATACAAGAAAGAGCATCCCCAATATAATATCATTATTCAAAATGAGTAAGGCTGTGAATCATATCAGAAGAAAGTGACCAAAGTTTTCTTAGAAAGACCTTCACAAAATTTGGGAACTAAAGAAGCAGATTTCAGAGGAAAAGTCCACCTCATAATGGAAAAAGTTTCTTACTGGAAGTGCTTCCTAACCTCCACATGAAAACCATCTATGGGACAGCAGCTTTCAAGTTCTCCATTACCTTCATTTGAGTGGAAGGTAATTTGGAAATTGAAATAAAAATAAATTTATTGCAAAGCTAATGTGGATAGGAAAAATAATCCTGTCCCAGAACAAATGGTTTTGTCATACTGTCCATTATATATTTGCTCCTGTGCCCTCTTAATGAACTCATGAATGCAATACATAACAGCTCACAGAAGTTATATACAGCGTCTCTTCAAATTTTGATTATGATGACATCTCGATATCTGCTGTTGGTGCTTTTGTGTACATCTAGCTTCTCACATGCTAATAAGTTAAATACCTCTAATTTCATAAAAGATTAAAAGGTCAGAAGCACAGAGTTGTTCCATGGTACAGAAGAATAAACATAGCACAGTAAAAAAAAAGTGTGTGTTGCCCACCAAAACCCTGGAGAATGTAAGGAAAATAGTACTGTACTAATACGGCATGTTATTTAAAGTCATAGAACAAAAGGGAGGAATGGAGGCTAAATCAGCCTTCCCTTATAAAGAAAGACTACTGAAAGGAAGACTTCTTTGTGTTCATGAATGCAAGAAGGCTGGAGCTCAAACATGTGACAGCAACAATGAAACTTCTTGACATTTATGTCACTCAATTTTAGGACAATGTCTGCCACATCTGATGTAATGCTCACCCTTCACTAAAAACAAAGGGATTCAAGGGAGAGGGTGGCTGCCACAAACACTGAACATGCATTGGAAGCCACTAGCAGAAAGGGATGCTTGTCCTCCACTGCCTAGTGAGCTTCCCCAGAGGACTCACCAAGCTTTGTCTCTCAGCCAAACACATAATAGAAAGATCCTGTTCACCTGAAGAGAGTCAGGGATTAAATATTGGATGGAAACACAAATCAGGACTTCAGTATTATGCAGAGAGATTTCTCATTTTCTATCGGTTAAGTCCTGACACTTTGACAAAGGGAAGAGTTACACACCAATTAATTTCTCAGTATGTTTACATCATGGGGTCTGCTGAAATTTGCAGAATTTCCCTCACTACCCAACGTAATTTAATACCATCCTTAAAGTAATTATTTCCATTTTGCCTTTTTACCCATGATAATATCAGTCTCTTGTATTATATCCAACAAGTATGCTTAATAATTGTCTCATAATTTACTCAAAAATGCTTGCTTCTTACAAGCCACCATTGCCTGAATACAATTGTTGTCTATCAGCCATATTGTGTAGGGGAAAAAATAACATTTTAAGTGAGATTAAGGGTATATATTTGAAAGGACAGATTCACAGAATGCTGGCTTTTACTCTTTCACTAGCAAATCTGAAAACCAGTCATCACAAAAGGGAGAAAAACATGATCAAAGTCCAATTTTCTTCCATATAACCTTCCACCTGTTAATCTGATACATTTGCTGTTCAAGAGAAAGGGAAGGTATCAAAACTTTCCTCCAATTTAGCTGAAACACTACAAGTCACAGGTAGCTACTGTTGGTCACGTGAGGGATTCCTTGTTTTCAGCTGATAAATCTAAATGGTCTGTAACCATAAATTTGTAAGAAGAGGATGAAAAAAACAGCACTGGATCTGCTGGAGCTGTATGAGAAGGAAGACATTCACACAGAATCACAGAATCACAGGTTGGAAGGGCCCTCAGGGATCATCTAGTCCAACCTTTCTGGGAAGAGCGCAGTCCTAGACAAGATGGCCCAGCACCCTGTCCAGACAACTCTTGAAAGTGTCCACCGTGGCCAAGTCAACCACTTCCCTGGGGAGGTTATTCCAATGGCTGACTGTTCTCACTGTGAAAAATGTCCCTCTCGTGTCCAATCGGAATCTCCCCAAAAGCAACTTGTGTCCATTCCCCCTTGTCCTCTCCATGTCACTCCTTGTAAAAAGGGAGTCTCCATCTTCTTTGTAGCTACCCCTTAAGTACTGGTACATGGTGATGAGATCCCCTCTGAGCCTCCTTTTCTCAAGGCTGAACAAACCCAGTTCTCCCAGCCTATCCTCGTATGGCAGCTTCCCAGTCCTTTGATCATCTTGGTGGCCCTTCTCTGGACTTCTTCCAGCCTGTCCACATCCTTTTTTGTACAGCGGGGACCAGAACTGCACACAGTACTCCAGGTGTGGCCTGACAAGCACTGAGTAGAGTGGGATAATGACATTTTTAGCTCTGCTGGTGATGCCCTTTTTGATGCAACCCAGCATCCTGTTGGTCTTCTTGGCCACAGCAGCACACTGTTCGCTCATGTTCAGCTTTCTGTCCACCAGGACCCCCAGGTCTCTTTCCACAGAGCTGCTCTCCAGCCAGGTGGATCCCAGTC
This sequence comes from Phalacrocorax carbo, assembly GCF_963921805.1. Taxonomy (NCBI): domain Eukaryota; kingdom Metazoa; phylum Chordata; class Aves; order Suliformes; family Phalacrocoracidae; genus Phalacrocorax; species Phalacrocorax carbo. The sequence goes on from NC_087513.1 coordinate 170,731,988, forward strand.
TGTGCTGCATTCCCAGATTATGTTTTCCCAGGTACATGATCTTCCACTTCTCTTTGTTGAACTTCATAAGGTTCTTGTTGGCCCACTCTTCCAGCCTATCCAGATCTTCCTGATGAGCAGCTCTCCTTTCTGGAGTGTCTACTTCCCCACTCAATTTGGTGTCATCTGCAGACTTCATCAGGCTACACTTGATCCCGTTACCCAGATCACTTGTAAAGATGTTGAAAAACATTGGGCCCAATATTGATCCCTGGGGGACCCCACTTGTGACAGGTTGCCACTTTGAAAAAGAGCTATTTACCGCCACCCTTTGGGTGCAGCCCATCAGCCTATTCCCCACCCACTGCACAGACCACTTGTCTAGGCCATAACGCATTAATTTCTCCAGGAGGAGGCTGTGGGGGATCGTATCAAAGGCCTTGGAGAAGTCCAGGTAGACAATGTCCACCGCCTGCCCCATGTCAACCAGGCAAGTCACTTTGTCATAGAAGGCCACCAGGTTTGTCAAGTACGATCTGCCCTTAGTGAAGCCATGTTGGCTTTTCCCAATCACGTGCTTCATTTGACTTGTGATGGCCCCTAGGAGGATTAGTCCTATAACTTTCCCAGGGATTGAAGTAAGGCTGATGGGCCTATAGTTACCTGGATCCTCCCTCGAGCCTTTCTTGTAGATAGGGGTAACATTTGCCTTCTTCCAGTCCTCTGGGACATCCCCTGTTCTACAAAAGACTGTAGCTAGCATGATGTAAAAGCCACAAATGCAAAAGCTCCAGATACCAGGGGGAACACCAAAAAAAATGAGCAGAGGTAAAGCCAACAGGGTTGGTATTAGCTCCAGACATAATAAAGGTATCTGTACAGGGCAGGGTTTAGCTGCTACAGCATAATGTAGGGCCATTCGAGACCCCAGCACCCGACTGACCAGATATGACACCAGACTTTCGAGATCTCAGTACCCTTATTTAGGGCAGGTAGGATAGTCTAGAATATCTCAGATGGCAACTGTATCCCACCCTACGTGCCTAAACTGTCATCATAGCCCACCCAGTGGAATCTAGAGAGCTATTAGCTGACTAAATGTAGGTTAGAGTGAGCTAGGTAGCTCTGCAGGCTTCACTGCCTGTATTAACTAAACAGTCTCCATTGGCTAAAATTGGCTTAACGTCTCCCTCACAGCTAGGCATACAACTCTACTGAGACTCACTTTCAGGTGTCCACTTTGAAGATGAATATCATCCCAAATGCACGGTCTCAATTAGTGCCTTAGCATAGGCCTTTAGTGCCATTTGAGGTGGTACAGGGCATCTGAGATACCTGGATGCCATTGGAAGATCTGACTTGAGACCTGTGGGAAACCTGAACCCTTCAGGACCAGTGGTGGGAGGCCAGGAAGAACAGCTAGGTTGTCCAGGGCTTTTCAAATGTCCCTAAACACTATATTTAGGAAAAAGGAAACAAAATCTATTTACTCAGCATCTGAACTTGAATCATGCCATATCTGCCCCATTAAGATCTTCAATAGCAGACTCATGTGCATACTCAAAGTCCCTTCTTGTAATAGTAGTCTGCAAATAGATGCCAAGTCTACAGGGCCTTTCAAATTAATTTTCCAGCTGAGGAGAGATAGGAACAACTCTTGCTTTAGCCCCAGTACTACAAACATGGACATGGACCCCTTGTGACATGTCATGCTTCAGTAAGATGGAGGCAAGCTCTCCCTCAAAAATATCAAAACAATACCAAAGTCCAGTTTCGGGGAAAACTCTGCCTCAAGAATTTAATCAGCATAAATATATTCTGTTATTGCATGGATATCTTACTTGTCTTACTTATAAGCCTTATCTTACTCTGATAAGACTGCTTGTAAACAGAAAGTTTCCAGGGCCACGAGCTGGAAAGACCCAACTCATCTCAGGAGCCAAGCCTTTCCCACCTGCTAAGAAAAGAAACCTGCAAGATCACATTTAACAGTGTCACCCGCTGATATATTTCATATCAAGGCAGTGTAACTGGTGTGAGAACTAACAGACAGTACCACTGCGTGGAAGATTCCTCCTACTAGTCTCTCTTTTGCTGTCATGATTTCACAGGAGAAAATGCTGGAGTATTACAGAACACCGCACAGCCAGGTAACTGACCTCCCCTGTTCTCTCCAGCATTCTGAGCCCTCTGAGCACCCACACTGCAAAAATGCTACTTTGCTACTGGGACCTCTTTAGGAACGAACCATCTAATGCCTTTCAAAACAGAAATCAAGCGAACTTTGGGGACTAGCTCACTGTGGAGACCACTGGTAAAAGACATATAGAGCAGACTGATGCAAAGTTGAATCCCTCAACCCTGCACTGTCCTGCTACACTGAAAAATATGAACAAGTAAGTGTGCACCACTTTCCCCATGGGCATGGATCATTCCCTAAGGCAGATCCAACAGGCAGTGTAGGTTTAGCCTTAGACACTAGCCCCAAGGGAGAAATGCAGAACTTCTTCATTCCACTGGGATTCTTCATTGCAGACAAGACAGGAATAAGCAGATAGATTGGATTGTCTTTCTAAATGTCACACTTTACCCACACGTGACAAATGCAGACAAATTTCTGTGTTAGGAAGGTAAATATTAGGCAAACTGTGCATGCTGGATTGCAAAATGCAGTCTGTCATGAGCAATGCTGAAAGTAAGAACAGCTGTTGTAAGCAGGTGGGGAACCTCAAGAATATGGGGCAAAACTACTAGACACCAGGATAATGATGAAAACAGAGAATGCTTCAACTTGAAGGGGCAATCTACTTCAAAAGATGAGTTATCATAATTCAGAAAGATGAGAGCCAATATGTGGTGCCTAGAAGGAGGAGTTCAAAGTAGGAAGAGGAAGGAAAGGAAGAAGGTAGTTCAGGCTTTGGAATCCTTTGACTTTCAGGAGAACCAAAGAGAAAATGCCTCAGAGCACTTGCTTCTGTATCTTGCAAAACACCCTTTACCCTTACCTTTTCCTTTTCACCTCATCCTGCTGTGTGCAATCCTGCGTCAAATGTTGTGAAATACAAGTCTTCATGTCAGCTCAGGAGTAGCAAATGTCTGGCTTCACAGAGACACATGGTGGCTTCTCTAATGCTGTTTTAGACCACAGAGGAGAGGTGGAAAGAAATACAGGCATGTTATCATCAGGGTTTTTTTTTAAGATTCTACAAGGCAATCAACCAATATAGCGCAGTACGCACCATGCTTTATTTAGTAACCTCCTCTAATATTACAATTGAAAATGATAGCTAAAAACCCACCATGTGGTATAGATTAATCCCACTTTAATTTATAACAATTGCCACTGGATTGCAAACTGTTTCTCTGTACTGTTTATTATATAATCGCTATAAGAATTGGAAAAGAAACCATACAATGTTGATAAAAAACACATGCACTGGTCATCATCCCAGAATACAGGAGCAAAGTCTGAGCTAAATTAGAGAGCTGATAAATATATTAACACAGCACCAATACTGCATAATGAAATCTTTTAAGTAACATAGAGAAAAGGAATAAAGTTATTAAAAATAAATGTCTTTTTCTACAATGGTACATGCAAGGGGTCTCCACTGTATTAAAGCATATAAAAATAATGGAGAAGGAAATTGAGTTGTGAGCACTGAGATTTTCTACATTTTCTTATTTTTAATGTAGAATTCAGGGAGGTGTCTAAGACAATATACTACAGTTTCATGTATAAATGAAGCAGTAAGTTTCAGTAACTTAAAATTAATTTAGAATAAAATTGAAGTTTAGCCCCAAATGGAATTGAGTTGTGAAATAGTCCTGTCAAAAATGAATGGAGATCTAAATTTAAAATGACTGTTGGCTAACAGAATAGCGGAATATTGGTTAAAGACTGTGATTTGAAGCCCGCAATTACTAAAAAAGGAGATAAAACCAAGTCTTTAAGGAGAAGTATCTGGCCTATGTAAGCCATCATTTCAACTTGTTACCAAGTTAGCAATATTTACTTTCCTTCTTAGTTTTATAAATATAAAATCACTTTTAAAACACCACCGTACAAATCTTAATCTGACTCTTATGCTAATGTTTCTGAAAAATGTCAAAAAAGGAAATATTTCTTTATCTACCAGTAATGCTTTTATACCATATTTGCTCTCTCTTTACTTAAAAAAAAAAAAAGGCAAAAAAACCCTCAATTTCCATATGACAGTACTCACCAAATCATTTGGCCATTTTATTAAAATATACATCAATAAGAAATGTTAAAAATCAGAAGTGACATTATTTTGGAGGGTGAATTGCTAATAAAGCAACACAGATTTTCATCCTGTGTGAATCAGCTGGACCATGACGAGATCACATTAGCACTAATTAAAATGATATTTTTTTGTGCAGTTTTTGTTAATCCAGCTTCATTGGACTCAAAAGGATTTTTGAAATCTGTAATAAAAGCTATTATGTAACCTTACTCTGGTTCTCTTGCATCGGGTTACTGTGTGAAATTTCCCTATAATAAACCATATTTTCTTAAAACTCTCACTCAATAAAATCAATATTAAGTTTTTTACTATTATAGCTGTTTTTTTCCAATATATGATCCTCATTTAATTAAAAAAAATTAAAGCTTTAATTTATTTTTGCTTGATGAACAAGAAAAATATCATATTAAAGGCAACATTTTGCCATGTTTCTCTTTCTCCCTCACTTTCCCAGGTCCCTGTTGTTCCCAATGTATAATTTGCAAAACATATTGCTTCAATACTTACAATGAGAGAGGCGGCCCAGCTGTGGGAGGGAAAGGACAGCAGTCTCCAATATTACCATAATAATCTGCCTAAGGTCCCATGAGCCCTCTGGAGTATACAATTCTCTATACTGCAGGCCCCAGCTGGAGAATGTTCTCTTGACATGTATGCCAACCTCTGCCTGCAGGCAAAATAAAAAAAGGCAGAGAAGTAATCATGAAAATAAAAAATCTTGTCAACTGTGGTAGGATGCAGTTTCCATGTTTTTTTGCTCACGTAGGCAGTCATTGTGCTAACAAAATGATAGGAGACTTTAAAAGACTGCAGCTGGTACATGTTTTGCTGGAGAGGGGAGAACATCATGTGCCACACTAATTCTGCAATTCTAACTTTGGGGGAAAAAATGAGCGGTGATATTGTATTACTGTCAATATGCATGACAGCTTTATTTACCTCCTCCTCCGATGGCTGCTCATTACAGCCTTTAAGCAGGAAAGTGAAACCCTGACAGTATTGTGCTAATTGCAAAGGGCCAGACTGTGATCCTCATTGTTTTGTGTTGGGTGGCTGGGGGTTTATTTCACGGTGATGAGGGCTCTCAGGCAAACACTCTTGCTGGCTCAGTGGGACTAATTGGGAGGTAAACGCCCATCGCTGTGAAAGCCATGCAATTGGCTCAGTGAACTTTGCAAGAAAAAAAACCCGTGCCTTTAAATCAAATAATGCAAGAAACGGAAAAGGTGGTTGGAAGACGCATGTATAAGGTCAAAGACCAAATCCATGCTTTTACCCTTCAGTTTCAAACTCAGTTTGAACCAAGAACCCAAGGTCTTTCTTCTGATTTCATTCAGACAGATGTGTAATAGGAACAGCAGCATCACAGAGCTCAAAACAGGTCCCACGTTGTTACAGATTTCTAAAAAAATAAAAGTGGTCTTCTGTAAAGAAAAAAAAAGTGCGTGTACCAGTCGTGGGTCGGAGGCTGTATTTTCAAAACAGTGTTATCAAAGTATGATGAAGGGCTATGTATCATTTTAACCCTAATTAGCACTATAACAAGATTTTCTTTTATTTTCCTTTGCTACTAGAAAACATATTCCCGCTCAAGAGCATGATATTTCATCTCACAATAACTTCAAGGATTTTACAGGCTCCTCAGGGTGGAAGATCTTTGGTACTAAACCAGTACCTAAACTGAAGATCTTAACCCTCCAGTCTGAATGAATTCAGAATATAGCATCCATCAGAGAGTCACACATTTCTTAATCCAATGCATTTTGGATAGAGCAGATTTGTGTAACCATAAACATGTAGGCAAGTGGAGTGAAAATGGCTGTGGAAAGCTAAGAGATCAGAAAATAGCTGCTTCAGGCTCAGAGGACACAGGTGTGGGAGAGACCCAGAGACAGGGGCTGTTCCCAGCAGGAGAAGTTTCAATGCAGTCACCATCTTCCTCCTCCCTTCTAACTCCCCGCTAACCCGCACAGAGTTTTTCTTTATGTGAGTAATAAAAACAAGCCTGTTAATTTGAAAGTACTTTTCAGCTACCTCTGTGTGTGTAAGTAAATATGTATTATTTTATTCTCCAAAATCTGTTTTCATCTCCTTTGCCTCCTTTCTTCAAGCCACCTAGAAGGAACAAGAACACATTTAGCTCAATAATTGCTCTTGAAGGATATGTACAGTAGCAAGTTAAAGAGTTCGATTTGTTGTCTGAAAGTGGAAGTCATTACTTACGCTGGGTGGACTTGGGAGAGACCCTGTCTGTCTGGCACATGAATGAGACCATTCTTTAAGTCTGCCAGCCAAGCGGGGCTTAATTGAAGACGCTGGAGAATTTAAAATGAGGACAAAATGAAAACAAAATAAAATATATATTGAAACTACTGGGCCAAGGTTAAACAGTGTACAGAATATTCCATGTGGATGTAAGAGGAAAGAAGGAATCACAGCCAAAGCCTATTTAGACAGACTTGAACAATGCTCCCTCACAAACCTCCTGGAACTGAAGACCATGACTCTCCAGAAAGAAGGGGCTTTCGGAGTCCAAGGCACTAACTCTTAGGAAAAGTTTTCATGTAGCGCAGCTTTGAATATAGGTGTCTAAACTGTCTCTGCATTTCATCATGTGTAATAGGACATTACAGTCAGAATGAACAAATAAATCCCACTTCTTACCATAGAATGAGTTGGAAGCCTGGTTACCATCACTGTGGCTGAGTTAGGTATGTAACTTTGCTACCAGATTCGTCTATGTTCTTACAAGAATGGGTACAGGTTTGGGGAGGCATTCCTTCTCTGTTTTCTTGCTTGTGTTAACTATTAACATGGCTTGTGTTAACTATTTACTGTCCCGAAGTCACCGCTCCAGCACTAAACCAAACATTCCCTAGTGCACTCCCTGGCACTGTGGTCAGCCTGCACCGCACAGCCCAGATGAGAGCAACTAAACACAAACCCAACTACTCTCTGCAACAGGGTGGCCTTATCCAAGCTGCCTGCTGGGAATCAGCAGCACCCTTCCTAAACTCCCAGATTGTCCCCAGGAGCAGTTTGGTAAAGAATTACTCAGCATGGGCCAAAACCATGGGCAGAAAGATTTCCAATGCTATTTACCAGTACATATGTACAATGAATACAATTTTCTTGTATTTGAAATTAATTTAATGGAATATTTTCAGGTTAGTGAGACCACCATAAATACAAAAAAATAGATACCATCCTGCAAAGCTACTGTAAGTAGTTAAAAGAAAGTAATCTATAACTGGGTTACAGATATCTGTGAAACGTACTTTATTTGCTGGTTCAATCACCTAATAATAAATAATGTTTGATATGATATGTCATTGTGACATAAAAAACCAAAGTGAGCTTTCACACAATGTAACACATGTATATGCTAGCTTAAAAAATGTGGTTGGTTTACATCTGAAAAAATTTTATTGATCCAACCCAGAAAGAACATATAATTTGGATTTACCTGAATTTGCATTTTCCTTCAAGTAGGTGTGCTCATCGATATTAGGTATGGCAGTAGTATTTTGGTTCATAAGAAATATGAGTAGGACAGGAGGCCAGAGTCATTAGCAACAAAAAACCACTGTCTGCCAGAAAATGTATTTTAACAAGTGTCGCCCTCCCATAATCTCCAAATTACACAATTACACAATTCCATGGGTTTGCTTGATGGTAGGAGTACAAGTGGGGGTTTTGCATATTAATCTTCTCTTACTTTCTTCACCCAGTGGGATGAGAGAGACTGGTCTCACCCATTTACATTAGGCACCTATTTTTGCAGGGGAAGAAATCTGGAAGTTCTTGTCTCTCTGCAGAGTCTAATCAGCTAGCTGATTAGACAGCCAAAGTTAGGTAAAACGAATGACCTGTTCCTGTTACTTCAAGATGATTTGGAAAATCCCTCTAGGCATGAGATGTGCCAAGTGCCTTTAAAAATCCAGCTCCAGATCTCTGCAAAATCCCAACCACCTGTGTTATGTGCTCAGTTTGCGAGTAATTCTCTGATTTCCAAACTCCCTTGGCTCACGTCAGCAGAAAATATTTGCCACCAACCCAAACGGTTCCAACTGCAGATGCTGCTGAGAAGCTGGCTCACCCCTGCAGGAGGAGGTCGGGAGTTGGCACAATACCGTAGGACACTGACAAAAGCAAAAGCAAAGCAAAACGTGTATGCATGCAGCCAGGAGTTAGCCAACAGCCACGCATGTGGGATTGGGGACACCACAGCAGCTACCACAGACCTGACGCTGAAGAAGTTTATGGTGGGTGTCCACCTACGGAAAGAACAGGAGATCAGAGCATTCACCCAAACAGAAAGACAAAATGAAAACAAGCATTTCCTAAAGTGGGAATAAGTATTTCTACCCTCCACTGAGGGAGAAAGAATTGGGGATCTGTTACTTTTCTCACTGCAATGGGCCCTCGGCACCTAATCTCAGCCATGTAACATGATTGTCCAACCAATCTAGTTGCTACTCTGTGGAAAGCTACCTTCCCATGTTTCCTTAGAAAGGAAGTAGTAGACAATGATGTGTTCATCCTGGAAAAACAAAAGCTTTGTCCTCTGTGTTATTTTGGAGAGAGATTGAGACCAATCACTGAGTGTTTGGCAAATTAAAAAAAAAAAAACAAAAAAAAAACAACACAGTCTCTTTAGCCCCTGCACTGTCAAATAGTCTCCTGTCCTTTCATAAACCTTTGGATGATTCTGAAAACCCTCCAAACCTCTGTTGTGATGCTTATCTCAGAGCCCAGGAAGTGCTAATCCATCAAGGGAATATTTGCTGAACACAACACACCATTCAGAGACATGACTAGGAAAATAGGATTTGCAAGTTGCTACAGAGGAACCACCGAAACCCTGAAGGCAGAAGGAGAACAAAATATTTCCCTATGATAACAGAGATTTTCAAATAACTGAAAAAGACAAGAGAAGGTCTTTTACAGGAAAATTGTTGAGCAACATCTGAAATATTGAATGCAGCATAAACTGGGTGGACCTCCTGTCATGGCATGTTGCACTTCTGTCAAGGGTGTGAAATAAAGGGAGAGGAAAGGAAGAGTAAAACCTGACAGACTACAGTTCACTGAAAGGCTGATCAAAGACCCAAAAGAATAATTGGATTTTAATGAGTTTTGATTCAGTCCTGACAAGATTATTTCTGTCTGCGAACAATAGTTTTAGAAGTAAGCAGTATTACTTATAACCTCATGAGGGAAAATAACTACAGATGGTCAAATTAGAGGTTTCTAAGAGCATTATGAAGCATGAAAAGCAATAGGATGGGCTTTTAAAATTAATAAATGGGCTTAAAAATAAGGTTATTATTTTGAAGTTAGAAAGTTAGTGATAGGACCTTAAAAGAAACCCCCTCCACAAAGAAGAAAACAAGTATAAATTGCTAGGGAAAACTGACATAACAGACACTCAAAAGATGCAGAGATTTTTGTTTGGAAAAAAGAGAAGAATTTGGGCATATTGAAGGAAAGCAGGACTGTGATGTTAATGATTAGGTGAAAAGAAAGTTGTGTCAGGTCTGGAGCCTTTTCTGTTTCTGAATTGCCTGGTATCAGTTAATTTTATTCTCTCCTCCTCTAGGTTTCCTAGTGTTGTTGCCATTCTGGGGTCAATTCACCTCCAGTTCAAGAAGGAGATCATGATGCTGTGACTGAGCTGGTTACAAAAAGAAAACTGACTATGATAATTCAGATTAATGTACAGGCATCAGTTTTCCTTTGCAAGCTGTTAACACAGATGTAAGTCTTCAGAGAGGCTCAGCTCTCCTTGCTCCTTCCAGACTCTCCCCTCTCTGATTCCCTGTCTCCCAGTGGAAGTGAAAGGGGCAGCGCCAGGGCAGGCCATTTTGCTTCTTAGTTGCTTTCCTTGACATCCACTTACAAACCTAAAAGCATATTTATTCACTCTTTGTTTTGCCATCATAACTAAAGCCTTTCATTAGATACAAGAACGTCACTTTGAAATACACCAGAATATTACCTCTGTCGCAGAAAGTTCTTGGAGGCAAGTCTAATTTACTTCCGTAGAGTCAAAGGGAGGGGAAGCTAGTGATGGAAATGTCATTCACTGGAGGGCCAAAACTAATAACACTGCACAGAAATAAAAATATAAGTTTGTCCAAACAGAAAATATAAGAATGTATCTCATACAACCGTGATTCAAAGATAAGAAAAATCTCAGATCTGGAATGGGGGGGATGGGGAGCAACTTACTTCCTTCTCTGAGAAACACACCTCAAATAGTGGCTGCTCCTAGGCAAGTAATTTTAAAAAGTTTTCTAGTGCACAGAAGGCTGATCCAAACACCTGAGTTTACAGAAGCCATGAACTCAAAGCAGGGCTGTTCTCTTGGTGTGTGGAACAGTTGTTCCTATGGTGGAGCGAAGGTTAGGGAACCATGGCTACAAAGTCATATCCAGAAAGAGACTTGCGCAACCATGGGACAGCCTAGGCAGAATTTAAAATCTGTGTTACAAGGCTTGTTAATTCAGAAGTCTAAAATTCAAAGCCTAGACTTAATGGCTGAAGCATCAAGTCCAAGATATGTGTGAAGTTCTGCTACTGGGAAAATACCACATCTAAAAAAGAGCTGCCGGGATTCATGAACTACACGAGAAAGTGTAAGCGCTGCATGGTTTCAATTTCAATTTCCATGCTTTAGAACCCCTTACAAAGCAGTGTGCAAAGACAGCAAGTAGCGTAAGGGAGTTGGTGTCACAGAAAAAGCATGCTCAGGTTGTTTGCCTTACACTGCTTAAGCCAGAACTTACAGCAAGAAATTAGTATCAATAATAGCATTGCCCATTATTAAGGTCCAGGGACATGCTCTGGCCATATCTCAACTACACGCTGGGAGCACTAGGCCGCTGCATGCAGCAGCCTCATACTTTTTAATGCTCCTATTATTACTTTGAGTTCAATATAAGGAAACCCAGACTGCTGCCTGGGCAAGATGCGGTTGGATCCAAACTACTCCCTAGTCTGCGTGTTCAGGGGATGAAGGTTCCTATATACAGTGAGGTGAACAAATGATGCTGGTGAGGGAGTGCTAAGGCACATGTGTGACAGCTACTGTCATCTAAGAGGCCAAGGCTCATGTCGTATCCTTCCCATGCCTCCAGACCTTTTATTCAGAAAGGATGTTTCTGGACCAGAAATGTCGAGTGAGGGAACCTTACCACTGCAACATTTCCTTCTCCCCTTACCACTCTCTCATTCTTCTTGAACAGAGAGTCACCCTCTCTGTTGGCCTGAGAAGAATCATCAACTTTTTCAGGTTTTTCCTGGTAAAGATATTTAGGAATGGGTAATGATGCTGCTGTCAATGCTAAGCAGGAAAGTATGTGCTCAGATAGCCATGGAAAATTCCTGTGATTATTTTTGATATGGTATATCACATTCTTTATTGAATAAAAAGGACCTGGAGTACCTACTTTCCTTAGTTTGGGGGTTTAAAAAAAAAAAAGAAAAAAGAAAAAAAACAAACTACTTTTCTAATGGATTTGGGCTCCATACATTTGTTCATCTATTCTTCAGTGTCAGGAATAAGTGAAAAATACAATAAATCTAAATAGATAAATTAATAAAAATTTTAAGTGTTACTGTGAGAGTGAAGCCAGCAGCTGTGATACAAGGGTAGTTATATATCAGTGATTACACATTAGTTCTGTTTAAAGCATTTTGAGATCTCAAGAAGAGCAACAACAAAAGCCCCACAATGTGACTGTATTGTTTATTCAATATAGTCTATACCACATGCTGCATTTACATATGAAGAATACCTTATACAGAGTATACAGAGTTATAGAAAGAAGAAGTAGGCAAGGGGTGTTGGATCATCTCTTCCACCTCCCTGCCAACACAGTATCAGTCCCTACTGGGTATTTTTAGTGTTTTGTCCAGTCTAGATTAAAATGGGACTCAGTAGGGACCCAGCAAGAAATCAGCTTGATTATTCTTCACACGTTTTTTTCATATTCATGAACAATAAATATTTGTATACCCTGTATCGCATATATGGCAACATTAATTTGCACAGTCATGTGATAACTATATTTTTAGGAATATTTGTGTCCTGTATGCAACCAAAATCCTTATGACTAAGTGTAACATTCCAAACAGGCAACAGTCAGTCATGTTAAATTTGCCCTAATAAACATTTGTTCTCACCAGAATTTCAATCCCCAATTGCAAATGTCCATGAAACAAGTGTCCAAAATTCTTCTTAAAGCAATAACTTTTTTGTACATAAAAATGTTAGGTTTTTAAGCATCATTTCCCAACCTGCTGTTGCTAGAAGTGGGCATTTTGTGCCTTTAAAGAAGGACACCCTCGGCTTTCCCAGGGAACACTTCACACATTTCTCACCCTGCAGTGCCATGAGATAACAGGCTTTAGAATCATGCAATGATATAAAATCATGGAAGAGCTACCTAAGGTGGATTCACAAGAGGAGTAGTTTCAGACATACTGCAAATGACATTGCTTACAATGCAGTAGAACAGTGAGTTCCCTTAAAATACCTTGACTGAATCTCTTTCCCAATGTGTGGCTGCTTGGCACAGAATCACAGAATCATAGAATCCCCTGAGTTGGAAGGCACCCTCAAGGATCATCAAGTCCAACACCTGTCCCTGCACAGCACAACCCCAAAATTCACACCATATCTCTGAGGGCATTGTCCAAGTGCTTCTTGAATAGCATCAGGCTTGGCACCGTGACTGCCTCCCTGGGGAGCCTGTTCCAGTGCTCCACCACCCTCTGGGTGAAGGACCTTTTCCTAACTGGCATGGTCCAATCCAGTCATTGGCATTCATTTGTGGATGACCTGCACCACTTATCTGAGATTTTGCTGCCTGCTGACTCTGCATCTACACTAAACACAGGTTGATAAAACACTCCACCATACCCCCTTGCAGTTTGTCCAGGTAAAGGCTGATGGAAGAACTTCCTTCAGGCCAGACATAGTTGTTGGCTTCCTCACCTGTGACACATCTGCTCACCATCAACTTTCTAATGACACAATGTTATTTCAGTTGTTCGCTCCAGTTAAAAAAAATTGAACATTACCAACAAAAGGATGCTTAAAGCCTTAAGCACAGATATCTAAAACAGATCTGTCGAGGCACTAAAGTGTTCTAAACATGATAGCCAGCCTACACAAATGGCATCAGTTCCTACTGATATACTGACTGGATCATTTATTTTTAGAAGGTTGTTTTCTGTTTACTGAATATCACCTTCTTACCAAACACCTCTGAGTGCAGCATGCTACTTCTCCTAAGAAAGAAAACCTAGTCTCAGTGATACCCCATGGATTTCAGGTTTTCATCCATATTTTCTAAGGTCTCAAAGGAAATGATTCAAATAATATGCATGTGCTCTGCACCAAACACCTGGGCCCTAGCTGAAACACTTATTTTTCTGGCTTAAGGTCTTCCTAAAAACAAATTAATGGGCCTTTCTTGACTAAAGTGCTATAGAAATAGTACAATCACATCTTTATTCTACAGACTAGGCATCTCCTGGTGCCATATTACACATCATAAGTGTAACCTATTTATAAGGGGAAATTTTGGCATTTGATTTTTTTTGCAAATTATCTTCCTGTTATGACAATTAAAATACCCTGTCATTTTAAGAAGTAGGTACATATGTTGAAAAATAGGACTATATGAAATAAGACCAGTGAAAAACTTGAAAACAGAAGTTTCTGTGCCTTCACCGGAAAGATCAGCCAATCAAACTTGGGATTGTTACCTCAGCTCACCAGCCCATATGGACTTAACATACAAAAGACCCATGTTTCCTGTGGAAACACAGCCAACTGCAAGCGTTCATTTCCAAGTAGTTAGGTATATTCAGCTGTATGCACACAAACGTAAAAGCATGGTCATATTAAAATATTTAAATTAGAAGTAACACATCATTTACAATGTAACAGTACTTCGTGCGCAATGGCATGTCATGGTACCTGATTCCGCTGGTAGATAGGGAAGCAGATATGGAACGGCATTTCAACAGATGGGTTTGGTCTCACAACATGACTATTAACATATGGTATCCTTGGCAGCAGCAGTGGTCATTTAATGAAGGTCATTTTAAGCTGTGCATGTAATTTACGTTTTAACTTTCGTAAACAGCACCTAGTTGCTACGGCTGGAGGCTCTGTATAAATCATTAAACAAATATATTCAACAATTTATATGAAGTCAAGAAGCAGGAAATCTCCATTTCCATATTTAAATCGGCCTGCATGTACATCATGACTGTATTTATCAACTTGCCAAAATATGGACCCCCATCTGCATACTGTATTGAAGACAGTTGTCTTTTTTGTATCCTATACTTACATAATCTTGTATGGAGCTGTAGAAAAATTAGTTGTAGTGATGGTTTGTAAGCATTCTTTAAGTAACCAAGTCAAGAGAGGTCCACGCCCAGATTAATAAAACTGCTACTTATAAGAAAATGAGCTATGGCTGCAAATTGCAATCAAATCAGGATTTGTAGAGCGAGCATATATGATCTCTTCCAAGATCACGTCGGGCTTCTTCCAGAAACTGAAAAAGCCAGTCCTACAAAGGCTCAAGCACATACTAATGTGAGTAATCACATTAGCATCAGTTGAACTTCTCTTTTGCTTAAACACATGTGTAGGTCTTTGTAGGATTGGTATCTAAATTCATATGGTTAGACTTTTATGGAATACAGAAACTGCAGAGTGCATAACTCTAAGAAAAAATGTACTTTTATGGTTGATTTTACTCACCCAAACAGTTCAGAGTTCTAATAAAAGGCACACAGAGTAATAGTATAAAATTATTCTTATCCCTTATTCTCAGTAGCATCAGTCAATGAGAAGAAAAGACTATAGTCTATCCATATTTAATTATACAGAAGGTTTCTCTCTGATTAATTGAATCATTAAACATGCACAGATACATTTCATGGTATTAAATATTAGTTACCTTCCAGTATATTAAGAAGTAAAAATCAGAGTGGATTAAATGGGAAGAATTATTCTTAGTGTACGTCTCGCAGTGCATACAACCCCTCACTTGTTTCCCAGGAAACGAAAAGGAAGCACAGACATTCAACACAGAACAAGAAAATGTGCGTAGTCTGCAGAACAACTGGCAAAAAATCTTGGCCTCTCTTTAATTTATGGTTTTAGCTATTGTGCTGTTTATTCTAGCTTTACAAAAGAACAATTCCAGTATTGTGGTACTGTGAGTTGGTGTTTCTATTAAAAATACAATAAAAATACTACTTTAGGCATTTGGAGATATGGAAAAACATATCCACCCAAAATATCTGCAGCATATGTTCATAATTGTCCTGGTTTCAGCTGGAATAGAGTTAATTTTTCTTCCTAGTAGCTGGTACAGTGCTGTGTTTTAGTTTTAGCATGAGAACAATGTGATAACACACACTGATGTTTTAGTTATTGCTAAGCAGTGCTTATATTAAGTCAGGGAATTTTTGGTGCTTCTCTCTGGCAGTACAGTTCCCATGCTCTGCCAGGTGCACAAGAAGCTGGGAGGAAGCACAGCCAGGACAGCTGACCCAAACTGGCCAAAGCCATATTCCATACCATATCATATCATGCTCAGTATATAAGATGGAGGGATTTGGCCAGGGGGCAGTGACCACTGCCTGGGGACTGGCTGGGTGTCAGTCAGTGGGTGGTGAGCCGTTGCATCAGTTGTTGTCCTGGGTTTTGTTCCTCTATCTCTTTTTTTTTTTTTTCTCCTTTTCACTACACTTTTTAATTATTATTCAATTATTAAAGTGTTCTTATCTCAGCCAATGAGTACTCTTACTTTTGCTCTTCTGATTCTCTCCCCCATCCCACCGGGGTTGGGGACTGGGGAAGGGTGAGTGAGTGGCTGTGTGGTGCTTGCTTGGTTGCTGACTGGTGTTAAATCACAACAATAATACAGCAGGATTTATCAAAATATTTTTACCTGAAAACCCCTGTGTTGTAAGTGGCAAGTTACTGCATTAGCAAAAAGTACATTTTTCAAGGACTGTGTTCTTAATAACAGCTACCTTAGACCTAAACCTTATATTGAAATCTGACCATAGAAGGAAGCACTTGCTCTTCGTTAGTATCAGAGAATCATAGAATGGGTTGGGCTGGAAGGGACCTTTAGAGGCCATCTAGTCCAACCCCCCTGCAGTGCACAGGGACATCTTCAACTAGATCAGGTTGCTCAAAGCTCCATCCAACCTGGCCTTGAACACTTCCAGGGATGAGGCATTCACAACTTCTCTGGGTAGCCTGTTCCGGTGCGTCACCACCCTCATAGTGAAGAATTTATTCTTTGAATCTATTCTAAATCTACCCTCTTTCAGTTTAAAGCCATTACCCCTTGTCCATTCACTACATGCCCTTGTAAGGAGTCCCCCTCCAGCTTTCTTGTGGGCCCCCTTCAGGTACTGGAAGGCTGCCATAAGGTCTCCCCAGAGCCTTCTCTTCTCCAAGCTGAACAGCCCAAACTCTCTCAGCCTGTCCTCATAGGAGAGGAGTTGCAGCCCTCTGATCATTTCCATGGCCCTCCTCTGGTCTTGCAACAACAGGTCCACATCTTATGTTGGGAGGCCCCAGAGCTGAATGCCGTACTCCAAGTGGGGTCTCATGAGAGCAGAGTAGAGGGCGAGAATCAACTCCCTCAACCTGCTGGTCATGCTTCTTTTGATGCAGCCCAGGATACAGTTGGCTTTCTGGGCTACAAGTGCACATTGCCAGGTCACATTGAGCTTCTCATCAACCAACACCTCCAAGACCTTCTCCTCAGGGCTGCTCTCAATCCCTTCACTCCCCAGCCTGTATTTGTGCTTTGGATTGCCCTGACCCATGTGTAGGACCTTGCACTCTGCCTTGTCAAACCTCATGAGGTTCACACAGGCCCACCTTTCAAACCTGTCCAGGTCCCTCTGGATGGCATACCTTCCCTCCAGCGTGTCAAGCACACCACACAGCTTGGTGTCATTAGCAAACTTGCTGAGGGTGCACTCAATCCCACTGTCCATGCCACTGAGTATTAAGCTCTCAATACCAACCCCTGAGGATCACCACTTGTCACTGAGCCGTTGACTGCAATTCTTTGAGTGCGAGCACCCAGCCAATTCCTTATCCACCAAGTTGATCCATCTGTCAAATCCATGCCTCTCCAATTTAATAGAATCATAGAATGCCTTGAGTTGGAAGGCACCCTCAAGGATCATCAAGTCCAACTCCTGTCCATGCACAGCACAACCCCAAAATTCACACCATGTCTCTGAGGGCATTGTCCAAGTGCTTCTTGAATAACATCAGGCTTGGCACCGTGACTGCCTCCCTGGGGAGCCTGTTCCAGTGCTCCATCGCCCTCTGGGGGAAGAACATTTTCCTAATATCCAACCTAAACCTCTCCTGGCACATCTTCCTGCCATTCCCTTGGGTCCTGTCATGGGTTACCAGAGAGAAGAGATCAGCGCCTGCCCCTCCTCCTCCCCTTGTGAGGAAGCTGCAGACCGCGATGAGGTCTCCCCTCAGTCTCCTCTTCTCCAGGCTGAACAAACCTAGTCACTTTAGCTGCTCCTCATACAGTTTCTCCTTGAAACCCTTCACCAACCTCATGGCCCTCCTCTGGACACTCTCTAGTAGCTTTATATCCTTAATGTACTGTGGTGCCCAAAACTGCACCCAGCACTCGAGGTGAGGCCGCACCAGCGCAGAGCAGAGCGGGACAATCCCCTTCCTCGACCAGCTGCAATGCAGGGCTTGATGCACCCCAGGGCATGGTTGGCCCTCTTGGCTGCCAAGGCACACTATTGGCTTTAGAGAGACAAGAATGTGATGTGGGACAGTGACAAGTGCTTTGCACAAGCTGAGGTAGATGACATCAGTTACTCTTCCCTTACCCACCAATGCTGTAACCCCATCATAGAAGACCACCAAATCTGTCAGGCACAATTTGTCCTTAGTGAAGCCATGTTGGCTGTCACCAATCACCTCCTTACTTTCCATGTGCCTTAGCATAGCGCCCAGGAGGATCTGCTTCATGATCTTGCCAGGCACAGAGGTGAGACTGACTGGCCTGTAGCTCCCCGGGTCTTCCTTTTTTCATTGTTTTAAAAATGGTGGTTATGTTTCCCCTTTTCCAGTCAGTGGGAACTTCACCGGACTGCCACAACTTCTCAGATATGACAGATAGTAGCTTAGCAACTTCATCCTCCAGTTCTCTCAGGACCTGTGGATGTATCTCATCAGGTCTCATGGACTTGTGCACCTTCAGGTTCCTTAGATGGTCTCAAACCTGATCTTCTCCTACAGTGGGTGGTTTTTCATTCTCCCAGTCCCTGCCTTTTCCTTCTGCAACTTGGGTGGTGTGGCTTGTGCACTTGCCAGTGAAGACTGAGGCAAAAAATAATAGTTGAGTACCTCAGCCTTCTCCATATCCCAGGTAACCAGGTCTTCTGTTTCCCTCCAGAGAGGGCCCACATTTCCCCTAGTCTTTGTTTTATCACCAACATATCTATAGAAACATTTCTTGTTGCCCTTGATGTCCCTGGCCAAATTTAATTCTATCAGGACTTTAGCTTTCCTAACCTGATCTGTGGCTGCTTGGACAATTTCTCTGTATTCCTCCCAGGCTACCTGTCCTTCTTCCACCCTCTGTAGGCTTCCTTTTTGTGTTCAAGTTTGTCCAGGAGCTCCTTACTCATCCATGCAGGCCTCCTGGCATTTTTGCCTAACTTCCTCTTTGTTGGGATGCATCGCTCCCAAGCTTGGAGGCAGTGATCCTTGAATATATACCAGCTTTATTAGGCCCCTCTTCCCTCCAGGGATTGACCTCTACCAAGCAGATCCCTGAAGACATCAGAGTCTGCTCTCATGAAGTTCAGGGTAGTGAGCTTGCTGCGCACTCTTCTCAATGCTCTAAGGATCTTGAACTCCACAATTTCGTGGTCACTCAGCCAAGGCTGCCCTTGAGCTTCACATTCCCCATCAGCCTCTCCTTGCTGGTGAAAAAAAGGTCCAGCATAGCACCTCTTCTCATTGGCTCCTATATCACTTGGAGAAGAAAGTTACTATCAACACATT
This sequence comes from Phalacrocorax carbo, assembly GCF_963921805.1. Classification (NCBI taxonomy): domain Eukaryota; kingdom Metazoa; phylum Chordata; class Aves; order Suliformes; family Phalacrocoracidae; genus Phalacrocorax; species Phalacrocorax carbo. Next base: position 170,751,350 of record NC_087513.1, read on the forward strand.
CCAGGAACCTCCTGGATTGCTTATGCCCTGCTGTGTTGTCCCTCCAACAGATAACTGGGGAGGTTGAAGTCTCCCATGAGGACCAGGGCTTGTGAGTGTGAGGCTGCTCCTATCTGTCTACAGAGAGCCTCATCCATTCAGTCTTCCTGGCTGGGTCGCCTGTAGCAGACCCCCACTATAATGTCACATATCCCTGCTCTCCTTTTAATCCTGACCCATAAGCTCTCGGTCAGCTCCTCATCCATCCCAAAGCGGAGCTCCGTGCACTCCAGCTGATCATTGACATAGAGGGTGACACCCCCTCCTTGTCTCTCCTGACTGTCCTTCCTAAAGAGCCTGCATCCTTCCATTCCAACACTGTACTCACATGAGCTATCCCACCCCATCTCTGTGATGCTAATAAGATCATAGCCCTGCAGGCATGCGCACATCTCTAACTCCTCTTGTTTATTCCCCATGCTATGTGCATTTGCATAGAGGTGTTTAAGTTGGGGCCCAAATGAAGGTGACTTACTGGCTGGAATTCCTTTGTGCTGCTCTTCAGGTCCTCTCCTGCTGACCTGTGATCCTTCTCCAGGTTCTGGGCACCTATTGCTGGCACTGGCATCAAACCGGCAGGAGTGGGATGGATTGAGGTTCCCCTCCACCAGCAATTTTAGTTTAAAGCCCTCTTCACCATCTTGGCAAGCCTATGACCAAAGATGCTCTTCTCCTTCTCTGACAGATGGACCCCATTGGACCCTAGAAGACCAGATTTCTCAAAGCAAGTCCCATGGTCTAAGTAGCCAAATATTTCCACCTTTCCAGACAAATAATTCCATATTTCTGTCCAATAATTTAATTAAAAGAGAGTATAAAGGGGAAAATTAGGAAAAATAAAAAAAGGAAACCAGGTGCCACTCAAAGAAATATCAAGGCTGAGAGACTAGTTTGGAGCGGAGGTTTTAAGCTGCCATGCTGTGCGTTTCACAGCTGCCTCCACTTCATGTCATTAATAACCAGTAAATAAGATCTGCAGGTGGGCATATAGGGCACCCTGAGCCAAGAAGCTGTAGCTAGGGCTTCTGTCTCTAAGATGGGTGGCCAGGCTCATTTGCACAAGGCTGCTTATGTTTCCGTACAGAAGTGTAACCCTACTTAGCATAGCTTCAGGGAAGCTGCTACGATACCGAGAATGCTAATTACTGTAACCAACTGGCAATGATGCATCCAAAATTAAATGGCCTGTGACTGAGCAGATGAACAATTTTTATAGCCCTAAGTTCAGGGAACATGGATATTCTGTCAAATTAACAGACAGTCTATTTGGTCTTAATAGGTAAATTGAAGCCTTTTAAAAGACGTTTAGATGTGCTATTAAGTTATCAGTGTGAGTGCAGTTCTCCTTCCTGTTTAAAGGTGTCCAGTTTGAAACTAAAATACCCATAGCCTATTACAGGAATAAATAAAAAAATAAATAAATAAACCCAAAACCCACAACATTTTATGGCCCTTATGAGCGTCATTTTCAGGTGAAGCTGCAGCGTGGCCTCTGCTCCTATTCTAGGTTCACCTCTTTGTACTCAGGCAAAATCTCCACTGAAGCCAGTAGCAGCTCTGAGCGCAGAGACCTTCGGGCAGACACTGCCGGCTGCCTCCTCAGTCTCCAATTCCAGTGAAATTCACGGTTCTTTCAGGAGAACATTTTAAGATCAAAGTTTTTACTCGAGCTTTAACAAGTAAATCAAAGCCGAGGCCAGACATAAATAGGCTTTGATTTTTCCTGATTGCACTTAGCTAATGAATTACCCATATATTTCAGCACAGATGATATAGCAGTCCAGCTTTCCTACAAGCACTCTCAACAAATATATGTATTCCTCAATTGACCTTATTATCATCTTTAAAGTTACCAAAACTCTTTTTCTGAATAACAGAAAATACTTGAGAAAAGGAAAAAAATAATAAACTATGTAGAAAAATGTTCCAAAAGACAAATTTTATTGCCAGCGTGCATTCCTTTTCAAAGGATGTTTTGTAGCAAGTGAGACTTACAAGGAAAGCTATTGGTGCAGTACATCTGGCAGAATGGTTCATTTAGATATTTATCAGTAAGCAAGACTCTGGGTGCTTTCAGGAAAAGCAGAGCTGTAAGCAAGTCTGGCTTAGTCTTCCCCCCCCCCATTCCCAACAAGAAACAGCTGGATCTAAAACCCACTGTACTTAGGATATGATTACAGAAACATCAACTGTATGTTGTATATCTGTAAAAATACTGAAATCAAGATCTTCAGTTACTTGTCAGAGTTGTCTTTTCTGCCAACCATATTGAATTGAAATACAGATGTCTCTCATCCTCCCAACACAAAGTATGGGATTCACCTCATTAGTCTTAAGACACATATACAATGTCTGGTCTACTCACCCTAGTGTCCCTTTATAGGCAGTGGGGAAAAACTAGGCACTTATAGAATACAAATCATCAAAGTAATTTAGGATGTTTATGTGAGGATATGATGCATCATATCCTAGAAACTCTGTTTCTCTGCAGTGACTCTCAGACGTGTTTGGTGAGATTTGCTCACATGTAGATATCTACATCGTCCTGCTGGGTGAAGAGGAATCTACAAAAAAATTCTCACTCATTTTTCAGACACCCGAGACAAAAGCTGTGTACCCTGCACGTCCTTCAAAGTGCTCTTTATGGGTTACTTGAAGAGTGCATGCACACTGGGAGAGCACCGCTTCGTGGCCACCAGGACTCACGCAGGGTCTCCTCCTCCTTCACCCCCATGAGCCTGGAGGTGTGGGGGAGCTGCAGAGACGAGGTCGCCAAGGAGCAAAGCTGACAGAACAGCTGCAGCCGCCGTTCATGCAGAAGTTGATGGATATTGATAACATCATCAGAATATCTCTGCAGTGTTCACATTGGCCCCTCTCTCCCCTTCGCTTATTGGCCGTTCGCTCCAATTGCTTCTATCTTTGCTTTTCCGTCTCTCCATTTACCTCCTAACATAACCCCCCTGGATAGATTTAAAAAACAATAACACAAAGCTTATAAAACTCCAGCAGTTCCTGGATGTATGTTATATCCTTCCCTCCCTTCCTCTCTTGACAATTGAAGATATGTACAGCAGTCTATTTCTTAATCGTGTTTTTCCTTAAACTAGCCTCAGAGGCTGTCTAAATTTACCTGAGCTGTGGTGTCCCAGGGGCTCACGCAAGTCTCCTAAGTCGTGTCAGACAAGCTATCATCAACCATTAAAAATGGGGTGGGGTGTTTCTGTTTTAATCTGGTAACATTACCATAACAGACAACAAGGAAAATTACTTGAATACTAAACGTCTTTGCTAAATGTGATTGTAATAAAGAGACAGAGAAACAGGGAGTACAGATCTCAGAGGTAAATCAAGCAGGAAAGAACTGGGACCGATCTGGATCCATAGCGTCTCTCATATCTTGCTGACGAATGCCTGGTCCTGCAAGGAGCTCTATACAACGCCCAGGTTGCCGCTGCACTCCAGAGGTCCCTGATTCCGAGCCAAGGGTAAGCATATATATCATCAAAATGAAAAACAACACCTTTTTTTTTTTTTTTGCAAGAGATCCATTAGAAAGTCTTCCAAAGATCAGCTGAACTTATTAAATCAACTCAATCCAATTAATCTAAAATTTAGAGAAACAGAGGTATCTACTGAATATACCATCAGGAAAGACTTTATTTTTCTCTTACATTATTATGACGTTAAAACAGTTTTATTAAAATCCACAGCTCTGCATATTGTGAACTAAAAGAAGTCTAAGTATTTAGGGAGGGATTGGATATTTTTAAAAAAGAAAGATGCATTTCCATAAACTAGTAGCTCCTATTCAGCAACTGGATTCATTCTCAGAAGTGCTGAAGTTGTTGAGCAGTGAGTTAGTGACACAATACTTCAGTGGGAAATCTCCAATTGGGCCATTTTGCAGGTGTCTGCAGCAAAAAGCCAGGAAGAGCTGGGGCATTGTTACAGCCGTCTCTCTCCTGCTTTGCAGCTTCTCCTTTTCTTCTTTTCTGCCAGGGAAGATTGTCCGGGATTACTGAGCTCAGTACAAAACTTAACACACTGCTCACATTCATGCTAGCATCTGTCAAATCACCGGATGAGCAGACAGCTGGTTCCCACTGCCACATTATTGCAAAGAAATGCTCAGAGGGTGATATATTTACTAGATCCCCTTGGCATCCCTCCTGTTTGAAGACATCAGCTGCAACTGGACTCACAACCCGCTTCTGATTATGCAACATACAGAGAATAGACAGGCATCTTTTTAAGGAGTAACTTAACACATCCCCCGTTACATGTGCCTGCTAGCACTTCTCTGCTGGAAATGACTGTCCCCATAGCAGGCAATACCCTTCTTGATTCGCCACAATGCAAAACAAATTCCGTCCAGCACCTTGACAGCCGATGGCCAACGAAAGCGAAAAATGAGTGTGACTTTGCAGCAAACAGATGAAGAGAGCAGGGGTAGCAAAAAGCTCAGAGGTGGTAAGATCTTAAACCATCACAGCTATTTGTAAAACGAATGGATTATTTGGATGCCCTCCGCACATGTTGTCTCTGACATGATCCTTAGAGGATTACTTTTCTGAAAGGGCAGAAAAGCACTGTGTGTGACTGAGATTTAAAGGAAGGGGTCTGAGAACTTGATGTAGTGTGATTTCATTTTTTACAGGAAAAATTAGTGCTATGGATATGCCAAATGTATATAAGGATGTAACATTTCAGTGGATTATATGGTAAATGAGTAGTATATATTGATTGGGGGATAGGACTCTGAAAATTAGACCCTTTTTTTTTTCAATCTTAGTCACAGAAATCATCCATTCTCCATATTACACACATCTAAGGTCAGCAAAAATAAGGAACACTGACAGGGGTTCGCACGACTCCATACTGATGCTGAGGAGCACACCAGGATGCTCTGTGGCCCGTTTTTTGAAGCTGTATTTCAGAGCCTCTCAGAAGAGCTGTGCCACAATATACATGGTTCTGGAGTGACAACAATGGGCAACCAGTTTCGATTTCAGACATTAAAGATGAAGCTAGGGGTTTTTCAGAGGTGTAAAAGATAACATGACCCCACCACTCCAAAGTCCTCAGTCAAGTGAGATTTCAGGGAACAGTGACTTAATGTGTTTTAGCAGAGAACAGGACAAAGAACCCAAATGTACTGCAGAAGCTGTAGCAAGTCTGCCATTTAAATGTTCCTGGCCTGGAGAAATTTGTCATTCTCAGCATGAAACAGGTGCTTGGGACCAAAGAGCCCCCACCCCACCTTACAGTGTTTCTCTTTAAAAATCCTTAGACTTTCTGTTTACAAATGCCAACTCCTGCAAAAGCAAGTATTGGGTTTACTCCCAAGTGCAAGAGATGCATTGGCAGACCCTGCAAGAGCACCTCCAGGTACCCTGACTGTCCTGGGATGGGTGATCACCTCACATATGACCTCCATGACAGAGACTACAGCAGGGCTGGGGACATTCGAAGTGTGTACCCACAAACACACACCCTCACACAGCTTGTCTGATTCTTGGGAGAGGCCAGAGCAGCCAGAGTGCTGCAGGGCCATCAGGAACGCACTACCATCTGTGATGGACTACCAGGAAATCAGGACATGGCCACTGAGGGTGGGACAGGAAAGACCAGATCCCTGTTTTCTCCCCTAAGAAAAATCCACACTCGCTCTCAGATTACTCCTTCTGCCTGGCATAGACAGTGGCCTGCAACTCCCAGCTAAAGAGGTTTTATAGGTGACAGATGCCAGTCAGCAGCCTGACAGTATGACCTGTGGGTACTCAGGACTTTTCAGGAGGAGGTGATAAACCCGCCGAGAGGTGGCACAATGTGCAGTGGCTGCACTCTTGGCTGGCTGCTCGAGTTAAATTTTAATAGAACTTTTAAAAATCATTTCAGCATAAACTACAATGTATGTGAGCGAGCCTAAATTAATAAAAAAACTATCTTTCAAGAATGAAGAATAAATGTAATCTGAGATCAATATTTATGAAGCTGTGATTAATTGACTGATGACCAAATGATTACAAACTTCTGTCTGAGGCAGCTACTCAAACGTATTAGCTTTGACGAAAAAAAAAAAATAATTAAAAAAAATACAAACTGGGTCAATGAAAAAATGCATTCCTAATCAATTTTTAATAGCACTTAAGATTTTATGATTTTTTAAACTTTCCTTTTAATAATTAATCAGAAAAATGAATCTAATTTAAACAAGGTGGTGTAAGGTGTTCTGTATCTGTTTGATGGTGTTCTTAAAGAAGAAATTCAATTAGGGCTGACTTTTCATTATAAATCTCTGGTTTTAGGGAATGCTCTGATTGGGTGGTAAACATTTGAGACTGGGAGAATAACGGAGGTGAACCGCAGCGCTCAGCACAATCCACTCATTAAGATTTTACACTGTTAATTCCAGCCTCCCCTTGCTTCAAAAAAAAAGGAAAAGAAAGTCAGAATGTCCGTGATCTCTCTAACTTTTTTGAACTTTTCTGGTGTGTTGCAGTGCTTTGCCTTGTTCCTTGTGACATCCCAGGGGACAAATTCTCAGCCGGTATCAGGCACCATAAGGTGTACTGGAAGGCCATCATAATCACAGTTTAAATCAAGGCCTGTTGCACCCACGTGTATATTTTGTCGGTAACAAACTCCATGGTTCAAACTCTGGTGTAAGGAGGAACATCAGAGGTTCAGCAGCAGTCAAAACTTGCAGAATAATGGCCCAAAATTGAAGATGTTCCCTGCATGGACAGAGAGAAGCACCGCTCTCCTGAAGTCAGTTAAACCTCTGCAGATGGAAGGCTTGGAGGGCTCTTCCATGCACAAAAAGTAGCTAAAATCCACCCCTCTTTTCTGTAACATTGCCTATTGCACAAAGGCTATGTATTACTAGCAAGTAAAATAAGCACAGGACACAGAGCATGGCCTGTTTATCCTTACCTCTCTGATGGTCGGGACGCTGCCTGGTACAGCTGCGGCTCACTGCAACCAGCCCTCCCCCAGACAGTCTCCTGAACAGCCCGTGGATATGTCCTTAGGCTGAGACATACCATTACAGGTGGGTTAGAGAATACTTGTGGAGCTTCTTCCTGCCCTTGGATGTCATTCTAGTATAATTCAGTTTGTTCGGATAAAATGTTCACCTGAAAAAGGGTCTGACAGGAAATCAACCTCCTACGTCAGCCTCATAAACGAAAAGGGGAATCGCCTAATGTCCTAGGCGCACGAGCTGCACCGAGTTCAGATATAATCCAGCATTTCTATTTACCTGTTTGGTTCCTTGCTGATGCATGGCAAGAAAAGTGGAAAATGTCAGCAGGGCAAGATCAAAAAAATATTAAAAATGACATAAAGAACAGGGCTTTTCTCACTGAACTTTGGACACCTGAAAGATGTCTAGGTCTGAGCTTGTCACTTTGAATTCCTTGGTGGACCACAGACCCTCAGAGAAGGTATATCCCACTTCAAGAGGAGATAAAGTTACAGCGGTTAAGCACAAAACAATAACTGCATCTGTAAAAGCGATTTGTCATCTTTTACTAGCTCATGTGAAGAAGACTAACTGCACCGAGCTTACACAAAACTGTCAATCTCAGACATTATTAAATTGCCAAAGCTACGCTCTTACTCTGCCCTCAGCTCGCATACCCAATGGCCAGAGATTTACCTTCTGGCCTCTGGCACTCATTTTATTACCTTTCTGGTGGTACAACGTTTTTTCCACAGCCAAAACCCAAAACATTGTTTTAAAGGGAGGGTTAAAATTTGCCTTTGTTTTAAAATGAAAGCCACAAGGGAACTCCCAAAGAGCAAGGAGGAAGTAGCAAGAGCAGCCTACAGTGCTCAGGCAATACAGGCAGGGGGTATCTGAGAATTATGTATTTCCACTGAATGGCCTCCGAATGGCATCAAGAAGGGATCAGGCAGCCAGTGAATCCCCGAGCTGGTGCCTCACAGGCGAGGCCATCACTCTGCAGGGCTTGGCAACAGTAAAATCCTAAGCAGGGGGGACCCGTTTTCCCCCTTTCTGAAAGTACTGTATTTTAAGGGCCATGGGTTTGAATTTAGGCACCCAGAATCCCACACTTAGATCACTTCTTTACTCTTGGTTTAAGGCAAATTTCACCCTATATTCTTCCCCTAAATCATGTAAAACCACCTGGTAAACCCTTCTTAAAAGCTAAAGATTCAGCCTTGTTTCTCAAAGAGGAAACTCTTCAAGGCAAACTTGAACAGACTTCACTTGCAAAAGTGGATAATGAGAGTGGATAGCCTGGCTTGGCAGCTTCCAGTCATTTCTACCTCAGCAGAACGAGAAAGAAAAACAGAAATCAGTGTTTTATATCTGTTTGTGCAGCTGTCAACAACGATCTTCAAGTTAGGTTTCCATGGTACAAAACTACACATCAAAATGTACCCAAATTACTGGAACCAATACAACTGCATCAGTTGCTTTTTGCTTATCAGCTGGGCTAATCAGCCAAGACGACAGGAATTTCACTGTTCACACACTGCCTCCTTGGTCTCTCTGCACAACATGCTGTGGGGAAACATGCACAGATCTAAAATACAGATGATTTATGCACTGTAAGTCAAAAATACAGTAACTTTATTTGGCGTTATGACCCAAGCAATATGAGTCTCAAGTTGAAAAGACTTAACTGGCTCAGTTCAGTATTCTGACCAGTTTTTCTTGTCCTAAATCGGTTCCTTTCAAGCTCTCTTCAAAGAACTTTTCATTTTTGTGATAGACAAAGTTCCATATTTTCACTGTTAGTCATCTGGAGGTTTCTGAGGTTTCAAGAGCAGGTAGTGAAGTGGCTGAAGCATTTCCCTAACAAATCCCTAACCTTGGGAGATCATTCGTGGCTAGGTTCTCGGCTTTTAACCCATCCTTTTAACCATCCTTTCTCTGTAGATTTACTAACAGCAGTGGCCAGACACTCAACTCCTGCCTGCCTGTTTGATCCTTACTCCCCAGTGCCTCTGCAGAGGCATGCCAGGCATTCCAGGAAGATTTTTATCTATTTCATTCTGGCTCCAGCCCTAATGCAAAAGCACCCTCCACGCTACACGGACTACGGCGTTAGGTAGCCTGGACTCTTTAAATGTTTGTTACCTCCTGCAGACACAGTGTATTTCTCAGCTCCCCTTAGCTGCAGCAGATTGTTACCCCTCCACCTCCCTTCTCCTCGCTCTCTGCCGTCTCTCTCTCTCTCAGCACTACAGAATTAAATATTTTCCATGCCCCTGAAGAGTTGGTAACATCATCCCATAAATTTCAACTAAACCTCAGGCGCTACTAGATCACAAATGATTTTTGAAGTATTCGTTCACTGACTAGGCATCTAACTTCAGCAGAAATCCTCTAAACAAATAAGTTTAACCTCCTTACACACAAAATATATTCCTTTTAGCAGCTTATTCAGAAAAATAAGCTCCTTTACAAGCTATTTTTGAGAGAAAATATATTCATCCCAACAGAGCTTGTTCTCTAACAGGTCACTTTCCAGTTACATATACCTTTTTGAAGCAGTGGAAGTCATGCCTTTGAAAGGGTTCCTGCTTTATCCCAGATTCATTTAAAAGAGTTTCACATGTCAGCTGCAAGATGCATTTCCTTGCTTTTGATTTCTCTTTCATGCATTTACCCTTTCTGCTCTTTGTATTGTCTATTCATTTTTTTTTTCAATAAAAATCAATATAAAAATAAAGCTAAGAATGACAAATAACAAGGATTCACTGCATTCCTGTGCAGTTCACTGGCTGCACGATAAACATACTCATTGGATTTCAGGCTCCAGTGGTTCTCTTTAAAGCTGAAAACCCAACAGTTTTATATTCCTCTTGAAAAAATACTCTGAGCACCCTCCCACCTAAATGGCAGGTCAATCATGCCAGGATTGAAAGCATCTCCTCGCAGTGGATGTCCACTCCAGTTTATGACAATTAACAGTATGTCCATCATGTTGGTTACTGGTTCTTTTTTCACTTGACATTAAATCAGTTTTCCTAAAATTTACTAAAAAGTGTTGTGTCTCAACACGTGAATATTCAATCTTCATCAAGCACACCTTACTCAGACCTGTCCTTTCCCACATAAGGATACGTTACCATCAAAGCCACTAGGCCTATGTACGCTGGAGTGTCACAGTGGATTAGTTTGCTCACTTTATTTGCAGCGACTTACCTATATCAAAATGAAATGCATCTGTGCAACTCTGCCATGTCGGCCTAAGATACTTTCCTTGTTAATCATTGCATCCACAACTTTACACTTGTTTGAATTAGCTGCTCAGCATTCTAAGCATTTATCATGTGGCGCAATGTTAAATCACTCAGGTCTGTAATTTTCAGCATGCTGTGGCACGTTTACAAGAAACTACAGGAATCCTGGGACTGAGGTCAAGCGAGCAGACTCCTAGGAGCCTCCCGTCCCGCCAGCACCACTTCCCAGCTGCTCCCTGGCAGCCCAGAAAGCGCAACACCACGGCTCCGTGAGTTGGAGAGTCACCGGTGCAAGCTGGGCAGCGTACACCAATTTTCAGCCGTGGATTTGGCCCCTCGGTTTCCATGAATCAAGACAGGATCTTCCATCAGGCGTTGTTCAGCAAGCGCCACTGCACACGGCACTCACAGGGTGTGAGGGCTTATGGCAGTCCTCATTTCCTTGTCACCCTCAAAGCCGCAGCCGCATGGGCTATGAAAATCCCACCTGAGCCGACAGGCAATGCTTTGGGCCAAGAAGCGAGGGGTTTTGGCCGAGCAGCCTGCGCAGCAGGAGGGCAGCACAGGGGGCTGAGGGGCAACGCCAGGCACGAGATGGCTGCCGGCTGGGGGCTGCTGCAGCCTGGGGCGAGGTGGTGGGAAGAGTGGGGTTTTTCCCCCGGGGATGTGTTCCCATTTGCTGTGCTGGAGTAGGACAAAAAAAAGGACACGAGGAAAATACACAGAGGAGGGCTCAGGGGAATTAAGAGGATTAAACGGGCCAGTTTATTTAATTCAGCACAATGAAACCTGAGCGAGGTTGATAACGGGAAAGGACAGCCCTTGTCACCGCGTCGGCCTCCTGCTGCAAGGGCCCTTTACCAAGCGCTCCCCACGGCGCCCTATCCCCCCCTCACGGAGGCCAAAAACCCCGCGGGCTCCCCAGACCACCCCTTCGGGGCCGCGGGCCGGCGAGGCCTTGCCCCGAGGCCGGCCCTTCGCAGTGCGGGGCGGCGGCGGGCTGCCCCCGGCGGCGGGCAAAGGCGTGAGGGGCCCGCGGCTCCCGCCCGCCCTCCAGGGGAGCGCTGCAAAAGCGCGCACCGCCTTCCCTCCGCCGGGCGGCGGCTTGGCCTCGCCGGCTTGCCGTAGCGGGGGCTGGCGGGGCGCCGCTGCTGCCGCCGCCGTTACCGCCCGCGGGACTTCCGTGCTGGCGGGGCCGGGCCGCCGCCATGGCGCAGCACGGGCCGAGCGTCACGCTGTCCCTCACGCTGCCCATCACCTGCCACATCTGCCTGGGGAAGGTAACGGCGCCGCCGCTGCCCTTCCCCCTCAGCTCCCCACCCCCCCCCGCCTGCGGGAGGCCCGGTGCGGGCACGGGAGGGCGACCCGCTCTCGTCCCTAAGGGCGGGGGGGTGTCCCTTCGCCTCGGGGAGGAGGGTATCCCGTCCCCGGGGGGGCCGGTCCCGGCCGCGGGCGAGGTTCGTTGCCGGCGCTGGGAGGCGTGGGCCGGGGCGGCGGGAGCCTCCCGGGGGCGGCGGGAGGGGACTGGGGGCCGCAGTCCCCCCCGGCAGCGGCCGCCCCGAAGCGGGGTGTAGGGCTCCCGGGGAGCGTTTGCGGGGTTTTTCTCTCTCCGGTATCTGTGGGAGCCAGAACGTTTTAGAATACTAGGTGAGCGTGTGTTTGAGCGCGGTGCTGCGAGGTGGGGGCCAGGCGGAACAAAGAGGGGATGTACAACCGAGCGGATTTTAAAAGTATCGAACAAAACTGAAGCAGTCTGGAGGAAAAGTTTCCGTTTTTTCTTTCTGACCCTTTCTCGGTCCCTTTCTCTGCTCCTTCGGGAAGCGGAGGGCTCTTGCTGGTCTGTTCTTCCCTAAAAACCCCAGAGGTAGTTTCATAGCTGTCACTAATTGCTTCTCAAAATCTTTGCTCGTTCCCCACTACTCCTTTTTTTTTTTTTTCTTGTTTCATTGCTTTCCAAAACAAACCTCTTAAAGCACAATAATAATTACAAGGGAAGAAATAACCTTTTACATCTACTCTGGCATTTACTGTCCGATTTCCTTCTACCTCCCATGGCCTTTACTCCAAGACCTTTTCTGCTGGAGCTATAACAAAAGAATAAGTGCGTTCGGTGTATACAGTAGGTGTAGCGCTGGTAGTGAAAGTAGTCGGACATCTCCCTTTTCTCAGCTTTCTTAACTCTGACAGAGTGATGCGTTTAGCAACCATGTTTACTCATTTCTTGGCTTTTCTGTGGAAGCCGAGCAAGACTTCCTGGCTGTGGTCCTGTTACCTCTCCTTTTATATTTGTCTGTTTAGTGAAAGTGGAGCAGAACACAAATTTACTGTGTCTGTAATGCTGAGTGAATACCCTTAAAAAAGAGGGGAGCGAAATCAAACTGACAGTGTATTTGCTCTTTGAATCTGATCCTAACGACTTTCTAATCTAAACACTTTATAGATTGGTTAGGTGTTCACTAATATTTTGCTATAAAGCCCCTGGGTTATTTCAAGCTACTGTTTCATACTAGCACTTTTACTGGAGTTGGTCAGGAATTTATGTTCGTGAGTTTGTACTGGAAGAGGTTTTTATACTCTTCTTACTTGGTATCTTGAGCTGAGGTAATATATTAACATTATGTAAGTGAATCTACTGGCGATATCGGTAATAAAGGTATTTGAATGCTTTCTTTTTTTATATGTGTAAAGCTGTTTAAATTTTGCTGTCCTTTTTTTAATACGTATCTCCATCTCCAGCTTGGAACTTCATTGAAAAACTTCATCAGAAAAAGCTCTTCTCCTTTCAAGAGTAAGGTTAGAGGAACAAAAGGTTATCTAGTTTTAAAAAAGGGGAAAATCTTGCTGGTTTTGTCCTGTTTTGTAGGGAGGAGCAGAAAGTGTCATGGAAGGTTGACATATTCTAATATTTCTGTAGTTAGTAGCATAGGCTTCCCTTTGAGTAGAAGGCCCGTCCTACAGTCAGAATATACCTCTTGCTATCTCTGCAAAATTTACAAAGAACTGGCTGCAAAATAGGAACTATTCACTGTGCGTAATGGTAAGGGGATAAAAAGAGATATTGAAGAGAAACTCATTCATTCAGTAGTGTTGACCACTCACTGTTTTTAATGGAGCAGAAATCTTGGGCGGGGGGGGGGAATGTTATCCCATTTTGTTAGTGTGAACAGTGTCATAAAGTGTATTGGCAAAGTGTGCGATAACCATTTATAGTAAGAGTTAATTGCTTGGATAAATTTCATGTTTGCTACCTGAATTTTCTTTTAACACAGTCTGGGCTATCTACTAACGTATCTGTATTCATGATTAGTGAGCAGATCAGAAGCCACCTGTGTCAGGCCTGTGTTCTAGAAGGATTGAAGGTCTCTTGTGTTCGTTTTTGTGTTGACAGTTTGCTTGGGCTCAGGCATGCAATCCCCTAAGATGTCTGGGGATTCATTCATTGGTATCAGCGTGCCTGCTTTTCCACACGCCTGCTCCTCCATTAATGCTGCTCAAAGGTCTAGAAGTGCTTTCAAGGTGACAAGGATGTGTACAGGATCTGATTTTTATCCGTGTAGGAATCGCATTATGTGTGTGGGAAAATAAGGAAATTGCTCAAAATCACCTAGCTGATTAAGCCTTCCCAAAGAAGCTGTAGTCTTTCTAGACATTACGGTCGATTAAGGAACTGAAACTGTGCTGTAATTCAAGCGAAATGCTTTTTTAGTAATGAGTATGTCGCGACCCCCTGCCCCCCACCCTGGCGGTGTCGCAGTTGGTTGCCCAGGGACTCCGTGAAGGGCAGTGGCACCCCCAGCCATTGTGTGACATTTCAATAATGACTTCTGCTGTTGTTGCGTGGATTGCTTTGTGTGTAGATCCTGAGCCAACAAAAGTATAAACCTCATCCCTGAAATGAAACTTGTAAAGATGTGTAAATCAGAAGCACTGTACCCTGGAGACTAATAAAAGTGACTTACTATTTTGCTAGAGATATGGAGTAATCATTCACTTGCAAGAAGTGCGCTTCCATGTCAGGTTTGGGGTAACTGAGGGTCTCTTTCTCCCTGGAGGGGAGACCTGCACTCCTGAAATGTCTTTTCCTGTTTGGATTATTTTATGTTTTTCTGCTCTGTATCCTATCATCGCTATCCATATAACTATTCTCAGGCTGCTTTTGAGGAAGAAAGAAGTACAGCCAGAGAAAAAGTTGAGGTTTTCTTTTTTTAGATGCTGGTGGGAAAGCTGGAGAAAACTCTTTTTCTGGTAAAGAAAAGCGGTAAATAACAATATTTTTTTTTTTTATAATTGAAATTGTAATATTTAAACATTTCCAAAGCATCGGTGTGCTAACGTTTGCATTAATCACAAAAGAGCCTCCTTAATTAGAGCATAAAGTGTGCAGACACTGGGAGAAATCACTTAGTTTCTCTCTGTTCGCGTCTTCAATAACATGAGTTTCTGTTTGTGTGTAGATAAATCCTTTGGCTCCCAGGACTGTCATATTGGAGGTTTTGGAGATACTGTGAATCCTGTAATGTGACAGAGGCACAAACAGTAAATTGGAGAAGCAGCTGGTAGATCTGAGTCTTAACTCGCATCCATTTGTATTTCAGTAATAAAACACTTGGGTTTTAGCTTGTGCAACACTGATTGTATGCGTATGATTACGACAGGACACCTCTAATCTGTTTTTCAAAGTGACTTTTGGCTGTCCTATCCAGTTGCTTGCTTCCCCTTGCCAATATCTCATTTTTGCTTTTTAGTTTGACTACTTTACTAATAGAATAAAAGAGGAAGAACTTGGGGGTGATGAGGGCTTCTAAAGCTGAAAGAATTCTCTTGAACTTGGGTTTTAAATGCAATGCAGTAGGCTCTAAAGCAGTAGACACTGCTACTTCTGTGTCTCAAAACACTTTTCTTGGGCAAATATAGTGGTGGAGGAAAAAGAAAAAAGTATTTCTGAGACCCCTAACACAGATAGTACTGTTAAGAGATTTGAGGGTGTGTTATGGTAAGCTGTAACAGAAGCTTCAGTAAGGCACAGGTACAGGGGAAGGTCTTTTTCTTCCATATCATATTTGGTCCCTGTATGCATGCTTACTTTCAAACAGGGTCTACAGTTAAATGACAAGAGAGGATAACACATTGTCATTAATATTTTCTAAAAGTTTGTTTACCCTGCTGTTTTGGAAGGGGAGGGAAAGCTCCTTGAAAGGATCTGTGTCAGATTGGAATATTTAATCCTTCAGTTAGCTGGCCTATTCTTGGGTAATGATTTATTTAGTAGCAATGCATATCTAGCAGGAGGCTTGAATTAGTGATTGCTGGTTCACATTTCTGCTCTGTGGGTTTGGCCCGTATCCTTTCTAAGGCTGATTTCCATGAAGCTGATTATGTGCAGGCTAGAGTTAATCTGTAACACTATCCGTTTCAGTGACACCTCTTCCAAGGCAAAGTGTTGGTTGTTGCAAGGAGCAATCCCTCATTCCCTCACTCTTGGAAATCAGTTAATAGGTGTCTTTTGGTCTCCTTCCGCCTAGGGAGGTGAACACATTTCATCGGAGTAGTTGGCTGCAGCTCTTGGAGGTCGTGGGGTGAAGGAAGGGTGCCTGCCACACTGTGTATTAATGAGCTCTCAGAATCAAGGACCATAGTTCTGCGGAAGTGGTTATAGCTTTGGTGCCCTCAATAATAGGGAAGTTTGGTGTCGTGAGTCGGGAGGTCTCTTCTAGCCCTGTGAAACAACAGTGTCTCTTTCCTGCAAGACCAGACTTGCACTGAGAGGTGGAGTAGTGTATTTTCATATTCTGGTACCTGAAGGAGTTTTAAAGTATTCATAGTGTCTTTCTGTTTGTTTTCTTTTCTTTCCCCTGCCCCTTAACTAAAAGGTCCGTCACCCAGTCATCTGTGTCAACAACCATGTCTTCTGTTCCATTTGTATTGAAGTGTGGCTGAAGAACAATAATCAGTGTCCAGCTTGCAGGATTCCTATCACACCTGAAAATCCTTGCAAGGAAATTATAGGTAAGGACAACTTTAGACTTGGAAATAAATTTCCGGTATTTGCTGCTGGAGGAGATTCTTTTGAGTCCAAAGATGTCTGGATATTTTTTTCCTCTGTTTTTTTTTTTTTTACCAGCATCTAAGGAAGATCCGACTTTAACTCTTTCCAGAAGCATACATAATAGCTACAAGGTAAAAATTCTGAAGATGATGTGTGTATTAGTGGCTAGACTATTCAAAGGCAGCAAGCACCCCACAGCTGTAATGATGGTTTTTTAAATCTTGGTTGGATGGTGCCTTTAACTGGAAAAAAATGCATCTTACTAGAAGTACTTTACCTATGCGTTGCAACCTGTTGACCTAAGAGAATAGCATTGAGCTGAGAAATAATGTACTTACTTATGCAAGATTCTGGATTTATGTGGTCTTTTTTCTTCTTTGTTTTGTTTTGTTCGCTGTTTCCTCGCTTTTGCTTTATTGTTAAGATAATGTCTCTTAGTGCAGAAATAAGTCAAAGATGCAACACTTGAATGAGGATCTGAACTTCCCCAGAGCTAGGAAATACTGCGATCTTCATTTGACATAAAGTGTCAGCTCTCCTATTTGGTTCTGAGAGAAAAATATATCTGAACAGTCTCACTTTAGAAACTTACACTATCTAGTACTATGCTTGATTCCCCCTCTGCCTTCCTTAGCTTTGTTTTAATAGTATGGTCTTAAATAAGGTAGGATTCTGTTAAGGAAAGTACAAAGTTGAAAAACAGAAGTTGTCTTCCTGCTGTAAGGCAGGATTTTGACTTCTAAACATCACTAATAGACACTCCTATTTAACCCATTCTGAAAATGAAAGGACTTGAAATCTCCCATGCTAATAGATTGGTCCAATATGAGCTGTATTTTTAGTTGATAATATGAAAAACACTGTAAGGTGGATTACTAGTTTTGAGTGAAAAAGAAACAATGTTAGTGTTTCTATTATCCTTTGCTGCTTTAGGAGGAACGAGTGAAAGTGATACTATATTTAGTCCAACAGTCAGAAAACACCTACGTAAAACAAGGCTTGAATTGCTCCACAAAGAATATGAGGTAAGGACCTGGTGAATATTGTGACTTTCCAGACAAACTGCAACTATTAAATTACCGCATACAACTGGTCTTTTTGCTTTGAGTCTCATTGGTTTTATTTTGAGTAAAGGTTTTTACTGAATCTACATGAAACTCAGCTGCATTAAAATCTCACCTTCTGGCTAAGGTTACAAGAGAGCATTTGCTGGTGCTTGAAGTGATCCCACTGAAGTCATGGTGGTACTCTTCCTATGCTACTGGAAATCAAGTACATCCAATTCCATAGTTTTGTGGGAATTCCACCCACAGGTGGTACGGGAGGGTTTTCTTTATGTATATTGGGTGTTGGGAACTTTTGTCTTCGATACATATGCGAACATTTTCTGCAGTAATTCCCTGTTGCTCAGGGAGACTAAATTCCTTCTTAAAGAATATTGCCCACTGTAACCTTATGGCATAGGTTAATTTCTGTCAGTGTTGCTTTATTGTTTTCTGAAAGTGAGTGAATGCTTGGAAGTTCATCTCCACTCTCCTGCTGGAAAAATATTCTCTTACGAACAAGGTGAAAAGGTGTTAATAAGGAATATGCTTAGTTTGTTTTTTCAGCTGTTGCTTCCTTAGTAGCAGCAGTGTGAAGACATCACACGTTTTGCAAGGAAACCTGTCCAGGGAGGAGACTCAGAGAAAGGATACAGACACTGTATATACCCTTAACACTGGGGAATTAAGGGATGTCTTTTAGGGCATGCTTGCCTGTAGCTCAGCTTTTTTCATCCTGTATGAAAGGAGGAGTCAGGAAAGGAGATTTCCTGCCTGTCCATTGAATCAGTTCCAGAATCACACAGATATACAGAGGATAACATAAATGTCTTCAAAAACCTAAATTTAAAATGGCTGTTCTCATGCTGGGGGAGTGGGGAAAAGATTGATTATTTGTGCAAATATGCCTTGGATTTATTTAAATGCCATATATGACCTCCTTTAATAATCTGACCTTGAGCAACTCAAGTATTTAGGTTGGTGAACAGTGTAGAAGACATGTTTTCGGATAAATTATTTCTTTTACCCTTTTAACAACAGGCTTTTGAAGGTTTTTGCTTCTCCGTGGCTTCAGACCAATACAGCTAAGAGTTTTGTTCTTTGCATTTTGAGAGTCTTCCCTAAGACGTTGCTACTTTTGTGTAGCTGGAGCAGCCTCTTCCAGGCAGAGTTCTGTCCATTTTGAATCTTGAGACTTTCAGTATCTGAACATGTGATGTTTCAGAATGAGAGAAATGTTCTCAAGTAACAGCAAATGAGTCAGCAGAGGATGACCTTAAGAACACTCTTGATACAGGAAATCCTCCCACAGAGTCCCCTAATAATAGATTCAGGTTGCTGCATGCTTTGAAGCTTTTGGTCTGCCTGCCAGTTTGTCCAGGGTCCTTTATGCAGTCAAGGGATTCCCTTCGCTAAAACCTTCACTCTGCGTGAGTGTGCAGGTCGATTAAAATACTGCCTAGAGCACAGTACATGAGCATGCTTAGGTATATGTGTAAGTGAAGGCGTGCATCTGGGCTTGCCAGAGAACCCATGTTTCTAAAGTGCAGTGGGAACTTGCCAGTATTATTTAATTAATCTCACATGTTATTTTAATGCCTGTGAATTTCTGACACCTTTAGGATGAAATAGAATCCCTGCAAAAAGAAGTGGAAGACCTGAGAGGTAAAAATCTCAGTTTACAGACACAGCTGAAATCTCTTCTGGATCCTACGGCATCAGCTCTGTCTTGCCAAAATGAGGAAACTAACCAGTCAGCAGATGAAGCAAGTACCAGTGGCCCAGAAACCCCAGAGGAATGGAGCAAAAAGCTGAAAGCTGCCAATGATATATATGAAAAAGTGATGGATAATGTGGAAAAGTTGAAGGAGGTAATAAATACATTTCTTCAGCTATCTTGTAGTGTAACCATTCCATGTTAGTTAAACGGGAGTGAGAGCTAGCACGACCTCTGGGTACTTAATAGATCCAGAAGAAAGAGGGGAAAAATTGAATTCCAGTGACTGCTGGTGTATCATAGTATTTCCATTTAGCCTTTGCAAGTGTCAGATGTTATTGCTTATTCTACTGAGTCTTGTATGTGACTCTTCTTCAACTCCTCTGTCACTGTATGGCTGGGTAATTGGATTATAGCAGCATTTGTCACCAGTATTGATGACCAGATTTTTCAGGCTTGCAATAATCTATATAATATATCTATTTTACAATATTCAGTGGCCAAACACAGTACAGTTGGCTGCGGCAGATTTTGCACTATTGCCCTCGCTGCTAGCCGATATTTTTGGTGCAATTTGCTGAGACAGAGTAACTTGACCCTTTGACCAAAAATAGACAAGCTTCAGCATTTTATGACCAGAAGATCCTTTACTGGAAACCTGCGGCTTTTTTATCCATCTTGAATGTAATATAAAAGAAAACCTGATATTGCAGAAGGAAGGGTGCAGGAGATAGTAATGTGAAAATACATCTAAATAAAAATACCTTGCAAAATCTTACCTGTGGACACAGGAAGGATCACTTCAAACATTGAAGAAGAGTGAAATTTCAAGATTAATTTGAAAAGCAAGGTGGAAGAAACTGGACTTGCAATTACTCAAAATGCTGTCTTTAGTTCTTCAGCCCTGGGTTGCCTCCTGCAAAACCAAAGTGTTATGTGTTTAGGACATTCTTTTTTCCCCTTGTAAGCATTAATATTGTTTACACTTTCCCTGTGCTACAGACTCAGAGGCCCCTCTTATACCGTTCTGCCATTCTGTTGTTCTTAATGGGCCACTACTGGATTCTGTCATCTAAAGAGGATCCCAGGAGCTTCAGAGTCACCTGTAATTGGGAAAGGGGGATTTGCAGCAAGGAGCTCTTGTCTGCCTAATTTTTGTGGGTTTTTTCCCCCATATAGTTACACTGTACTGCCTCTTTTGTTTGTGTGTGTGTGATGACTAAGGTTTTTCACTTTTTCCCTATGTAAGTAAAAAGACTGGGGCAGGGGTATGTTTGGGGTTGTTTGGGTTTTTTTCAGTATAACTTCAGCCTTAGCAAGAAAAGGGTTTTAAGTTTATGGAGTCTCTGAATTTGGTTAAGGGTTAGATATAAATAGAGGTTTAGGTGGATTTTAGGGACCAAGTCTTAAACTGTGATCCAGGCACTCTCTTCCCATCTGTTCCCTGTTCAACAGCTGCTTAATTCCAGAAGTACCTAAAATCACTGGCTCTTCTTTTGGACCTTGTTTCAATTCTAAGCATGCAGTGACCAGCCCCGATCTGAACAGCTCATGCTGTTCAGATTCAGCAGCAAGACCTCTTCCACATGTACACCAGAAACCTTATTGTGCCCTAAAGTACCTGACCCAGGAGCTTCAACCACCCATGGCTTCCCAGTGAGAACAGGGACCCTCAGAAAATGTAGTTGCCATCACTTTCTTTTTAAAAACAGACTGAGTCAGGAAATAGCAGCCACCTTTATCATTTAACATCCTGGAGCAGAGACTCCTAAAGTAGGCGATATGACTTTGAGTGGAGTCATAACAAGTACAGCAGTGATGATACAGACCCAGCAGTAGAAATACAAGACAAAGTGCACTCACTGATAATGTGGTTACATGAACTCGTTAATCTAGACATTGTGCTGGAGGTGGGGGTCCCTTGCAGATTACTGGCATGGAGGATAGAACACTGTCTGGAAGCAGGACACCAGAGAGGTCAGTCCTGCCTTACCATGTGCCAGGTGGATGCCCTACCTACCAACTCCACCCAAGTCATGCAATTTCCTATTTTATTGTCTGGCTGGGGGGAATGGTGTCTCTGGAAAAAGAGAAAGGTCTTGGCCATGTTGTCGAATGGTTTGATGCTCCTTTGGAAGTGAGGTGTCCTGAATTCTTACTCATTGCTTTGAGGGTAGTTTTTTGTGCTTTTATTTTTAAAGTACCAAATAGTGGACACTCAGGCACCCAAGCCCTGGGCTCACCCTTCTGATTCTTTCTTTACTAGAAGTCTTTGTTTACTCTTCCTGCCTCTCGGAATATTGTGGTGTTGGGGAGGTGGGTGTGGGGGGGTTTGGTTTGGGTGGGGGTGGGGCTGTCTGCTCCATTCACCCTACCCCCACTGTCTTGGCCTCACCTGGAGAGGTTGCTGGGGATATTTGTATAAGCATTTAGATTTTTCTGCCTCTGTTCTTGTACTGTTTGATGCTTCTGAAAAATTACATTTCACTCCTGAGCCCAGTTGCATAGCTCCTTCTTCAGATCTAACTCTAGATCATACTTTTATTATGCAGTGGAAAGCATCATCTAACAGAGGCTATGAATTACAAGTCTTGGGCCGGTGGTGCTGTTTTCAGCATACGGAGGTTGAGCAGACTCTAAAAAGCAAAGAATATTTTCTACTTGTTAGGGTGGTGGCATTCATTGTTCTGAAACACGGCAGCAGGAAAATTTCTCTTTATATGAAGTATCTTGTTAACAAGGGTGTCCGCTGAACTGAGAAGAAGGAATTGACCTCAATTCAAGGAGTAAGAAGGGTTGTGAGTCGGGAGTCTTAATCACAACTTCCTAGAAGAAAGTGAAGAAAGACTGCAAATAGCTTGTCATAATGGATTTACATCCATAGGATAACTGTGCTTTAAAAACAACAAGCCAAAAAACCCGAAGTAATCTTACTCTAATCTGGAATGGAGGAAGCTGTTGAACATTAGTTTTGCTGATACCTGCACATTGTAATGTTAATGTACTTAACGTATTTAGTCATGTGGAAAAAAAAACATGGAATTGCCATTAGTACATCTCCGTAATGACTTTCTGTGCTAACTAACATAGCTCTGTTTATTTCCCTAGATAGGATGCTTGCAATGTATTTTGGGAATATAAATAAAAAATGTCTGTTCGCTATTCAGTTTTGCAAGCCATTTCCCATGGTGATTTTTAAGTGGTGTCCCTGTCTGAAGGCTGTTTCCTGCTTTCGCATTTCTAGCTCTGTCCCTTTAAAAAGGAGAAACAGCTTGTCCTATAAATATTAGAAGTCATTTCTGTTTTACTGTATACTTATTTTTTTCCTTTTCTTTTCCTTAGGCAAATAAGAAACTGAGCATGGAAAACAATAGCCTTTTAAGAGAGAATTTGCGACTAAAAGCTGAAGTTGATAGTAGATCACCCCAAAAGTATGTGAATATTTTAAAAGCTACCATGTTTTATTTATAGACTGTTTAACTGTTGTAGGACTTTAACCTAAAACTGGTGGTGTATATGGTGTCGCATATGTGTCTCCAGGTATACTTTGGAATTTTTATCCTCATAGACTTGGGTGACAAATGCAACTTACAGAATAGCAGCAAGTCTACAGTGAAGGAATATGACATGACTACAAGTGCTATTCCTTGCATTATCTGGCCAATATTGAAGGACTGGATTTATTCCTTTAATTCTACAGTTAACTTTTGTTATTGGGAAATTTCTAAATCTGGTATAGGGTAAAAGTAGAAGGTCTGTTACTGAGTGCAGAGGTTCTGGTTGTTTTGTTTTCTTCTTTCTTTTGCTGCCTTCAAGGTTTGTTCTGTGGAGTTAGGCTCCCTACTCAGGGAAAGCCCCTGACATCTTTGTGTCTGGGCATGATAGATAGAATTGAGCTTCTGCAGCACAATAACATCATTGCCAGAACTGACACCTGTGTTAAATACTCAGACAGTTAAAACACAAATGACAATGACCTTGAAAAGCAGAAACTTTGCCATACTGATTACAGCCGCATGCTAAGGTACCTGTTCGTGGAGTACTTTGTGAAGCAACACGTTCATATTTTTAAAGCTGTGTTCCTTTCTTTCATTGGTTTTCTACCTTATATTGGTTTAGAACTTAGAAAGCTAAGGGCAGCATTGGCCAAAGGCTTATATGGTGCTTTTGAGGAAGAGGGTTGAGGGGTACGTGTGTAATGTGTGAAGAGAGCTCTCTGGATTTTGATCTAGTTCATAACTCACTGGAAGATGAAATCCATCCTTACAGAGAGCTTGCTTGCCAGACTGCTTGTCGTTCAAGACCACAGGAAAGATGCATGATCCTTGTGCTATGCTGTTAAATACATAAAACTACGTTCTGCCCTGAAGTCCCCTAATAAGGGAGATAGAGCCCTGTTTAAGGTCTTGGCAATGGAGAGGGGCTTTAATGGCATGGGATGTCTTTTCCCATAAGATTGAAGAGTGAGTTGGCAAAGATGGCAAACTTGGAAAGTAAATAGATGTAACTAAATAAATCCTAGGAAAGAAGAGCTGGAAGAAACCGGATCATCTAACTTGATTCTACTTTACTGATGTCAGGTAAACTCCCCAGCAGAGAGAATTTCCATTTCTTCTAGCTTGTGCACACTTTACCACCTTGTTGGTCAGAAATATTAGGTATTGGGGGAGGAGGGTTGTGGGTGTGAAGAACTAGTCTTTGTTGTAAGCTGATCATTTTCCCATCTTTTGCCAGTGTGGCCTGTAACAATAGCCAGTCACTTTCTTCTTTAGAAGCACAGATATAGAAGTTGGACAGTGTCAAGGTCTGTTTTGCAACCCAGATGCCAGCTGGATTGGCCTGTCTGTGTCTATACCATTAACCTTTCTGCGGTTTTTTTTGTTGTTGTTGCTCTGGAGACTAATAGTCGCATGCTACCTGCCTGGGGAATGATCTTTGGCCTATGCTAACTCTAAAACTGCACATGGGAATTGAGCACATGAGTTGAATCAGGCTTAAACTGAGCCAGGAACAGTTCAAACACTTCAGGAGTGTAGGCAGTTGCATGTCTGTACCCTGCCCCTGCTCTCTTCAGCTTTGGTTTTACTTTGAGCACAGTGGTGTACTACAAGAATTTAAGTATACACAAGGAAAAATTTGTCCTGGAAGAAACCCTTCCACAGCTTAAACTTCGCAATTTTGATTCACCCTACCTATACCAATTCAGTCCTAGTCATGTATTCTAGACTGAATTTGTCCAATTCTTTTAGATAAATGTGACTTAGGAGAAAAAGTAAACTGATTTGCTTGGTTTTGCTGTGCTCTTAGGGCTTTCCAGTGTCTATAATTTTCTGAAGCAATAATGCTTAGAACTGGATACTAGATTCCAAATAAAGCCTCAGTAGCACTAAGTAGAGCAGTAAAACTGTCTTGTGTCTTGCTACAACACTTTATATTGATATCCCTTTTTGTTGCTTCCTTTTACCTGGCACTTCTAGCGCGAATGGCCAGTACCACTGCTGCTGTTTAGAAAGTTACCGCATTTTGCATTTGTGCTGCTAATGTCCCCTTCCAAAGTGTGGGACTTTCCCCATTTATTGGCTTTCTTCAAATGCATGTGTCAAATTTAAACCAATTCTTTTGAATTTGAGTCACGTCCTCCAGGTGGTAGGAAGTCTTTCCCGTCCTAGTGCTGTTAGCAGATTTTATAAATTAACTTTCACCCTTGTAGTCATTAGTCTGATCAATATGTAGACCAGACCTAGCATCAAGACATTTTAAAAATGTTCTTCAGGTTCTGATGGCAAACTTTGATAATATCTAAAAGGTCTTTCAGCTAAGCTTCATGCACTGAATAAGGGTTGCAATACCTGTTTTCTTACCTGGCGTATGAAACCAGAATTGAAGGCTTTATCGTCAGAGCCCAACAATGTCACTGTAATTAAACTTTTCTGTGCAGGTACACTGATTTGCCAGTACAGTTGTTTCAGTGTACTTCATTCAGAATTTTTCAGAAGGTAATTTTTGGAAGAAGTTTCTGAATGGCTCTCTAGTGCAATTTAAAATAGCTACCAGATTGGATCTTCATAATTTAGTGTCACCGCCATTGTTTCATTTGTCATGTATTTCTTAGCTTCAGATAGTCAGGTATGGATTCATGCTTAAACAACTGGCTAGGTAACTAAGTAGAACTTGTATCAAATTATTTTTGAAAGGATTTGTATTCTGTCCCCTTATCCCAAATGTAGTTCATGTTGTGAATAATGACACTGGAGCTAAATAGCACAACCTAAATTATTTTAATAGGCTTTGCTTTATAGCAAAAGGCAACACTGATGGCAGGTGAATGATCCCTTTGCACTACAGGCTTTACCTCTGACATCACAAAAAAACTATAATTAGCCTTCTTCAGTGGTCAGTAAAAATCTTGCCTTTTGTCATAGTCTTGAGGTTTTTTTTCTTTGCTCATATCCATTAAAACCTGCTCAAAAATGTCATGTATGCCAACAAAATTGACATTGCAGCCATGTCAGGGATTTTTACACAATTATTTAATTCCTAATGTTGATTGAATAGGTATTTTTTTTCATGAAACATTTTGGAATAGACCTTCACCAGACTACCATACCATCATATAGTTGGGACGTAGGTCTGAAAAGCAAATAGAGGTAAGTTTCTTGCTCTGGTTCTTACCAAAGACCTGTGGTAGTCTCCCATTTTCCAGGCAAATCAGACTGAGTATTTGGTGGTTGTTGGTTGCTCTTTGATTGCTCTTTCTTCTAAGGAATTTTCAGTTACTTCCTTTTTCCTGATACAGAACAAGAAAACTTCTAAAACCTAAGTTTTGCAGGATGATAAAGCCCTATTACTTCCAGCTCTACTTAAAATAGAAAACTGTTAGGTCTATTGGCAAGGCACAATGGATCTAAAAGCATTTTTGGCAAAGGGATGTTTGCTTTTTACCTGAAGGAAAATAACTAGCAAGTCCATCTACTCCAGGGTATAGTGTATTTTATGAATGGTTAGATTCAAATTAGCTTGAACCAGACTTCTAGGCTTCCTAGGAGTCTTTTTCCTAAATATTTAATTTCTTCTGCCAGTTAAAATCCCAGTATGAAAAACTATCTGTAACATGCAGAAAATTGTTGCATTATCTCTTTTCTCTGGGTTTGTGAGTTGTTTTATTGTTGTTGTTTTGGGGTTATTTTTTCCCCTTTCTCCAGTTTTACTGTTTATCTTGTCTAGATTTGACTTCAGGTACCTGCCCACTGAAATCTAAGGCTGTTGACTTTCTAGGCCATTCTGTACAACATTCAATTTTGATCTAACTCAAATATTTCCACTTAGGCCAGACTATTTAATCCATTCTGCATTTCACTGAGCCTACAAATAGGCTGCTAGCAATCTGTGTTGTGTGCAGGGGGTAAGACCGCTGCTATCTTCCTTGATAGAAAACTGGGCTTCTTTCTCACCTCCCTGCAAGCTTGCTGTCACAGAGGAGTGGCCATCTTCAAAGACCAGCTGCAGTGTGGCCTTAAAAGTAAATAGGAGAAAAGTGCTATTTAGTAACCTTCAAAACAACTTTGAGTTCTTGAGTCATAGCATTAAACCCTGAGGAACCACCTGCTCCAGGCACGAAGATCTAAACCTTAAACAGATGGGTAAGGACATTCAGACTTCACTGCTTGGTTTTGTGGGGTTTCCGGTGTTCTGTTTTTGGTTTGTTGTTTTGTTTTTGGTTTTTTTTTGTAGTAAACCTTTCTGGCTTATGTTATTCACTGACCTCCGGTATAATCTGGCTTTCCTACATGGAAGACCAGTTTTGCTTCACTGAAAGATGTTAAAATGCTTGGAGAGGCTTTGCACATTTGTCTGAATTCACCCAATTCCCAAAGTGAAAGGAGAATCTCTTTTTCAAAGACAGTACCTTGGATGTTCTTCTGTTCAGGTCCTGCTGCTCTGCAGTCATCCAGCCAACAGCTTAGCCTTACTCATGTGATGTGAAGGAAGTGGATTTCCCTGATGCTCAGGAGAGATTTCATGAGGAAGGCCATGTGTCTTCAGATTGCTTTGTAATCTGTGAACTGTGTAATGGAGGGGATTTACTGCCCAGTATTTACTTATATTGAAAATAACTTGTTCTTTTACAAGCTTAGAAAATTAGCTATAGCAAGTGTTTCTACTGCTTCCTTCAAGAAGGAGCCGTAGTATACTTTCTTCTGTCGGCCAGCCTGGTCTGCAGAATGGAACACAGTTGTAGGCTATACCCAGGACTTTTTCTTCAGTGGAATCAAATTCCATTACTGATTTATTTTATTTTTTTTTTTTTCTGGCTTCAGATCTTAAATAGACCAGCATGCTTGAGGTGTATCTATAGACCTTTTTTGCTTGCTTGCTAGGAAAAGGCCCCCATCTGGCAGTAACTGTTTGGTTTTTCTTCTGAAATATGCCTCTGCAAATATGACACACTTTTAAGGCAATTGCATGTAACCTGGGATATTGTCAAGAAGTTGCTGCAGATCATCTTTCATAGTTGATGTGGAGGAAGATTGCAGAACTCGTTCTCATCCAGCTGCAGCTGGTACATGATATCACAGAAGGGCTGCAGAAACTACCAGGGCTTTCAGCTGTTTTGTTCTTGGGATTTCCTACATCTTTCTTCCCATCTAACTGCAGAACCCAAGTGAAAATATATATCTAAATGATGGGACTGGGTTTGGTTGTACACTCTGGCACTGCCCTGATTTCAAACTCTGACAAGCCCTGACTGTACGTTGTAATTTCCTACTTCTCACCCTTTGCTCCCTTTGGAGGCTGGATCATGCTCATGTATGTGAGCTGCAGGGCAGTCCTCAGTCTGGGCCACTGGGTGATTAGAACTGGAGAGTCATCTTCCATGGCATCCTTGCAGCCCCAGTCTTTTGTAGATGGTAATACAGAAAACTATTTGCTGCAGATGCTTACTGTCCACAAAGAGAAATGTTTGTATGAGGTTGTGTGGTTTTATACTGAGTTGATAGGAGTTAAGGGCCCAATGAGACAGACCTGCTATGGTCAGTGGTCACTGGGAAGAGAAGAAAAAACTGGAGGAATTTGTTCTCTTGTGGGTGAGAGACTAATAAACTTCCCAAACAGTTTCTAAATGGGCATCTTCAGGAGTACGTGAACATAACTGAGGGAGCAGTTGTGGAATAATGTGAAAGAGGGTGGCTCAAACATTATAGTTATAACGTTAGTTCTTCTTGCTCACTGTAGATGAGAGCTGACTGCAGTTTTCTGATTGGTGTCAAGTTAGAACGATGCTGGGACAATAAGAAGGACTCTAACTGAGGAAGGGCCCTGAAATATGGGGTTCAAGTGTGCTCATCTAGACATCCAGTGTCACCTCAGACTCTATGACATATCCAGTACACCTGCCCTGGGGCTGGCAGCTGTAACACAGGACCTATAAGAGACCTGTATCCTTCCAGAGTGGTAGCTGGAGGCCAGCAGTTGTGTAAAAGACCTTAGGCCATCTAAAATGTCACTAAGTGTCTGTGTTCAAGGATGCAGACCCCACCTGAAATGTTTCTCTGTTCACTTTATAAGTGACTACTAGTTTCTCTAGGCTTTCAGTTTTCTGTAGAGGGGATGTACTTGAAACAAATGCAGTGAGATACAAACTCATTGTGCAAGTGATACAACTGAAGAAAAAGATCCTAACACTGTAAAGACTTTGTCCATACATGAGGATATGAAAAGTACTCTTACCACAGGTATAATTCTACTGAAGAATGTATCTAATTGTTACCAAGTGTGAAACAGAATCATCAAATCATTAAGGTTAGAAAAGACCTCTAGGGTCATCAAGTCTAACCGTCAACCCAATACCACCACGTCTCCTAACCATGCCCAGAAGTGCCACATCTACACATCTTTTAAATACCTCCAGGGATGGCGACTCTACCACCTCTCTGGGCAGCCTGTTCCAGTGCATGACCGCTCTTTCAGTAAAGACAGTTTTCCTAATATCCAATCTAAACCTCCCCTGATGCAGCCTGAAGCCATTTCTTCTTGTTCTATTGCTAGTGACCTGGGAGAAGAGACCAACACCCACCTCACTACAAGTTCAAATCCTTCAGGAAAAATAATTTTGTAGAGTATCAGGCCAAATTTTAATTTCTTTTCATGTAACTGTACTGCATTCTGTTACTGTTGTCATCAGACCATAATTTTTTGGCTATGCCACAGCTCACTGTACATCTGAAGGGAAAAGGAGACCTCTTAGGAGAGGGGTTTGTTTTGGGGAGACGGGGAGGGTTCTGGCTTCTTTAACCAAAATGTGCATGTCTTTTAAACAGTCTGCTGACCTGCCAGCTCAGTCACTAAAAAAGCTATGTCATGCTCTGGTCTGGAGTAATTGGTTTAAATATGTGCGTTATAATATGGCTTTCTTAAAAATCCATATCCTTGAAAATCTGGGCAGTAAATGCATGCAAGTCTCAAAGCAGAACCAGAAAGCAACTACTCTTCTGATGCTTAACTGCAGAGGTAACTCTTTGTAGGCAGCATGTCAGATGCTCCATTTCTAAAAACCAAAATTTGCAAGCACATCCCTCTACAACAATTAACATATTAGTGATGCTATTTGGCTTTGAACAACATACTGTATTTTTTTTAACCTGAGGACACTTGTTATAAAAGTTGCACTTGAGAATACGGTGCTTCTTCCTCATAAGCAAATCTCAGGCTGTCACTAATGCTATTTGCATTAAATAAACATATTACACCATTCTTCCATTAAAAAGGAATTGCCAGGTATGCATATAAATGTAAACATGTTTAATTTTTATGTCAAAGTGTCTGTTACAGCAGACCCCAGAAAATACTGCTTATTTTACATAAGCATTTTTCCCCATCTCTCACTTGGCTATTAAGCCAAGTTGTATCTTTGCATCATTTTTATATCCTTTATTAAGCTGTGTAAGGTTTGCTCCTGTAAGGCTGCGTGAACAGGTCTGTTAGAGAAATGCAGAATAAATACTTCTGAATCACCCTAGGAAGCAGAAAGGGTCTTGCTTGGGCCCTGCTGTGCTGCCGTGGCTCCTTCAGTATTTTAAACCAGATTCTGAGTTCTTTTTGCTGAAGGAGGGAATAAGGCAAAATGTGTTGTATACGAGGATGCTTGTTTCATTGTAACCCCCTTCATCTGAAAATATAATTGAAACATTCCTGAGTTGTCTGTGATTCTGCTTTTATCTAGTTTCACAGGGGAGAGGGAGGAAGCCTTGTGTACCCTGTCTCCCATTTCCCTCTTGCATGCAACCAGAAATGGAGAAACTGCTATAATCAATTGAGAAAAGTTGTTACCCATAGAGTAAGCAAATGAAAAATGGTTTGTCTTCATTTTTATGAAGACAAAGGTAATTGGGTAGATGTAATATGGAGCGGGGGGCAGTCCTTGCCTAATAGAGTTCCAATCCAGCCAGCTTCTTTTAAGGGGGGAAAAAATCTTACTAAGTGAACACTCCTAAATATAAAACTACTGCCTTGCCATTTCATGCCTACAAAGCAGTGAGTGGCACATACCAAAACTGAGTGGAGCTTAGGCTGATCTGATTTTTAAAAGTGGTCTAGTAGCAGTTCTGTGAAAGAACTGGCTTAGACTGTTGTGTGAATCTTCCCCACCACTGAACCTTCCACACCAGAATCTTCAAAGTCCTTTAAATATGCATAAGCAGTTGAATGGGAAAATATGTCAGTAGATCTGGCCACTCTGCCCACCTTGTTTGGGGCTTGTGATACCCCTTGCTCCTTTCCCCAGCTGCCCACTTAACTGTATTGCAGTTGTCAGCATAGAGCAGTTTCCTACTGTTTTGGGCTCAGGAATTGAAGAAACAAAATACAGTTTGGTTCTTTGCTGGAAATGCATGCAGAGATCCATGGATATTTTGCCAGCATAGTCACAGGCCACAGATACACAGCCGTCAGACCTCACTCACTAGTCTAAGGGTTGGAGTGGGACCATTTTGTGAAGGGGGGAGGGGATAGACTGGGGCAAATGGAATGGGAATTCCCTGTGACTATGAAAGATGCTGAAGGGAGGGACAGACAGACAAAGAAACAGCGTGGAAATTCCAGGCAGTTTGTGCTGGAAGAGTGAATATAAACTTGCACTGTAACATGGAGCTGCACGATGGAAAGTGGAGGTTAGTGTAAGCCCACATACAGAATTGTCATTTCTTTGTGATATAAAACCTTATGTGTCAGAGTTGTAGGGTGGCTGCGGGTCCTTCCCTCCTTCCTAATAATACCAGAACTTTAATTGTTTTTTTTCTTTCTGTAAATTGAAAGCCTAGGATGGAGCAGGGAATTCCCTGGTGCCCACCTGTCAGTGACAAGTTAGAATTAGTCAGAGCATGTAGCTGAAACCTTCACCTGCCCTCTGGGGAAGGTCAGTCTTGAAAGCTGGCGGAGGATGGGGGGAAGGCAAGTCCGTATCTTGTCAATTGAAAATGTGCTCAAGCTGGAAGCCCCACGAACACACAACTTTCACAAACCACAAGTGGCAGGTTTTTCGTCTTGGAGTCAAGGAAGAAATTAGATTGTTCTGGTTGTAAAGTTCAAAAAAACCAAGTAGCTCTGAAGTAAGTGGAAGTACTGTCCACATGATGGCTGAGGAAAAGCTGTATATCTAAAGGGAACGTAATTGAAATGGTCTGTATAAGTATTTAAACCACCTCAAAGGACTATTACAATTTCTGAATTTCATATTGGCCTTTTATATTTGACAAGGTGACATTGTGTAAAAAATGTATTGTAAAACACTGCTGTACTGTAGGAAAATGATTGAATGTAAATATTTCAAGATGTGGACCACTGTTCAAATGTTATCATAAATCTTTGCCATTGTTTTAGGGGATAATTCTTCATGCATATTTGAGTTGAATTGATAGAACCAGCCCCTGAAAGGGTAATCTGCTT
Source organism: Phalacrocorax carbo (assembly GCF_963921805.1). Taxonomy (NCBI): domain Eukaryota; kingdom Metazoa; phylum Chordata; class Aves; order Suliformes; family Phalacrocoracidae; genus Phalacrocorax; species Phalacrocorax carbo. The sequence continues at coordinate 170,783,364 of NC_087513.1, forward strand.
GTTATTGCCTCACTACCACTAATAGTTTAATTTTGGCTTTTCAGGTATTCACCTCCACCTGTACATTATATATGACGATTTATTCTTTTTCATAACTAGTAAAGTTCCAACTATTGTTTCAAATTAACACAGTGTTTAATAGCTTTATTCTTTCTTGAAATGAGCTTGCAAAGCACCACAAGAATGGACGAGAGGAAATGGCCTCAAGCTGCGCCGGGGAAGTTTAGGTTGGATATTAGGAAAAACTTCACCGAAAGGGCTGTCAAACATTGGAAGAGGCTGCCCAGGGAGGTGGTGGAGTCTCCATCCCTGGAGGTATTTAAAGGAAGGGTAGACGTGGTGCTTGAGGATACGGTTTAGTGGTGGACTTGGCAGTGATAGGTTAGCGGTTGGACTCGATGATCTTAAGGGTCTCTTCCAACCTTAACGATTCTATGATTCTATGATTCTATGTCTTTTTCCAGCTTAATTTTTTTTTCTTTTTTATTTCTTGCAGGTTTGGTAGGTTTACAGTAGCTGCACTTCAGTCCAAAGTAGAACAAAGCGAACGTGAAATGAACCGTCTAAAAAAGGCACTGGAGAGAAGTGATAAATACATAGAAGAAATGGAGTGTCAGCTTTTACAGCTGAAAAATGCAGGCGAAGGCACCCAGACAGTGAGTGCTGTTAGTGAGAGAGTGCTTTCCGCAGATGCTGAAGGAGCTGAGAGCAGTGAAGATACAACATGTCTGAAAACCCAAGTTGAGGAGAAAAAAGCTGTGACTACAAGTCAAAGTCCTGACAGTCTTCAACAGCTGACCAGTGGTGGAACTTGTTTAAGCTCTTCTAGTCAAGATGGTTCCAATGGCTCAAATACCCAGTGTGCCCCAAAAAAAGAACTATTTCCAGGATGTCAGGGGGTTCTCCTGGGTGAAAATACTACAAATATGGATGCCTGCTTAGAAGAGCAGTGGAATAAAATTGAGGAATGTACCCCATATAAGGATGAAGAACTTTATGATCTTCCACCACCATGCACTCCTTTTCTGTCTCTCAGTCGCCTTCAGTTGAACACTCCTGATGGAAAAGAAAATGCAAGGAAACCATCAACATTCTTGAGAAAACTGAAATTTGAAGAGTTTGGTGACACTTCAGATGACTGCAGCAAAGATTCCCCAGAGCACAGCACAAGCAGCTGTAATAGTGAAAAGAAGCTAAACTGTTTTACTACAGGAAAATCAGGCTTTTGGGGGACCTGCCCAACAAATTTTGCTGAGAACTTAGATTTTGATGAATCAGAGCAAAGTTCAGTAGCCGGTCAGTCAGATGAGACATCAGCAAAGTCCGGTGATAAAGCAAGCTCTTGCTTACCTAAAAGGTTACATACTCTTTGCTCTTCGGAAACGAATCGCACAAGAACCTCCAGTGAGGCGTCTATGGATGCTGCCTACCTTGATAAAATTTCTGAGTTGGACTCCATGATGTCCGAATCAGACAACAGCAAGAGCCCATGCTATAATTTCAAGTCCTCTGACCTTGAGAACTCTTCAAAGTCAACGGAGTGCTCTAAGCTTCTGAGTGAAACTGAGAAGAAACTGGAAGAGATGAATGAGGAACAGCGTATGAAGAGCCCAGAGACAAGCAATCTAGCAGTTGACAGAACTGGCTGGAAACCTGCTATGTTTTCCATCCTCGCCCCATCTGAGCTAGATATGAATGACCACTTTCCACTGTTTACAGGCCAAAACGTAGTGGCTAGTGATACCAAACCTCCAAACTGTTTATTTCAAAGAGACTTTTCCCAGAGTTTACTATTCAGTAACTCACAAAGGTTGTTTGAAGAACAAAAGTTTGGTTCCTGCTTTTTAAAGATGTCATCTGACCTGCACACTCAGCTTAATCCTCCTTGGGTGTCTTCCTTTATAGCTGAAAGGAAAAATAAAAACGTCAGTCAGTCGACCAAGAGGAAAATTCAAAGCAGCCTTTCCAGTGCTAGTCCGTCGAAAACCACCAAAAACTGACTCTGCTTGGAAATCGAACATGACTCAATAGTCATCAACCTGCAAATGTTTAATATTTACAGGTGAACTTAATTTTTAATGACTTCCATGCAACCTGATCCTGTCTCTTTCAACTGTGTGAGAACTGAACATTCCCTTGTCCGTTACAAGCTCTTTCCTAGGGAAGAACCATTCCAGATTCTTCTCTTTGTCTGGGCATTTTGTTTACTTGGGGTTTTTGGGTGGGTTGTTTTTAAGTTTTCAGGTTACATGATCTTCCAGTGGTGAGCACAGCTAATGGCTCCCTTGAACAGGACAGTTTTAAGTGGTCTTGTCAAATCAGTCATTTATGTAAGAATTTGTTTTAAAGGTTACGTTTCCCATTCCTAAAGATGACATTTTGTGCATGTAAGGCAGCTACCGGCTATATATCCTATGGATTCATGAAATTGCTATAAAACAGTGACAGTTTTGCCATAAAACTTGCCTCCCAGAGGAGATGTTGCTGCTTGGACTGTTTCATAGCACTGTACTGTACCGAAACTCTTGTTTTAAGTGGGTGTAAGGTAGCACCCTTTCTTTTCAGGATTACAGCACTTCAGTTAGAAAACATCGCTTTAACACTGCAAACATGGCTTGTATTTTTTGAAATTAAGCACAAATTTTAATTTAGTTCCCACAATGCATTGTTATTCTAAATGTGTTCAGTATGCCTGTACAGACCATAAAAATGGGTTTGTATGCTAATGACTTGTTTACCTAATGTGCACTGAACATTTTACATTAATACTGTACCATTTTGCATTAATACTGCATGCTTTTCTATGTGAATTGAATAAAACATGTTATCAGCACTGTAATCCTTGATGTTGCCTCAAATATTGAATTAGCAAAAAGAGAACAGGGAAACTTTTTTGGTTTTGTTTTTCATAATTTGGAAAGTATCTAAGTTTTGGAAAACATAAATGTGAGCTTATTCACAAAAAAAAAAAATCAAATCTCCCTTCCTCCTCCTCCTTGTTAGACATATTACCATTCTAGTGTCAGCATCGATACAGTTGATGGAAATGGCTTTCGGCCTCTCTGGAGGTGACTCTTCCATAAAGTATTGCACAGGTCAACATAATGTGATGGCCTACTACAGGCAGGAGACCTAATTAAGCAGCAGAGCAAAATTGGTTTCTTTGCATTATTGTGTCTAAGGGGTTTTTTTAAGGGCATATTTAATTGTAAGATCAGGTTTTTCTTTCTATATAGGCCTCTGATGGCATTCCTTTACAAACGGACATCCTTGCTTCATCGATACCTGTGATATGAAAGATCCATACGCTGCCTTTCATCCCTTTGAAAAGAAGGAAAGACACTTGGAAAATTTCAGTAGAGTGGCTCACCTTTTCTAAAGTTAAGCCCTGTAAGCACTTCTAACGAGAACTACGCTTTACCTTGTAACGTGTGCATGAGTTTGTGCAGTTGGTGTGTTCGTTCTTTTCAAGAAACGGCTTTACCAAAAAAACAGCGTTCAAGCCACGCGTGCAAGGACCCGTTTCTGGTGAGAGGCAGGATGGTGTTGTGCTTTCCTATTCTGTTTTTAATACACTGGCTGAATTTTAATCTTCACAGAAAAATCTAGTCATTCATCTTCAACATGTTTTTCAGAAATTAGGGAGCTGGCAAAACCATCTGGACATGAGCTGCTACTTGATTTGACTAGTTCTACTAATAAGTCAAAAAATGCTGCTTTGATTTAACCCTTTGGAAGAAGAGGCAAGGGCTTCTCAAATACATCTCTAATACTTTCTTAAAATATGATTGCAAAGTAGTCATAAATACGCAGGAAATAAGCGTTAAGGTCCTTGGTTTGTTTCATTGTGTGTTTGGGGTGAGGTGCATCTGTGGGCTTTGTTTCATACTCCAGTATACCTCTGATACAGGAGTAATTTTCAGTGATGGAAACATGAATACAACTGGTATCATACCTGAAATCAAACTAGAATAAAGGAAAAAGGGTTGGGTTTTTTTCATGCTACTCTCTAGTCCTTTGGACAGGAACACAGCTTACAGGCTTGCTCTTCAGTAAGGATACTTTGGTTTTGCATGTTATCCAACTTAAATGGATAGATGAGCCAAGCCTAAGGTTAAAATAATGCTGAAGATCAAAAATGTAAACTTTCTGTCCTCAAGTGGGGACAGAGAGTGAGGCATTTCAGGCCAAGTACTGGCTTTCCACTTGGAGCAGTCGTGGGAGCACATAGGTCGTCACCTACAGCCTCCCAGCTCCAGACTGGCACTTCCTATGTTGTGGCAAGAAAGCGTCGTTATCCATGAGTATTTGATTTCCAAGCTCTCTCATACCCTCAGATCCTAACTGCAGATACAGTGAGCAGACTGTGATTGCATCCAGTGCTTTAAGTAGGAGCCTTTTATGTTTCACAAGTGGTAAAGCTGAAACAGGGCTGGATTCTTCTATCTTAGGCTCATTTTGTTTGGCTGGGGTTTGTTTTGGTTTGGTTGTTGTTTTAGGGGGGGGTGTTCATTTGTTTGGGTTTTTGTTTTGTTTTGTTTTTAATTAAAAGCCTTTAAAACACCTACCACACTCTAGATTCTGCATTTTATTTGGTTAATGTAGATTGTATTCCCTCTAGCTTAAAGTTTGATGGAGTGGTTGGTGCAATATCAACTTAAAAATTTAAGCTGTACGTAATGAATGGGGTTTCTTCAGCTGTAAGTTTGTCAGCCATACATGGGGTTTTGGTTCTCCAGGCTGTGTTCTGTCAGTGCTGTGCTTGCTTAACCTCTTGCTGCGCTTACCGTGCTCCCTGAATAAAAGGGCCTAAACAAGAGTTCATTGCTGTTAATTTTTTATGATTGTTACCTAGTTATGTAGTAACGTAGAATTGGAATATACAAGATCTAAAACTTAACTATTACAATTTTGATTAAGACAATAGATGTTTCAGAGCGATGTAGAGATGAGAGCTGTGATGTCTAATGATATTTAATAGCTCATAAAATTTTTACTTCATGTAGTAACACTTACTGTACTACATAGGAGGCAACCAGCAGGTTGTAACACAGGAGGATGCTCGCCAGGAGTATTGGTAACACAGGAGGGTGAGATTGCTACTGGCCTCAGTTCATTGCCAGTGAAGTCTGTTGGGTTACACCAAAGACCAAGAACACCAGGGTCAGGTTTTCACCTCGTTGCAGGCAGTTCTACCTACACATGGTCTGGCAAGTGCCCTGCTTCTGCGTGATTCCCTGAAGGCCTTCTGAGAGCCCAGCTCTGCTTGCTATTGCTTCCTCAGGTGGAAGGCTGCTGGAACAGCTCTGCCTACCCGCACCAGGCACTGACTTGGGCCGTGTTTGGTTTGGAATGTGCTTTACTGTCTCTTTTTGAAACAGGACAGAGGGACAATGCATAGCTTGTATATGCAACATAAGGTGTGCTAACTCACATCTCCCTTCCCCCTTCATTTCACAACTGCTTCCCTCACCAAATAATTCCATTTAAAGGCAGTTTAAACCAACTAAGTCGGATCCTAATTCTTGCACAGCATCAAAGTCGTCCTGCCTCTGACTTCCATCAGCCATAGCCTTGACAAACAGCCTTTATGCACCTCTTCTGTCCTGTGGTTATGGTAGATCTTTCTCAAGCAGCAAAGATGAGACTTCGTCCTTGCTGCTTTTCGCCTAGGACCATCCCATGTGAGACTAAGGCTTCTCCCTTCTCTCCTCCCAGGTTTGGATGACAGGAAAAGCAGCTCCGAGGTAACTTGATGTGGCGGTTCAGGGTTGTTCCACAGATTGCCTGCAGAGGTGAGAAGCGATCTGAGCTGGCTACTAATCTTGGTCTGGCCCTCCCTGCGCCTTTGGTCCCTTGCAGCAGTCCTGTACCTCTGTGACAAGCCACCAGCTTGTCAGGCCTGGCCCAAAGGGGTGGGCTGTCTCTCCTGCCTTCGTGGCCCAACATCGAGCCATCACCTCGGTGTCCCTTAACTCTAACTGGAAAAGCCACCTTTGTTAGCTGAAGGATGGAGGGTAAAGCACAGCTGGCGTAAGGGAAAGCCTGTGGGTGCTTTGGCGGTTGTGAATGTAGTGGGAGACAGCAGGAGAGGGTGAGACCGGGCTGAAAAATGGACTTTTGTGTTCCTGATATGTTTTTTCAACTTTTCTCAGCAGAAAGTGTTGTCTCCTCCCTAGTGCTCTCACAAGCCGTGTGGGTGCTCCCTGCCATTCCCCAGAGAAGCCAGGCGGACAAGGTCAAAATCCATCAAGCGGTGACTCCTTGCACCTGATGCTCGTAAGCCAGGTCATTGGAGGCTGGTTCCAAGCTGGGGAAATGAAGCCCAGGGACGGGGCGTGGATGTGAGATGTCCCTTTCCTGAGCCTCTCTCCCCTGGAAGCCCATCTGGGGGCCGCCACACCTCACTGAAAACTCTGTCCATCATGGTTTTTCCCCAGCCAGTTAAGAGCCGTCTCCATATTTCGGGGAAGGGGAGCATTGGCACCGGCTCCCGACCAAGCCCTCACCCCCCCTGCCCGGGTGGTGGCAAGAGGATGTGCTGCCACCGTCACCCCCTGCCCAGGGCTCTTGGCACGCGCCTCCGCTGATCGCCTGGGATTAACTACATTAACCGGCCCGGGGACCACTGCTGGCCCCCCGACCCCAGCTACGACGAAAAGGATGGGGGAGGCCGAGGTTCCCCCACCTTTCTGCGGCGGCGCTGCCCTTCCCCAGCCCCACCCCACCCCGCGCAAACCCTCCTCGTGGGGTTTGAGGTTTTTTTTCCCCCCTTCACTGTTAACAAAACCTGGTGATTAAGACGCGAAACTAACAAAGAGTTTTTCTTCCACCTTAACCTTGCACACAATCCTTTAACAAATTAATTAATCCTAATGAATTAACACTTCATTTATTTAAACGCGCTACAGTTCATGAATTAAATTTTCATGCAGTGATTAAAGGCTGTTAAAATATGCATGATTTCGTTAAAATTTTATAATAAATCAGGGCAATGTGTTACATGACAAGGCAACTACTTCCCAGCCCCTCGGAAGGTGCTTTGATTCGCGCGGGGGGGGCGGGGAGAGCCGAGAGCATCCCGGAGCGCGGCGAGACCGGGCTGAGGAGCGACCCCCTGCCCCCTGCGAGCCCCTCTCCGGAGCTGTCGGAGGGGAGGAAGGCAGAGGTTTTTCGGTTCCCCCGTCGAAATGCGGCGTCCCGGGAGCGGGAGAGATCGCGGGGGCGGGTGAAAGCCAGCAACCGCTTTGCCCACGGACGAACTGCCTGTGTGGAAAGCGAGCGTGGTCTGGGAGGTGTTTTGCTGGATGGGGCTTCTCGGTGTGCTTTTGAATCCCTCCGCATCGCTTAAAAGAAAGAGGGCGAAACTTTACTGGCAACAGGACCTGCAGTGCTTTCCGCCGGACCTCTGCCTGGCTCCTCCCGCCTCCTTACTCTCCCGAAAGGGGACGTGGTGAACTACCTTGGGACTTAAAACACCATCAAGCGTTTCAATTTTTAATATGACAACATTCTACACTTTGGCTGCAAAAGCAATTATTGCGGCTTGTACATCAGTAATTAGCGGGTCTTTGCTGATGTAAAGAAAGTCCTCATTAGGACATGGAAATACTTTTTGTGCATTCACCCAAAGGGTGGGTTGGTTGGTTGTTTTTTTTTTTTCTCCTGAAGGTTGATTTTTGTCATCTAAAGGCAAAATAGCTTTTACACTAAATGGGATATTGACTTTCCGCGAACTTCACCAAAAAACACGCGTACTGTAGGTCCTCTCTCAGTGTTCTTGCTGGCGCTCAGGGTGGGCAAAGACCGCAACTAAAAAAGTGTAAAGCTAACGTTTGGTGAAATAAAAATATCCAGAAGGTTAAGAGTGGGCGGTTCTATAACCTCCACATTAACTTCCCCCCCCCCCCCCTCCAAAGTCGGGATACACAGCAAACTATGATCAGACGTTAATACTTAATATCCCAAGCTTTAGTATATTCATCTATGGGGAATCCTAAAAAGAGAAATCAAATACAATGGGTTACAGTAATTAATTTATAAATCGTTTCACTGCGGTAATAAGGGGTTACTTTATTACTTTCTCGAGATAGGCAGTTCAGTCAATTAAGGAAATCCGCCTCTTTCTTGCCTTTGAAGCTGGAGAAAACTACGGGAGACAAGTAAATGCGTTATATATATATATATGCCTCCCTCGCTTTATTGAGCATCTTGGGCCATAAAAGTAGGGCTACAGCATGGTCGTATCTCCAATGAACTCACCCCTCAAAGCCTGCCAGTTTATTGCCATCAGTATTCATGAGGCTGGACGTACCCACGAGAAATAGAAATAACTGCGAACATTAAGATAAAATCTATTACCAGGCCCGTGCGATGCTGAGCCTGGCTCAAGCCGCCTTCCCTGGGAGCCGGCTCTGTATGTGTGTGTGGGGGGGGAGAAGGGGGGGGGCGCCGGGGGCTGGTGACAAGGGGGGCTGGTCCCCGGCGAGCCCTGGGGACCCCCCGCGCTCGGCGGGGAGGGGGGGTGGGTTGGCGGCAGCGGGGACCGCGGCACCGCAGCGGGCGTTACCGTCGAGGCAGCCCCGGCGGGGGGGGGGGGCTGTGACTTTAAGCGTTGCTTAATGATTAGCGCTTCACCTCTTCCGAAAGAATAATAATTAAAAAAATAAGTGTCCCAAGGACTGCGAAGAAAAGTTTTCCCTTTCGGGCTTGAGAAGGGACGGTAGCTGAAAAAAAATCCTCCCCTTCCCGTGGCCTCTACTCTTCTTCAACCCGGAGGCTGTCGACCACCCCCACCACCACCCCCCCCAACAGGGACCGCGGCCCTGGAAGTTTTAACGAAGGAGCGAGGAGGTGTCTCTACAGCCGGGCGGGATCACTTCCTCACCACCACACCCCCACCACACCCCCATTTGCCAAACCGAGGAGAATCCAGCAGGATGAACATCGCGAAGCTGGAGAAACAACGTGCCCGTCGCCATCCCTGCCTCCAGAAGGCAGCGGGGAGGCGGGACAGAAGAGCCTTAGAACATCTGGAGGTCTTTGCCTTCTCAACCTACAGCTGGCGCTCGGGGCTGAAGTGGGAAAGTGGCTGAATTTGCTGCCTTTCTGGACCAAAAAAAAAAAAAAAAAGCAAAAAGAGAAGAAAAAAAAAAAAGCAGGTGAACAGGAGGGGGTCGTTTGGAAAGTACCGGAGGGGTTTGATGTTCCTCCAGCCAGGGAGAAGGTCTCGCCCACCGGCGCCTGCCCCCGCTGGTGGGGTCTACCCGAGCGCAGACCCCCGCCAGCCCAGCGCCAAAGGGGTTAAGGGCCCCGGCCGCAGAGGCAGAGCAAGGCCGGTGGCGTGTGGGGAGGAAGGCAGGTCATCGCTTAGCCCAGAACCCCACCTCCCGCGGTGGCCTTTTGTCGCCGCTTGCACAATTTTCCCCTTGCTCTCAGCGTTTCTCTGGCGACCTTGGCCTGCCAGCGTCCTGGCGGGCCGGGGCCACGCACAGGCACGCAGAGAAGCACCCACGCGTCCCGGGCGGAGCGGCGTCCCACGCCTTCATCCGCTGGGCGAACAAGTGAGCCGGGCTTTTCCGCCCCCCCTTGAGCCGGGATCAGCCCGGGAGCCCCGCCGTATGCGCCACTGGCTGGCTTGTCGCTGCCGGGCGGGAAAGGCAGGCTGGCTCCGGCCTTTCTCCTGGAGCTGGTGGCATCTCAACAACTTGGTGAAAAGGAGTGGTGTCCCCCACCTTCCTCTTCCTCTCCATCCCTTCCCCGGGACGCTTTTTATTTACAAGGCATGGGAGCTGAGAAATAGCTAGAGTAAGTCCTATGGCTTAAAAAAAAAAAGGGGGGGGGTGGTGGTGGAAGGCAGGAGGAGGAGAGAAAGAAATCCACATAAAGTATGATTTGGCTATTCTGATGCAATGATTTCGATATACAAGGGAAAGCCCAACCCCGCTTCAGACCAGTCAGTGTCTTTCCCGTTTCAAGTTCACCCCCCTCAGAGGGAAGTTGCATTCAGCCACCCCAGGGGACGCGGGTAATGGATGGAGCCCTGGCTCCCTTTCCCACAAGTAATTGGCAGTCGTTCCCTCCTTCCCCCCGGCCTGGATGGGGAGCTGGGGAAGGGCTTATGAAGACAAATGTGGACTTTACCTGGGGTTGTGGTGTGCGCTCTGTGTGTATGTGTGTGCCTGCGTGCCCTTTCAGCTGTGTTTGCGTGCATAAATAAGAGAAACGGAGCAATTCCGATGCACTCCGAGGTTGTCACATCCCTGATCCAAACACCCCGCTGCCTGCCCCGCCTGCAGCCCTGCTGAAACAAACCCGGTAGCATCTGCTCGGGCACCGAGGAACAGCTCCAGGGTGCCCCAGGGGACAGGATTCACCGGGGGGTGGTGTGTGTGGTGGGGGGGGTGTCCCTAGGGAGTCACACGAATCCCACAGGCACAGTAGTAGATTCACTCCTTCGACGGGTTTTGCCTCCAACTTCATAAGCGGCTAAAAGAAAAAAAAAAAAATCTGCTGTAAAACGGGACAGTAACCCCGAATCCCTCAGAAACCAAGCGTGTGTTATCAACCCTGGTGTCGCTCTTAACTATTTCATTCAAATGCAAAGGTATTCAAAGAACAAACCACAGAAAAAGAGAAGGAGAGAAAGGAGAGAGAAGAGTAAGACAAACACAAAAAGAAAGAAAGAAAGAAGGGGAAAGAAAGGATGAATGAAAGATGCGGAGAAAATAATTCTCC